>NC_134351.1:19680217-20312767 GCF_964195595.1 Calonectris borealis
GGTCAAGGGACCTGCACAGGAGATCCAGCTATTAGGAATAAAATGGCAAGATGGATGTTGTCATATCCCAATGGATGTGATCAACAAAATAACAGCCATGTCCCCACCAACTAGCAAAAAGGAAACACAAGCTTTCTTAGGCGTTGTGGGCTTTTGGAGAATGCATATTCCAGATTACAGCCTGATTGTAAGCCCCCTCTATCAAGTGACCAGGAAGAAGAACGACTTCAGATGGGGCCCTGAGCAACAACAATCCTTTTAACAAATTAAACGGGAGATAGTTCATGCAGTAGCCCTTAGGCCACTCCGGGCAGGACAAGATTTGAAGAATGTGCTGTACACCGCAGCCGGGGAGAATGGTCCTACCTGGAGCCTCTGGCAGAAAGCACCAGGGGAGACTCGAGGTCGACCCTTAGGGTTCTGGAGACGGGGATACAGAGGATCCGAGGCCAGCTACACTCCAACTGAGAAGGAGATATTGGCAGCATATGAAGGGGTTCGAGCTGCTTCGGAAGTGGTTGGTACTGAAGCACAGCTCCTCCTGGCACCCCGACTGCCGGTGCTGGGCTGGATGTTCAAAGGGAGGGTCCCCTCTACACATCATGCAACCGATGCTACGTGGAGTAAGTGGGTCGCACTGATCACACAACGGGACGGAATAGGAAACCCCAGTCACCCAGGAATCTTGGAGGTGATCACGAACTGGCCAGAAGGCAAAGATTTCGGAATATCCCCAGAGGAGGAGGTGACACGTGCTGAAGAGGCCCCACTGTATAATAAACTACCATAAAAGGAGAAGCAATATGCCCTGTTCACTGATGGGTCCTGTCATCTGGTGGGAAAGCATCGGAGGTGGAAAGCTGCTGTATGGTGTCCTATACGACAAGTCTCAGAAACTGCTGAAGGAGAAGGTGAATCGAGCCAGTTTGCAGAGGTGAAAGCCATCCAGCTGGCCTTGGACATTGCTGAACGAGAAAAATGGCCAGTACTTTATCTCTATACTGACTCATGGATGGTGGCAAATGCCCTGTGGGGGTGGTTGCAGCAGTGGAAGCAGAACAACTGGCAGCGCAGAGGTAAACCCATCTGGGCTGCCGCATTGTGGCAAGATATTGCTGCCCGAGTAGAGAACCTGGCTGTAAAAGTACGTCACGTAGATGCTCACGTACCCAAGAGTCGGGCCACTGAAGAACATCAAAACAACCAGCAGGTGGACCAGGCTGCTAGGATCCAAGTGGCTCAGGTGGATCTGGACTGGCAACATAAGGGTGAACTGTTTATAGCTCAGTGGGCCCATGATGCTTTGGGCCATCAAGGAAGAGATGCAACATATAGATGGGCTCGTGATCGAGGGGTGGACTTGACCATGGATGCTACTGCATAGGTTATCCATGAATGTGAAACATGCACTGCAATCAAGCAAGCCAAGCGAGTAAGGCCTCTCTGGTATGGAGGATGATGGTTAAAATATAAATATGGGGAGGCCTGGCAGATTGATTATATCACACTCCCACAAACCTGCCACGGTAAGTGCTATGTGCTCACCATGGTGGAAGCAACCACCGGATGGCTGGAAACATATCCCGTGCCCCATGCCACCTCCCGGTGCCTTGAAAAGCAAGTCCTATGGCAACATGGCACCCCAGAAAGAATTGAGTCAGACAATGGGACTCATTTCCGAAACACCCTCCTAGACACCTGGGCCAAAGAGCACGGCATTGAGTAGGTATATCACATCCCCTACCATGCACCAGCCTCTGGGAAAATGGAATAATACAATGGACTGCTAAAGACTACACTGAGGACAATGGCTGGTGGGACATTCAAGCATTGGGATACACATTTAGCAAAAGCCACCTGGTTAGTCAACACTAGGGGATCTTTCAATCAAGGTGGCCCTGCCCAATCAAAACCCTTACGTACTGTAGAGGGAGATAAAGTCCCTGTAGTACAGGTAAGAAATATGCTGGGGAAGACAGTCTGGGTTACTCCTGCCTCTGGCAAGGGAAAACCCATCCATGGGATTGCGTTTGCTCAAGGACCTGGGTGCCCTTGGTGGGTAATGCGAAAGGATGGGAAGTCTGGTGTGTACCTCAAGGGGATTTGATTTTGGGTGAAAATAGCCAATGAACTGAATTTTATGTTGTTAAATGTTATATGATATACAATATCATTATTTCTATGGTTGCTATCAATGGTATTGCAGTAAGAATCACCCAGATTAATGAATAATGAGCTAAATCCTATGAAACCGAGCACAGTGCAATGATGATAGAACTGGACGAGCGCAGCAATACTGGAAATCAGAACTGGCTTCAGGATGCAACAGCCCAACACCATACACCATCTCTCCTGCCCTGAAAGACTGTTATGACATATGGAGCCCAAAGTCATGGACTAAATGAACTCAATGGACATTTTAGAGGGATGGCCCATAGACTAAGGGAATGATATCTCTGTTTGTGTATATATATGTATATATATAAAAAGACAAGAAAGATGGTGGTGATTATGTGGAATGTATTGAAAAAATGTGAGACCTAGGCATGACGTAAATGGTATAGAATAAGGGGTGGATACTGTCCTGGTTTCGGCTGGGATAGGGTTAAATTTCTTCCTAGTGCTGTGTTTTGGATTTAGTATGAGAAGAATCTTGATAACACACTGATGTTTTCAGTTGTTGCTAAGTACCCTGCTAGTCAAGGACATTCAGCTTACATGCTCGACCAAGCACTGGGAGGGAGCATAGCCAGGACAGCTGGCCAACAAGGTATTCCATGCCATGTGACGACATGCTCAGTATATGAATGGTAGGCGTGTTCCAGGATGTAGCGATTGCTGCTTGGTTATCGGTGAGCGGGTGGTGAGCAATTGCATTGTGCATCACTCACTTTGTGTATTCCATTATTATTATTATTATTATTATTATTATTATTATTATTATTATTTCTTTTTCTGTTCTATTAAACTGTCTTTATTTCAATCCACGAATTTTTCTTTTTTTTTTCCCTCCTGATTCTCCCCCCCATCCCACTGGAGGTGGTGGGGAGCGAGCGAGCAGCTGTGTGGTGTTTGGCTGCCTGCCGGGTTAAACCACAACACCCAGCCTTGCAAACCCCTTCCCCCCCAAAGCTGAAGAGGCAACACTGAGTGGGAGAGGGGTTTTTGCAGTGCTCTGGAGGGTGGTCACACACTAAGGCATCCTCCATCACTTGTGAAAAAAACATCAACATTAGCAACCAGGACAAATGGCTTGGTCAGGAAAGTACTGAAATAAGAATCCAAAATTCTGAATAGAATTCACAAATCAATATGGTAATTCTGAGGAGATTAATTAATTGTATAATGTTGTTTCTATTCTGAATAGGTGTTCATTTTTCAGAGAGGCAACCATAAAGTTCTGATTTGTAGCTTTTGTTATGCCAGTGTAAGACAGACACAATGTGGAGTTCTCATCAGGTACCCTCTTTCAGTTTTGCTTAATTTTTCCAAAAAGATTACTTAACTGGTCTATATTTATGAGAAGAGCAACCTTCAAATCACATTACTGTGTTTGGACAGTCAATACTGTCTATATCCTCAAAGGCTTTAAGAAAATTCCATTCAATCATTTTCCATGAGAAATTTACCTACCTGCAGATAAATTTCTTAACAAAGCAGAAACCACTTTTAAAAGGTGCAGCTGAACTACTTAGATGAAATAGCATACTCATAATTTTTGCCTGCTCAGCTGCAGCCACATTACAGAGGGTAATGTGCAGTGATGGTTAGTCATTATACATATCGCAAATAAAAATAGTCTCTGTAAAGCATACATTGATTCTAATTTATGGGGAAAGGAACTAAAGGAGGTCACTTTATCTGAAACCAGCAGCTGCAATTGAAACCCAGGTGAAATCAATAAAGGTTTAGCGAAGGAAAATTCATCTCTCTAAAAATTTTTATAGTCTTACTAAGAACAATACTCATTGAAAATTACTGATCTTTTTTTCCAGGGTCTCTAGACACATAATATGTAGAGAAGTACATCTCCAGGCTTTTACCAAGGGTCAGATTCATCTCACCTAAATTTAGATGTTTAACTGTTAAACTTCTAAAGTCATAGACAGTAAACATTTAGGCTCTTTCTCCGGTCAATTAAGAGTAATAAAGTATCCATAATGCCGTGCATAACACAGATGTGAGCTTGAGTTGCACTCACTTACTTGTGTGCAATTCATATCCTCCTGAGAGTGGGTGCCTAAAAATCACCTTCCCTGGAAAAAGCCATGGTACTCCACTGACTCTGAAGGAAGACATGGAATGTCTATCTGTTAGATACCCAAACTGGACAAATTAATCCATCATTCAATTTCCTAAATCCCACTAAAACTTAAAAGCCTTAGATACTTATTTATAAGTTTTATGCTTAATTTTATTTAAACTAGGGCTCTTAAAACCTAGGTTTCATGCTACTTGCTTACTTCATGCAAGTGCAAGATTCTCCCTACTGTGCAGTCTTCTGCAATCTTAAATCTAGTCACTAATACTCTGAGGGAAAACTGGGCTCCTGAGAAAAGGCGATTAACTTAATTTATTTGATTTTGGATTTTTTTTTTCTTTAACAGATGGTGACCTTCTCTAACTGCCAGGAATCCTCAAGCACGTGTTGACCTGTAACTAGTCATTTTTTCCAGGGAAAGTGTGTAATAGTTTGACTCTCCACTTTATACTGGCTGACCTACAAGTTTTTCACCATATGACAGTGACCTCAGAAGGCAACAGCATAATCTGCTACATAAACAATATGTTTTCAAGATAAACATAATGGTGGGTCAAAGCTTGATGAGCTTTTCCAAAAAGGGGCATGTTAGCTTCGTATTTGTTACGCAATCATCCTGAGCTTGTTGCCTTGCTGATTTTCTTTCCCTTGCATATTAGTTTTCATCTGTATTTTATATATTCATTTTAAAACACCATATATTTACTCCAGCAGAGGTTAAATGTCTCAAAGATGGATTTAAGTGCACGATCTTTCCTATTTCTATACAATTACATTGCCTTCCATGTTGCAGTACTGGTCTCAAAATAACTCCTCAGTTCCCCACAATCAAAACTCCTGAGCTAGTTCAAGCTCCAGGAATTCAGCCTACAGAGAGCTCAAACTAAACAGACTCTGATCCGATGGCAATCGGGCACTTTCCCAAAAGGTGATAATGGATAGGCACCAGATGGCCGACCAAGGACAAAACAAATGCTCCTGGTATGTGCCAAAAAAAAAGAAGAAAAAAAAAGAAAAAAAAAAGAAAAAAAAAGAAAAAAAAAAGAAAAAAAAGAAAAAAAAAGAAAAAAAAAAGAAGAGAAAAAGATTGGCATCAAAGGAAAATAGCAAAACCAGCAGTAGCTCTTGTGTCTGCAATCTGAATTATCACAACACAGTAGACAGTTTCACGCACTGGATTCAGTTAAAACTTTTGTGCCATGCTTATTAATACATGTCAGTGAAGCAAATGAAGCACAAGTTATGCTTTAGCTCAGCCACAAATTGTTGGGCACCATACAGGCATAATTAGGTGAATTTGAAAGGCTTCTGAAGTGCAAGAGGTCAGGCAGACGGGCCATTCCTTCTCAGCCTGAAACCCCAGAGCCTGCGGGCCCCAACCAACCCCTTAGAGTCAGCTCTAATAAGCACTTTCCTGCAGACCCTCATCTGGATAGCTGTTTCATCTGCTTGAGAAAGATATTTCAGCCCCATAATACAGAGTTAATGATCTAAGTTTCATGTAATGTCTATATCATCGTGACTCAATAAAATAAACTTTCATTACCTTTGCAGACTCCAAGGATCTTCCACTCTCTTGTTGGCAAGGTACCTTGAACGTCAAAATGAGCAGCTCCATGAACGATGGAGGCAGCGAGGCTTGGTTTCCAGGTTCCCATAAAGGCAGAAAGTCTCTTTTCCCTTAGGGACAAGCAGCATTAACCTTCCTTCATCAGCCGCTCTGGGATGGGAGTCCTACACCAGATTATGATAGGGCGGGTGCTCCTCACAGCAGCAGGACACAGCTCCTGCTTGCCCTCCATGCTGTGCCGGGGAGCTGGCTTCCCTTCCAGGACAGGCCACGGACCCCAGGGGAATCAGAGCATACGGGAGGTCAGGGGAGCAGTGAGGGCAAAGGGAGATCCCAAAATCCTATTGACGGACCTTTCTCAGAGCTCCCTGAAACCAGCCTTCCTGGGGAGCTGTGGGGCTGCCACTGCAAACCTGAATTCAGCATCCTTGGGGTAGCAAAATGCAGCACTGTCTGTACAGGGAGCCTCAGTCCCAGCCACCGTTTCTGTGAGGCTCTCCCTAGGCTAGAGATGTCCTCCTCACTCAGTCCATGGCTCCAAATGCTACAAGGATGGAGAGAGGCTTAGCCAAAGACAGAGGGGCCGGACAGTCACGGTTTCCACAGGAATGCAGCGAAATGCAAGGTGAGGGTGCTGCCTCGCAGGTGGAACAAGCCAGAAATGGAGGCGAAGGACAACAGGATGCAGGAGCTCTGGAGTCAGGCTGTGGGGACAGGGTCAGGTTTCAGCAGTGGTGTGTAGCCCAGTGCACAGCTGAGAAGAGAAAACGTGTGACTTGAGCTACCTCAGAGCTCTGCTTGACTGGGATTTCAGCAGGGGAGAGAGGAGGAATTATCTGGGGACAAGGCAATACCACTATTACAACAAACCAGATTGCTAGGAATATTACCCTTAGATTCACTCTAAATACCCTGCCTACATAGAATCATAGAATCATCAAGGTTGGAAAAGACCTCTAAGATCATCGAGTCCAACCGTCAACCCAACACCTCCATGCCCACTACACCATGTCCCTAAGGGCCTCATCTACACGTCTTTTAAATACTTCCAGGCATGGTGACTCAACCACTTTCCTGGGCAGCCTATTCCAAGGCCTGACCACTCTTTCAGTAAAGAAATTTCTCCTAATGTCCAGTCTAAACCTCCCCTGGCACAACTTGAGGCCATTTCCTCTCGTCCTATCGCTGGTTACTTGGGAGAAGAGACCAACACCCAACACGCTACAACCTCCTTCCAGGTAGTTGTAGAGCGCGATGCGCGATGAGGTCTCCCCTGAGCCTCCTCTTCTTCAGGCTAAACAACTCCAGTTCCCTCAGCCGTTCCTCATAAGACTTGTGCTCCAGGCCCTTCACCAGCTTCGTTGCCCTTCTCTGGACACGCTCCAGCACCTCAATGTCCTTCTTGTAGTGAGGGGCCCAAAACGGAACACAGTATTCGAGGTGCGGCCTCACCAGTGCCGAGTACAGGGGGACGATCACCTCCCTGCTCCTGCTGGCCACACTATTTCTAATACAGGCCAGGATGCCATTGGCCTTCTTGGCCACCTGGGCACACTGCTGGCTCGTGTTCAGCTGGCTATCAATCAGCACCCCCAGGTCCTTTTCTGACAGGCAGCTTTCCAGCCACTCTTCCCCAAGCCTGTAGCGTTGCATGGGGTTGTTGTGGCCGAAGTGCAGGACCCGGCACTTGGCCTTGTTGAATCTCATACAGTTGGCCTCAGCCCATTGATCCAGCCTGTCCAGGTCCCTCTGCAGAGCCTTCCTACCCTCCAGCAGATCAACACTCCCGCCCAACTTGGTGTCATCTGCAAACTTACTGAGGGAGCACTCGATCCCCTCATCCAGATCATTGATAAAGATATTGAACAGGACCAGCCCCAAAACTGAGCCCTGGGGAACACCGCTCGTGACCGGCCGCCAACTGGATTTAACTCCGTTCACCACAACTCTCTGGGCTCGACCGTCCAGCCAGTTTTTTACCCAGCAAAGAGTACACCTGTCTAAGCCATGAGCCGCCAGCTTCTCTAGGAGAATGCCATGGGAGACAGTGTCAAAGGCTTTACTGAAGTCCAGGTAGACCACATCCACAGCCTTTCCCTCATCCACTAGGCGGGTCACCTGGTCATAGAAGGAGATCAGGTTGGTCAAGCAGGACCTGCCTTCCATGAACCCATGCTGGCTGGGCCTGATCCCCTGGTTGTCCCGCACATGGCTCGTGAGCGCCCTCAAAACGAACCGCTCCATGATCTTCCCCGGCACCGAGGTCAGGCTGACTGGCCTGTAGTTCCCCGGATCCTCCTTCCAGCCCTTCTTGTAGATGGGCGTCACATTGGCAAGCCTCCCGTCGTCCGGGACCTCCCCAGTTAACCAGGACTGCTGGTAAATGATGGAGAGTGGTTTGGCAAGCTCCTCTGCCAGCTCCCTCAGCACCCTCGGGTGGATCCCATCCGGCTCCATAGACTTGTGAACGTCCAGGTGGCACAGCAGGTCATTAACTTCTTCCTCTTGGATTATGGGGGGTTTATCCTGCTTGTCGTCCCTGTCTTCCAGCTCAGGGGGCTGAATACCCTGAGGATAACTGGTCTGACTATTAAAGACTGAGGCAAAGAAGGCGTTGAGTACCTCAGCCTTATCCTCGTCCTTGGTGGCAACATTCCCCCCCGCATCCAATAGAGGATGGAGATTCTCCTTGGCTCTCCTTTTGTCATTAATATACTTATAAAAGCATTTTTTGTTGTCTCTCATGACAGTGGCCAAGTTGAGTTCTAGTTGGGCTTTTGCCTTTCTAATTTCCTCTCTGCATGACCTAACGAGAACCCTGTACTCTTCTTGAGTTGCCTGCCCCTTCTTCCAAAGGTGATAAACTCTCCTTTTTTTCCTGAGTCCCAGCCAGAGCTCCCATTTCAGCCAGGCCAGTCGTCTTCCCTGCCCGTTCTTCTTACGGCACATGGGGACAGGCTGCTCCTGCGCCTTTAAGACTTCCTTCTTGAAGAACGTCCAGCCTTCATGGACCCCTTTGCCCTTCAGGACTGTCTCCCAAGGGACCCTCTCCACCAGTGTCCTGAGCAGGCCAAAGTCCGCCCTCCGGAAGTCCATGGTAGCGGTTTTGCTGGCCCCGCTCCTTACTTCACTAAGTATTGAGTATTCTATCATTTCGTGGTCGCTAAGCCCAAGCCGGCCTCCGACCACCACATCTCCCATCAGTCCTTCTCGGTTTGTGAACAGCAGGTCAAGCGAGGCACCTCCCCTAGTGGGCTCGCTTACCAGCTGCATCAGGAAGTTATCTTCCACACACTCCAGGAACCTCCTCGACTGTTTCCTCTCTGCCGTGTGGTATTTCCAGCAGACGTCCGGAAAGTTGAAGTCCCCCACGAGAACAAGGGCTAGCGACTGGGAGACTTCTGCCAGCCTCTTGTAGAATATTTCGTCTGCCTCCTCGTCCTGGTTAGGTGGTCTATAACAGACTCCCAGCAGGATATCTGCCTTGTTGGCCTTCCCCCTCATCCTTACCCACAAGCACTCGACCTCGTCATCACTACCATTGAGCTCTAGACAGTCGAAGCACTCCCTAACATACAGGGCTACCCCACCGCCTCTCCTTCCTCGCCTGTCCCTTCTGAAGAGCTTATAGCCATCCATTGCAGCACTCCAATCGTGACAGTCATCCCACCATGTTTCCGTGATGGCAACTAAGTCATAGCTACCCCGCTGCACAATGGCTTCCAGCTCCTCCTGTTTGTCGCCCATGCTGTGTGCATTGGTGTAGATGCACTTGAGCTGGGCTGCCGATTTCTCCCCTGAGATTGGCGTGCCTCCCCTAGGCTCTTCTCTAGTGAGCCTGGTTTTATCGCCTTCCCCCTTCGAACCTAGTTTAAAGCCCTCTTGATGAGCCCCGCCAACTCATACGCGAGAATCCTTTTCCCCCTGTGAGACAGCTGAACTCCGTCCGTCGCCAGCAGGCCCGGTGCCGTGTAAACCTCCCCGTGGTCAAAGAAGCCAAAATTTCACCAATGGCACCAGCCCCTAAGCCACGTGTTGATCCGATGAGTTTTCCTGTTCCCTTCAGTATTCCTCCCTGCCACTAAAGGGATCGAGGAAAACACTACCTGTGCTCCCGATCCTTCCACCAATTGCCCCAGTGCCCTGAAGTCCCTTTTGATCGCTTCGGGACTTCTCTCTGCAACCTCCTCACTGCCAGCCTGTATAACCAGTAGCGGGTAGTAATCGGAGGCCTGCACGAGACTAGGGAGCTTCCTAGTAATGTCCTTCACCCGGGCCCCAGGGAGGCAGCAGACTTCCCTGTGGGATGGGTCTGGCTGGCAAATTGGGCCCTCCGTCCCCCTCAGAAGGGAATCACCTATGACAATTACCCTCCTTTTTTTCTTAGCGGAGGCAGTCGTAATGGGTGGGGCTGACTGACTCGCCTCAGGCAACCCCCTGGATGGGCCTTCATCTGTGTCCTCGTTTGTCTGGCCCTTAAGATCCATAGCCCCGTATCTGTTCTGTAAGGGCAACTGGGAAGGTTGAGGTGAGGGAGGCCGGGAGGGGGTTCGCCTGGCGCCCCGAGCAGGGACCTGTGTCCATTCCCCTCCATCACCTGGGTCTCCTCCTTCTGCCTGGTGGCAAGAGGGCAGGGGATCCTCTGCTTCTTGTGGAGCCTCCGTGTGCTGCCCTTGCCTCAGGGATGGTAGGGTGCGGCTCCACCAATCTATCTCCCTCTCACACTCCCTGATACTCCTTAGCCTCTCCACTTCCTCCTTCAGCTCTGCCACCAGGCTGAGCAGATCATCCACCTGGTCACAGCGCACACAGGCGTCATCTCTGCTGCCCTCCTGTACAAGTGACATCATTCAGAAAAGGCATTAAAAAACATGGGCTAAGCTCACTCCCAGTGCAACTACAGGTGAATTTATTGCATTCTGTGGCATTTCTGCAAAGGCAAATTATCTCCATTCCCACTTTTAAAGTTCAAGAAAGTAAATAGAGCATCTGTGGAGTTGGGGGAATTTATTATCCCACAAAATAACTGACTTGACCATACTTAAATATTCTGAATTAGATATACAACTGCAGATCCCTGTGCTGATTTGAAAATCAAATTCTGCAAAGATCAAGACAAGGCCACAGATGGCACAAGCCATTGCATATTTCACAGAGGATCTTCCTACTTCCATTCAGATTAAAGAGTTTTAGTAAAGTTAGTGGATTTCGAAAAGGAAAGGTAAATTAGTACAGTATTCCTTCTGCCATTATAGGTTTTTAAATTTTCAGCTTAGAAGGAGCATTCCATGTACATCGGCTACCACCTTAAACAAGGTTTCAAGACAAAGCTACCCTAAAAATTCATATGTATAACAGGCCTGTTCGTTTAAATCAGTCAGTTTAAAATCTAAATATCATTAGACCTCAGAATTGAAAGGTGCCAAAATATCGAATTTCCACAGCTGTAAACAGTAAATACCTGAAATGGGGAGAGTAAGAATGCATGAAACTTCCAGTAGAGTGTGTTTTGCATTACTGTACACAAATAAAATGTTTTGTGAATGATTTAAGTGGATGAAACATCAGGAATTAAGCAATATAATCCAGTAAAGTAAAGCATGCATATCCTGAGGCAGAAGTGTTTTTAGTTTTCTTGTCATAGCACAGCATTTTGTTGTGTGTGTGTGTGTGTTCATGGAATGAGGTAGGGGACACTCAAAACAAGGAGTTGAGCAAAATTCTAGAAGGTCTTTGCCGATATTTCTGGTGCTAAAGAGTAGGTCTCCGTTTAGAGTCACAAATCATACACCAAAGTGCCTTGAAAAAGTTCTACTTTCCCTCACATAGGTTTTCACTTTCCTCTCTCTTCTAACCACCAAACTATTCTCCTGCCTTTTCCTGTATGCAAATATAATGCAGATTGCAGACAATGTATACTTCTAGTATTGCTTGTTTATTTTTTACTGCCATACTCAAAAATCCATTTTCTTTTGGAACCATTTTTTTCTTTATTCTCATTTTCCCTAGCTCTGAGGCAAAGAATTTAGCAACTGAGAGCTGTAGTGTTTCAGGGCTGGGAGTTATCCATAGATCCAGTCTTGTCCTTCCCAAACAGGTAGTCCAGTGAGAATCCAAACATCCTGAAGATTTTTTTAACACATTGCAAGATCAGATTTCATTAAACAGAGAAAAAATGCCTCTGTGAACAACCTGCCACCCACTGACTGAGCTTTGGAGTTCAGGCATTTGCTACAAAGTGCTATCTTCAGAATATCTGCTTTTAATTAAATCTTTACTTCCTATCTTTGTCTTTTGGATTACATATCCGTGTATTCATTCTTTTCACAAATCATCTCTGTGTTTCATTTCAGGTTCATACGTTGTCTATTACTCTAATTACCAGTAGTAAAATAAGCAGCTTGAGTTATGTCTTTTTGAGGGAGTTTAAAGTCACTATGCATTATAGCATCCTTAGAAGTAGAAGGCTGTCCCTTTCCAAACCCTTGCTTGGGATGATCACCTCTGCACTAAAAGCTTGCACTTCAGATGCTGTGCCTTAGTCCAAAATAATCTCCCATTTAATTAAAGGAAAAAGCAGTGTGTTCTCTTAGTTTTCCTCGTAATTTTTTTCAGTTGTTCTGAGAGTATATATCAGGAAACAGCAGTTGTATAAAGAACAAGCCCTCAAATATATTTTATTTTATTCTTTATGTACTTTATACTATAATTTCATTAAAATAAATGTGAAGTGTACTTCATTAGTAGCCCATTGTGACGTCACAGTATGTGTCCTCCTTTCTTATGGGCTGATAAGTGACTGCAAGCCTGGAAACAATTTTTCCACATTATTAGGGGGCAGGATAGGACCCCATGTGAATCTTCATGCAGGATTGCTTTGAGCTGTGCTACCCAGTGTTGGGCTCGCCAGAAGGCAACCCCTGGTGTTATGGTGCATGCTTTGCTGGTGAGTATACAGCACTGATTCTGCTGAAAGACTGTTATCTTTGATCTCTCACAGCTCTACCTTGCAATGGTATGTATTTTTAGATGCGGTGGAAGTAAGCCATTGACATTTTTCTCCTTTTTTTGAAGAGGACTTCTCACATGTTGTTTACTCCCCTCCATCTCTGTGAGTTTTACTGGAGTGTTTCTTCTCCACTGAGAGGAACATGCTGTTCACGTGCACTCTTTCTCCTGCTCATGTTTGTGTTGCCTGGAAAAGACCAATTTTCCCTAACCGCATCATGCCACGCACTATAAATCACATTTGTGTCCCATTTAAAATATAAACCACAAAAGACACAGAAGAACAAAAGGAACCACACGCCCAGCTTTTTTGACAAAACTCCCACACATTGATAATAAGAAGCACATAAAACCATACACAGGCTAGGAGAGCTCAAGCGGCTGTCATGCCTCATGCTGTCTGTCTCAGCATCCTCCACTTTCAATTCTGCCACAAAATTGCCTGGAACAGTAAAAAGGGCAGGAGAAGATTAACATAAACAATCTGTGAAACAATGGAGATTAAAATAATAGTAAAGATTGTCTGACAAATGTGCTTTCATGAGACTCTGGGAAATCTTTGCTTTAATTAATTATCTGCGCTCGTCCAAGGGATATCTGAAGCACTTAAACACTAAAAGGAGAACAATGCATTTTAAAAGCCATCTCTAACACAAATAATTGTTGAAAATCTTTTAAGTAACTTACTGCATAGGCAATGCGGATAGGGGATTCTGGCCACATGTTTGTTTTATGTTTTGCAATCAGACTTACTGGCTCTACAGACTTGAACTATAATCCTGCAAACTCACATGTATAAGTATTCCCACTAGACTCAACAGAACTATTCGAAGGACTGGATTGTCCAGTTTGTTATATATATACTACCAAATGTAACAAATAGTGCTCATTACATTCACTAATATTGTTGCTGCTGTTGCAAGGCTCCATATATTTGTGCTTAAACTATGTAAGGCACGGTGAATCCCCATGCCTCATACACCCCATTGCCCTATTAGCAGTTTAAACACCTAAGAAGGAACTGAACACATTGGTAAAGTGTGGGGAAAAAAAAATGGCTTGAAGGGCTAAAGGACTTTACCCAAGGATGTTGAATAGATCAAAGGCAAAGCTCTGTAGGAAAACTAGGGCTCTTCGTTCCCCACACAATGTCATGTACTAGATGGCAATACCTACTGCACAGTAGGATTTTCTCCAGCTTGCAGAATCAGGCCCTTATTTTAGGCATATTACAGCAAGCGTAACACATGGAAATGAAGTTAAGAACCTCACTGATCTCAGCAATGTAATGATGAATATTTATTTTAGTCTAAAAAATGACCAGCTTTGAGCAGTCTCATTCCTCAGTTTAGATCTTTTTGGCACCAATTTTTTCACATTAAAATCTATTTATCTTCCATTAATTTCACCCTCTAACTCAGGTGAATAAGGATTGGTAGGACATAACCATCCTTAAAATGAAAGATGCCCTTTTATAAAAGCCAGTTCATTCTATTCTTTCTCTTATTTTTAGATCTACCATTAAGTATCTCACATACAGGTATTTGGTACTATTCCTCTGTGCCAGTATATTATAGATGTTTCACCCAAAGCAAAGGAGATGCACTTGGAGAACTTACATAAAGTCACATGAGCTCCATACTTCCAGATCATCCTGACACATATTCTATCACACTTGCTCACTTTCAGCAGTGCCAGCCTTTAGTAGACCCTAATTTCCCCAGGACTACATCAAGACTACTGAATGCAAGTGAACGACTCTGAATCTAGTGATCATAAGAGTAATTACTTCCAGGACAAATTTACTCCTCTTGTATGTCTAGTCAGAAGCAATCAACAAGAACCTGATTCTGTCTTGCCACTCCTGTACATACACTAATTTTGCTTAGCTTTTAATACTGAGTTTTCACTCAGTGTTGCTTGCTGTTTTTATTTCACCCTTCCTATAAGCAGTATTTTTTTATGTATTTAACTGTAGGCTTAACACAGATATCTTATTCTTTCTCCAGTTTATTGTTGAAGTATGAAAGAATTATGACTACTGAATTAGTCTAGTGAGTAAATATTATACGTGGTATCTACCTTGACTTCTCACAATGCTTCACTATTCTTGCGCATTGCAAGAAGGCACCCAGGAGAGAATTTTGAATGACAAATCCAGGTTGCTTCATATAAGCCATTTCCAAAGTAGTACAGCAGTGCTTGCATATTTTGTTCTACTTTTTTCTTAAAAAATCCCTGTAGTTAAGTGGATGCTGGTGAAGGTAGCTGACTTCAAAATCACTGCAAATGACACAAGTTTTCTCAGTTCCTCAAAGAAATAGTTTCACTTGCAACTGGAAAAAAATCCTCCCCAAATCATTAGAATTCTTGCATATTCTCAACTGAGAAAATCATAAATGGTTTTTCTGTGGGGGCTTCATTAGACCTGTTACTTGGGGTCTTCCCATATTGAAAAAAGGAAACTTAAAATAGTCTTACAGTAATTTCTATTCATGAAAATTTATGTGAATGAATTTTTTTATGGAATTTCTTCCTAAACTCCAAACTGGACTGGCTCTTTCCATGTTTTGCTTAACACAGAATGAGACCTAGCCCAAGAAATGGTGACTTCGAGGTTCACCATTATGTGGTCAGTCAATGGTTTATGGAAAGAGAATTCAAAGAACATATAAATTACATATAAAGCAGACACTTCTATCCACTAAAATTGTTCACCAAAGACAAACACACGCGCATGAAATTCTACAAATTTGCTACATTCAACCTAGAATCTTATCTGAAAATAATGATGCTATATTGATTTTTTTTATAACATTCCATTTAAATTTAATAGGAAGCTGAGCTGGGATATTTGGAACTATTCTTTTTTAGAATTATTTTTGGGAAAGAAGGGAGAAGAGGATTTTGCACTTTTTACTTAAAAATTATGGGAAAGGGGGGAATTAAAAAGCCTAAGGAAATGGAGGATATATACACTTAAAAAACAGAACCACTCATGTTGTTTGGCTTATGTCCAGGAAGAAAAATCTAGTGAGACATCTTGAAGCCTTTAAAATCATAATTTTCAACTCTGAGGAATTCTTATATTATCCATGCTAAAAAAAAATTAAAAATAAAAAGGAGCATAGGTCCTTTTTCTCCATACATTTCCAGATCACAGTTAAAATGTATTATACATACTGTAGATGTTATTTTTAGGTCAGATTGCCTGGTACTGTATTCTAGGCACTTTATGTATGGGTCACAGAGAGTTCAGTAATAGACATAGTCTGTTGCTCTGCTGCATGGATGGAATGTGTCTTACCTAAGGCCTTTTACTCACAGAAAAAACACTTGAACTTTATAAGAAATTTTAAAGGGTTGGGTTTTTGGTTTTTTTTTAATTTGTAACACTCCCCTTAGGAAGGTTTTTTTTGTCCCTGTTTTGTTTGCTTGCTTTTGTAAGCTGAGAAGCCATGTTGGCTAGGAATTAATTAGCAAAACTTCCCAACTCAAAAGTAATTGACCTTTGGAAACTAAATTAAAAATACTGGTCCAGCAGAGAACCCGTACATCAAGACTGTTTCAGTTTAAGCGTTTCTCACCCTTTGCAAGCACAAAGACCACATGAGGCGATGGAAAGCCTCTACACATGTTTCATAACCCTGCCAAATTATTCAGCTGAAAACTTGGTAATTACATGTAACTATTTTTGACCATTTAAGCAGAGGCCTCATGCAAACAGTCAAAATTTCATTGTTCCCCAGCCTAGATTACCAATGACACATCCTCTTCACCAGAATTTTCCTTCTTCTCTGTAGTCTTTGGCAAGGTAAAGCGTCTTTCTCAAATTCTGTCTTAATCAAAACTGCTGTAAGCACAACAGAGAAATCAGCATGACTACCTGGTGTGGCTGCTGCTCCGTGAGCCCAAATATGCACCTTGTAGCTGCCGCCTCCTGCCCGCCTATGCTATCTGTGAGTTTTGTTCATCAGTGTTAGAACCAGATTGATTAGAGCTCTTCAGCTGATGGACGGATTAGGAAAAGCATTAACAACTGCTCCATTTCAAGTGCCATGTCTTTTGAAAGCAGTCCAATCGTTCCATCTAGGCAGGATTAAGAGCCAGTCACAAGTAAGCCAAGCAAATGGTAGCCAAAGCATAAATCATCATTACATGCTGGCAGCTGGCTGCAACTACATGACAACTATTCACAAACAGGATGCTTGGTGCCCTTTTATGTGGATCTTGTGTTCTTTACACATGTTTGTTCCACATGAATTGTTCCCTTGGAAATACAGGGAGAGAACTAAGGTGCTGAGAGAATAATAAAATACCTCATTGTCTCCTGCTGCCTTTTATTCTTGGACAAAAGACCCTTTTATTCATGGACAAAATAAGATTTGCAGAACTGATACAAAGATAGATAAGCAAAATGTGCAATGTGTCCTTTAGTCGTGATACGCAAAGCATATATGTTCTTGAGTCTTTGCCACCGACATAAATTCTGACTTACGAAATTATACAAACTGCAATCCATTCACCAAGATTTCCAGCCAGCCACAGCATTAGTACCTCTTCACCATTACCTGGAGCTCTCTAGCTACATGGTATTTCTGCCCCACACTATGGTCTCTTTAGTCAGAGAAACATAAAAAACATCAGCAAGAATGTAGGGTTCCTTTCCTCTTGGAGTGATCCAAGCAGTGTTATCACACGCGTGATCTCCCCTTCAGGAAGATGATTGCATGTTTAAATTACTCCAATTTTAAGTCCCAGTTTGGAATTCAATATGATTTAGTGACTTGGGTGGCTGGGTGTTTTTTCTATATTTGTTTTACTGTCTTTTCACTACTTGTAATTGCTTTTCATAAAAAAAGTCAAGGATACATATATTTCAGTCACATAGATACATAAAATTGTACAATTATGCCAAGAAGAAAAAGCAAAAGTAAACCCCACTAACTTGCAGAATATATATTTTCCCTCATAATCAAAACCAAGCTTTGTGGCATGATTCCATGACAAATATTATTCTTTATGGCATTATCTCAGTCAAAGACAAAGACCCAATACCCATAATAAATACCCGTAATAAAGGGTGTTAGATCAATCTCAAAAATCAACAGAATAGCCAAGTAACACACTTTTTTCTCTACCTGCACATTCACACCTCCTAGCATGGGAAATAATACTTTTGAAAAGCATAAACATTATAAACCATCTCAAAGCAATCCCAACATCTGCCGTTCAGTTGTTCTGCCATTCAGACTTGGAGGTTAATACCTTATCTGTAATAGTTGTAAATATCAGATGTAAATAACAGAGAAAGGTGTAAGAATTTCAACATAGGCAGGTGTTGGATAATCATCTGTCATGTTAGCTTTCATCTTGAACCCTAGTCTTTGACAATGGTTTATGCATCAAAACATGACACTGAGTTCTTCCAAAATGTGTTAGCTTTAGCAGGTGTAACTCTGAAGCTCTCAAACCTCATGTAAATGTCCAGGACTTTTCCAGACCTTGCTGAGTGCTTCATCTCATTGACTTTCTCTGGAAAAGAGCTGCATGGGTGTTTTGGTAGACTTCCTGGTTATTGCTGAAGTCTGGGAGTGCTTATGAGAATATATTACTGTGCTGCTGTTTTGTATATAATCCTCATTTAGCTAGACCAAGAAATATTTACAGAAATCCCGGATTTTGAATTTCACAAACCTTACAGCTGGAACAGACATAGTCATCTCATAGAAGAAATTTATATCCACAAGGAAAATCAGAACCCCAGTAAAGTCTGTTTATAAACAGTGCTATGAAAAGGGCTTGAAATACTATAAAAACCTCTTCCAAAAGTTAACGCAACTTTTCTAAGACAGATCCTATGTGACTTTGTGAGACAGTGGTTGCTTTTCTGCACAGGAATGAGCATCACTCTTACCTTCTTTGGATTACTTTATGTTAACAATAAATTCCTTCCAAATAGCCTTAATTATTAAATGTGGCACTGGCATATTAATCCACTGATTTCTTCCTGCCCAATATTTTGTTTTATCCATGTATTACATCTAACAGATAAAATTTAAATACCTGAATGCTAGATTCACTAATATACATCGTCAGAATTGTCAGTAGCTTCATATCCTGATAACATATTAAGTAATATGAGAGTTGCTAATTATTCTAGAGCTGGAACCAATTAAAAATACCAGAAAACTAAACCAGAGAAGGGTGCTTTCTATTAAATTCCCAGCAGGAGTGAAAAGTCTATGAATCCAATTAAGTGACCTCATAATTTCTGCTTGAAACCAAGGCCTTGCTGGGTCTACACACACATTTTGTCCTGAGACAGCTTTTCAGATGAATGGGATTATTTTAACCAAAAGCTGTGTTAATATCCAGCTAATAGGGATCCTTTTATTTCAGTAAGCTTATTTGCCTTCCTACAGGGTATAAATTAATTGTATCACTTTTATATCTGCATAATTGGATGCACAGTAGTAACTTTTATGTCACTGCAGAAGTGTCAGTAAGACAAAATAACTTAAAATAAGCAGCTGGGAAAGGCTGGCAGAGGGTCACATAAGCTTCATAAAATTCTTCAGAGAAAGATGGTGTCTACTGGCTTAGACCTTAGCCCACAAGAGACCTTATGATTGTGTCTAAAAGCCACTGAAGTCAAAAGGCTTTAAACCACACACTAACTATTAGAATACGCTTAAGCACCATTTCTAAATCAAAATGTTTTCCTGAATCAGGGCCGCAGACAGGCTCAGAGCTTCTCTCTGCGACCCAGCATCCCGTGTGGGTTGCTGTAAGTGTTGCCCTGAGGAACTGGAACTGAATATTCCACACAATGACTCAACAGTCAACATTTTTCCAATTTGTGCTGGTCCTTTATATTTCCAAGAATGGGTGGTCCCAATCAGCATTGCCCCAGTGTTAAATAAGGTAAAGGTGTGTTGAACAGCAAGCCTCAGGAAGACATTACTATTATACTTACTTGTATGGCTTATAAAAGTAGTTTTCGTGCCAGCAGCAACAAGAGTAGTAAGTAACTGGAATTGTTTTATTTCAGAGACTAATGGTAAATGCAAATAAAGATTTCTTTGCTCAGAAAACAACAGCCCTGTGAGTTAACAGAAAACATAATAACTGGTAGCTTACCCTCTAAGTAACAAATCCAGTTTAACAACAACCCACATATGTGTCTCCAAGGGATCTTTCTACTACATAATTCTCCCTAGCCCATTTATTATCTACAGGGATAGTACCTTAGGTCTGCTATTCAGAACTGCTCCACCAGCTTTGAGAAAAAAAATGTAAATTACATTTAAAAGTTAGCAGCTCTACTGAATATGAGCAAAATTGTTTCCTTCAATTGTAAGTGCACTGTTTTATAACAAGAACAGCTTTAATCACAGCCCTTCCTGCACCATAGAATAAGCAACAAGGCTTAGCTACTGATGCACTTTTTCTGTGGCTGATGATCAGTCCAAGAAACTATTGCAAAATAGGTAGTTTTGAACCCTCCTTCAATCTGAGATCCTCGTTTTGGTGCACAGGAATAAGAAAATCAATCATAAAAGATGCTTTGGGAAAAAATGAAGTTGTGAATGGAAACTATGGAAAAAGGTATTTTTTTTCAAGGTGGAAAAAAACCTATTACAAGCAGTCCACCCCCCTGTGGATTTTTAATGTGACACCATTATTTGGAAGTAACGTAAAGGTTTTTCATTTATTGATGTCTACTCTCCTTCCTACTGGCACAGGCTTTTGAGATGCTTTCACTCTAAAGTAAAATTAATTTATTTTCTGTAATATTCCTGTCATAAGACTGTAGTAAACAAATATTTCCATCTGTTTTGGGAGAGAAATGATTAAAGATTTGCCAACAATGGAAGTGAGTACGGATGCAACCCAACCCAAACCCAACCCAGCCCAATCCTCAGACTTAATATCGATAATCAGAGGGGCAATGGACAGACAAAAGATGACAGAACACAAACTAAAAACCTGGATATAAATGATCCAGAACTGAGGAACAGATGAGCTAAAATATAATTCCAAACTCAGTGACTTGATCTCATCCCAATGTGGACTGAAACTAGGCCCATGACTGTACTCCCTTGCTAAGTGGGAACAGAGCTGTGCCACAGCCCTGTGTCTGGTTTGAGAATAAGAGGATTCATTGTTGCAGTCTCGATAACTTTAATATTAAATGCAGATTGAGCTAGTAAATTCAGGGTCTGAGTTTTGAGCAATATGGGAGGTACATGAATCCAACACTGAGTCAGGCCTCAGGCTCTCTTGCTGTTAAGTCAAAGCTGTATGTCTACCTAGCATGCATTTCCAAATTCTGTATATAATGGTTCTCTCTCCTCCACATATTGCTTGTTCTGAAAAACTCCCCCCCAAGCTTCCGATTCTTTCCTTCTTCTTCTTTGGATTGTTTTTTTTTTTTCTTTTCTCCTTTTGTTTGGGGTTTTTTTTTCCTTTGATTTGAACTTTTCTTTATGGTCCCTTTATTGCTCATTCTTTTTTTCTCTTTACCATTTTCCTCCTCATTTACGTTGATTGACTGACCATAACTGTGGGAAATGACTGGAAATATTCAGCAATCTAGCAAATGGCATAAAATGAGTGAGTCCTTATTATCAGAAACATGATGAATCCCTACATTTCCTTTTATATTTGTGGCAAAACAGGTGGTCAGCATCTTTAGGAATCAGCCAGAACTTTCTTCTCTATATCTTGCACTGCACTGACCTAATGATAGCAAGAATGGAAAAAGCAAACAAACAAACAAACAATTCTGGGTGAAACTTAAAGCAAAGAAAGCAGGCTTCACACCTTAGACATTGAAGCTCAACTTACAGATACAGGCATTTATGGAGTGAAGGGACATATGTCAAAGGCATTAGAAATAAAGAATGTGATGCTTTCATTATGTCTTCTACAATTGAAGATCTGAAGGTGGAAACAGCAAAACCTTTTAATTAGATTTTTAGGAGTATATCCCAGGAAAAAGCATTGACAATGATCTTATTCTTATTATACATAAGTTGTTTTCTAGAAATTTCTCTGCTGTGTTACAGAAAAAAAAGAATTTTCTGAATCTTTCATCTGAAGTCTTTAGTCCTTCATGCAATGCTCAGGTGTGGCTCTACTTTGAAAAGGAAACCCATATGACATTTTACTTTCTTACACTGATTTTTGCATAAAGTACCAATTTTCTAGTACAGCGAATCTAGAATTTTAAACATCCTGAGCCATCCATGAGCTTTTTCTTCCCAAATTGTCTCTTGGAATCAGAGACTAACAATATGTCTCATTATTTTTCCTTATCATTATCTCCGAAAATGCTCTATGTTTTGTTTTCTATAGCATCCACTCATACATTTTCCTGCTTATTTAGACTTCCAATAGACTTTACATATGTATTGGGTCTGGCTGAGATGGAATTAATTTTCCCCATAGCAGCCCTCATACTGCTGTGCTTTGTATTGGTAGCTAGAAGGGTGTTGATAACACACCAGTGTTTTGGCTACTGCTGAAATCAGTCCTCTCCTGCCCCAGTCAGAGGGAAAGGGAGCCCCAGGCACATGCCACGTGGCGCACTCTGGTTCTTCCTGCGTGACCAGGGGGAGGACATGAGGAAGTGGGTAGTGAACCCACCTTTAAGCTGGAAGCCTGTGTATGTGAACTGGGAGGGAAGACAGCTGTTAAGAAGGGGCCACCCAAGAAGGCTGTCAGCTTAGTTGCTGTAGAGACACAAGAAGGCAATCAGCGATCTCCCGGACGTAGAAAGACTGAGATCACCTCCCTTGATCCTAGTGAGGGGACTTCTTGTCTGGCACTGAAAGGGTCAGACAGTGAATACTCTGACCAGGAACAGGAATAGAGGGGCCCTGCCTCCAGCCAGGTGGAGGAAAGGGACAACCGGGTTTACTGGACTGTGTGGATTCGATGGCCTGGCACATCAGACCCACAGGAATATAAGGCTCTAGTAGACACCGGTGCACAGTGCACCCTGATGCCATCAAGCTATAAAGGGGCAGAACCCATTTGTATTTTTGGAGTGACAGGGGGATCCCAAGAGTTAACTGTATTGGAGGCCGAAGTGGGCCTAACCGGGAATGAGTGGCAGAAGCACCCCATTGTGACTGGCCCAGAGGCTCCGTGCATCCTTGGCATAGACTACCTCAGGAGAGGGTATTTCAAGGACCCAAAAGGGTACCGGTGGGCTTTTGGTATAGCTGCCCTGGAGATGGAGGAAATTAAACAGCTGTCCACCTTACCCGGTCTCTCAGAGGACCCTTCTGTTGTGGGATTGCGGAGGGTCAAAGAACAGGTGCCAATCGCCACCACAACAGTGCACTGGTGGCAATATCGCACCCACCGAGACTCCCTGCTTCCCATCCATAAGCTGATTCGTCAACTGGAGAGCCAAGGAGTGATCAGCAAGACTCGCTCACCCTTCAACAGTCCTATATGGCCAGTGCGAAAGTCCAATGGAGAGTGGAGACTAACAGTAGACTGTCGTGGCCTGAACGAAGTCACGCCGCCACTGAGTGCTGCCGTGCCGGACATGCTAGAACTTCAATACGAACTGGAGTCAAAGGCAGCCAAGTGGTACGCCACAAATGATATCGCTAATGCGTTTTTCTTAATCCCTTTGGCGGCAGAGTGCAGGCCACAGTTTGCTTTCACTTGGAGGGGCATCCGGTACACCTGGAATCAACTGCCCCAGGGGTGGAAGCACAGCCCCACCATTTGTCATGGACTGATCCATACTGCACTGGAAAAGGGTGATGCCCCTGAACACCTGCAATACTTTGATGACATCATCGTGTGGGGCAACAAGGCAGAAGAAGTGTTTGAGAAGGGAAAAAGATTCTTCTGAAAGCTAGTTTCGCCATAAAGAGAAGCAAGGTCAAGGGACCTCCACAGGATATTCAGTTCTTGGGAATAAAATGGCAGGATTGATGCCGTCATGTGCGTATGTATGTGATCAACAAGATAGAAACTATGTCTCCACCAGCTAGCAAGAAGGAAACACAAGCTTTCCTAGGCCTTGTGGGATTCTGGAGAATGCATATTCCAGGTTATAGTCAGCTTGTGAGCCCTCTCTATGGAGTGACCTGAAAGAAGAACTATTTTGAGTGGGGCCTTGAGCAACAGCAAGCCTTTGAGCAGATCAAACAGGAGATAGCTTGTGCGGTAGCTCTTGGGCCTGTCCGGACAGGACCAGCTGTGCAAAATGTACTCTACACTGCAGCTGGGGAGCATGGTTTCACCTGGAGCCTCTGGCAGAAAACATCAGGAGAAACCTGAGGTCGACCTCTAGGGTTTTGGAGCTGGAGGTATCGAGGATCAGAAGCCCACTACACCCTGACTGAAAAAGAGATACTAGCAGCATATGAGGGGGTTCGAGCCACTTCAGAAGTTGTTGGTACAGAAGCATATCTCCTCTTGGCACCGCGATTGCCTGTGCTACACTGGATGTTCAAAGGAAACATCCCCTCTATGCATCACGCAATCAGCGCTACATGGAGTAAGTGGGTAGTGTTGATCATGCAACGAGCTTGACTGGGAAGACCCAACTGCCCTGGAATCCTGGAAGAGATCATGGACTGGCCAGAAGGCAGAGATTTTGGAGCATCGCCTGAGGAGGTGGCTCGTGCCCAAGAGGCACCACCATATAATGAGTTATCAGAAGATGAGAGACATTATGCTTTGTTTACTGATGGATCCTGTCATGTTGTAGGAAACCATTGGAAGTGGAAAGCTGCTGTGTGGAGTCCCACATGACAAGTTGTTGAAGCCGCTGAAGGAGAAGGTGAGTCAAGTCAGTTTGCAGAAGTGGAAGCCATCCAACTAGCCCTAGAGATTGCTGAACGAGAAAAGTGGCCGGTACTCTATCTCTATACTGACTCCTGGATGGTGGCTAATGCCCTATGGGGGTGGCTACAGCAGTGGAAGAAGACCAATTGGCAGCGCAGGGGTAAACCCATCTGGGCTGCTGCATTGTGGCAGGACATCGCTGCCCAGGTAGAAAACATCACTCTAAAGATACGTCATGTAGATGCTCACGTGCCCAAAGGCCGTGCCACTGAAGAACATCAAAACAATGAACAGGTAGACAAGGCTGTCAAAATTGAAGTAGCTCAGGTGGGCCTGGACTGGGAGCATAAGGGTGAGCTATTTGTAGCTCGATGGGCCCACGAAACATCGGGACATCTAGGGAGAGATGCAACATACAGATGGGCTCGTGATGGAGGGGTGGACCTGACCATGGAGGCCATCACACAGGTCACTCGTGAATGTGAAACATGTGCTGCAATCAAGTGAGCCACACGAGTAAAGTCTCCCTGGAACAGAGGGTGGTGGCTGGGTTTTCGATATGGCGAGGCCTGGCAAATTGACTATATTGGACTACCGCCACGAACACGCCAAGGCAAGCGCTACATACTCACCATGGTGGAAGCAACTACTGGTTGGCTAGAAACATACCCTGTAAACCATGCCACTGCCCAAAACACCATCTTAGGCCTTGAAAGGCAAATTTTGTGGCAACATGCTACCCCAGAAAGAATTGAGTCGGACAATGGGACTCATTTCCAAAACAATCTCATAAACTCCTGGGCAAAGAAACATGGCATTGAGTGGGTGTATCACATCCCCTATCACCCACAAGCCTCTGGAATGACTGAGAGATATAATGGACTGTTAAAGACTATGTTGAGAGTGTTGGGCAATGGGGCATGGAAGCACTGGGATATAAATTTAACAGAAGCCACTTGGCTGGTTAACATTAGAGGATCTGCTAACCATCCTGGTCCTGCCCAAACAAAACCCCTACATACTGTGGGAGGAGATAAGGTCCCCGTAGTGCACATAGGGAAGTGGCTGGGGAAGGCAGTGTGGATTGCTCCTCCCATGGGAAAAGGCAAACCCATTCATGGGATTGTCTTCACTCAAGGACCTGGGTGTACTTGGTGGATAATGCGGAAGGATGGGGAGACCCGGTGTGTGCCTCAAGGAGATTTAATCTTGGGGGAAAAATAATCTATGATGCGAGTTGTATGTTGTAGGAAGTAATGTAGCAGGAATGACCTGAACTGACGAAGAGTGAGTTTCGCAAGGAACCAGACGAGTGCAACGATGACTCAAACCAAGCCAGTGTTGGTGCCCAGCAATCAAACATACTGCTTCTCCTGTCCTGAACACCCATCTTGACAGATGGGACCCAAGTCATAGCCTGTTTGTGAACATCTGGAGGAGTGGAGGAAGCCCATGGAACGGGAGAGTAATATCTATCTGTTAAAGGACAGGGGATAGTAGTTAATGAGAATATATAAATCTGTATGTTGGGTATAAAGATGGTTTAAGTATGTAGTTTAAGTTGTGTTGGTAAGAAGGGATTTCAGTAATGAGAATTAAATACAATGGGATGGTTAGAAGATATATATATATTAAAAAAAATATATGTGGGACCTGAGCATGATGCAAATGGTATGGAATAATGGGTGGAGGTTGCATTGGGTCTGTCTGAGATGGAGTTAATTTTCCCCATAGCAGCCCTCATAGTGCTGTGCTTTGTATTCGTAGCTGGAAAGGTGTTGATAACACACCAGTGTTTTGGCTACTGCTGAGCAGTGCTCACACAGCATCAAGGCTGTCTCTCCAATGTTTCCCCCCCTCACCAGTAGGCTAGGGGTGGGCAAGATCTTGGGAGGGGACATAGCCAGGACAGCTGACCCAAACTGACCAAAGGGATATTCCATACCATATGACATCTGCTCAGCAATAAAAGCTAAGAGAAAGGAGGAGGAAGTGGGGGCATTCATTATTTATGACGTTTGTCTTCCGGAGCAACCGCTATGCATACTGAAGCCCTGCTTCTTGGGAAGTGGCTGGACATCACCTGCTGATGGGAAGTAGAGAATAAATCTTTTGTTTTCCTTTGCTTCTGCACGCCGCCTTTGCTTTTGCTTTATTAAACTGCCTTTATCTTGACCCACGAGTTTTTGAGTTTTTTTTTTCATCTTATTTTCTCCCCCCCCCCCCCGTCCTGCTGAGGAGGGGAGTGATAGAGTGGCTTGGTGGCACCTGGCATCCAGCCAAGGTCAACCCACCACAACATATTAGCTTTAGGGTGGTTAGTTTATTTTTTAAGTCTAGTAAACTGAGATGTATTCTCAATGGATGTAGATGGATATGTGTCATATGCATACACATTGCACAGACAGGCTATAGCACAACTTGCGAGGTGGGAAGTGAGATGAGCAAGCTCCTCCAGACCTACTCTGATGACTCAAGACCTCTCAGACATTACCTTTTACTCGCACCTCAAGACAGGTGTATCAGGCACCAGGATTTCCCTATATCAGCCTCAGAGTCTCCCAGACTCTCCAGTGCTGCACAGTGCAGTCATACCACAGCAGGCTCCTTGGTCTCAGCTCCATTCTAGTTTGCCTTTCACAACAGGACTTCCAGAAGGATCCCCAAAGACATCTTTACAGCAGACTACCACAGTGCCTGCACTATGGAAAATAAGTCTCTCGAGGGCCTCTTTAAAGCAGCTAGATCACCAGTGAGATTCTGAGCCTCTGTTTTCTGCGGAATATCTAAAGCATTAAATCATATAAGCTATTTTTCAACTGTCAGCTTATAATTAGCCTGTTTCCACTGCTCATCTGAAAAAATCCAAGGTCTCATCTTCCCACTGACTTGCTACTGTGTACAAATAACTTTTATTTTTTCTTCCTTTTTCTCAGGAAAACATAAGCAGTACTGTGTGTTTTTCATACAATGATTGCTAAAGTCACTTAAAGTGATATGATGCAATATGTCATCTACCAGCTGAAGCTCTACTGGGAGAAGGTTTAGCTGCTAATCTAGACAGAATGTAAGGGCTCTGAAAATGCCCATACTGGACGTTTCACTGGAAAACTGTAAAAAGTGCATTCCGTATGGCTTCCAAAAAATCCCACAGACGTTACCAACAGAGAAATTGGGATGCTTTTAGAAATCAACCTCAAAATTCTTCCGTTGTCTGTCTCCCTGGACATTGTGTTCCAAGATTAGCACTAGACAACAAAAAAAACCAACTTAAATAGCTTGACACAAATAGAATTAATATATAAATTGCTACCATTCGAGAAGATATTTTTTCAAATCATATTTTTTCATAGATTTATGAAAAACACAGTGTGCTAGTGCATGTGCTTTTGTATCAGAGCAATGGATTTGTAATCAGGAAGGGAGAAATTGTGCGCTTGCAAATTTAACCTTCAAAAAGGCCAGGACACCATAGCTGTAAAAAGGACTCAAGGACAGAGTGTTTTCAGAGAGAGGCATGATTCCCAACCTAATCCTTTCTTGCTACAAGATAGCCAGTAGCTTATCCTAAGATTAGGCTGTAGTGGCACAGCTGTTTCAGCTGAAGAAGAGTGAGGCTATGTCTAGACTACAGGGACATGCTGTGGGTCCCCCTGACCTGTGACACCTGCTTGGGCCTCCAGCTGAGTGCAAGCTACCTAGAAGAAACATTATGGAGGCAAGATGCCAGTCCCTGGGACATCTTGAAATTTGAAGTGCTACTGAGCATACTGTAGCAACTATCTCTTTCTGAAGATTTTATTCTTCCTAGTTATCATTGTCTAAACTTCCACTGCTAACTTTGATTTTTGTCTTTCATGTGTGTATGCATATATTATCTATATTATGTAGAAGCTAGAAAAAAATCTAAAATCTAAATCTAAAAAATCTAAATCTCTAGAAAGAGATTTAGAGATTATTATTTACCCTACTTCATGATGAGCAATGTGCATAATTCTAGTTATTGTTCATGGTAATTGTGTGTACACAGTACTATACCACAAAGGAAATGTAATTCTTCTTCAGTGGTGAAAAAATACTGCTGGTATACCACAGCCTATGATTTGCTAAATTCTGGAAATCGTATGGCTATTGTAACTCCAATAGGTGCAAACTTTTTTTCACTGAACAGTCACATTTAACTTTAGTGCAAATTCATAGAAACTGCATTTTTAAAAAAATCCTGCAGTGCTGTTCACAATATAGAGCAGTAGAAAATTTGACCAAATAGCTAAAACATGACAACCTGACACGTGCTCCAGTTTATCTATGTACCTATGCTTAGGAAACCATAAAAAGATCAAAATCAAACCACATTCATCCTGAAAAGAACATATTCCAGACACAAACACTAACAGAGCCACCAAGTCTTCTAATTCAAATAAACTAGCACCTTTTGTAATGTATAAATCACTGGTATGAACACGTGTTAAAACTAAATACAGACGAACACACTACAATAATTTTTTCCAAGTGCAACTCTTGGAATCATATAAGTCACTGTGGTTTCCAAGAAGACAAATGGCCTGGAAAAGGAAAAATAAATTAGTTCTGTGACTAATTGGAGTCAGAGATTGGAGGTCAGACTTGGTTCTGCAGTTGACCCTGGTAACCAGTAAAAGTCCAGCTTGGCTCACAGTACAACTTTCTGTATTTGAGTTGTTTACAGTAGAGAAACATCGAAAGTGTATGTTAAAAAACTTCCTCTAACAAATCTAAAACACATGTCAGTTCATAGGCAAGTAATAAACTTATAAAGGGCCATGTTGACAGTTTCAAAGCCTTTTGGTAGGACCCTGCAACTTAAAATTGGAAACATTATAATAAACATCTCTGCTTTTAAATTTTGCTGCTTGTCCTAAGATGCCTGAAAAATATATCAGCTGCATAGAGAGTTTTGTCTCCCCCAGTCTTTGTCATCACACAAGTAAAAATATTATTCAACTCTGAGCATATTTTGCTCAGGTATGAATCTCGTGCAATTCTCTTAAGGTCAAGAGAGTTACACTAGTGAAATATTTAAATAAGTTGCTTCAGAATCAGGCCTCTTATTTTTCACACAGAGAACAATATGATGTTAATTTAGTGCATCGGCTTGGACTTGTAATGGCTGATATTTTCATTGTGTTGTTCAAAGTATTTTGCTCCCTTCAAAAGTGTTAAAACTGTTTATAAAACATATCTGTTTCCCTGCATCATGTAATCATTGAAGATGATAAACTCTGTTTATAAAGCACCACACATACAACAGGTTATAAAATTTCTCAAAGCTCTGATGAGCATGAGACTCCCTAATCAGAGAAAAGTCAAGCTCTTCATGCACATAGCATTATTATTATTACTACTTGAATCCACTTGTAGCCATAAGAGAGGAAACCATTTCCCAGTGGAAAAATTCTACTTAATTCATTAAGATCAAATCTTCCACTGCTCCCCAAAATCCCAAGTAAACAGGTGATGTGATAGATGGAAGAGCTGACTTGGAGGGAGCAACCTGACATATGAGCTCGAGTAGGAGCAGATGCAACTCTGACTATATGGTGGGGAGAGAGGAAGCTGCACAGTCACCAAGCTCGCATCACCTTGTAGCTATTAGGGTAGATCTGTGCTTGTCTTGATTGGCTGTACTTGCAATTTTAGATTTCTTGCTACTTTTCTAGTCTCATCAGGCCTATTCCATTTTCTTCCTCTACACCTTGTCCAACCTCTCTCCACGTCCCTGCTGCTCCCACACCAGGTGCAAAAGAAAGCAGGGCACTGCCTTTTTTCTTAGCCTGCAAAAGGGAAGGCAACCACAGTAGCTCCCAAGTAGCAGGACATTTCAGAAAATGTTGGAAGTGCTATTTACAAATTGTCAGTATTCCCAACACTGATCTATGATAGTTTGAATGTATTTGCTGGTCTTGCCTCCAGATAATTCTCAAAGCATTGTGGATTCCATTTTAAAGTTAATCATATCACGAAAATAGCCTTCCAGAAACTGTCTCCTCAAGAGCTGGAAGCTGTGATTTTTCCATGACTAATGCATTCCATGTCTGTTTAATCTATTTTAATTACATGGATGCATCCATTTTTCCCCTTCCATTGTTAAGCATGCCGCTACCAGTGCTTAAATGAGTACTCGTGTCCTTGTTTGCCTCTAGTTTGGGAATGTCAAGGGCAAGAACTCTTTACTTTCATTGCTTGGCCACAGACTAAAATAGTCTCTGACCTCCATTGTGAATCCTGGTGGTGGCCTTACCCATCGAATAACCCAGAAGTCATTAAAAAAAAAAGATTTTCAGCATAAAATACATTTATTTCCTTGACACTACTATGGGCAGACCGCTCCTCTTTAAATTTGTGGTAGAATAGAATCATAGAATCATTAAGGTTGTAAAAGACCTCTAAGATCATCGAGTCCAACCATCAACTCAACACCACCATGCCCACTAAACCATGTCCCTAAGCACCTCATCTACATGTCTTTTAAATACTTCCAGGGATGGTGACTCAACCACTTCCCTGGGCAGCCTGTTCCAAGGCCTGACCACTCTTTCAGTAAAGAAATTTTTCCTAATGTCCAATCTAAACCTCCCTTGGCACAACTTGAGGCCATTTCCTCTCATCCTAAGTGGTAGTAGCATCAACTGATAAAGGGCCTATAAAAATTCCTCATACTGCATAAATTAGGAAACTAATTTATCTAAGCAAACATTCAGGGAAATATATGCACACAGAGATTTTTTTTTGTTTGTTCCATAGGCAGTGACGTGGAAGATGCAGAGGGGCTTGCAGAAAAGATATAAACCCAGTATCTATGGATCAGAGATAATCCAGTCCTTACGAGTCAGAAAAGTTTTCTTACAAGTCATCCAAGTTTCCAACCAAAAACCAGGCTCTGTTTATTTACAGAAGCCTGTGAAGGACCTACCGAAGCCCAGTATATTTGTAGCACATTATGTATGAAATTCAAAGGGATATTTGCCCAGCAGCACCATTGGAAGAAATAACATGAATTTACGTACAAACAGATCTTAAGGTTATTGGTAAATTGACAGGAAATGGTATGGGTTGGCCATGTCCAAAGAAGTTTCCACTTCCACAGCAGCCAGACAAAAGACCCTACCAAATGCTAGATTGTATGACAGAGAGGAGACAGGCAGGAACTGAGAAGGTATTGAAGTTGTGTCTGCTAATATTCTAAACCATCTTTACAGTTGTTATCTATGCCAGCAGATGGAGAGGACATAGAATGAAAACGATCCCCATCTCCAGTGCAGTGAATGAGACTCATGTGCCATGGCAGCTGCATGAACGTCCAGCCTGGCTGATCACAGCACAGGGCTGATGACTTCAACATACTACCAAAACCCCAAAGCCCCTGCCTGTCCCCAGGCCTTTGAACAGTCCTGCTCTCACCTCCAGGTCTCCCTCCACCATGCAGTGTAGAGGAGATGGCCATCCCAGTCGAGAACTGAAAGAGCAACTCCCCCACTGACCAAGTCTGCTGTTCACTCACCCCAGGAAGAGCTAGCTGTTCTCTTGCACTTAGGACACAGAAACCAAAATGCTTACAGGATATTCAATAAATAGTTCAGTCTTTAGTAGGTCCTGGAAGAAAAAGACCTAATAAGAAAGAAAAACTTTTTTTTTCATTTTCCTAGGTCCTTCTTGAGTCTCTATTATAAGACTTCTATTCTCCCCAGAGAAGTCACCACCTCAGTGTTCAAAAATGCTGATTTAGAATAGTTCTCTCAGCTAACTCAGATAAACTCTACTACTGTGGATTAATAGCTCTCTCAGGTAATTTAAAAAACATACTGCTTTGGATTAAATTAAAACAGAATCTTATTTTAATAATAAGAGTGAATATAAAAAATAAAGTTTGGCATACAAATGAAAAAGGCGTAAGGTATCTTAATGTACCCACCATAGGTGATGATATTAAAACACTAAGTTTAACTTATGGCTTAGGACAATAATATTCTTGTCATCAGATATTCTCCACTTACATTTTATTAATGTTATAAAATACTTTTGACTAGCAGTTGATGAGACATGAAAGGAAAACCCCCTACAAAATATGCCACGTAAAAAGAGTTCAACTTACACACTGTTATTTTTTCCTGGTTATTAAAACTAAAATTTCCATTTATAAGTGTACCCAGAGCACAGGTTTCCAATATTAATTAATTGTTAATAAAAACAAGTAATTAAACTACATTGCCAATAAATTGTGCAATGTTAATACAAGCATGGAAAGTTACAGAAACAGTGAGAAATAATGTAATAGAAGGGAAATGGGTAAGAATATGTGTATGAAATGTATGTCTTTTCTACTTTGTAGTGTGAGCTCATCAGAGGTCATAAACTAAGTCCTGGACTCAGGCCAAATTAAAATTTAGATAAGAGAGCCTGGGAGTTACAGGAAGATGTATTTTCCTCTCTTGGCTAATGTCAACCTATTGCCAGAAGTAGAAATACAGGACTGCTGGAAGCACCATATTTCAACTGTCATATAATGCATACGTAATGCTTATTTGTGTCGTGAAAAATGTCACACCACCATTCTAACTTAGAACATACATTAGTCCTGCTGTGTTGGTCAGACTCTCTGCAGAGATAATCACATTTTGCCTAGCTAAAAGATCTCCCCATACTTCCACGGGCTAGAATCTTCTTATTTGTTTGAATTTAATTTGGATTTGCTTGATTAAAATTATGTGTATACTGATTAAAAAAGCATATGTGCCCACAAGAAATTAAAAGCAAGTGACCCTTAAAACATTCCTTTATTTGTGATTCTTTAACCCAAACTAGAAACAAATATTCTTAACAGTGCTACATAATCAAAAAATGTGTTTGGTGTGTTTGGTGATCAGTAAATCCATGTTCTCATTCCCACTATGGTGGATATTACCATGACAAAAGCAGAGTCAAGAGTCAATATCATTAAAAGTCAGAAGCTACGTTCTAGTTATGGCTTCCTGTGTTATCCGAGCCACTCATAAATTCTCCAGACCTTGCTTTCCTGCTCTGTAACGTGGTGGTCATGTGGGAAGCTGACATTTTTAATATGCGTTTGTGAGTCACTTGGTACCGTAGAAGACTAGAACCCAACATATACATGTTTAAAGACTTACAGTCAACAAAGAATTTAAGCTTGCAGTTAACTTTAAGACTTCCAACTTGAATTATCCTATGATCCTATGATTCTGTGCTGAAATCCCACTGAAGCTTGAGGTAAGGTTTGTCAGTTCCAAATGAAAACCATTGGCATTTCACTGTACTCGTTGCCTATGAAAGTTTTCAGTCACAAGTGACATGAAGGGAAGAGCTGGATGAATAGGCAGATGCTGCTGAAAGCTCTGCTGTGCTTATCCCTGGAGTTTGTCAAAAATTTAATTTCTATGAAATGAAAGACATCTCAAAATCTGTCAGTGAGATTCAGTTGTCAAGTTGGCTGTAGGATTTGCATCACAGCATCGTCCAGTTAAAGCAGGAATTGTGAGGGTCGAACACAACACTGAAATTCCTGCACTGAACATGGAGCTAACAAATGCAAAGAAATGCAAAGAAATGCATTTCTAGGCTTCATCTTCCTCAAGAGGCCACACATTTAACCTTGCAACCTGGCTACATGTTCTCAGAAATTAACTATTTCCTGGTGTTAGGCAGTTTAAATCAGATCAGGCTTTACTGTAAAAAGGAGCTAGTTCTCCACTTAGATACAAGGGCACCTGAGATGCAGGAGAGTCCACTCCAAACCCTACCGCTGTTCCACTTGGGAAGATATTTCAGTGCTGGGTGTCTGTATCACCACAGTAAACAGAGTCACCACCACACTCCTTCTGGCCCAACTAATTCTTATGTAACTTCAGAGAAGTAAAACATCTTCACCAGGAGAGTCTAAATGTTCTTTGGCAGTTCAGAGATACAGACCACGTCTTCAAATATGGAAGGCCCAGGACCAAAATCTGTCTTCCAGGCCAGAGAGAGGATTTGAATGTGTATCAGCAATATCATAAATGAGTGTGATAGATGAGTTAGTGTAGCTGTAACTCATGGGCTACCGCTGTAGTGACAGCAGTAACAGTATCTTCAATTTGTATAATAACATATATTCCAACATACAGTACATGCTATTCATTATCTGAAATCTTCTTTTTGCTGAACTGAAAACACTTCTGGGATTTACAGTAACTGTCAAACTGAAAAGCAGCTTAAAAAAAATTCTTGAAAAGGAATTATTTTGATTCTTGTTTTATTTACTCTCCTGTAATGTTTGTTATATTAGAACTGATCAAGTAGACCTCATCAAAGCCTACGAAATTCCTAAATTATACAATACACTTTAAAAATCTTTTTTCAACATTACATTTTTTCCTATATATAATATGAATAAATATGACTGAAACCCTGAATGCATAATTCTCTAAGAGCATATTAAAGCCTGTTGTCTCCAGCACAATCTTTCCAAATGTATTTGTAGGAGGCAGGTATCTCAAATCATCACCTCTTACTATATCCTGATCTAGTATTTAAAAAATTGTGAGGTTTTAACTCAGCAATAGAAAAGACACTCCATTCACTCATGTATCACTCACAGAACTCAGACAACTGGACACCACAGTTTTAGGCTGCACCAGTAAATACTGGTGCCTTGGGACTTGTTGAGCACCAACCAGCTTGGCACATACCGTCCCATGTGGAACAGGCACGTGGTTGCACGACCTCCATGTTCGGAGAGGGACTTCATCTTCCCATTTCCATCACGCTTGATGAACGTTGTTCAAATTTTTAGTGTTCTTTCCATGGGAAAATGCCTACTTTGTGTATACTGTGAAACTACCTTCAATATGGAAACTATTAGTCCAATCGAATTTGGAATTTAGAAATTGAAAAAAAAAGTCATAAATTGAATAGACTATTTGACAATGAGATTAATACTTGAAATCCTGAAACAATTTGATTTGGTTCCCTGTACTATGCATATATAACTTATGAAAAGAGTTCTTGGAAGCTCTCGTTTAGACTTGACATTAGGAAACATTTCTTTACCGAGAGGGTGGTCAAACACTGGAACAGGCTTCCTAGAGAGGTGGTCGATGCCCCATGCCTGTCAGTGTTTAAGAGGCATTTGGACAATGCCCTTAATAACTTGCTTTAACTTTTGGTCAGGCGGTTGAACTAGATGTTCATTGTAGGTCCCTTCCAACTGAACTATTCTATTCTATTCTATTCTATTCTATTCCATTCCATTCCATTCCATTCCATTCTATTCCATTCCATTCCATTCCATTCTATTCTATTCTCATGGCTGTTTATGTGTTTAGTCTAATTCTCCTGATATTGACGATTATTTTTTTCAAATAACAGCTAGTAAAAAAAGAGTTAAAAAACTGAATTTCTATGAAAAGATTGATACTATCCAGGTGTTCAGCTATCTTGGAAAAAGGCATTTGAGATATACCCTGTCAGCTGTAAATATCATTAGGAGACAGATTAGGCAGTGTTATACAAAACTTTAGTAAAACACAGGGATAATGAAAAAAACATTGTTCAAGTTCAGTGGAATAAATTGCCAAACACGTGACCTCCAGAGTGCCAGAGTGTCCATATCGCCACCAGCAGGCTTATAGTGTCTCATGCAGAGACAAAGGCAATATTAGGTTCTTCTATCATAGGCACCCTAGAAACAGATTAACAGCTACTCTGATGCTATAAAAGATTCTGTGTTAGTCACATAAAAAGTATGTTTCACTTACTTCTTGAGGGTACAGGGTCCTTAAAATATCTTGGTAATTTTCTTCAAGTTACAGGATCAATGTGCTAACCCTGACTTGTTGCATGACGTAATTCTGATGTAGAAAATAATAGCAATCAGAGGTCTCCAATGGAAGAAAACTGGTGTATACCCTCTAAAGATCTGGCCCTTGGGATCAAGCTACCTTGCATCGAGTTTGGTTTATATAATATAACCACCAAGCTGTTTAAAAACAAAACAGAAAAAACCCACCCCTTTTCATGAACTACTAGGAGAAAATGTAACCTTGGGTTAAAGGATACAATCATTCACAGGTGGGATTGTCTGGGAAGGTGTACGTTTTCACAGGGGAATTTACATACAGCCAAAAGAAGCCACTGCACAATAAATCGGGTGGGAGAGGGGGAGTTTTTAAGTAAGCGGTAAAATAACTGTGTCTGTTTGTAGTTATTGGGCTGCTGTGCTTTTTGCTTAGTAGGTCAACACACTGTCGTCTTATTAATTTGTGCCTGGGCCTATCACGCAAAGGCTGTTGCTTCACAGATGGTTTCAATCAGAGCAGTCAAACCAGCAAAATAGGACATCCTGGTTAGAATTACTTTCTCAACCTCATTTTGAACTGTTGCTTTTTCAATCAGTCTTGGCAGATTTCATTATAAGGTATTTATTATAGCACGCACGTTTCACGTGACTTAACAGTTTTATGTAAGAAAAGTGCACCCTCAGTCACAGAGTAAACCAAGATGCAAAATACTATTAGTCAAAGAAATAGCCTTAATCAAATGTCACACGCCATGAGATGAAAATAGCTGGTGTACTTCTACTACAGTCTTTTTAAAAATTATTATTATTATTGTATCCCTTTTAATGATATTCTATAACAGGTACAATATCCACTCCTGACCTCTCAGAGGCTGAGCTCTGTGACAAGCTGACTTTTCACTTCCCTGGTCAAACTGGACAAAATAATTCAAAGTAAATCTGAAGCAGCCCAAAATAGAAAAAAAATTTTCTTTTCCTTTAAGCAAATTCCCTCTCTGAGAAAGAAACCAAAGAACTTTTATTGTGGTTTTAGCTTTAAAATTTTACAAGCGAATTTCAAAATAAAATGTCTTTCCAAAGAGAAACAGTAAAACATTTCATTCAGAAACTTTTGAAATTAAACATGTAGCTTTTCCATAAAAAAAAGTAACAAACTTTCAACCAAAATTATTCCCTAACTGCTGCATCATTTCTCAAGTAGTTCCAACTGAAACTGTATCTGTATTTTTCAGTAAATGAATATCCGTCAAAAATGTTTTTCCCAGCTCCTTCTTTTAGTCTTCCACTCTTTTCCTTTGGCTATTCTAGGCAAAGGATTCTTCTAATCTCAGCAACCCCTAATAGAGATTAATCCTCCCTAGATTTCAGCATTTTATATAACTGTTTGTTAAGCCAAAGTCAAACTTATTCCTGCAAAAACTTAAGATTTTCTTTCAACTAAATAAGAATTATTACTTGCAATATTTTAATATCATAAATAATCAGCTTTTAAATCCTTAATAAGGCAAGTGTGTGAATGTATATGTCAGCCTGAAAAAGAAACAGGAACACCAAGATGGCTGAAGATAAACAAACTTGTTTCTAGTTCTGTTTGTGCTTAAGTGTTATTTTCAGTTGTTAACTAGGTTACTCAATATTGAATCTTAAAATCTAATAATAATAATGAGGACATATTGATGAGACACATTTTGACCTTGCTGTGTGATTTTACACCTCTCAAAATATGATCTTGATACAATTCTATCTGAAATCATACCAGATGCAGTTTCTACTGTAGTATTCATACTGAGGACATGTCACTAAATGAGTGAATTATTCTTTTTAGCTATTGATCATGGAATATATTGAATGCATTATGTTTATTTGTAATGGAAGTAATCATGCCATTCAAATTTAAGAGGGGGAAAAAAGTTTAACTAACCATTTTCTCATAAATACATGAAATTGGACTTTAAGCACTAAAACTCACATTGTATTCCTATACACATGCAGTCCTGTATTTTACCCCAGGCTATATATGTTGTAGGCACCATTCCTCATTGGCTGAGGAAGGACCTGGGTTTACACAGCTGTACTGTCAATACAGGTAACAGGCTATTTAAGAAATACCAAATCTCTCTGTTTTTCTTGTAGTTCATGTCAACAGGCAATCAAAAGACATCAGCACAACTGGAATTGAGGCTGCGTTACCGGTGCTGCCTTGCTCGCTAGCTACTGTGGATACTGTGGTTACGTAATTGGCATCATCTCAGCTTTTAGCTACTGTGGTTACATTTACTGATGTTACCTTGTGTGCTGGTTTTGGCTGGGATAGAGTTAATTTTCTTCATAGTAGCTAGTATGGTGCTGTGTTTTGGATTTGTGCTGGAAATGGTGTTGATAATCTAGAGATGTTTTAGTTACTGCTGGGCAGTGCTTACACAGAGTCAAGGCCTTTTCTGACTCTCACACCACCCCACCAGCGATTAGGCTGGGGGTGCACAAGAAGGTGGGAGGGGACACAGCTGGGACAGCTGACCCCAACTGACCAAAGGAATATTCCATACCATATGACGTCATGCTCAGCCTATAAGGCTGGGGGAAGAAGAAGGAAGGGGGGGTCGTTTGGAGTGATGGCATTTGTCTTCCCAAGTAACCGTTACGCGTGATGGAGCCCTGCTTTCCTGGAGATGGCTGAACACCTGCCTGCCGATGGGAAGTAGTGAATGAATTCCTTGTTTTGCTTTGCTTGTGTGCGCGGCTTTTGCTTTACCTATTAAACTGTCTTTATCTCAACCCATGAGTTTTCTCACTGTTACTCTTCCAATTCTCTCCCCCATCCCACTGTGGGGGGAGTGAGTGAGCAGCTGTGTGGTGCTTAGTTGCTGGCTGGGGTTAAACCACGACACTTTGGTTGCTAGCTACTGGGCAGCTTTGGTGCCTTCTTGATTTACTACAAAGAGTTACTGCTTCTGCTGCATTTTGCTGAGCTACTGGCAGGATACTGCTGTGGTCCAAATCTTGGGATTTCTTCTCAGCCAGATGCTTGGTACTGCAAAGTTTTCCTTAATTTGGAGTTTCAGGATTCAACCTGACATCAGTGCACTGTTGATGAATATAACTGGAATACATAAGTTTTATGAGGGATAGATGGTATTTAGGAGTTTCAAAGGTACATACAGGAGTTACGACACCCTTTTTTTGGAATTTCCTCAGGGAATGACCACTGTCTAATTCCTTGTGGCTTCTCTAAAGTCAAAGGAGTTCTACTATAACCATTTCTCATTACAGTAGAAACAGAGCTTTCTTCTGTAACCTGTTTAATCCAAAACTTTCTGAATATTTAGCTCTCTAGACTGGAGCTTTCACGTGGATTTAAGAAGCTATTTCTTCTTTTTTGAATGCTCTGAATGCTCTGAAGCAATGCTGCCAAATAGTCAATGGCCACATCAGGGTGAAGCAAGGAACAGAGAGATGGCTTGAGAAAGCCACCTTTCTAGGACCCGAATTATGACAGGGCGTAATTCACTAGTTACTAACTCAGAGTTATTCTCAAACCATTTTTCCTTTGTAGGCACTTAGAGAAAAGAGAACAAAGATGGCCAGATCGGAGTCAAGCATGCAAGAATGCTTTTCAAAAGCTCAACTTTCTGACAGTGATGGTCACACAATTACATAGTTTCCCCACTATTTAGTCTTTGATTTCACATTAGAAACACATACCTTATAAAAGAGACTGCATCTGTGATTCATTAGATTGTAAGTTGGGGGGGGGGGAAGAGAAAAAATCTAAAGTGTTTCTCCAAACTTCTCTGGATTCTCCCAGTGGGACTGGCAAATGCAGAAGGTGAAAGATGGAAATGCAAGATTAACAAAAAAAGAACATCTCAAAGAAGGGACAAATGAACACATGAAGTATAAGGTCTACTACAAAACACTGCTATGGTCCAACATTACTCCTAAATTTTTGCTTTAGAAAGCATCTGTTTCATTTAAAAAATAAAAACTGTTTTATTAAATGGATAAATCATGTTTAAAAACACATTAAAAAGAATAAAGACAAATGAAGAAGACAAACGAAGAGAACTGTTAATTCATAATCTAATTGTTCCTGTTACATCAGGACCATACTGTATCCTAAGTACTCTCTTCTTCTTAGTTCAGTCCTCCATCATGAGACTTCCCTTCAGAGACACACCGCTTACCCCTTTAATTTCTCTTTTTCTGTTCTGTCACATATCTTCCTACTCATCTGACTTTAGATTCTAACAACTGCTTCATGCCACATGTTCTTGCTTTTCCTCCACCAGGATTCATATTTGACAAATGTCCTTTTATTCCTTCCTAGTTATTTCTTGGCCCACTTTTCTCAGTTGCTGCAGTGCCAGCTAGCACTGCTTCTGTGTCCTCTTGCTCATTATACACTTACTTTTTTCCATGTTCCCCTTGTGCTTCTCATTTTTTTAAAATTAATCTGGGGTTTATGAAATCACTAACACCACGTCTTAGCACTTTCTTCATATTTTATACTGAGAACAAGAATCATAGTGTTTGTTTTTACAAAATGTAACCATGATTAGTATGTTTAAAATTGACCAGTTGCCTCTTGATAATAATCTTTTCCAAATGCCCATGTCACTTATTGTCCAGTTCTAAAATAAGGAACATAATGCTTTAAGGAAAAAAAAAAAGAAAAGAAAAAAAAGCTGATGTCAGCTCTAAAATAATGAGTCAGTTTTTATTTAGAATTTTAGATAAATTCACAGGACATGTATATATGTAGTTTCTTCCAGTTATTTGAGACATTTACTGCAATAAGCAAGTACTGTTTGTCCTCTGCATATTTTAGTATAAAAGCTTCTTATGAAGCTCTCCACCCTTGTGGAGCAATGATAGAGAAAAAGCAGTACATTCTGGCTATACATGCCATCAACCCAAACTCCACTATTGGCAGTGTCTCTGCTACATAAACTCAGTGTTAGTCCTCCTCCTACAGGAAGAACAAATTTTATTTTTTGTATGGTTACCTATATGGAAAATGGCAAGTGCCTGATTTTTCCTATTCAACATGCAGAAAGATTGCCAGTGTACATGGTCCAACATGTCACTGTCTGACAGCCCACTGGAATGAAGCCTTATCTTGTGCAAATACAATTAGAAGAAACTATTTATGCAGAAGTCAATCTGATTACAATGTACAAATAAAAATTAATCAAAACAGCAAACAGGAGTGAAAGATATAGCCAGGTTATAGGTACATGAATTTCATCCTCAAAAGCAAAATTTCATTTTGCCTTCTCCAGTTCAGCCATGAAACCTACCAGTTTTTATTTTTTAAAAAAGAGCCTTAGCTCTCCCCATGAATTAACTTACCCTCTCCTGTCAAAGGACATAATTCAACCAGAGGTCTATCATCCATCCTGGATATTTGCCCACCCAAATGCAACACCCTGGGAATACTGGCCACAAAGAAAGAGTCTAATTCAAAAGGCGCTCACCAGCTACTGTCTCTAAGCTGTTTTGTGTTGCTCCCTGCCCTTCCCCATCCTCCTGTGATCTTTTCTGTTTCCATTAACTGCATATGGAACTTCATCTCTAGTAAGTCAAATGTCTGAAGTTGATTTCTCCTCCCCAAGCCAAAGAAAAATGAAGAGAAGCAGAAGAAAGACAGGTACAAACAGCCAAAGGCGGAGTAATGCTAACTCACTGCTGGACACGAGCCTGGGCATCTCCGATGCAAGAGTTTTCTAGACTATCACAAAATCACCTGCAGATCTCAATGCCCAGGGATATAAGGGCCTAAGAAAGAACAAGTAGATACCTAAATATGAAGTTAGCCACGTGTGCCAAATTCTTCTTTTAAAAATACTGTTTTGGCTCTTTAATCACTTAATGGCATTGTACCCATGTGCTCTTGCACACAAGTAACAGTGAAGGCCACTCTGAGCTCTAGTCAGGGAACTGGATAGTGAAAAGCTGGTTCACCTATCCTGACAGTAAACTGCTATAACTGTAGTTACATGCAGCCAAGGCATCCCTCTCCAGAAGCAGGAGTAAAACCAGTGAAGTTCATGGGGTTACTGAGATGTTAAAAGCAGCTCTGTAGGTGGCTATTAAACTCTACTGCCTGATGCAGCCTTGACAAAGCCCAAACTTTGGCCCAAGCTTCAGCTAAGAGCAGTAAAAAAATGCAGAAGGAAAGATCTTTCTTAGCATGCTCTGTTTCTTATGCCCTTTTTAAACATGAAGTACTGGTCACTATTGGAGATGAGGCTTAGCTAGTTTGATTTTTGCTCTGATCCACTGCAACAGTTCTTATGTTATAAAGTGTAAGCAAGAGGAAAAATCTGGTCCAGTGAGTCCACAGCTTTTAGCCTTCTGACTTTAAATGGGAATACATAGCAGTGATATTGTTTTCATTAACTCCAGCAATAAGCTGGCCTTCTGGGTCCAATCTTAAGCTGCTATGAAAAGAATTATTTTACCAAGCTCAGTTTTGAGGAATGAAGATTACATAATTCCAGCCTGGCCTCCTTAATTAATTTAATACAGGAATGTTACTTGCCCACAGTCTGTCTCCTATTGTCCAGTAATGTTACACAAACTAAAAAGTAATCAGCAAAAATAAAAGCTTATGTTTATTATCTAATTACCAAGAAAAACTGAGCGGTGAAGTTTGGACTTTTTCCCATGTTAAGCAATATTGGCACCCAAAAGTTAATCTAGATATTTATTTAGGCTAGTGAATTGTTTGTTACTTCCCTTTGCTGACACCAGAAGGTACAGGATGGGAGGGCACTGTGCCTCCTATCTGCAGACCCTGCCAGCTAGAGGACATTCCTCCAGGCAGAGAGAAGGACTCCCAGGGAGCTCCTGCTGCTGCTCCAGGGAAAACCTCCTGCTAGCATGACACTAGGGCACAGGCATGACTTGGTCAGCAATGACACGCCCACTCTTCCGCACTGGCAGACAGCTGCCCCAGCAGGCAAATGGCTAGACATGCCCAGTACGCTTGCGCCCAAACCACCAAGCCACTTAAACGCACGCCGGCCTCTCCACCCACACCAAGGTGTATGACTAATGCCTGCTGAGCCAGTGGATCCTTCCCACCCTCAGCAGGGCTTAGACAAGGCCCCTTAGTCCAGTAGCAGCCCCTGAGACTCAAGCCATTGCCTTTTGCTAAGGGGAGGTGGGTTTAAACTCAGGCATAAAGCTGAGCACTGTGAATCGGGCCCAATCCTGCACCTAGGAAACACCTCTTGCCAGCTGTAGGGACATTTGCATAGGGCTCTCAGCCGTGATCTGCTCAAGAGCTGTTCAGAGGGACATTCCAAGCGCAGCCGACCCACCCACTGGGCAGAAACCATGGCAGCGGCCCGAACAAACATCCTTTCCCCCAAACAAGGTTATTGGGAAAACACGGACATTTCTGAGCCGTTTATTCTCTTGATTTGCAGACTGCTCAATAAGAAAACATTTCTGATCCTACACAATCCATTTTCCAAAAAAAATTGAGGGGGGAAAAGAAGTATGGAAACAATGGCATAAAAACTTTTATGCTATAGCCTCCAAAACAAATTTTAAACACATGTATTTTTTTAAGTAATTTTTTTCTACAAATTAGACCATATTCAAGTCACTGCTTAATTTTTGCCAAACCAGAAAAAATTATGCCAAATACAGAGTTTTGATGAATGCGCAGGTGATGTCATTTCAAAAAGTCTGGGGACATTTAAGGAGGGAAACAATTTATGATTTCACCTCTGAATAAGAACAGTCTGCTGTTTATTCAGACTCGATGCTTGAAAACAATACTAATCTGGCCTACAGAAAATGAGATAATTTTATTTATTTCAACAAAAGAACTGTTTATACCTAAACAAAGCTGTAACATTTTTTCCTTTCATATTGACTGTGAAATATAAAAATATCCTGGTAGTAACCCCCCAAAACAATCCTTCTTGAGCCATTGCAACATTCTGCTCTTTGCTGGCCTTGTAGATTACTCTTCAGTACATTACCTCCGTATTTACGGTAATGTTCCTATGTATACGCAGAGAGCAGAATGTCAAAATGGAGATAGGATCAGCAGATCTTAGAGCAGAGTTTTGTCCTCAGGAAAATGAGAGAGATGTGAACAAGACAAGAAGTTGCCTGTCTTTCTTTTGCCTCAGTGATCATCAGTTCCAATTTTCCTCCTTTTTGGTCGGTATACAGCGGAGCATGTGAAAACTAAGCCTATCCTTCTCTGTGTTCCTAAATGGCCATAACTTGTATGAACAGTGACTTGATGGACGTGGGCTCTGCCACTAATTTCTCTACAGAGTGGGCAGAACATAGTGTGGGTATTAGGAAGGATCGCCCAGCCACACCATGCCTAACCTCTAGGTATGCCACCTTCCAGGTGAACAGGAGGGTAGTTTCCTCTGCCATGTTCTTCTGAGATGTTTGCTTCATCAGCTGCCATCTAGTTTTGCATCACTGAAAGGGGAATCTAAAACTATGAGGTAGTTGGTGGTATTTAATGAAAATAGCATAGCCAGAAATGAACTCCTGATAATTTTTTCAAACTTGAGCAGTGTTACCTGCCCACACATCCAAGCACAATGGCCAGAGTCATCTAACTTTCCTCTTGCTGACCTCATATAGCTCTATATTTAATGATCTCTATATTATCATATTTAGTATCTAAACAGGCTCTGTTTCACCATGGGGTGTTGGAGCTTGTCCTTCTTCCACTGTTCATAGTGTGCCTCCACTCCTGTCCCCACAGCAGCTCCACCTTTGCAGACAATTTGCCAGATTTCCCACACACATACTTTCAAGGCAACCCTAAATGTAGTCTGCCTGCTGCTTCCAAGTCTCTTCTTAGGAGCGTATGATATCTTGGGGAGCTTGGGATATTCTTTGCACTTATTTTATCTTCTTAGCTACTTCTGTTTATACAAAATTAAGTTCAAGTATATCCTCAGTGGGTTTCTCTGTACAAGGAATATGTATGTTTACTTCTTTCTGCCCATATTGTTGCATTCGGCTCTATGCCAGTTATCTGAGAACCATAACACTAGGAAGACATCCCAGGTCAGCAGATCTTGGGCTCTGAGACTACTGTCAACATATTTATATCTTTATATTCTTTAATGTGATTATGTAAGAGGATAAGGAAGAAAAACCTAAGAACGCCTGTATTCCAGACAGAGCTGAGACAATATCGGTAACCTTGAAGTGCTGGAATTTAACAGTTTTGCATGGGCTCAAAAACATACTAGATACTTGAGAAAGCAGATACCAAGAGAGCACGTTAAGAATACTCTCCCACCAGCTTTCCTGGGATGATTTCTTTAAACAGCAAAGGGAAATCCTAGATAACAGGACTGAAAGAGAGGTTATTTAGTCTGTTCCTATAGGAGCATCAGCTATACCTAATCTGTACTTAAACAAAGAAGGATGTGGAGGATCCTGTAAGCTCATGGCAAACATTAAATCTGATATATTTCTGTCTGAGGCTTTCACCCAAGAGCTCACCTGTTGATGGACCCAAAGTGTGTATATCTGAGTTTCAAGAGCCCACGGCTTGTTTGGTCTAACTGATTGAATACAGTGATAATTACAGTGGATTGGGCAGGGCCAGCTCGAGTGACAGATGCCCTAGTGCTGACTAACCAGGTGGCCTTTGCTAAATGTGTGTCCCAATGCTTGAATGTCCCACCGCCCATTGCCCTCAGTGTAGTCTTTAGCAGTCCATTGTCTCGTTCGATTTTCCCGGAGGCTGGTGCATGGTAGGGGATGTGATAGACCCACTCAATGCCATGCTCTTTGGCCCAGGTGTCTAGGAGGGTGTTTCGGAAATGAGTCCCGTTGTCTGACTCAATTTTTTCTGGGGTGCCATGTCGCCATAGGACTTGCTTTTCAAGGCCCAGGATGGTGTTGCTGGCGGTGGCATGGGGCACGGGATATGTTTCTAGCCATCCGGTGGTTGCTTCCACCATGGTGAGCACATAGCGCTTGCCGTGGCGGGTTTGTGGGAGCGTGATATAATCAATCTGCCAGGACTCCCCATATTTATATTTCAGCCATCGTCCTCCATACCAGAGAGGCTTTACTCGCTTGGCTTGCTTGATGGCAGCGCATGTTTCACATTCATGGATAACCTGTGCAATAGCGTCCATGGTCAAGTCCACCCCTCGATCACGAGCCCATCTGTATGTTGCATCTCTTCCTTGATGGCCTGAGGTGTCATGGGCCCACCGAGCTATAAATAATTCACCCTTATGTTGCCAGTCCAGATCCACCTGAGCCACTTCAATCTTAGCAGCCTGGTCCACCTGCTGGTTATTTTGATGTTCCTCAGTGGCCCGAATCTTGGGTACATGAGCATCTACGTGACGTACTTTTACAGCCACGTTCTCTACCCACGCAGCAATATCTTGCCACAGTGCAGCAGCCCAGATGGGTTTACCTCTGCGCTGCCAGTTGTTCTGCTTCCACTGCTGCAACCACCCCCACAGGGCATTTGCCACCATCCATGAGTCAGTATAGAGATAAAGTACTGGCCATTTTTCTCGTTCAGCAATATCCAAGGCCAGCTGGATGGCTTTCACCTCTGCAAACTGGCTTGACTCACCTTCTCCTTCAGCAGTTTCTGCAACTTGGCATATAGGACTCCATACCGCAGCTTTCCACCTCCTATACTTTCCCACCAGATGACAGGACCCATCAGTGAACAGGGCATATTGCTTCTACTTTTATGGTAGTTTATTATACACTGGGGCCTCTTCAGCACGCGTCACCTCCTCCTCTGGGGATATTCCAAAATCTTTGCCTTCTGGCCAGTTCGTGATCGCTTCCAAGATTCCTGGGCAACTAGGGTTTCGTATTCGGGCCCGTTGTGTGATCAGTGCAACCCACTTACTCCACGTAGCATCGGTTGCGTGATGTGTAGAGGGGACCCTCCCTTTGAACATCCAGCCCAGCACCGGCAGTCGGGGTGCCAGGAGGAGCTGTGCTTCAGTACCAACCACTTCCGAAGCAGCTTGAACCCCTTCATATGCTGCCAATATCTCCTTCTCAGTTGGAGTGTAGTGGGCCTCAGATCCTCTGTATCCCCCACTCCAAAACCCTAGGGGTCAACCTCGAGTCTCCCCTGGTGCTTTCTGCCAGCGGCTCCAGGTAGGGCCATTCTCCCCGGCTGCGGTGTAGAGCACATTCTTCACATCTTGTCCTGCCCGGACTGGCCCAAGGGCTACTGCCTGAACTATCTCCCGTTTAATTTGTTCAAAGGCTTGTTGTTGCTCAGGGCCCCATTTGAAATCGTTCTTCTTCCGGGTCACGTGATATAGAGGGCTTACGATCTGACTGTAATTTGGGATATGCATTCTCCAAAAGCCCACAACGCCTAAGAAGGCTTGTGTTTCCTTTTTGCTAGTTGGTGGAGACAAGGCCGTTACTTTATTGATCACATCCATTGGGATCTGACGACGTCCATCTTGCCATTTTATTCCTAAAAACTGAATCTCCTGTGCAGGTCCCTTGACCTTACTTTGTTTTATGGCAAAACCAGCCTTTAGAAGGATTTGGACTATTTTCTCCCCTTTCTCAAAAACTTCTTCTGCTGTGCTGCCCCATACAATGATGTCATCAATGTATTGCAGGTGTTCTGGAGCCTCACCCTGTTCCAGTGCGGTGTGGATCAGTCCATGGCAAATGGTAGGGCTGTGTTTCCACCCCTGGGGCAGTCGGTTCCAGGTGTACTGGACGCCCCTCCAAGTGAAAGCAAACTGTGGCCTGCACTTTGCCGCCAAAGGGATGGAGAAGAACGCATTAGCAATATCATTTGTGGCGTACCACTTGGCTGCCTTTGACTCCAGTTCATATTGGAGTTCTAGCATGTCTGGCACAGCAGCACTCATTGGTGGCGTGACTTAGTTCAGGCCACGATAGTCTACTGTTAGTCTCCACTCTCCATTGGACTTTTGCACTGGCCATATGGGACTGCTAAAGGGTGAGCGAGTCTTGCTGATCACTCCTTGTCTCTCCAGTCTACGAATCAGCTTATGGATGGGAAGCAGGGAGTCTAGGTTCTATGCCAAGGATGCATGGAGCCTCTGGGCCAGTCACAATGGGGTGCTTCTGCCACTCATTCCCGGTTAGGCCCACTTCCGCCTCCAATACAGTTAACTCTTGGGATCCCCCTGTCACTCCAGAAATACAAATGGGTTCTGCCCCTTTATAGCTTGATGGCATCAGGGTACACTGTGCACCGGTGTCTACGAGAGCCTTATACTCCTGTGGGTCTGATGTGCCAGGCCATCGAATCCACACAGTCCAGGAAACACGGTTGTCCCTTTCCTCCACCTGGCTGGAGGCAGGGCCCCTCTAGTCCTGGTCATCGTATTCGCTATCGACTTCTTGTAAGTACGAATCAGAAGTCCCTTTGTTAAGGTCGGAAGTAGAATCAGCCCTTCTACTCTGTCTGGGGAACTGCTCCCTGGAAACTGGAGCAACAGTTTTCCAGGGAGAAACCCCTTTTATGGTTGTTTTTCCTTGCAACTGACATACCCGTGCCTCTAGGGTCGAGGTAGGTTTTCCATTCCACTTCCTCATATCCTCTCTGTGGTCACGCAGGTAAAACCACAGGGTGCCGTGGGGTGTGTACCCATGATATCTCCTCTCTCGAGCACAGGGGCGCTTACTCCTAATGGCTGAGGTACTGGTCCGTGCAGGTGGGGAGTAGGACATATCCTCTTTGAGTTGCTGGAACACCCGAGACAGTTTCTCCACAGCAGAGATGCAGGCCCGTAGGGAGGAAGAGAGACTTTCTTCGTATTGCCGGAGTTGGCCAGCCAATTCATCCACCATTTGTTCCTCTACATCTTTCCAGGTCATTATGTATGATTCTATGATTCTATGATTATTGCCTATGAGTTTGCATGTGACGCTGGTGCGCTCCGTACAAACTTCGGCCACATCGGTGACGTTCATTTCACTTCTTCTGGATCTTTCATAGAATCACAGAATCATAGAATCATTAAGGTTGGAAAAGACCTCTAAGATCATCGAGTCCAACCGTCAACCCAACACCACCATACCCACTACACCATGTCCCTAAGCGCCTCATCTACATGTCTTTTAAATACTTCCAGGGATGGGGACTCAACCACTTCCCTGGGCAGCCTGTTCCAAGGCCTGACCACTCTTTCAGTAAAGAAATTTTTCCTAATGTCCGATCTAAACCGCCCCTGGTGCAACTTGAGGCCATTTCCTCTCATCCTATCGCTAGTTATTTGGGAGAAGAGACCAACACCCACCACGCTACAACCTCCTTCCAGGTAGTTGTAGAGCGCGATGAGGTCTCCCCTGAGCTTCCTCATCTCCAGGCTAAACAGTCCCAGTTCCCTCAGTCGCTCCTCATAAGACTTGGTCTCCAGACCCTTCATCAGCTTCATTGCCCTTCTCTGGACACGCTCCAGCACCTCAATGTCCTTCTTGTAGTGAGGGGCCCAAAACGGAACACAGTATTCGAGGTGCGGCCTCACCAGTGCCGAGTACAGGGGCACGATCACCTCCCTAGTCCTGCTGGCCACACTATTTCTGATACAGGCCAGGATGCTGTTGGCCTTCTTGGCCACCTGGGCACACTGCCGGCTCATGTTCAGCCGGCTGTCAATCAGCACCCCCAGGTCCTTTTCTGACAGGCAGCTTTCCAGCCGCTCTTCCCCAAGCCTGTAGCATTGCATGGGGTTGTTGTGACCCAAGTGCAGGACCCGGCACTTGGCCTTGTTGAATCTCATACAGTTGGCCTCAGCCCATCGATCCAGCCTGTCCAGGTCCCTCTGCAGAGCCTTCCTACCCTCGAGCAGATCAACACTCCCGCCCAACTTGGTGTCATCTGCAAACTTACTGAGGGTGCACTCAATCCCCTCATCCAGATCATTGATAAAGATATTGAACAAGACTGGCCCCAGTACTGAGCCCTGGGCAACACCGCTCGTGACCGGCCGCCAACTGGATTTAACTCCGTTCACCACAACTCTCTGGGCTCGGCCGTCCAGCCAGTTTTTTACCCAGTGAAGAGTACACCTGTCTAAGCCGTGAGTCGCCAGCTTCTCTAGGAGAATGCCGTGGGAGATAGTGTCAAAGGCTTTACTGAAGTCCAGGTAGACCACATCCACAGCCTTTCCCTCATCCACTAGGCGGGTCACCTGGTCATAGAAGGAGATCAGGTTGGTCAAGCAAGACCTGCCTTCCATGAACCCGTGCTGGCTGGGCCTGATCCCCTGGTTGTCCCGGACATGCCTTGTGAGCGCCCTCAAGATGAACCGCTCCATAATCTTCCCCGGCACCGAGGTCAGGCTGACTGGCCTGTAGTTCCTCGGATCCCCCTTCCGGCCCTTCTTGTAGATGGGCGTCACATTGGCAAGCCTCCCGTCGTCCGGGACCTCCCCTGTTAACCAGGGCTGCTGATAAATGATTGAGAGTGGCTTGGCATGCTCCTCCGCCAGCTCCCTCAGCACCCTCGGGTGGATCCCATCCGGCCCCATAGACTTGTGAGCGTCCAGGTGGCATAGAAGGTCGTTAAGTGCTTCCTCTTGGATTAAGGGGGGTTTATTCTGCTCTCCGTCCCTGTCTTCCAGCTCAGGCGGCTGAATAACTGCTCGTTCTTCAGGTCATCATAAATCACTTCCAGCACGGCTAATTCCCTCAGGTACTGGATCCCTCTCTCCATGGTGGTCCACTTGCCTGGGTGGCATATAACATCTTCCTTGAAGGGATACCTTTCCTTCACGTCTGACAGGAGTCGCTTCCAGAGGCTGAGGACCTGTGCCCCTTTTCCAATCACTTTGTCAATGCCCCCTTCCCTAAAAAGGGATCCCAGCTGCTTGGCTTCCTTTCCCTCTAATTCCAGGCTACTGGTCCCATTATCCTAGCATCGGAGCAGCCAGGTGACAATGTGCTTGCCTGGACGACGGCTGAAGTCTTTTCGCATATCTCGCAGCTCACCCAGGGATAGGGATCAGGTGGTTGCCATCTCATTTATGGGTTCTGCCTCTTCCTCCTCCTGTTCTCCTGATGGCCCTGGTTCATTTTCATCTCTTTCTTATTAAACGAGCTGATTTTCTTGTGTATTTTCTTTTTTTATAGGGGCGACTGATACCAGCATGGGTTGGTTCTCTGTCACAGGGGGCGGAGTAGCCGCCGTGCCTGCCGTGGGGGGTGCGGTAGCCACAGGGCCTGTTGTTTTGTTGCCAGATCCAGAGACGTTTTCTTCCCCTTGAGGGTTCTGAATAGTGTTGAACAGGGCTCGATAGGCATGGCCCAGGCCCCAGCACATTGCAGTGATTTGTGTCTCCCTGGAATGGCCAGGTGTCGTGGTTTAACCTGGCAGGCAGCCAAATACCACGCAGCCGCTCACTCACTCCCCCCGCCCCCCAGTGGGACGGGGAGAGAATCGGAAGGGTAAGAGTGAGAAAAACTCGTGGGTTGAGATAAAGACAGTTTAATAGAACAGAAAAGGGAGAATAATGATAATAAATAATGATAGAATATACAAAATGAGTGATGCACAATGCAATTGCTCACCACCCGCGCTGACCGATAACCAAGTAGCGATCGGTACTTCCTGGATCACGCCTACCCTTCATATACTGAGCATGACGTCACATGGTATGGAATACCCCATTGGCCAGCTGGGCTGGCTGTCCTGATTATGTTCCCTCCCATCTTGTGTACCTAGCTCAGTCAGTAGGCATGGGAGCTGTCCTTGGACTAGGAGGGCACTTAGCAACAACTGAAAACATCAGTGTGTTATCAACATTCTCCTCGTACTAAATCCAAAACACAGCACTAGGAAGAAATTTAACCCTATCCCAGCCGAAACTAGGACACCAGGGTGACAGCATACTTCTTCCAAATATTCTACTAATTTTTCAGGATTCTGCACTTGTTCAGGGGTGAAGTTCCAGAACACTGGGGGTGCCCATCGTCCTAGGCATTTGCCCATGCTATCCCACTCACCCTGCCACTCATAACTATCCATCCTTGGGGCAGATCTCTGGATGATATTCTTAAATTGCTTATTAACCTTAGACAAAAAGAAAACAATATTCCCAAGGAATATGAATAGATGCATCTTAACTACCCAGGGATGTTCAAGGTACTGACAAGTTATTGTAACGAAGGAGAAAAAATCATAGAAGAAGTTAGTGAAGGTGCCATTCTCTATTTCCTCCATAAAAAACCTCTCAGAGGAAGAGGTATAATTGCTAATGGTCTCCATGAGGTGGTACCCGAAATACAGTAACGGCTTCTTTACAAATCCCAAATACCAAATAACCCCCAATGCCAGCGTTTTAGTAAGAAATCTCCCAGGCAAAACATCATTAATCACTGCAGAGCACAGCAGACTGCATAACTCAACTCCAATGTTTAACAGGTACAGTAAAAACAAGAGCATGGTGCAGAAAATTAATATCGAGAACAGATGAATCAATATTGTTACCGGCAACTGTTAACAGATATAAATTCCTTAATATGTTCTGGTTAATCTGTCGTTATCTCATGCCCCATGTTGGGCGCCAAAAAGGACTGTCGTGGTCTAACCCTAGCCAGCAAATAAACCCCACGCAGCTGCTTGCTCACCTCCTCCCTCTGGTAGGATGGGGGAGAGAATCGGGAGGGCACAAGTAGGAAAACTCGCGGGTTGAGATAAAAACAGTTAAATAATGGAAATAAACCAAAGTAGAACAGTAATAATAACAATGATAACAACAACAATAATAGAACATACAAAGCAGGCGATACACAATGCAACTGCTCACCACCTGCTGACCGACGCCCAGCTGCGCGAGTCTCCCCTTTTTCCTGGACCACGCCTCCTAATTATATACTGAGCATGATGTCACATGGTATGGAATACCCCATTGGCCAGGTCAATCAGCTGCCCCAACTATGCTCCCCCCCACCAGCTTTCCATGCACCTGGCAGAGCATGGGAAGCTGAAAAGTCCCCTGTGCAAGCGCCACTCAGCAACAACCAAAGCATCAATGGGCCATCAACGCTCCTCTCATACCAAACCCAAAACACAGCACCCCCCCCCAGCTACTGGGAAGAAAGTTAACTCTGTCCCAGCCGGAACCAGGACAACCAGTCCCACTCCCTAGAGCTATGTCCTAGATGGCGTGTTATCATTATGGAAGTTTCTCCTGTTCTCCTTCAGAAGAATCTCTGTAGACTTTTCTGTCTAGATTTTCAACATAATATGTAAATTCTGCATGAAAACCAGTCTTGTTAGAACTGTCACAATGCAACTTTAATGAAAAGTGATAGAAATCAAACATAAACATATGAATAAATAAAACTCTTTTCTAGATAACTTAATTAAAAAATCACTACATAAGGCTTCTCTCGCAAGAGGAGGACAAACTCTCCTTTAAAAGGTCAGTTTATCAGAATTTAAATAAAGAAGTTTGGGGTGACATCTGAGCTCTACTGTTCTAGTGTAGCTACAAAAAGCTGCTGTAGAATGTGGTTAAATGTAAAGATGAGCTGATAAAGATGCAAAAGTCTGGTATGTACAGTATTAGCTATTGTGGGAGAAAGATAAAAGGAATCCCTACCTCTGTGCAACTGCTATGTTGCAACACTCATCAGCCTCTGAAGCCAATCAGTCTATAGCCAAGAAAAAATACTTTCCTGATTTGTTACTTTTGTTGTGTTTGTCTTTCCTACCTAATTTAAAATTCTTGCTTTTAGAAACAAACTTGTAAATATTTACAAAATGAATAATACTAAACAGCAAAAGAGATTAGAGAAATGCTTTGGTACTAAAACAACGTGTTTCACGGAGCCTGATTGTATAATAAAATTTTATATTTGAGGGGAGATATGTAAATACAAATGGTGAAATGTGACCCAATTTTACAAGAACGTATTTCAAACAATACAAATGAAATCCAAATTAAGTTCTAGTTGCTATGTTTACTGTGGTGAAACTAAATTTAATAAATATATTAGCACCTGGAGATATTTGGTGATTTCTGAATAACAATGTTAAAACATTCATAAATCAAAATCTTTGAGTGTGGACAAAAAGTATACATTTGGCTTTTGGGGGCTTTTGCTACTGAGATTTATTTTGTTTGATCATTCATAACACCTACTTCTTTTCACATAAACACATGTAAAACTTGTGTTAACTATTAAAAAAAAACAGTTCTTCTTTTTGTTTCTTAATGGTTTATCAGTACTGCAGTAATAACGAAAACCATAAGAAACAAGGCTGCACCACATTCGTAGGTAATTAGGATGTGGTTTATTTCTTTATAAACCTCATTTGCAATTTATTGAAAAGCAATGTGGTTTATAAACAAAATTACTCACATCATTGTATGCCATCATCTTAACACCAGAACAAAGGCATGCAGACCATTTTGCTCATTAAAAAAGCATTGTCATTGAAAGTATATCATTTCTAGAGAGAGCTGAAAGATAAGTAGAAAACAGGAAGAGTTTCTGCTGTACAAAGCACTTAGTACAGCTAAAGAGATTAAATATTTTACGTGATATAGATGCAATGTTCCTTGTGCTAAATCACATCAGATGTTATCACAGATAAATCATTTTCAAGAGGACAATAAAAGGACAGAGGAGCCTAACGAAATTGTAGTTTGTAGAACATCCAGCTTAGCGTAACAGGAAGTCTAAATGGTTCCCTGCCCATGGAAATAGCAAAATAAGGGGGACAGGCACAGGTCACCTGCCTGTGCAGAGGACATCCAGCAGCCACTCGACAAAGATAAGAACAAAGATGAGCTGTACAGGAAACTAGGGATGGAAACCTCTCGAATCTGGTACAACGACCACACCGGACTTCTGATCCTAACCTTTTCCAGAAATCCAGTCTACTTACTTCTTTGTTGGTACTTCTCAGAGAAAAATTATCCCTGTCTCATCTTATTCATCCTAAAAATGATTTGTTTCCTAGAGTTATGTAGCTATTGCAGCAGACTGAGAGGGAAATTCTGGTAATAAGGCTCCAGGCTTAGTTATGTCCCCATGATATGAAAGTCTGCGTCTTTTTCCCCAGCTGCAATATGGGAGTAGTCACATATTTATTGTATTTCATCAGATTCTTGTGAGGGAATGGTCACTTTTCAGAACACTCAGTATTTATTAATTCTGCTCCCACCAACAGGTATTAATTATTATTTTATTTTGTAAATAATTTGTATTTTGTAAATAATTTGTAGAGTTCTCTTTCAGCTGCACTTAAGGTTTTCCAAAGAAAGGAGCCTGTTAGTAGCTTCAGAAATGTCTCGCTAAGCTTCCAGTTATTTGTGTCTGTCAGCTTCTCCAAGTTGGAAATGGAAGAGTTGCGTTAAACATCCCTATTAACTTTCCAACATGTTGCTCAAAGCAATTCCTCTGTCTTTGATTAGTTATAAGTACATCTGCAAAGTTGAGTTTACAATACACCACATCATAATCTCAAATGCAGATCTTATTCTGTCATCTGGACCATACGTGTTAGTGTCAGCAACAGCAATAAACAATATAAGACACAGCTCACATAAACATTTCAGAAATCATAAGCTTAATCATTGTTCAGAAGTTGGACCAAGCTATGACTAACCTCTTCAGCACTATAAGCCCTTGGCTTACTGACTTTGAAATATATACAGAAGAAAGTGTATCCAAAACCTGAACCTGGAGATGAAAGAAAATTAATGTGGCATAACAATGATGTGAACAGCAATAAGCAACTTTAAAAGTTGGTCAACTATGAAACTGAAGTTGTGTTGAATTGCAAGCCTTGCTGAATGGCAAGCTCCTCTAGCACTGCGAACACAGGATAAGATAATTTCTTAATTCATTTTATTAGCTACTTCTTTTCCAGTTCACTGAAGTCTGCTGAACTGGCTATGCTGCTGTCCCTCTAATCTTTGGCTTTCCAAAAGGATTCTGGCAAACAGCATCAGTGGGTAAAATTGATTAAGAGTTGAACTGGGGGAAAAAACCCTGAAGCAAACGATCAATGGAAAACATTTGCAGAAAGCAGAGCCTAGAAAATGCCTGTAAAGCTGGTCTGTACACACAAATGTGAGGTTTTCACACACAAGTGCCAGTGTGACTCATGACAACATGAGTCAGAGCCAGAGCACTTCCAGATTCCAGGGCCAGGTGGATTCTCAGTGCATTCCTACTTGTGCCACTTCCCCCCATTCTATGATTTCCAAGCAAGAAAACCTGGATGCATTGAAAAAGGAAGAACCACAGCATGTTCTCTGGTCTGACAGCAGTCTAGACACGTCCTTTGATTATTCTTAGGTTTTTGGTAAAAGACAGGAATTAAGAGGATGTTCCAGTGTTTCAGATAATAGACTGAACTAATGAAAATTGTTTTCCCCTTTTTTCCCCATACATAGACATTAGGTCAGAGATGACTAAATTCTAATATTTCAGGTCCAGCCTGTGTGAGAGTGAAAAGGTTCTTACATGGTATTTTAGACAAAGCCCATGCCAAGCAGGTATTTCTGTAGCCTCATTCCTCAGTCAGAAGAGTGACAGTCAGCAAAGATCTATACCCTATTAGCACCATATATAACACTGCATGTACTTGGAACAATCGTCTACCAGAAATAGCTGTCAGTATTTGGAAAGGCAGGGAGGAAACAACTCTTATGAAAGAGAGAAAGAAAAACTATCTTTTTAGACTACATGATTTGGGAGTGAAATAATGATCATTGACTCAGGGAATTATTGCTGGTACAGAAAATACTGCCTGGTTTTCCTTAAGAAAGTAGCAAGTATGAATTGTCTAAAATAACTCCCAGAAGAATGCCTTTTTGTAATCTATGGCCTGAGTTCTAAAATCCAGTCCTACAAGACCTCGTTAGTGTAAGGAGGGAAAGGTAGCTCTCAATTATTTTGTTATCTGATCCCTGAACCAGTGAGGGTCAAAATGCCCTCCAAAATCCCTTAGATGGGCTGATATTTTGCACCAGTATCCAGGCATTGGTAGATGAGCGCAGTTTCCCCAGGTGATTTGTTAGTGCAAGTCTCTCACTGCTTTGAGAGCCACTAAATAGAAGAACCAAAAACAAGAGCTAAATTAGCTGCCATATGTTGACTTATATTTCAGTAATCATGGTTTGATAGCCTAACAGAAAGTCATTGTGCATGGGTGCTATATTTAAGAAACAACAGTCTTGGCAAGACTTGTCTTTCACTGTATAGAGCTGCAAACCACAAATCCATTCCTTCCACAGTCCGTTCTGCCTGATACTCTTGCTATGCCCCTGTCTAAACCTTCAGTTAGACTTAGGGTTATCAAAGATTTGTTATTTTAAGGAGCTAAGTAGTAATCTATATAAACTGGCAGAAGCTACAAAGTGCTCTTAGTGGCTGGAGTCAGAAAACAGTGTGCAGGGCCTCATTCAACCCAAGATAACGACACAGCATAACTGAAGCTGAACTCCTAGGTACTTCTAGTTATAAAGCTACTGCTTAAAACAGGAAAGACATTGAGAATACTGCAAGTTTATTAAAATAATAAATACTGCATGGCCAGTTATCAAACTGATGATTGTGCATGTTTGCTGCAAAGGGAAAACAGTGACTACTGTCTGTTCTGCCACCTTCTCATGCAGAGTCCAGAGCAACTCCTGTTTTGTGGATTTCTGAAACATCTGCTACTTAACATTGTTAGTACAGAAGTTTCCAAGAGCAAAAATGTTCTTGAGATATTTTAATACCTTCTCAGACAAGAAGCCCAAGGAAGCTGGAAGGTTCAAATGCAGTAGAATGCCTTTGACCACATCTGCTGCAAAGCACAGCCATGACGGTGAAAGATACCAAGCAAGACAAAAAAAACACCATTGCATTTGACTTTGTTGACTGCCTTTCCTATGAGATGTGAGATACACATATTGCTTTTTTTCCCTGAGGAAAAGGCAGAGGTTTAAATTGATCTTGAAATAGTTGCATCAAATTAATTTAAATGAGACATTCCCTTGGGTATTTACATCCAGGATTAAGTGTCCTTTTCTTTCCTCACCAAAAATCGCAAGCCTCCGGAATCTGGATGACTGGGAGCATCACATGGTTATGATAAAGGTAAGGAATTAAAATAATTTCTCCAAAACTACTGTCTATTTTGAGATTAAAGCCAAAAATCACCAACCTGTGAAGTCAACCGTAACAAGTAATCATCACTAATCAACACAAAATCAATATTCACGTTTTCTGAAGCAAGATGGCTCATCACAACTATTTTATCATGAGACTGTAATAAAAAATGATAGCAAGTGTGATTATATGACAGACAATGGAGATTACAGAGACTGATTGCTCTAAACAATACATGCTAGTGGAACAGTTTGCTAATTCTTCCAAGGTAGGCTGATTTATGAGCTTTTGATCCAATTTAAAATTTGGGGGAATTTTTTTTCTGGCCTTTTTTATGGAAAAGATGTGGTAGAATATGCTCAGTATCTTAGGTGTACACCAAAGAAGGAGTATGTAAATAAAATGTTTTACACTAGTGTAACTTCATGGATTTGAATGGAATTACTCTTTATATATACAGTAGACTTCAGTGGAATTACTATTTATTTATATGTACCACTTTTTTGGAACAAAGACACAAACTTCAGGATGTGATCCAAATATATTTGTCTCAAAAACACCACACAGTTTCTCTGATTACAAACATCTATTATAATTTCTATTACTATAATGCTTAGGAGCTTCAGCCATGGACCAAAGCCCCATTTTGCTGGGAACTGTATGGTCCTTTAACAAGAAAGCAATCCCTGTCCCTGCAGTATGAGGCAAGAGGAGGAAAGGAAAGGAGAAAGTTAAAGACATATGGATGGCAAGATGCACAATAGCCTCAAGTATATCAGCAGCCCAACCATCATCAAGAGGGCTATGTTCCACTTTTTGTTTGGCTGGTTTCCCTTTTCTTGGTATTATAACAAAGCAGAATTTTAAGGTAGATGTATACACTATCTAACCAAAGAAAAGATGTAAGTCAAGGCAACGGTCAGTTAGCATTACTGAGTTATCCACATTTGTATAGTATCACTTCAAAAACATCATGTCAAAAAAGTACCAATGATAAATAATACCATTTCCAGGAAAGCAATATATATGGTTGATGATGGAATGTAGTTTGAACACAGTGATTTAGGATCATGAACAAAGAAAGACTGAACTAAATGTCCATGCCATTAGCACATGAAGATTTAAATAAGCAGACTGTGTTTTTATAGAATACATCTGAAATGATAAGACTAATGTGAGAAAATAAAAAGATAATATAGAAATAATACTGTCTCAAATTTTTTAAAGGGAATTTCAGAAAAGTGTAAGGCATTAAAAATATATAGAAATAAATGGTTCATTTTAAATTATTTTTGTTTGATTTGCATAGGTTCTAAAGTATTTTAGTTTTCCTATGAACGGAAATCAATCAATCAGCACTGAACGGAATCAAAACTGCAATACAGAATTATTGATTTGTTGACCTATTTACATCTTAGGTAGTTCTGAAGTCTCCACATCTGATTACAGACTTGTCTTAACAATCTGTTCTCACTTACAACTACCCATCACCAGATTGTCTATGTGCTGCAGGCTCTATGTAACCAGATGATCTAACTTCTTTGGCCAAATATTTTCTTGAAGAAAGTTTACAATTTTGACAAGACCTTGAAAATATTTATGCATGAAAGCTACTGCTCATTCTCACCAAATCATTTATTATTGTCATTGTCAGGTCCCCAAATAAGTAATTGAATCCTTACTAACCTTTAGAGGCAAAAAATGTTTTATTTCAAATCAAGGCAACTGACTGAGTAAGGCCACACAGGTCTGGTATGAAAGTCTATCATGCATGTTTCTTGTTGCCTATTCTGTCATCAAAGATCTATCCCTTATAACCCAGTAGCTGATGTGGGGAAGGGGATTTCAAACCACATGCAACAGCTCATAAGGCTAGGTCATTTCCAAACACACTGATTATGTCAAACACATTCATTTTCAATGAGTGCTATGTCATCTACTGTAGTTTGACTCCTTTGTTACGTATTTTTCTTACCCAGTTCTGGACACAGAAGAAAAGCAGATGGCTGCAAACATAAACTGTCACCACAACTACTTGTTTCATGAACAACATTTACAACTTGCTCATGACTGGTTCTGGATAAAATACTAAAAATATCTTGTTGGGCCTAGCCTGTCTTTGGCTGAGAATATTCACAAAAGTGATGTTGTGAATTAATTTTATTAATTGTCAGAAAAGGTAATAGCTGCTAAATACCAAAGTACTAAAAAACACACTAAATTTCTGTCAAAATTACGCAAAGTAACACAAGTTACTTTTTCTCAATCCCCAGTGTTCAACAGCTAGGACAGCATTTTCAGTTGGCTCATCTGTTTAAATGTACAGACAATTTGAATCATGATCTGATATTAAAAAAAATCAGATTAGAACCAAGGGAATGCCCATAAACAGAACTCCCCTTAGTTTCCAATCATTTTCATCTTCTGCCGTATGGCAAAGTGGAGTCGAAAACTCAGCATGACTGGCAGGCTAACAAGTATGGGCTTTAGCAAAGCAAGGGTGGAAGAAGGAAGTCTGCCAACAGAGCACCTCTCACAAAGATCTTTTTACTAATAAAGCCTTTCCTTCATACTGACCCAATATCATCCTGAACCTTTCCTTTAATTTTACATGAGGTAGAGGGTGAAATGCAATTGCCACAGTAGAGGTGGTTAGCTATTTTTCAACAAAATATTTTGTCTTTCAAAAAACTGAGCCTTCAAAACCAAGCTATCACACTCATCTGGAAAAAAAATGTAGGAAAAAAATCAGAAATGTTGAAAAATCTTCTTTTGGCATTTTCTAAAAAAAATTACGGTTTCTCTGTTCAAAATATAGAACAATTTCTCTGTTCTGATAACTGTAAGCAGAAAAGTCATAGAATCATATGCAGGTTGGAAAGAACATCAGGAGGTCCCCAGTGCAACCGCCTGCTCAAAGCAGCATCACTGAGGAGGTCAGACCATGTGGCTTGGGGCTTTCTCCAGACTGGTCTTGAAAAGCTCCAAGGATGCAGACCAGCCTCTCTGGGCAACCTGTTCCACTCTGAAATGTCCCCATGCAGAAAAAGTTTTCCCTTTATATCCAGTCCGAACTTCTCTTGTTTCAACTTATGGCTGTTGTCTCCTGCCCTGCTGCTATGCACTGCTGCAGAGATCCTGGCCTTGTCTTCTCAATAACCTGCCCATAGGTAGGGGAAGGTTGCTCTGAGCCTTCTCCAGGCTGAAGCAGCCCCATCTCTCAGGCTCCCCTCACAGGGCAGGTGCTCCAGCCTCTGAGCATCCTGGTGGCCCTCCACTGGGCTCACTCCAGTTTGGCAATGTCTACCTTGGATTGGGGAGACCAAACCAGAGGACACAGTGTCTAGGTGTTGTCCAAGAAGTGCCAAGTTGAGGGAAATAATCACTTCCCTCCATCTCCTGGCTGTGCCCTTGCTCATACAGCACTGGATGGTGCTGGTCTTTGCTGCTGCCAGCCCCATGGGCGGCTGGCTCCTGTGCAGTTTGCTGTCTCCCAAAGCCCTGGGGACTTATCCACAGAGCTGCTGCCCAGGCAGCCAGTACCCAGCCTGGACTGTTGCAAAGGGTAGGGGCTCTGCCTTCCCAGGTACGACTAGCAATGTACAACTTTGCATTTTTCTCCTGATAAGCCTGTTTTCTCCTGAGTATAAGAAAAAAAGTTTGGATGTTACTGTCCTTAAAGACACACAAGCTTTCTTTATCTCCTTTGCCCTTCAGAGCTGCCTCTCATAGGATCCCACCTACCAGTGTTCTGAATGAGCTGAAGTCTGCTACTCACTTTCCTCACTCCCTTCAGGATCTTGACCTCCACTAGTTCATGGCTGCTACAGCCAAGGCTGACACTGATTATCATGTTCCCAATCACATCTTCTCTGTTATTGAATAGGATATCCAGCTGTGCCTCACCCTTGGTTGGCCAATCCATTATCAAGAAGTTACCCCTTACACCCTCCAGAAGTCTTCTCAACTGGTTGCATCCCGCCATGTTGCCCTTCCAGCAGATGTCAGGGAAGTTAAAGTTCCCCCCAGTAAACAAGGTTTGTGATATAGAGACTTCCTCCAGTTGTTTAAAGAATATTTTGTTGGCTTCCTCACCCTGGTTGGGTGGAAAAACAAAATGCAACAAAATCCTCTAATTTTTTCTGACTGGCTTTGTATTCTTTTTAGATTTCACCCTTTCATCTTAATTCAGATCAACAAGTTTATTTTAAAATCTTGAATTACTTCCTAGGACAAAAAAACCCAACTAAGTAAACAAAAGCCCAACAGCCAATCATCTCCTTTGTTTTCTCAACACATCTTGAAGAGCAGACTCCAGAGCAGTTCCCTGAAGAGAACTTAAATAAGCCATTGAAAGAGCCAGAGAAGAAAATCTGTGAAAATGGAGTTATGCCCTGACAGCGGCCTCATTTTTTTCTCATATGGAAACTTTTCCTCAGGGTTAATTACCTTTTCTGCATCACGCTGCTCTTTACTACATAAATAACAGGTTTATACTCTTTGTAATCTCAGCTGGGTTTTCCTTTCCTAACGGCAAATGAAACATTAGGAAATGTCACCTACATATTTTCCTTGCCTGGATTTCTGTTTGCCAGTCAGTATGTAGGGGAGAATAAATAGCCTAAAAGAGGACTGAGAAAGGACTAACAAGAGAAATCTGGCCACAAGAGAGGAAACAACCAAACAGGCCAGGTCTGTTCTACTTATTGGACTCTGTTCTGCAGCTGGCAAAACATTAGAAAATAAATATTGTTTCCAGATGTTTTAATTTCCCATAGGAGTTTACTATGGTAAACTTTGCTTTTGGGTAAGATATGTTTTGAAGATTTATTTGTTTTGTATAGCCAGAATAAAAAATTGTTAGGAAACAACCCTCACACATGCCAATTGGGAAAGTTTCCCTTTCTTCATGTTCAGATGACCTGGGAAGTCCTGTCAGCACCATTGGGAAGAAACTGCATCCCTGCATAGAAAGACACATTTACTGGATACATTGCCACCAGCCCTTGTACTGAACTTTGGAGAACCAAAACAACCATCACATACTGATAGGAACATTGATATGAATTGAAACAAAGTCTGTATGAATAATACAAGACAGATGTTTGCTCACTGTTACCCAACTAATCCTAGCCATCACAACAGCATGTGGCAAACACCTGCTAAGGCCTGGCTGTGTCTTGGATGTGCTCCTAGTCACTGAAGGAAATTTCTTGTAGCATCCTGTGGTAAACTAAAAAGCATAAAAATCTTCAAATGACAAGATATTTGTCTCAAATTACATAGAGACCTTGTCTCTTCCAGTTGCAAGCTCCCCGTTTTTTTTTTAAATACCTACTGAAGACTCAAGCAGTGCTCAACACTTCTCAAAAGAAAACTTCCTTCATACACAGAAGCACTGAAGAAGCCTATTTCTTCAAGACAGCCATCACTCGAGAGTGCCAAGGAACGAGGTCTTACCCATTCATAGGAAGAGAGACCCACTCAATCGCACTACAGCCCAGCAGCAGGATAGTAAAGAAGGACAGAGCTTTGAATCCAGCAGAAGTGATAACAACCTCCCTCCCTCCCTCTCACACCCTCCACTTCAACAGTAGCACTTCAGTCCTTTCTTCCCATTGTCTTTTCAGACATTTCTGTAAAAACAGACAAAATTCATTGTTCTGAATTTATGCATCACAGACTTATTTTGCCCACTGAGGACATCTGAGCAGCCATTACTTCATAAAAATATGGGTGGGGTGAGAAGATTTTTGGATTAACTGCAAATAAATGAAGAGTTATCAATGCACAGTGCCCAAAATTGAAACAATCCTGTCCCCAAGTAGCACATTTTGTACAAGAGATTAGATTAACTGCAATTACAGTTGTCTTGGAAGTATAGAAAAAATAACAGAGCAAGATAGAATGGGTGAGAGAAAACACCAAATTGTTCCACATTGAGACATGATGGGAGTTACCTCTGCTAAGAGGCCTGTGATGTCTCTGCATGATTCCAAGGGCTGACTAATAATGTTTCCTAAATGTTCATCCATTTCACTGGCAAGTCCTTAAGTTTTTATATTCAAACCTTTCTAATGGCACTACACTTCATGTACTCCAGTTAATCTTGCAATCAGATAATTTCCTGCATTTTCCATTCTAGTCCTCCAAAAGAAGAAACAAACTACGATGTGGGAGGAAATTACATGCATAAAGAGAAAGTAGAAGTGCTTGTTTTGCAAATAGTAATGCAAACACTGGAGAGCTTCATTTTCCTACCAAACATGATTTTTACACTAGTTAAACTGTATGTGCTTCAGTGAAATTATTTCCAATTTAAATGCACAGGAGAGGAGAGTCAGGCTATCACTGCTCATCCTTTTGATCCCCAAATATCTCTTTATATACTCAATTTATTAAAGTGTAAGCTCAAGCACAAAGTAAACTAATAATATATCCAAACAAGGAACACACTTGCACATATGTAACAAGCCATGTAAGACAAAGACTTATACAACTATACAGCTATTTGTTCAGGATAACACAAACAATAGAAAATGTTCTTCACATCAAAAATATTTTTCTAATTCTATCCTGAGATTGTCACTTTTCTGTATATGTTGGCCTAATACAGTGACTTTCATCATCCAGTAGAGATGTCCATGTTTTGTAGGACGGTCATCAACCTCAGGCCATTTTTTGATAAATCTGGTCAGGCCTACTGGAGCAGACAGAGTTTGAATGATAGACTTCATCTTTTTAAGTACTTGGTCAGGAACACGAGAGTATCTCCAGGTAAGTGTCCAAGTTCAGATATATTGTTGACCAAACTAAACAGCTTGCCCATTCTTTAGCATATATTCACCAAAGGCTTGTAATGAAGAGAAATGGCATTATCCCCCTTTTACAGATGGGAACCTATGCAGAGAGACTAGGAAAAACATGGGCCAGGGCCTTTCTATGGCCTTGGATGAGATCTTGAGTTCAAACAGTAAACCATTTTTCCCTACTCCTGAGACAAGGTGGCCTCTTCTACCCTGTCTATTGGGAACAGCCCCTGATTATCGGGGAACCAAAGACATAATTGACCCAACTACATTCAGTATGATAAAGAAAAGATTGCCTTGAGAGAAATAAAATTTAGTTAATATCTGTTACAGATACTCTGCCACAAAACACTTATTTTCCAAACTAGGAAAATTTTAAAAAACAGTGATAAGAAGAAGATACTTTAACAGGAAAACATGAGTAAACAGCACAATGTTTGAAAGGCTAACTTACTATAAAGAAGGAAGGATCGTTTTTCACAAGGAAAAGGGCATGTTTGTCTAAAAACATCTCGGTATAACAGTAAGGTGAAAATAGTAAAAAGAATATGTAAGAAATAGACAAAAGAATTAAAAGCTAGCCATCGGTATATAGTAGATCTTAGAGACTCATGAGAAATATTATAAACATTTCTGTCTGGAGTAATATGGATAATGAGGAGGATTGGTGGGATGTTATTCAAAAATATAACAATAGTTTAGCCCTTTAGTAGATGCAAATGGTGAAGTAATTAATAAGGATAAAGAAGAATCAACAAATGCAAATCCAGACAATAAATCTTTCTGTTCTGCATTTGGAAGGAAACAGGTTTATGTACTTATATCACATCAGATTGACAGTGGACTTTCTACTAGTAACAAGGGGAAGTGTTAAACACAATGTCTGTTAGAAATAAGTATCTTAAAATCCATAGACCTGGATAATTTGTGCCTGAGTATCCTAGGAGTGCTGGTTCAGATGTTTGGAGCCAGAAAGAGTGCTAACATGGTGTCAATATCAGAAAGGATGTGCAGTATAATCAAACTAGGCCAATTAGCATGGCTTCTAGCTCAAATAAAATAACATCAGTTCAAAGATATTTCAAATTACTAGTCAGTCAATGTTTTAAAAAACCTTGAAAGAGAAAGATATTACACAGTTAATACTGTTGTAGGAAAATGGACCTTGAAAAACAAACCCAATTTCATTCTTACAGAAGACCAAAAAATCTAAAAATGGTAAGATTAAACATTAAAAATTTTGGCAAATATTCTATGAACATAAAGCTTCTATGGCTTAATGGGGTATGACATTGTGGTTAAAAAATGGCACCAAACATTTTCAATAAATGTGCTAACTGGAATAAGAAATACTACTATTTTGAACAAAATCAATACCTCACCTGAGACAAACATCTAATGTAAATACTGAATTGCACTAAAACGAGTGGATAAAAGTTTACTCATAATCCATGTCAGTGAATGGAGAAACATGAGTTCAGAGAGGGCTGCCCAGAGATCAAGAAAACAGATAAGACCACTGGTCACCTACAGTAGTCCAGGGTCTAATATTGAAGGAAAGCATCAGGATACTGACCTACAAGTGGTCCCTTGGATCTCACATCCTGGACATACTTTAAAGTGAAAAATAGCAGAAAAACTGAGAAGGAGCCTTGCCATTAACTGTGACTCAGAATTCCATTTTACTGTCTATAGTATAAAACAATTTTTTTTTTGAAACCTTGGTACAGTTTTGTAAATCAAGTGCTTTACCTTTTCTTTTGCCAGAATAAAACCTGTATTATTTTTGGCTCCAAGTTTATCTGGTCTCAGAGGGATGTCTAAGTAAAGGGGATACATCAACTCTCCTTATGCAACATGTCCAAAGCAAATAGTGCATGCTGGTAGTCCCAGTGCAATTGCACCCCACGATGTCTGAGGAACCTAGAGACTGGGGTGTGCTCCCCATCCTCCAGCAAGGCTTTCTGGCAGATCGACCATGTCCAGGTGCTGGATTATGGGGACAAGCTCCCCTGGCAAACACAGAGAAAGGCCTTTTTTTGAGGAGCAGAAAGCAGAGGAAGAGTTCACAGCGCTAAAGACACCTCTCATAAAGTCTAAACAAAGAAATAACAAGAAAGAGCTGGTATATAATTTGGTAGAGAATGGAATGAAATCTGGTGGTGATGTTTTCAAAAGGATGTATGAAAGGTTATAGATCTGAGTGACAGAAATATTTATCAGGAGAGGAGCAGTTAGTTACCTTGCAGCAAGACACTTGCAGAGCTCTGTATGTAACTTATTAAATAAGGAGCAGGGACTTGACAATGGTGTCTAAGTATCATCATGAGGAGAGAATACTGGGTATTAAAGCCATAATGCTGATGGGAAGGTATTAGATAGGATGGAAGGAAAATACCAAGGAAGGAGTTGTGGCTCCCGACCTTCACACTGAAGTTTAGATTAGAAATAGTGCTAAAGCAAGTAGGGTTATTAATCATATTTAAGACAGTGGTTGACTGTCCAAGTCCAAACACCTTCTAAATCTGTAAAGAACATTTTACTTGCACACAAACTATTGGCTGCAAGAACGGAGTGAAATACAATGGCTACCGGCATACTGAAGGCTGAGATAATGTCGTGATTCCTGTGTCCCTATCCTCTGGCAGAGGGAATAAGTTCCTCTGCCGGTGAACAAGGTGAGACAGCCACCAAGGCTTCTATTGTCCACTTTGGTCAGTAATCTGAAGGTGAAAACCTCAGTTCTTCCCCCACCTCTCCCAGCTGGTGCCTCCTGAGGTTTCTTGCAGGTGTGGCACCACAAGCCTGCCCGAGGCCACTGTCCCTACTCCCTCCCCATGCGATTGAGGGGAGGCTGAATTATAAATGTGAAGAAATAGTTCCGTAAACCATTTTGGAGGAAATTCTTTGTGTTTCCTATAAAAGACAGCTTACACTTCAGGGAGAGGCAATACACTCCAACAGACCTATCTCAAGTGAAAGAATTCAATTTGTTTGTGTTTTTAAAAAAAAAAAAAACAAAACAGAAATGGTAAAGGCGCTAAGTCCCTGTGTCCTTTAGGGCAGAGTTGTTCCAAACTTTTCCCTTGGTTTCTTTTAACGTGGGAGTTACGCTCCAAAAAACCAATTCTGTAGAAATGTCACATTCCTACAAAATCTGTCTGCTCCTTGTGTGTCTTTGAGAAGTAGCTCCTGCTTTTTCTGACAAAAAGAATGTTTCACTTCTGTTAGCACTGCAAAGCCAATTACAGCATGGAACGGGGAACTGGACTCGGGCCATCCTTGTGCATTGGCAACAGCACTGTCACCTAATTTGCACACACAGAACAATTATGACAGGCAAGGATATAAGAGGCAGCCTGGCTTTTAGATTCCAGCTTGGACGTGAAGGATTGGCAGTAGAAAAAAAAAATCTTTTGATTCTGAGCAAATGTGATCTGAAAGCAGTCTAGAAAGAAGCCACACCTATACCTATTTTTATAGTAATAATATATATCAAGCTAATAATCAGCAATAAATAAGATAGAATCCCAAGAAATATTCTCATAACACTAGATTTCCTTTTATCCAAAAATTCATTTCTTCAAAAAAATTTCCAGCTTTGATTAATCAATCAGTTCTATTACTTTGACTAACTGACCCCCTGACTGCAGTTGACAATATATACTTACACAGCTGTGTTCATAAATAGAAAGATATTAGATCTCAGAAAAAAAAAAAACAAAAAACAAAGAGACGAAGATATTGGGAAATGGAAGTTACAACAAGGGGGTAGAAGAAACAGGAGAGTGGAAGGTGAAACATACATTTCAGAGTGGTTATGATGTTCACTGAAAAGGAATGTATAAATTAATTTAATTTTTGAAGTGGAAATATTTATGAAAATGCTGACTATTACACTTTAAAACCAGAAATTACATTTATGCTTCTTTTCTGCTTTTATTCAGTGCCTACATTTAATGTTTTTAGATGGAGGGCATATACAAGGACTCAGAATCTATATCTGCACAGACTTCACTCCTGTTTTTTTCTTCTTCTGCTGGTATTATCTTTGTGAACTATTATGTTTGCAAGGGGAAAATCTTTTTGTTATTAACAGAAATAACTAACAGAGGGAAATAATCTAAATCAAGCTGTATGATCTGCATTTTGCTCTGCTGATTACTACAGATTAGTGCAACAGTATTTTCTTATCATTTGGATCAACAAGGAAAATATTTTTCTTTGAGGACAGACATCCGCCATAGCCAGATATGATCACAAAGGGAAGGACAACAGGATGGGCAGCAGGACCATTGCATCAAAGACACTATTACAAATTCCTGAATTCTAAAATGGCTCAGTCCAAATGTAATGTAGAAGTAGTGTTATGCAGGAGGCCAGACTGGCCTTCATACAAGTCTTCACCTGGTCCTCAAATGTGGCCTCCACACTGAAAAACATAACTGACTAGTTTGAGCCAAGAACTTACTGACATCCTCTGTGACTGGACAGAGATGAGCACATAACCCACAGTGATTAGCAAAGTGCTACTGAAGTGAGTTCATTTACAAAAGTGTATGAGTAGACACATTTTTCAGTTCTGCAGCCTATGACTTAAAGGTCTATAATTTTGACTCCTGTCCATTTCCAAACAAAAGGTGGCTTCATTTGCTAGTGAATATATAACCACGACGCCAAGTTTGTCTATTATTTTCCCTTTGTATTTGCTTTAGGGATTCTTTGGGATAAGTGGCTCTATTCTAAGGCAGAAATAAGATTCTAGTCTATCCCAGACAACCCTACAGCCCAGGATGAAGTTCTTGTTTTAAATATAAATTATAGTGGTTTCATTTCAATTTTATTTTATAGTCAAGGAAGGAACGAATGAACAAAGGACTGAAGGAACAAAGGAAAATTAACTCTGCATAGGACACAGGACTTTTCTGTAATGGTTTTTATAAAAAAAATCTATTCAGCACCAAAAAAAACCTCTATTGGCTTATAAGTATTTTTCATGTGGCCTTTGTTTTACTTCCATGTCTTAAAGGCATTTTTCTAGGATCCTCCCTAAAATCTGCAAGCCTCTGTTCAGAAAGAGTCAGAACCTACAAAATCTTTTAAGGACAAAAAGAAGGCTCTTTGCTTTAGAAGACCCGCAAAGCTCCTGGTCCATATTTGCAGGTTCTGAATCTCTCGTTTCTGTTGGCTATGGGAACAGGAAATAAAGAACAAAATATATTTGTAAGAGTATACACACATGGGGATTTTTATTTATTAAGAAACAGACACTTTTCTGAATGTTTGCTGTTTTTTCAAATACTTTTTTCAATATTTCTTCTTTCCCCATTTTTTCTAATTTCACTGTTTTTTCACCTTGGTATCTGTTTTCCCTCAAACCTTACTTGTGGACTTTCTCACTCTCTCTGTACTTCCCAGGTGTTAGATTCCCTTCACTTTTTCCTTGGTGGTACTTTGACTCTTTCTAATTAGCTTTATATTTTGATAAGACCCATACCTGCCTCTTAGGCTGGCAGATGATGTTCACACTGGACTTGATAAGCCCTGAAGCATTTAGCTCACCTCCATTTTATATCCATCCCAACCCGCCCAGCTTCAAAAAACCATCGCTGCTAAAATCTCTGGGCCACGTCACGGCCCTGTAGGGCTCTCCAGCTCTGCGGGCACGTTCTGGGTTTGGATTCTAGGACTTTTAGCCTGCGGCGTTATTGCTAATTTTATTCTCTTGACATCCCATTGATTATGTTTGGCTCTAGGCCTCCAAAACTTTTTCCCCCCAGTGCTTATTTTCACAAGGCAATAGAAGGAAGAAAATTTGAGTCATGGAGATCTCTCATATCAGCTATGAAAAGTAGGTTAAACTGGCGTTTGTGCATCCAAAGATTGTAACCTAGCCCTTGCATTTTTGCCTTTGTTTCTAGCATTGGCTTAAAATTCTATTCATCTCAGAAAGAGCAGGGAAGTCCCAATTACGCTAGGATGAAAGGATGGTTTCATCTTCCTTTTTTTTTAATGGATTTTTTTAAGATAATGGGCAACAACAACTATTCTCCCAAATGACAGAGAAAGTATTTCCCCTCACCCTAACAGCTTCTTTCTTCAATTATTCCTGAACTGGAAAGAGCATACTCTGCCTACTACCATAATTTTACAATAATTGGGGGGGGGGGGAGGAGGGAAGTTCTCATTGTGTGCAATGGAGAAATGATAGTGATTATTTGAGCCACTCCATATTAATTCATTTTAAGATGTATATAACAATAAGGTGAGGTCCTGGCGATTCCCATTTGTTGCAGCACGCAAATGCATTTTTAAACACTTGTTGTATGCTCTGAAAATATTGTGCATGCATGAATGTCTCATTTTCAGTGGAAACAAGCCTAAAGGAGTTCTCTCATCCTTGAATCACACTAAAAGTGAATCTCTGAAGAGAACTTACTCTTCCTGCAGGTGGATTACTTGCTGGGAATGCATGTGAGGTACCACTTCAAGCTTCCAGGTGAATCTTTCTGCCCCAGAAAGGGCAGATTTCCCAGGATGCGAGTGTTCCTTTACTCCCAGCCTCTATATAGGGGTAGTCACTGATCCCTTATAGCATCCAAAATGTGGTTAATTAAAAAAAATCATGCAACTGGTGGTTTATACATTTATCAATCAAGTATGAGGAAGCCTCAGTTCCATTTTCATAGACTTACACCTCTCTAAAGAATAAAGGATATGCTGAATGGCCATGCATCGAGAATTATAAAATGCAGAAAAGACAAGTCTGTATAGAATTTCTCCTCTGAGTCAGCAAATTTTAACATTGCCCATATATTTGCTAGCAAGTTTTGCAAAATTGGAGAATGTTAATTGTCAGTGTTTCAAATCAAATAAGACGCTCCATTTATTGTAACATCTTTTTTCCCCTTGCTGAGTCTCAGGGCATTCTGGCAAATTCTGCCCTGATTTATAACCACTCAGTTCTCAGAATGGCATGGTTAGATCCAGAATTTGTTGAATTATTTGAGGAAGCTGCCTGAAAGCCAGCATTTCTCTGAAAATATGACAGATCTAGTCAAAAGCTTCAAGAATCTGAATAGCAGCGCCAGGCTGTAAACCTCTGAAATGTACAACCCAGCTAGTTAAGTGGGGGTAGATGGAAGCAGAAGTCTGCCTTCGGGCTTAAAAAAAAAAACAACCCACCACCAACGAAAATATGGTCGGGCATTAATTCAGGCGGAGTGACTGCGTACATGTATCTGAGCCTTCCTCCTGTGCAGAAAGTGTCAGTTTTATCCCACTGTCCAAAAGGAGCAGCAGGGTGCCATTTTGTGGGGGCAGAGGAGAGCTATCAATCCTTTCAGTAATCATAGGATCTGCAAATAATAACCTACGGGCTCCTCTGTTCTAACCGTCTTTCAGTGCAGGAGCATAACCCCTTTTGTATTTCTACCAGCATTTTATCTGGTCTGGCTTTTCATGTTCCATGGGACAGAGTCTCTGCTCCTCTCCGGGGGGTTTATTCCACTGCTAATAGCTCTCATGGCCAGGAAGTTTCCTTCTCTAAATTATCTCCTACTGTTCTTAGCTAGTTCTCCTATTGCTAAGCCATTTTAAATAATTCCTCTGTATTGCTGATGTGTCCATCTCTACATATGTTCATGCATAAGGTGGCCACAGCTTCTCCTCCTTCAAGAGTTTAATCATATTTAAAATGATTAATTCTTCAAGAAAAATGTCTGTGCTCCATTTCCACAGCAGCCCTCCTTAATGCTGAATTTCCCCTCCTGTCAGTACCATGCTGGCAGCACCATTTGGTGCAGTGCATTGCCTGGATCATATTTCGGGTGCAATCATAGCACTTTACTGGCAGAGGGACCGTTACCACCCCCCTTTTTGACATGAGTCTGTACACAGCCCTATTCCACTAACGTGTTTTGGTGCATAGGTTTTTGTATGATAACCACAAACCGAGTAATAAGACAATCTGTGAATGCTGAAAAGGAGTTCACTGACGTTTGTTTGTTAGATGCTGTTGTAAGCCTCAATAGAGCGGCAGTAGGTAACTGGCTCTTCCATGCCTGTAAACAATTATTTGAGACTCAGCACAGTGGCTCTTTCATATGCATTTTGTCATTTAGGCAGCAAAAGGCATGAGAAAACTACAGTGGAAAAGTCTAATTTACATTACACAACTATAGCTATCTCTGGACCAACACCCACTCTAGTCTCCTTCCTCTGACTGGATAACTGTTTCAGGTTATCTTTACACAGTTTTAAGTGGTTTACATTTTTTTGTAACTAAAGGATTTTTTTTCCAATCTCTCCAACTTCTGCTGCAGTAGTTCTATAGTCTCACTATGCGCTCAGTTCCTCCCAGGCACTTAAATATTACGCATAGATGTTGATACCAAGCTCATTACTTCTTTCCAGTCACCAATTAAAGTACCCATTTAGACCCGCAATAATCCTTGATCCCAGTAAAGAGCATTAAAGACATCTCTTACTAACACAGTATTTTCCCAGAAGCCATAACCTTTGCTTTTGCCTCTCCACAGGAAGGACACTGTCAGAGATGCAAGCTTTCCTAGCCAGCCCTTTTCCGAGAGAAGAACCATGGTGTGTGGGAAAGGATGACATATCTGAAAATATGTTTCATCTTAAGACTTCATGATGCAAATATCTCTGAAAGGTTTTCACTAGCTATGAAAAGATCCCTAGGACTCCTAGCTACAAAAAGATCCCTGCAGTTTTAGGCAGTGATTTCAGAAAGTAGAAATGGATCTCAAGACCTCAGTTCATGCTAAGTAGGAGGCTACTGTAAGGGAAGATCTCTAAAGGGAGAGCTATGCAAAGACTCAACTAGAAAGAGAAAGCACTCCTTATAATCTAATCTATAGCCAAACGCAAAGAAAGAATTTAGTACAAAACCAAAGAAGCTGTGTCTGTATTATACCTGTCCTTATATAAAGCAGTCCAAACATGGGTTTTCACGACCTGGTCTGAGTTTTGCCTCTAAGCAGGTGAATTAGCCAATGAGACATTCTGCTTGATGCCACTTTAGATCATGTCAGATGAATTGCTGAGTGCTCATATACATGCCTTTCATTAGCATCACAAGGGCAAAAGATAGAGTAGAAGAGCATCTTATAAAGAAATTACAGACTGGTTTATACACAACTGCTGATCATTTTATCTTGGTTTGTCTGCAAACTGAGTCATGTGTAAGTGGTTAGAAGCTTATTCCACCCAGGCAAGGAAAAAAAGGAAAGGTAAATTGTTTTTTTTAAGGGAGGGAGGCAATGGAATTGCAAAGTAAGGGGAGAAAAGTAAGAGCAGAAGGGACAGGAACACATGACATGGCAGAGAAGACAATTGGCTGAAACAAAAGACAGTTGAAGTAAAGAAACTATAAAACTGATCTCTTAGACTTGGGTTACTTTTTAATACTTCCTGTTAAAAGCTGGCAGTTAGATCTTACCGTATCATTGATCTTTTGTATGACTAAGGATATACCATTTCTTCTAGCGTGTCTTCTTTTAGTTCTTTATTTGCCAGCTTTACAGGACTGTACTGAGAACAGACACATGCAAAGGTTGTAAAGAGCTCAGGTGCTATAATAGTGCCCTGGGCAGAGATTTAGGTAGGATGTAAAATGCCTAAATTCTAGGTATTTACTTCTGACAGGCAGGATGCTCTATTACTCTTAGGCTATATTCCTCTATTGCTTTGCTATGATGTAAACACACTGTTCTTGCAAAATTAATTCCAAATCAACTCAGTTATAATTGTAGCTCTGACAAAACATCTGGTATCTTAATAGCACTGTCTTTATATTGTTGGAGTAAAATTATCCTGATCAGGACTGCTTCTTTCTACACTGCAGAGATATTCAACTTGCTTCAGGCCTGAAAGCAAATTTCATTCGTTTACATAGTCCTGTGCTAAGGCCTCTCCAGCACCACAGTCCTTTCTTGAAACGAGGGCTATTTCCAGAAGGTACCAGGAGAATCAGGTGGCTGGGCAAATTAAGGTCAAAAGTTGTGAAATCTCTGTTGCTGGTACTGGAGAATACAATATATAGAAACTTGTTTAAATCACATGAGCTAGCTGTAACTGCCTGTCGTGGTTTAACCTGGCAGGCAGCCAAATACCACGCAGCCGCTCGCTCACTCCCCCCGCCCCCCCAGTGGGACGGGGAGAGAATCGGAAGGGTAAGAGCGAGAAAAACTCGTGGGTTGAGATAAAGACAGTTTAATAGAACAGAAAAGGGAGAATAATGATAATAAATAATGATAGAATATACAAAATGAGTGATGCACAATGCAATTGCTCACCACCCGCGCTGACCGATAACCAAGTAGCGATCGGTACTTCCTGGATCACGCCTACCGTTCATATACTGAGCATGACGTCACATGGTATGGAATACCCCATTGGCCAGCTGGGCTGGCTGTCCTGATTATGTTCCCTCCCATCTTGTGTACCTAGCTCAGTCAGTAGGCACGGGAGCTGTCCTTGGACTAGGAGGGCACTTAGCAACAACTGAAAACATCAGTGTGTTATCAACATTCTCCTCATACTAAATCCAAAACACAGCACTAGGAAGAAATTTAACCCTATCCCTGCCGAAACTAGGACAGTATCCACCCCTTATTCCATACCATTTACGTTATGCTTAGGTCTCACATTTTTCGATACCTTTCAATTAATCACCACTATCTTTTTTATATATATACATATATAATACATATACCTACATATATACATATAATACATATACATACATATATATACATAAATATATATGTGTCCATTGAGTTCTTTTAGTCCACAACTTTGGGCTCCATCTGTCATAACAGTCTTTCAGGGCCAGAAGGATGGTGTGTGGTGTTGGGCTGTTGCATTCTGAAGCCAGTTCTCATTTCGGTACTGCTGCACTTGTTCAGTTCTATCATCGTTGCACTTGGCTCGATTTCATCGGAGTTAGTTCATTCATTAATCTGGGTGATTTTCACTGCTACACCATTGATAGCAACCATAGAAATAATGATATACAATATCATATAACAATTGACATCATAAAATTCAGTTCATTGGCTATTTTCACCCAAAATCAAATCCCCTTGAGGTACACACCGGACTTGCCCATCTTTTCGCATCACCCACCAAGTGCACCCAGGTCCTTGAGCAAAAGCAATCCCATGGATGGGTTTTCCCTTGCCAGAGGCAGGAGTAACCCAGACTGTCTTCCCCAGCATATTTCTTATGTGCACGACAGGGACTTTATCTCCATCTACAGTATGTAAGAGTCTTGATTGGGCAGGGCCAGCTTGATTAACAGACCCCCTAGTGTTGACTAACCAGGTGGCTTTTGCTAAATGTGTATCCCAATGCTTGAATGTCCCACCACCCATTGCCCTCAGTGTTGTCTTTAGCAGCCCGTTGTATCGTTCAATTTTCCCGGAGGCTGGTGCATGGTAGGGGATGTGATAGACCCACTCAATGCCATGCTCTTTGGCCCAGGTGTCTAGGAGGGTGTTTCGGAAATGAGTCCCGTTGTCTGACTCAATTCTTTCTGGGGTGCCATGTCGCCATAGGACTTGTTTTTCAAGGCCCAGAATGGTGTTCCGGGCAGTGGCATGGGGCACAGGGTATGTTTCTAGCCAGCCGGTGGTTGCTTCCACCATGGTGAGCACATAGCGTTTGCCGTGCCGGGTTCGTGGGAGTGTGATATAATCAATCTGCCAGGCCTCCCCATATTTGTATTTCAACCATCATCCCCCATACCAAAGAGGCTTTACTCGCTTGGCTTGTTTGATTGCAGCGCACGTTTCACATTCATGGATAACCTGTGCAATAGTGTCCATGGTTAAGTCCACCCCTCGATCACGAGCCCATCTATATGTTGCATCTCTTCCTTGATGGCCTGAGGCATCATGGGCCCACCGAGCTATAAATAATTCACCCTTATGTTGCCAGTCCAAATCCACCTGGGCCACTTCAATCTTAGCAGCCTGGTCCACCTGCTGGTTATTTTGATGTTCCTCAGTAGCCCGACTCTTGGGTACGTGAGCATCTATGTGACGTACTTTTACAACCAGGTTCTCTACCCGGGCAGCAATATCTTGCCACAATGCGGCAGCCCAGATGGGTTTACCTCTGCGCTGCCAGTTGTTCTGCTTCCACTGCTGCAACCACCCCCACAGGGCATTTGCCACCATCCATGAGTCAGTATAGAGATAAAGTACTGGCCATTTTTCTCGTTCAGCAATGTCCAAGGCCAGCTGGATGGCTTTCACCTCTGCAAACTGGCTCGATTCACCTTCTCCTTCAGCAGTTTCTGCAACTTGGCGTATAGGACTCCATACAGCAGCTTTCCACCTCCGATGCTTTCCCACAAGGCGACAGGACCCATCAGTGAACAGGGCATATTGCTTCTCGTTTTCTGGTAGTTTGTTATATGGTGGGGCCACTTCAGCACGTGTCACCTCCTCCTCTGGGGATATTCCAAAATCTTTGCCTTCTGGCCAGTTCGTGATCACCTCCAAGATTCCTGGGCGACTGGGGTTTCCTATTCGGGCCCGTTGTGTGATCAATGCGACCCACTTACTCCACGTAGCATCGGTTGCATGATGTGTAGAGGGGACACTCCCTTTGAACATCCAGCCCAGCACCGGCAGTCGGGGTGCCAGGAGGAGCTGTGCTTCAGTACCAACCACTTCCGAAGCAGCTCGAACCCCTTCATATGCTGCCAATATCTCCTTCTCAGTTGGAGTGTAGCGGGCCTCGGATCCTCTGTATCCCCGACTCCAGAACCCTAAGGGTCGACCTCGAGTCTCCCCTGGTGCTTTCTGCCAGAGGCTCCAGGTAGGGCCATTCTCCCCGGCTAAGGTGTAGAGCACATTCTTCACATCTTGTCCTGCCCGGACTGGCCCAAGGGCTACTGCATGAACTATCTCCTGTTTAATTTGTTCAAAGGCTTGTTGTTGCTCAGGGCCCCATTTGAAGTCGTTCTTCTTCCTGGTCACTTGATAGAGAGGGCTTACAATCAGGCTGTAATCTGGAATATGCATTCTCCAAAAGCCCACAACGCCTAAGAAAGCTTGTGTTTCCCTTTTGCTAGTTGGTGGGGACATGGCTGTTATTTTGTTGATCACATCCATTGGAATCTGACGACGTCCGTCTTGCCATTTTATTCCTAAAAACTGGATCTCCTGTGCAGGTCCCTTGACCTTACTTTGTTTTATGGCAAAACCGGCTTTCAGAAGGATTTGAATTATTCTCTCCCCTTTCTCAAAAACTTCTTCTGCTGTGTTGCCCCACACGATGATGTCATCAATGTATTGCAGGTGTTCTGGAGCCTCACCCTGTTCCAGTGCGGTGTGAATTAGTCCATGGCAAATGGTAGGGCTGTGTTTCCACCCCTGGGGCAGTCGGTTCCAGGTGTACTGGACGCCCCTCCAAGTGAAAGCAAACTGTGGCCTGCACTCTGCCGCCAAAGGGATGGAGAAGAAGGCATTAGCGATGTCAATGGTGGCGTACCACTTGGCTGCCTTTGACTCCAGTTCGTATTGAAGTTCTAGCATGTCCGGCACAGCAGCACTCAGTGGCGGCGTGACTTCGTTCAGGCCACGGTAGTCTACTGTTAGTCTCCACTCTCCATTAGACTTTCGCACTGGCCATATGGGACTGTTGAAGGGTGAGCGAGTCTTGCTGATCACTCCTTGGCTCTCCAGTCGACGAATTAGCTCATGGATAGGGATCAGGGAATCTCGGTTGGTGCGGTATTGTCGCCGATGCACTGTTGTGGTAGCGATTGGTACCTGTTGTTCTTCAACCCTCAACAACCCCACAACAGAAGGGTCCTCTGAGAGACCGGGCAAGGTGGACAGCTGTTTAATTTCCTCCGTCTCCAGGGCAGCTATACCAAAAGCCCACCGGTACCCTTTTGGGTCCTTAAAATACCCTCTCCTGAGATAGTCTATGCCAAGGATGCACGGAGCCTCTGGGCCAGTCACAATGGGGTGCTTCTGCCACTCGTTCCCGGTCAGGCTCACTTCGGCCTCCAACACAGTTAACTGTTGGGATCCCCCTGTCACTCCAGAAATACAAATGGGTTCTGCCCCTTTATAGCTTGATGGCATTAGGGTGCACTGTGCACCAGTGTCTACGAGAGCCTTATACTCCTGTGGCTCTGATGTGCCAGGCCATCGAATCCACACAGTCCAGTAAACCCGGTTGTCCCTTTCCTCCACCTGGCCGGAGGCAGGGCCCCTCTAGTTCTGGTCATAGTATCCACTTCTCACTTCTTGCAAACGTGAGTCAAGAATTCCTTCATTACAGTCCAAAGTAAGATCAGCCCTTCTACTCTGTCTGGGGAACTGTTCACTGGAAACTGGACCGTCGTGAGACAGGGTTTTCCTGAAAACTGGAGCAGCATTTTTCCTGGGAGAACCCCCTTGTGTGATTGTTTTTCCTTGCAACTCACGTACACGTGCCTCTAGGGTCAAGGTAGGTTTTCCATCCCACTGCCTCATGTCCTCTCCGTGGTCACGCAGGTAAAACCACAGGGTGCCCCGTGGTGTGTACTTTCGATATCCTCTCTCTTGAGGAGAAAAACGCTGACTCCTAATGGCTGAGATACTGGTCCGTACAGGTGGAGAATAGGACCTATCGTCTTTGAGTTGCTGGACCTCTCGGGATAGTTTCTCTACAGCCGAGACAAGGGAGGAGGAGATAGTTTCTTCGAAATCCCGAAGTCTGTTAACCACCTCATCCACCGTTGGTGCTTCTTCCTCTTTCCAGCACAGTACTGCCAATGAACTGGCATACGATGCTGGTGCGCTCCGTACCAACTTCCGCCACATGGGTCGGGTGCACTGGACGTCATCTGGATCTTTGGGTGTTCGGGGGTCATCCAGGTCACTATAAACCACCTCCAGCACGCCTAGTTCTCTCAGGTACTGGATACTTCTCTCCATAGTGGTCCATTTGCCTAGGCGATATATAACATCTTCCTTGAAGGGATACCTTTCCTTCACGCCTGACAGCAGTCGCCTCCAGAGGCTGAGGACCTGTGTCCCTTTTCCAATCGCTTTGTCAATACCTGCTTCCCTAGCAAGGGATCCCAGCTGTTTGGCCTCCTTCCCCTCTAATTCCAGGCTACTGGCCCCATTATCCCAGCATCGGAGCAGCCAGGTAACAATATGCTCGCCTGGACGACGGCCGAAATCTTTCCGCATATCTCGCAACTCATTCAGGGATAAGGATCGGGTGGTTTCCGTCTCGTTTATGAGTTCTTCCTCTTCCTCCTCCTCTCCTCGTGATGGCCCTGCTCTTTCATCATCCCTTTCTAAACGACCTGATCTCCGCTTCCAAGATTTCCTCTTCTGTACAGGGGCAACCGATACCAGCAAGGGTTGGTCCTCTGGTTCAGCTGTAGTGCCTGTTGCTGGGGTTTGGGTAGCTGCAGTGCTTGTCATGGGGGTTGGAGTAATTGTAGTGCCTGTTGCCGGAGCTTGAGTGGCTGCAGTGCTTGTCGCAGGGGTTGGAGAAGCTACGGTGACTGTTGCCGGGGTTTGAGTAGCCACAGGGGTTGTCATGGGGGTTGGAGTAGCCGCAGTGCCTGTCGTGGGGTTTTGAGTAGCCACCGTGTCTGTAGCCGCCCCCGAGACTCGCCGCTCCGCCCGCCCCGATGAGGCACCGCTGCTTGCCCTCCCTCTTTTCTTGTTCCTGAGGGTTGATCTCTGGACAGTATTCCTGAATAGTTGTTTAACCCTAAACAAGGCCTGAACCACATTCAGGAGACATAGCAATAGAAACATGCTTGTTTGAGCATCCCAAGGATATTCAAAATTCTCAGGGAATATTGTGGACATCTTTGTGAAGAGGATAGAAGAAAAAGGAGTTTCTGACGATATGGAAGGGAAGATGAACAAGTGGGAGAGAGTGTCCCATCCCGTCTCCCCCTTAAATTCATTCTCTGAGGAGGAACAAGTGCAATTACCAATAATTTCTAAGAGGTGGTTCCCGAGGTACAGAAATGACGGCAGTGCCGAGTACAGATACCAGATTAGACTTACGACCAACGATTTTATCACCTCATAAAACAGCAACAAAATGATAATCTTGGCCCAGTTCCGACTGATGATAAACAGCACAAAAGGGAACACATACTGCAAGCAAGGTATTACATGACCCAACATTGAGAGACAGCCCCACAACTTTGACAGCCAATACATCAACATTGTGACCAATCAATATAATGGATGCTTATAACAATTTTGCCTTAACACACTTTGGTCAGATCTATCGTTATCTCAACCCTTCGAGCCCCACGTTGGGCGCCAAAAAGGACTGTCGTGGTTTAACCTGGCAGGCAGCCAAATACCACGCAGCCGCTCGCTCACTCCCCCCACCCCCCCAGTGGGACGGGGAGAGAATCGGAAGGGTAAGAGCGAGAAAAACTCGTGGGTTGAGATAAAGACAGTTTAATAGAACAGAAAAGGGAGAATAATGATAATAAATAATGATAGAATATACAAAATGAGTGATGCACAATGCAATTGCTCACCACCCGCGCTGACCGATAACCAAGTAGCGATCGGTACTTCCTGGATCACGCCTACCGTTCATATACTGAGCATGACGTCACATGGTATGGAATACCCCATTGGCCAGCTGGGCTGGCTGTCCTGATTATGTTCCCTCCCATCTTGTGTACCTAGCTCAGTCAGTAGGCACGGGAGCTGTCCTTGGACTAGGAGGGCACTTAGCAACAACTGAAAACATCAGTGTGTTATCAACATTCTCCTCATACTAAATCCAAAACACAGCACTAGGAAGAAATTTAACCCTATCCCTGCCGAAACTAGGACACTGCCATAGTAGGTCTTTATACACTGACTCCATCTGAGCTACTTCTGATTTCTGGACTGGCAGATGAATTTTCACCTTTAAGCTTATGTTAAGCCTCGAGTACTAGTATTATGGGCCCACAAGCACTCATCTCACTAGATCAGTGTCCAACAACTTTCTGATTCAAGCTCTAAGGCTGCCTCCAAGTTTGCATGAAAAGAAGTCCCATATACGAATCCAGCCAAATGTGACAGAGGTTTGGTTGACTCTTTCAACTTTGTTTTAAGAAAGAGAGTGGCATTGTTTTACCTAGGACAAGCATCTCAGATAACATGTTTACCAATGCCCATTTCTTCCGAATCTCAATTTGCTTTCATTGCTCAAGAAAGCACAGTGGTTTCAGGCTCAGGTTTCTCCTGGATTTAGGATTATGACTAGGAGCTGGAGAAGACCTGTGTCCTTGTTAGACCACTAGCCAGATAGGCAGGCAGCCTTACAGGTCAATTCCTTACTTTGTGCCTGGGTCTCCCCACCTATAAAGCTAGGAAAAGGATTTTAACCCCCCTCTGTAAAACATCTTTTAGCTATTAGGAGTACTGTTATTGGCATAATAATTGGAGACATTTTAAGTGTGGAAAATATTGTCTGTCACTTGAAGAAAGGAAATCATGTGAAAAGGATTGTTTTAGTTGCCTCATAGTAAAACACATTGTGGAAATCTCTCATCAACATAATGAAGCAATGTGGGGAGTTTGATACTGAGGCAAGTAAGAATGATGCTGTGTAACCAAATTGCAACGTGGCATCCTGATCCACATCAATTCTCTTAGTGTTTCCGCAGTCCAGAATTAAGAAAACAGGGCTCGGTATTAAATCATGCTTGAATTCTAGCTACACGTAAGAAATAATGCAGATCATAATGTTCCCAGCCAGTTCCTCAAGTAGAGAAATTTTGACATGCACCATCCTTGACTATTGCAAAGCTGAAAATGGCTTGGGCTTCAAATTATGTGTAAATCAAGGATATATATGAATGCCTTATAACCCTCTTCAATTAAAAATATGTTGACGATGTCCAGGATGCAAATTATGTGAGGGCAAATATAACATGCAAGGACAAGAACAAAAATTTCTTGCAATTTTGGGAGACTTCTGGCTGCAAGTGACAAAAGCAAATTGCAAACTACAGTATGTAAATATCACACTGCTGGAGTAAATGATTTCAAACAACTTCTGCTTTGATTCTTTACTTCTGTTCTGTATGTATGTGCTTTGTCAGAAGGGTAGAAGGTTCCACAGAAGCTTTATACTTGGAAGACAAAGCAAGACATCAAAAAGCCTCTCCGTGTTTTTAACTATGCACACCCAGGTGTTACTGCAAATGCAGGCAGATATGAGTAACCATCTGTCGTGGTTTAACCCCAGCCAGCAAAAATAAACCCCACACAGCCGCTCGATCACCCCCCCCCAGTGGGATGGGGGAGAGAATCGGGAGGGCACAAGTAGGAAAGCTCCCGGGTTGAGATAAAAACAGTTTAATAATTGAAATAAAACTAAGTAGAACAGTAGTAATAACAATGAGAACAACAACAATAACAGAATACACAAAACACGCAATGCACAACGCAATCGCTCACCGACCGCGTGTCACGAACGGGGGGCGAGCCCCCCCACACACCTGGTTTTTATACTGAGCATGATGTCACATGGTATAGAATACCCCATTGGCCAGCTGGGTCCACCACCCCGGCTGTGCTCCCCACTCCCGGTGCAAGCATCACCCAGCAACAGCCAAAGCATCAATGGGCCATCAACGCTCCTTTCACACCGAACCCAAAACACAGCACACCCCCCAGGCTACTGGGAAGAAAGTTAACCCTGTCCCAGCTGGAACCAGGACAATATCCACCCCTTATTCTATACCATCTACATCATGCCCAGGTCTCACATTTTCCAATTAGTAACTGCTACTTTTCCCTGCCTTTTGATATATATACACACACAGAGATATCATTCCCTTAGTCCATGGGCCATCCCTCTAAAACGTCCGTTGAGTTCATTTAGTCCATGACTTCAGGTTCCACCTGTCAGAACAGTCTTGCAGGACAGGAGAGATGGTGTGTGGTGTTGGGCTCTTGCATGCGGAGGCCAGTTCTGGGCGCTCGTCCGGTTCTATCATTGTTGCACCTTGCTCAGTTTCATCGGAGTTCATCCTACATTAATCTGGGTGATTCTTATTGTAATACTGTTAATATGGCATATGATAACCATAGAAGTGATGACATACAGTACTATGTAATAACTAACATCGTACAATTCAGTTCATTGGCTATTTTCACCCAAAATTAAATCCCCTTGAGGTACACACCGGACTTACCCATCCTTTCGCATCACCCACCAAGTGCACCCAGGTCCCTGAGCAAAAGCAATCCCACGAATGGGTTTTCCCTTGCCAGAGGCAGGAGTAACCCAGACTGTCGTCCCCAGCATATTTCTCATATGCACGACAGGGACTTTATCCCCCTCTACAGTACGTAAGGGTTTGGATTGGGCAGGGCCAGCTCGAGTGACAGATCCCCTAGTGTTGACTAACCAGGTGGCCTTTGCTAAATGTGTGTCCCAATGCTTGAATGTCCCACCACCCATTGCCCTCAGTGTTGTCTTTAGCAGTCCGTTGTATCGTTCAATTTTTCCGGAGGCTGGTGCATGGTAGGGGATGTGATAGACCCACTCAATGCCATGCTCTTTGGCCCAGGTGTCTAGGAGGATGTTTCGGAAGTGAGTCCCGTTGTCTGACTCAATTCTTTCTGGGGTGCCATGTCGCCATAGGACTTGCTTTTCAAGGCCCAGGATGGTGTTCCGGGCAGTGGCATGGGGCACAGGATATGTTTCCAGCCATCCTGTGGTTACTTCTACCATGGTGAGCACATAGCGCTTGCCCTGTCGGGTTTGTGGGAGCGTGATATAATCAATCTGCCAAGCCTCCCCATATTTATACTTCAACCATCGTCCTCCATACCAAAGAGGCTTTACTCACTTGGCTTGCTTGATTGCAGCGCATGTTTCACATTCGTGGATAACTTGTGCAATAGTGTCCATGGTTAAGTCCACCCCTCGATCACGAGCCCATCTATATGTTGCATCTCTCCCTGGGTGGCCTGAAGTGTCATGAGCCCACCGAGCTATAAATAATTCACCTTTATGTTGCCAGTCCAGATCTACGTGAGCTACTTCGATCTTGGCAGCCTGATCCACCTGCTGGTTGTTTTGGTGCTCTTCACTGGCCCGACTCTTGGGTACGTGAGCATCTACGTGACGTACTTTTACAGTCAGGTTCTCTACCCGGGCAGCAATATCTTGCCACAACGCGGCAGCCCAGATGGGTTTACCTCTGCGCTGCCAGTTGTTCTGCTTCCACTGCTGCAACCACCCCCACAGGGCTTTTGCCACCATCCATGAGTCAGTATAGAGATAAAGCACTGGCCATTTTTCTCGTTCGGCAATGTCCAAGGCCAGCTGGATGGCTTTCACCTCTGCAAACTGACTCGATTCACCACCTCCTTCAGCAGTTTCTGCAACTTGGCGTATAGGACTCCATACAGCAGATTTCCATCTCCGATGTTTTCCCACAAGGCGACAGGACCCATCAGTGAACAGGGCATATTGCTTCTCGTTTTCTGGTAGTTTGTTATATGGTGGGGCCACTTCAGCACGCGTCACCTCCTCCTCTGTGGATATGCCAAAATCTTTGCCTTCTGGCCAGTTCGTGATCACCTCCAAGATTCCTGGGCGACTGGGGTTTCCTATTCGGGCCCGTTGTGTGATCAGCGCGACCCACTTACTCCACGTAGCATTGGTTGCATGATGTGTAGAGGGGACACTCCCTTTGAACATCCAGCCCAGCACCGGCAGTCGGGGTGCCAGGAGGAGCTGTGCTTCAGTACCAACCCCTTCCGAAGCAGCTCGAACCCCTTCATATGCTGCCAATATCTCCTTCTCAGTTGGAGTGTAGCGGGCCTCGGATCCTCTGTATCCCTGACTCCAAAACCCTAAGGGTCGACCTCGAGTCTCCCCTGGTGCTTTCTGCCAGAGGCTCCAGGTAGGACCATTCTCCCCGGCTGCGGTGTAGAGCACATTCGTTACATCTTGTCCTGTCCAGACTGGCCCAAGGGCTACTGCATGAACTATCTCCTGTTTAATTTGTTCAAATGCTTGTTGTTGCTCAGGGCCCCATCTGCAGTCGTTCTTCTTCCTGGTCACGTGATAGAGAGGGCTTACGATTTGACTGTAATTTGGAATATGCATTCTCCAAAAGCCCACAACGTCTAAGAAAGCTGGTATTTCCTTTTTGCTAGTTGGTGGGGACATGGCTGTTATTTTGTTGATCACATCTGTTGGGATCTGACCACGTCCATCTTGCCATTTTATTCCTAAAAACTGGATCTCCTGTGCAGGTCCCTTGACCTTACTTTGTTTTATGGCAAAACCGGCCTTCAGAAGAATTTAGACTATTCTCTCCCCTTTCTCAAAATCTTCCTCTGCTGTGCTGCCCCATACAATGATGTCATCAATGTATTGCAGGTGTTCTGGAGCCTCACCCTGTTCCAGTGCGGTGTGGATCAGTCCATGGCAAATGGTAGGGCTGTGTTTCCACCCCTGGGGCAGTCGGTTCCAGGTGTAGTGGACGCCCCTCCAAGTGAAAGCAAACTGTGGCCTGCACTCTGCTGCCAAAGGGATGGAGAAGAAGGCATTAGCAATGTCAATTGTGGCGTACCACTTGGCTGCCTTTGACTCCAGTTCGTATTGGAGTTCTAGCATGTCCGGCACGGCAGCACTCAGCGTCAGCGTGACTTCGTTCAGGCCACGGTAGTCTACTGTTAGTCTCCACTCTCCATTGGACTTTCGCACTGGCCATATGGGACTGTGAAAGGGTGAGTGAGTCTTGCTGATCACTCCTTGGCTCTCCAGTCGACAAATCAGCTCATGGATGGGAATCAGGGAATCTCGGTGGGTGCGATATTTCCCCCGCTGCACTGTTGTGGTAGCAATTGGTACTTTGACCTTCAACAATCCCACAACAGAAGAGTCCTCTGAGAGACCGGGCAAGGTGGACAGCTGTTTAGTTTCCTCCATCTCCAGAGCAGATATACCAAAAGCCCACCAGTACCCTTTTGCGTCCTTGAAATACCTTCTCCTGAGGTAGTCTATGCCAAGGATGCTCTGGGCCAGTCACAATGGGGTGCTTCTGCCACTCATTCCCGGTTAGGCTCACTTCGGCCTCCAATACAGTTAACTCTTGGGATCCCCCTGTCACTCCAGAAATACAGATGGGTTCTGACCCTTCATAGCTTGATGGCATCAGGGTACACTGTGCACCGGTGTCTACGAGAGCCTTATACTCCTGTGGGTCTGATGTGCCAGGCCATCGAATCCACACAGTCCAGTAAACCCGGTTGTCCCTTTCCTCCACCTGGCTGGAGGCAGGGCCCCTCTAGTCCTGGTCATCGTATTCGCTACCCACTTCTTGTAAGTATGAGTCAGAAGTCCCTTTGTTAAGGTCGGAAGTGGAATCAGCCCTTCTACTCTGTCTGGGGAACTCACTGGAGACTGGAGCAGCAGTTTTCCTGGAAGAACCCCCTTTTGTGGTTGTTTTTCCTTGCAACTCATGTACCCGTGCCTGTAGGGCTGAGGTAGGTTTTCCATCCCACTTCCTCATGTCCTCTCCATGGTTACGCAGGTAAAACCACAGGGTGCCCCGGGGTGTGTACCCACGATGTCTCCTCCCTTGAGCAGAGGGACGCTTGCTCCTAATGGCTGAGACACTGGCCCGTGCAGGTGGGGAGCAGGACATATCCTCTTTGAGTTTCTGGACCTCCCGAGACAGTTTCTCCACAGCAGAGACACAGGCCCATAGGGAGGAAGAGAGACTTTCTTCATATTGCCAGAGTTGGCCAGCCAGTTCATCCACTGTTTGTTCCTCTCCATCTCTCCAGGTCATTACTGCCAATGAGTTTGCATGTGACGCTGGTGCGCTCCGTACAAACTTCCGCCACATGGGTCGGGTGCATTTGACTTCATCTGGGTCTTTGGATAACTGCTCGTTGTTCAGGTCATCATAAATCACTTCCAGCACAGCTAATTCCCTCAGGTACTGGATACCTTTCTCCATAGTGGTCCACTTGCCTGGGTGGCATATAACATCTTCCTTGAAGGGATACCTTTCCTTCACGCCTGACAGCAGTCGCCTCCAGAGGCTGAGGACTTGTGCCCCTTGTCCAATCGCTTTATCAATGCCCCCTTCCCTAGAAAGGGATCCCAGCTGCTTGGCTTCCCTACCCTCTAATTCCAGGCTACTGGCCCCGTTATCCCAGCATCGGAGCAGCCAGGTGACAATGTGCTCGCCTGGACATCGGCTGAAGTCTTTTCGCATATCTCGCAGCTCACCCAGGGATAGGTATCGGGTGGTTACCATCTCATTTACGGGTTCTGCCTCCTCCTCCTCCTGTTCTTGTGATGGCCCTGGTTCATCTTCATCCCTTACTAGACGAGCTGATTTTCTTGTGCATTTTCTTTTTTGTATAGGGGCGACTGATACCGGCATGGGTTAGTTCTCTGTCGCAGGGGGCGGAGTAGCTGCCGTGCCTGCCATGGGGGGCGTGGGGGGGAGGGAGCCGCTGTGCTTGCCGTGGGGGATGGGGTAGCCACAGGGCCTGTTGCTTTGTCATCAGCTGCAGAGACGTTTTCTTCCCCTTGGGGGTTCTGAGTGGTGTTAAATAGGGCTCGGTAGGCGTGGGCCAGGCCCCAGCACATTGTAGTGATTTGCGTCTCCCTAGAATGGCCAGGGTGACAGCATACTTCTTCCAAATATTCTACTAATTTTTCAGGGTTCTGCACTTGTTCAGGGGTAAAGTTCCAGAACACTGGGGGTGCCCATCGTCCTAGGCATTTGCCCATGCTATCCCACTCGCCCTGCCACTCATAACTATCCAGCCTTGTGGCAGATCTCTGGATGACATTCTTAAATTGCTTACTAACCTTGGATAAAACCGCAACAATATTCCCAAGGAGTACCAATAGATGTATCTTAACTACCCAGGGATGTTCAAGGTACTGGCAAGTTATTTTAACAAAGGAGATGAAGGTAGCGAGGGTGCCGTTCTCTATTTCCTCCATAAAAAATCTCTCAGAGGAAAAGGTATAATTGCTAATGGTCTCCATGAGGTGGTACCCAAAATGCAGAAACGGCTTCATTACGAATCCCAAATACCAAATAACCCCCAGTGCCAGCGTTTTAGTAACAAATCTCCCAGGCAAAACATCATTAATTACGGCAGAGCACAACAGACTACAAAACCCAACTCCAATTTTTAACAGGTACAGTAAAAACAAGAGCATGGTGCAGAACAAATTAATATGTTACCAGATATAAATTCCTTAATATGCTCTAAATAATCTGTCGTTATCTCAATCCTTCGAGCCCCACGTTGGGTGCCAAAAAGGACTGTCGTGGTTTAACCCCAGCCAGCAAAAATAAACTCCACGCAGCCGCTCGATCACCCCCCCCCAGTGGGATGGGGGAGAGAATCGGGAGGGCACAAGTAGGAAAGCTCCCGGGTTGAGATAAAAACAGTTTAATAATTGAAATAAAACTAAGTAGAACAGTAGTAATAACAATGAGAACAACAACAATAACAGAATACACAAAACACGCAATGCACAACGCAACTGCTCACCGACCGCGTGTCACGAACGGGGGGTGAGCCCCCACACACACCTGGTTTTTATACTGAGCATGATGTCACATGGTATAGAATACCCCATTGGCCAGCTGGGTCCACCACCCCGGCTGTGCTCCCCCCTCCCGGTGCAAGCATCACCCGGCAACAGCCAAAGCATCAATGGGCCATCAACCCTCCTTTCACACCGAACCCAAAACACAGCACACCCCCCAAGCTACTGGGAAGAAAGTTAACCCTGTCCCAGCTGGAACCAGGACACCATCTACACTGTGTGTTGATATTCAAAACACAGAAGATATTATCTTGGAGCAAGTGCAATGGCAGCATGCACATGTGCACACAGACACCCACCCACATGAGAGCACTATCATCTTGCACCCATTACTTGTCCTTTGATACAGATATAATCTAGTTAAAATGGAAATGTTTTAGGAAAGTCAAACAATTAATTGATCCAAGAAAGGTTGTTTCATGTTTTGTGTAAATCAAAGCTAAAAATTCATTTGAGGGACACTGCCATATTGTAGACTAAACACAGTTTGGCATGAGCGCAGGGCTTGGTGTGGGTGTTGAAGTTGTTCTGCACTACACATGGTCAGTAATCCTCAGCAGAAATGTTAACACAATTTGTCAGTATTATCTTTATGTCAACAGTAATGCTTAAATATTTACAATAGACATAGTACTCTGAGGGTTCGTAACACAAGATAAATTGGAAAAATGCTAACAAAATGGATGGTACTAATACAAGCCCTTGGCACTTTGTACTGTTCAATTTTATATACAAGAGGGTTTGCCTGAAAGTTGTATTTTATTAGGCTCTATGATTTATTTGCTACTCTCAAGCTTTTCTAAAATGAAGCAGAAATTTGTATAATCATTGCAAAAACAGAAATGTATTAGGTTAGTGATGCATGAGGACTGGGTCCACAAGAAAGAGGCAGAGATTCTTACAGACATGTTCTCAACCAAATTCAGTCTTGATATAAATTAGTATGAATACCATAGACCTCAAACTGAGTTGAACCTGTTTATATACTGGCTGAATTTGGCCCTATGTCATAGAAGAAATTATAAATATGCAGTATATCTTTTTTTAGATAATATGTTCCATATATAATATCACTCCAAATGCATTACAAGATAAATAAAACAACTGCAAATTTTGCAAATAGCTAAGAAGAGAGAGAAATAAAAAAAATAACTAGGGAAAATATTTTCAGAGCATCTCTGAAAATAGAGGAACAATATAATGAAATGAGACAGCCTAATAATAATAAAAATTAATAATTAAAAGAGCAACTGAGAGATTTAAAAACCAAAATATCCTGTGCAAAACATATTGCTCTTTCAGAGATGACTGACCTAGAAGGCATTGTCAAATGAATAGCAACTCAATGTCAAACTCCCCAAAACATTTCTGTCTCTGCTCCAAGAGAGTATCATTTTAAGGGACTAAACCCTGAGAGGAAGCAACAGAAGAAAACATGCTTCAAAGCACCTGTATTGGACTATAGTATCAGACAAGAGTTGTTATGTCATCAGTTTGCAAGACCTCAACCTATTTCCACACACATTTGCTTTTTTTCCTTCCTCTTGCTCCCTCCTCCCCCCCAAAAAATCTGCTATGCTTAACTTGAAACTATTCAGTTTCACGCTAATATACATTTACATTCCCAAAGATTCACATACTTTTAAATAGAACTGATCATAGTGAGAAAAGGGTAAATACGATCCATCCCCTTCCTACTTACACACACACATTTCCTATCTATAGAACACTCACTGTTCTTTAAAATTTCTTTGAAGGAAGCACAGAAGCAATGTTTAGAAAATGTATGGAAATCCCATCTTGTCTTTGAGCTGTCACTCAGGCTTTGAGTCTTTTGCCCCATATTCTATTTGCCATTCTTATTCTGGACCTGTGATATCTGATTCCTGTTTCTGTAATTTCCATCTTTTGTTCACAAGTCTATTCTCTTCACAATAACATTATTCAGATAAGGTATGTCTTTGAGTTGTCAGCTACTACTTTTTTTCCTCCTTGTAAAGATCCCATTAGAGCTTTGGGATTCTGTGATACAAATGTACAAAGCAAGAGCCCTCTGCTGAAATATTGCAGCTCGCTTTTCAGTACTGCGTCAGATAGCATTAGTAGGGAGTTTTTATAGTTTACCTTGCAAATGATGGAAACCACTCTTTGTTAAACAAAAGAATGGAGGGAGCCCAGCAAAAGATATACTTATAGTACATTGCTTGCGCATTATGGTGTCCTGGCACTGGAGGAAAAATGTAAGAGGATTATTCCTAGATAAGGCACCTTGCAAATATAACATATGCATGTTGTGACACTTTGCCCATATAATCATCATTCAGTTCAAAATAGCATGCTTCCAAGGTTTAAAAAGTAAAAAGATCAGAGTAATGACCTTGAACTGCACAGCAAAAGACACAGCATATCTTTATTATGTCTCCTCTCAGCACAGGGATTGCATTTTTTTTAGGTACACATTGCCCAGCAAAATGGAATTAAGGATCTCAGCACTGCTGTGATGCAAGTAATAAATCTATAAGAAATCCCACTGTATTTCAAATAATTTTAATAACAATAACAATAAGAGGCTGTTGTTTTGTACTCTGGATCTTGGATAGAAATATATGGTGCATATTTATATACCGAAGCCCCAAGACCTACACTCCTGGTTCCTTGCCAGTCACTTGCTTTGTGACTTTCAGCAGACCACTTATATCTACAGATATGTCACCTTATCTACCTGTAGCATAGGAATGTTACCATTTGCATCAAAAAGATTTGATTCAGAGGTGCAATTTCATTTAATGGTGCTTGGAGATTCTTGGATGAAAAAGGTTTCATCCATGTCCAAGGTCTACACTCCAACTACTTATCAATAACAAAAAAAATTTCAATGAGGTTCCACAGGCATATATTGTTGGATAAAATTTACAATTCAACAAAGTGAGTGGTATAACTAACACTAATTGTGTAGTTTCAAGCTTTTTTCAAAATTATTTAATATTTTCATAGTGCTTATAATAAAAGAATAGTGATTGAAAATTTGCTAGCAGCTATAACCATAGCTGAGTAATTGTTTTAACTTATCCAATAGCTTAGGACATGAAGTAATCAATGTAGTCTTCATATGTAACCAAATTGATAATAATTTTGAAATATAGTTGTTAAAATGTAATACCAAGATCACATTTGTTTAATAGCCAGACATTTTCCTACTAGTTTATCACATCTTAATTTACAAAAAAATAAAGAAAACTAACAGTTCCTATAAAAAGCTGGATCTGTATATTCTAACCAGGGCATCAGGAGTTTACCTTAAAATCAATTTCTTTTTTAGTTTTTAGAGTAACAAAGCCCTAGGTACAACTAATTGCAAGAGCAAGCAATGACTAGCATTTAGGTCACTTACTGTGTCAGTGACTGATATTTTGTGGATATTCTAAAATCTAAATACCTAAATTCTAAACATCTAAATTTATACTTCTAAAGTCCACGAAAAACATAATTTGGGATACACTTTGTACATCATACAAAGACACACTTCAACAAAGTACTTACTGAATTTAGTTAGGTGGTATTAAATTCAACTGCATTAAGAACTGAAGTTAAGCTGTGCCCGAGTGCTCTGCTGAACCAGGAATAATCATCACTCACACTTGCTAATGTGGAAGTCTGGTGCAGTCAGAGCTGAAAACATGATTCTAACAACTTTTTTTTAAGGAAAATAAGCACCAATAAGCACTCTTCTGAGCAATGAAATATGATTTCTTTGGCCTTACTGACCCATTTCTCTTGGTCCTCTCGAGTACTTCTGGTCTCAACAGTCAGCACTACCGAGACACCAAGCAGAGGAAGCATATCTGCTAGTCATGGCACCTACTCCCTGGCAGAATCCAGCAGCAGTTGTTGGCTGTAGTTTCAGCTTTATCTAAGGATATGTCACATATTTAGGCTGTTATGTGATCTGTCTTTGCTGCTTTCCCTTCCTAAAAGCTTTCTCCATTCTCTGAACTTATATGCTTTTTTCACATTTGTGAATTAGGTGCCATATGACTTGCTCATGAAATAGCTACATAGGCTGTTTTACAGCTCCAGAGCGGGAGCCAGGGCTCTCCTCATGTTTGTGTGCCTTCTGCCTCCAAGCAGGCAAGACAGGAGGCTTGGAGCAAGAAAACTAATTACAGTATGGGCATATCTATATGTTGGGACTATGATTTCAGTGAAGGAGGGTCAGATGTGCAAGCGCAGACTCTTGCTTGCCTTTTCAAATCATATTCCGCTTGCCATTCAAGTAGGAAGCTTGTCACATGTAAAAGAACCAACATGTGTCTCTATTAGCTGTCCATGAAATGGCACAGCATAACACAAGTTTTTCCTAACAAAACCTGGTCTCTCAGCTCCAGTACCACAGTTTCACTCTTCAGTTTAACATTAAGATAAAACATAATGGAAAGCTGTTATAATAATATCAAGGATCTGTTTTAAATTTAAAGTAAGAACACTGAGAAATATATTTTCAAATGCTGATCTTCCACTTGTTGCCCCAGAACCTGTCAGAGTCACAGAAGCTGTGTTTGTGGCCTGGGCACCCATACATACAGTGTTTTTCACATCAGTAAGGATTCAGGAGTACATTTGATTTGTCATGTTCACAGCCAAGAGGCATTTGCAGGTGCAAGTCAAAGTCGTGGGCACACAGAAGCTGTAAGGTAGCTTTTGTTCTGTGGTTTGGCAACCAGGGACCCAGCACAATCCCACTGCCTACAGCTGGAAGGTATGCCCCCCCATACCCCTGGGGGGGGTTGGGGGAGTTCTGTCAGAGGCAGTATCTATGCTGCATGCTTATAGCATTTACCACTCAAAATAACCAAATTGTGCATGAGGGAAATGTAGACAATTGTAGCCTCACCAGTACACATTGAAGAGGATCCCTTTGATCCATGAAAGGTGCACTACTGCACTTCTGCGGAGAAAATTGTCTTCCTGTGTTTTGGGAACATGTTATGATCAACATCAGACACAGCTGGATAAGTAGAAAACACTAGCTATCTTCTTTGAAACCCAGCTTCATACTTGAAACTATACTAGTTGGATAAAACAGTAGACTTACCAAGCATACTGAAATCAGAAAAAAAGTCTTTTCAAATGAAGCAGACCTGAAATGATCATCTGAATACCTGCACATGACTTTGTGTATGTGCTAACTATAGTATTCATTTTTTTAAGGGGTTTGACCTTCTCATTCACCTGATAAGACTTTTCCATAGACTTTCTGAATTCATTCAGAGACAAATCCTACTTCCTAGACTTGCTCCTACTGGCAAATACTATGACAGGCAGTGAATTTAGTCTCCAGTTCAACCTTTGGGCTGCTCCAGCCCATCAATGTAAACACAGCCGTTATGATTAATCTCAAGAATTGCCATAAAGGTAGAGGGGCCATTTAGGGAATGTGGGTCTGGTCCAAACTTTGTCTTTCTATTTAACTTCAGTGCACCTTGAAAGAGGCCCTGAATTGGCACTGGATTTCCCATAAATTAAATATGGGACTTTTTAATATGTTCAGAGAGGTTTTTATTTTGTTCTAACAGAATGATCAATGAATCAACTCCATTCTACCCTTTACACTTATTTAGAAGGAGAAAAGGAACTTGAGAAATACACATTTCAGAGGGGGGGTTGCTATAGAATTTTACAGCATGTTACAGGAAATATCTTGACCCAGTGAATGCACTTCAGTGAATGCACAAAAAAATCTGCTTTTGTAAGAAAAGACAGAAAACCATGGAAAGTGTCTGAAAACACTGTCATCCTTGATGGGACAAATGTTTTTATGTAAGTCAGAAGTATTTTGGAAAAGGAGACTAGAGTTCTGCAATGACCATCACTCCCCAAAGAGACATAAATAGAACCCAAAACAGTCCAAATTCAGTGTTCAGTGGGAAAAGACAATAATTGTAATGCAAGGGCTCTCAGTAGGGAGAAGATATATGTATTTTTCAGATGGCAGTCTGACAATGTTCTCTCCCTTCTTGCCTTAAATGTCCCAGGAGGCCTAGCAATTAGGATTATATATAGAATTGACTGAACCATCTTAAGTATTTGTTTCACAGTAATGATCAGCTGGGTTTTTTGAGCTGTTAACCATGAGCCAAGTCTTTCAAGACAACTTCAAGTTTTCAAGTTAAATTTGCTTTATGGAGGATTTAATGCCACATCACAGTTATATCTGTGCAGTTTCCAGCACCAAAATAAGTGATATGTGAATATCCATGCCATAGCATTGAGGCATCTGCCACACATTTTCTTTGCACACATGAATTTCACATAGCCTCCAGTTTTCAAGTCACTCCTAGTAACCTATTTGTTAAAAAAAACATAGCAGCATGTTATCTTTTACTTTTACATCTGCATCTTTACAGTCATGTTTTCCCTGGTCTCTTCTGGAAGAACTCAAAAGTAAGAAGGAGAGAGTAGGTGTCAAGAATTTTTACTGGGAAGAATTTGAAGATGTTGAATCATGATCAGTGACCTTTCTTTCTTTGTTCTCAGAGGTACCATCCCACAGGAGATTACTTCAAGCACTAGAATGAAAGATCTTCTGCCATGCCGCTTCGCTTCTCTGCATCCTGTGGAAACACAATCTACAAATAGAGCTGGTCACAAGCCCTCAGGACTTGGCACTAAGGAGCAGTACATGCAAATGCAAAGTACTTAGAAATAAATTATCAAATAACTTGTATTTCTAAGAAGAAAAGAAAAAAAAGCACTATGAAGTTATGCTCTCTTTTTTTCTTATTCCATAAAAAGATTGTATGTAGATGGTTTTTGAAAAAGGGTACATGGGTAATAACCTCCATGTGGTTAGACAGGAAAGCCCAGAAGAATTAATCACATCTGATGAAACCCTAAATAATTCCACTTGCAATGCTGTACGTCTGAGAGAGACGCACAAGTAAATGTTGCATCAGAGGCAGATAAAACCACAACGTTCCACATTCACCCAAAGTTTTAAGAGCTCCAGTCTGCCAAAATTAAGTCTTGTTGGCTTGTGGGACTCCTTGGAGACCACTCGGTTACTGACTGTATTGCCATTTCTAAGACAGAAATTTCCTCTTTGCAGGAGCTATCCTTGAGAGTTTATCTGACAGAATAGGCAATTTTCTGCAATAATCTGGAATCAAAATCTTTCTACCCTGCTTTATTGTGTCTCTTGTTCTACTTCCTCTGTATTTTCTCATATACTTCTCCTCATTCAGTTTATCACTCCTACGTATTTAAATTTCTTCACCCTTCCTTCACTGGGGCGGGGGCGGGGGGAGCGAGCGGCTGCGTGGTATTTGGCTGCCTGCCAGGTTAAACCATGACAGCTACACTGAAAATGGAAGAGCTGTGACATATTTGATGGTAAAGTGAGAGTGGCTATTTTATCCTTGTGGCTTTCATAAACTATTGCCTTCAGTGGTGAGCAACATGAATTATTTAGCAATATAACAGTGGAAAAAGTGTTCTCTGGCTGAAGTGAAAATGCAGCAATCTCTTGCTAGAATCACGACAGCTGGGATCATTCTCAGTTAGTAAGCACAGTGTGAAAAGATAGTGAGAACTCTTCTAGGTAAAATCTTAGCCCTGATGAAATAAAGATGAAAACTATTTCTCATCTCAATAGAGCCATGATCTGGCCTTTTCAGAGTCAGAAGAGGTTAAAAATTTGATTAGTCAGCACTCAAAATACAATATAAGATTGGTTAATAAATTTTCTGTTCTAGTTTAACTTGTAATGCAACCCTAATCTTATATGCTTTACTTAAAGAGATTAGTGCTTTTTATATTCTAAATATAAAAAAGTTTAAGTATAAAGAATTTCTGAAATTCAGAAATTCAGTGACAAAGTTTGTTATATAAAGATTAAATGTATAATATTTCCCACACGGGGAAAACCAACCCCCCCTACACACCCCTCTGTGCTCAAAGTGGCATGCGTGTGTGTGTATGGGGCAAAGTATAAACAGTGTAGACACTACAGTTAGCTGAAGGGCTGTGGCAATACCATCATGAGGTCTAACTGTTCTTTGAGCCTGTGTGTTATTTTTAATATTTTCTTAAAAATGAGTTTTTCTTTTAGTCTGGGAACCCCAGGCGGTTAGCTTGCCTTTGAACGGTACCAGATTATTTTCATGGTTCTGTTTCATTGAAAATAGCAAAATATAGCAACAGATTTCAAGGAATTGTCAAAAAAAAAGAATTATTGTTACTAAAGCAGAAGGTGTTTATTGACTTCAAACAAAAAAAAGTTGCACACAAAAAGGAGCCCATAGAAAGTGAAAACTGAGAGTATTTGGGAGGAATGTAAAGGAACATAAACATGTATGGACAAGTCACTATGGCACACACGCAAAATGAAGTACAACTACAGCTCAAATGTGGGCTGAAAAGAAACTATATCAATCACGTTTGTTCTACAAACCCGTTAGAGTCAGAGGATAACCAGGAGAAATGTTGGCTTGCTACTTAATGAGAAAGACAGAAGATACTGAATATACCATAGATCATAGTATGTAATGCTTTTTTTGTTTCAGATTCTTCCAAAAGGCTCAGTCACGCTTACACCATCAGAATTAATACCAGAGTCATTAGATAAAGTAGATGGTTTCAAATCATCTGGATTTTAAATCTAGTTCTAGGAAACTTGAAGACCTGTCTGGAGCACTCATCACAGTTTCCAATAATCTTTTAAAAACTGCAGGGATCAGTGAGGCTCCAGAAATGGGAAACGTGGTGTCTATCCTTAAAATATGGGGAAAAAAGGGAATCAGAGAATGTTAGATTAGTCAGCTTAACTTCACTTTCCAGAAAAAAAAAAACAAAACAAAACAACTGGCATACATCATGAAGGCAACAGTTTGCAAGCACCTGGAACAAATAAGCAACAGCCAAGATAGACCAGTCAGGATCCCATCTAATTTTCTTCTGTGATGGGTAAGAGATTTTTTAGATGGGGAAAAAGCAGAGGAATTGTCTGTCTTAACTTCAGTAAAGCTGTTGACACTGCTTCCAATGATGTTCTGGAACAGTGTGAAGTCGTCTGCCACCTTCATTTCCAGCCATATAGTCCATTGGACCAACACAGACTGGTTTTCAAAATGTTATGCCTGATCAAATAAATCCTAACAGATGTGACCTGGTCACAGATCACCATTTGATCAGTCCTAGTCTAAAAAAAGTGACTAAAATGTGGGAGCATAACTAGTAAGAAAAATGTGCACAGGCAGCTGATACGAAAAAGCTAACAATTAACAAGCCTTTTGAAGGAGTCTGTCCTGGGGCTTATACTATAATTATTGACCTGGAGGATTAAAGAAACTGTTTTTCAAATTTGTAGTTAACATCAAGCTTGAGGGATGATGTCGTGGTTTAACCCCAGCCAGCAAAAAAACCTCACGGAGCCGCTCACTCATCCCCCACCTCCGGTGGGATGGGGGAGAGAATCGGGAGGGCACAAGTAGGAAAGCTCCCGGGTTGAGATAAAAACAGTTTGATAATTGAAATAAAACGAAGTAGAACAGTAACAATAACAATGAGAACAATAACAATAACAGAATACACAAAGCAGACGATGCACAACGCAACTGCTCACCGACCGCCGACCGCGTGTCCCGAACCCAGGGGGCGAGCCCCCCCACACACCTGGTTTTTATACCGAGCATGATGTCACATGGTATAGAATACCCCATTGGCCAGCTGGGTCCACCACCCCGGCTGTGCTCCGCGCCCCCCCACCACCCCACCCCACCCCCCACCCCCGTCCCACCCCAGCAATAGCCAAAGCATCAGTGGGTCATCAACGCTCCTTTCACACTAAACCCAAAACACAGCACACCCCCCAAGATACTGGGAAGAAAGTTAACTCTGTCCCAGCTGGAACCAGGACAATATCCACCCCTTATTCTATACCATCTACATCATGCCCAGGTCTCACATTTTCCCACACATTCCAATTAGTCATCACCACTTTTCCTGCCTTTTGCTATATACACACAAAGGGATATCATTCCCTTAGTCCATGGGCCATCCCTCTAAAATGTCCATTGAGTTCATTTACTCCATGACTTCAGGTTCCATCTGTCATAACAGTCTTTCAGGGCAGGAGAGATGGTGTGTGGTGTTGGACTCTTGCATGCAGAGGCCAGTTTTGGGTGCTAGTCCGGTTCTATCATCGTTGCACTTTGCTCGGTTTCATCGGAGTTCATTCTACATTAATCTGGGTGATTCTTACTATAATACTGTTAATATGGCATATGGTAACCATGGAAGTGATGACATACAGTATTATATAGCAATTAACATCATACAATTCAGTTCATTGGCTATTTTCACCCAAAATCAAATCCTCTTGAGGTACACACCGGACTTCCCCATCCTTTCGCATTACCCACCAAGGGCACCCAGGTCCTTGAGCAAAAGCAATCCCACGGATGGGTTTTCCCTTGCCAGAGGCAGGAGTAACCCAGACTGTCTTCCCCAGCATATTTCTTATGTGCATGACAGGGCCAGCTCGAGTGACAGATCTGCTGATGTTGACTAACCAGGTGGCCTTTGCTAAATGTGTATCCCAATGCTTGAGTGTCCCACCACCCATTGCTCTCAGCGTAGTCTTTAGCAGTCCGTTGTAGCGTTCAATTTTTCCGGAGGCTGGTGCATGGTAGGGGATGTGATAGACCCACTCAATGCCATGCTCTTTGGCCCAGGTGTCTAGGAGGGTGTTTCGGAAATGAGTCCCGTTGTCTGACTCAATTCTTTCTGGGGTGCCATGTCGCCATAGGACTTGCTTTTCAGGCCCAGGATGGTGTTCCGGGAGGTGGCATGGGGCACAGGATATGTTTCCAGCCATCCTGTGGTTGCTTCCACCATGGTGAGCCATGGCGCTTGCCGTGGCGGGTTTGTGGGAGCGTGATATAATCAATCTGCCAGGCCTCCCCATATTTATATTTCAACTATCGTCCTCCATACCAAAGAGGCTTTACTCGCTTGGCTTGTTTGATTGCAGCGCATCTTTCACATTCATGGATAACCTGTGCAATAGCGTCCATGGTTAAGTCCACCCCTCGATCACGAGCCCATCTATATGTTGCATCTCTTCCTTGGTGGCCTGAAATGTCATGGGCCCACCGAGCTATAAATAATTCACCCTTATGTTGCCAGTCCAGATCCACCTGAGCCACTTCAATCTTAGCAGCCTGGTCCACCTGCTGGTTGTTTTGATGTTCCTCAGTGGCCCGACTCTTGGGTACGTGAGCATCTACGTGACGTACTTTTACAGCCAGGTTCTCTACCCGGGCAGCAATATCTTGCCACAATGCGGCAGCCCAGATGGGTTTACCTCTGCGCTGCCAGTTGTTCTGCTTCCACTGCTGCAACCACCCCCACAGGGCATTTGCCACCATCCATGAGTCAGTATAGAGATAAAGTACTGGCCATTTTTCTCGTCGGCAATGCCCAAGGCCAGCTGGATGGCTTTCACCTCTGCAAACTGGCTCGACTCACCTTCTCCTTCAGCAGTTTCTGCAATTTGGCGTATAGGACGCCATACCGCAGCTTTCCATCTCCAATGCTTTCCCACAAGGCGACAGGACCCATCAGTGAACAGGGCATATTGCTTCTCGTTTTCTGGTAGTTTGTTATACAGTGGGGCCACTTCAGCACGTGTCACCTCCACCTCTGTGGATATGCCAAAATCTTTGCCTTCTGGCCAGTTCGTGATCACCTCCAAGATTCCTGGGCGACTGGGGTTTCCTATTCGGGCCCGTTGTGTGATCAGTGCGACCCACTTACTCCACGTAGCATCAGTTGCATGATGTGTAGAGGGGACGCTCCCTTTGAACATCCAGCCCAGCACCGGCAGTGGGGGTGCCAGGAGGAGCTGTGCTTCAGTACCAACCACTTCCGAAGCAGCTCGAACCCCTTCATATGCTGCCAATATCTCCTTCTCAGTTGGAGTGTAGCGGGCCTTGGATCCTCTGTATCCCCTAAGGGTCGACCTCGAGTCTCCCCTGGTGCTTTCTGCCAGAGGCTCCAGGTAGGGCCATTCTCCCCGGCTGCGGTGTAGAGCACATTCTTATGTATTGTCCTGCCCGGGCTGGCCCAAGGGCTACTGCATGAACTATCTCCCGTTTAATTTGTTCAAAGGCTTGTCGTTGCTCAGGGCCCCATTTGAAGTCATTCTTCTTCCTGGTCACGTGATAGAGAGGGCTTACGATTTGACTGTAATCTGGAATATGCATTCTCCAAAAGCCCACAACGCCTAAGAAAGCTTGTGTTTCCCTTTTGCTAGCTGGTGGGGACATGGCTGTTATTTTGTTGATCACATCCATTGGGATCTGACGACGTCCATCTTGCCATTTTATTCCTAAAAACTGGATCTCCTGTGCAGGTCCCTTGACCTTACTTTGTTTTATGGCAAAGCCGGCCTTCAGAAGAATTTAGACTATTCTCTCCCCTTTCTCAAAAACTTCTTCTGCTGTGTTGCCCCACACAATGATGTCATCAATGTACTGAAGGTGTTCGGGAGCCTCACCCTGTTCCAGTGCGGTGTGGATCAGTCCATGGCAAATGGTAGGGCTGTGTTTCCACCCCTGGGGCAGTCGGTTCCAGGTGTACTGGACGCCCCTCCAAGTGAAAGCAAACTGTGGCCTGCACTCTGCCGCCAAAGGGATGGAGAAGAATGCATTAGCGATATCATTTGTGGCGTACCACTTGGCTGCCTTTGACTTCAGTTCGTTTTGAAGTTCTAGCATGTCCGGCATAGCAGCACTCAGCGTCAGTGTGACTTCGTTCACGCCACGGTAGTCTACTGTTAGTCTCCACTCTCCATTGGACTTTTGCACTGGCCATATGGGACTGTGAAAGGGTGAGCGAGTCTTGCTGATCACTCCTTGGCTCTCCAGTCTACGAATCAGCTCATGGATGGGGATCAGGGAGTCTCGGTGGGTGCGATATTTCCCCCGCTGCACTGTTGTGGTAGCGATTGGTACCTGCTGTTCTTCAACTCTCAGCAACCCCACAACAGAAGGATCCTCTGAGAGACCAGGCAAGGTAGACAGATGTTTAATTTCTTCCATCTCCAGGGCAGCTCTACCAAAAGCCCACCGGTACCCTTTTGGGTCCTTAAAATACCCTCTCCTGAGGTAGTCTATGCCAAGGGTGCACGGAGCCTCTGGGCCAGTCACAATGGGCTGCTTCTGCCACTCATTCCCAGTTAAGCTCACTTCAGCCTCCAATGCAGTTAGCTCTTGGGATTCCCCTGTCACTCCAGAAATACAAATGGGTTCTGCCCCTTTATAGCTTGATGGCATCAGGGTGCACTGTGCACCGGTGTCTACGAGAGCCTTATACTCCTGTGGGTCTGATGTGCCAGGCCATTGAATCCACACAGTCCAGTAAACCCGGTTGTCCCTTTCCTCCACCTGGCTGGAGGCAGGGCCCCTCTAGTCCTGGTCATCATATTCGCTATCCACTTCTTGTAAATATGAATCAGAAGTCCCTTCATTAAGATCGGAAGTGGAATCAGCCCTTCTGCTCTGTCTGGGAAACTGCTCACTGGAAACTGGAGCAGCAGTTTTCCTGGAAGAACCCCCTTTTGTGGTTGTTTTTCCTTGCAACTCATGTACCCGTGCCTGTAGGGCTGAGGTAGGTTTTCCATCCTACTTCCTCATGTCCTCTCCATGGTCATGCAGGTAAAACCACAGGGTGCCCCGGGGTGTGTACCCACGATATCTCCTCTCTTGAGCAGAGGGACGCTTGCTCCTAACGGCTGAGACATTGGCCCGTGCAGGTGGGGAGTAGGATATATCCTCTTTGAGTTGCTGGACCTCCTGAGACAGTTTCTCCACAGCAGAGACACAGGCCCATAGGGAAGGAGAGAGACTTTCTTCATATTGCCAGAGTTGGCCAGCCAGTTCATCCACTGTTTGTTCCTCTCCATCTTTCCAGGTCATTATTGCCAATGAGTTTGCATGTGACACTGCTGCGCTCCGTACAAACTTCCGCCACATGGGTCGGGTGCATTTGACTTCATCTGGGTCTTTGGATAACTGCTCGTTGTTCAGGTCATCATAAATCACTTCCAGCACAGCTAATTCTCTCAGGTACTGGATACCTCTCTCCATGGTGGTCCACTTGCCTGGGTGACATATAACATCTTCCTTGAAGGGATACCTTTCCTTCACGCCTGACAGCAGTCGCCTCCAGAGGCTGAGGACTTGTGCCCCTTGTCCAATCGCTTTGTCAATGCCCCCTTCCCTAGAAAGGGATCCCAGCTGCTTGGCTTCCCTACCTTCTAATTCCAGGCTACTGGCCCCGTTATCCCAGCATCGGAGCAGCCAGGTGACAATGTGCTCGCCTGGACGACGACTGAAGTCTTTTTGCATATCTCGCAGCTCACCCAGGGATAGGGATCGGGTGGTCACCATCTCATTTACGGGTTCTGCCTCCTCCTCCTCCTGTTCTTGTGATGGCCCTGGTTCATCTTCATCCCTTACTAGACGAGCTGATTTTCTTGTGCATTTTCTTTTTTGTATAGGGGCGACTGATACCGGCATGGGTTGTTTCTCTGTCGCAGGGGGCAGAGTAGCGGAGTAGCTGCTGTGTCTGCCGTGGGGGGTGGGGTAGCCACTGTGCTTGCCATGGGGGGTGGGGTAGCCACAGGGCCTGTTGCTTTGTCATCAGCTGCAGAGACGTTTTCTTCCCCTTGGGGGTTCTGAGTGGTGTTAAATAGGGCTCGGTAGGCGTGGGCCAGGCCCCAGCACATTGTAGTGATTTGTGTCTCCCTAGAATGGCCAGGGTGACAGCATCCTTTTGCCAAATATTCTACTAATTTTTCAGGGTTCTGCACTTGTTCAGGGGTGAAGTTCCAAAACACTGGGGGTGCCCATCGTCCTAGGCATTTACCCATGCTATCCCAATCGCCCTGCCACTCATAACTATCCAGCCTTGGGGAAGATCTCTGGATGACATTCTTAAATTGCTTACTAACCTTGGATAAAACCGCAACAATATTCCCAAGGAGTACCAATAGATGTATCTTAACTACCCAGGGATGTTCAAGGTACTGGCAAGTTATTTTAACAAAGGAGACGACATCATAGAGGAAGGTAGTGAGGGTGCCATTCTCTATTTCCTCCATAAAAAATCTCTCGGAGGAAAAGGTATAATTGCTAATGGTCTCCATGAGGTGGTACCCGAAATACAGTAACAGCTTCATTATGAATCCCAAATACCAAATAACCCCCAATGCCAGCGTTTTAGTAACAAATCTCCCAGGCAAAACATCATTAATCACGGCAGAGCACAACAGACTACAAAACCCAACTCCAATCTTTAACAGGTACAGTAAAAACAAGAGCATGGTGCAGAACAAATTAATATGTTACCAGATATAAATTCCTTAATATGCTCTAATTAATCTGTCGTTATCTCAACCCTTCGTGCCCCACGTTGGGTGCCAAAAAGGACTGTCGTGGTTTAACCCCAGCCAGCAAATAAACCTCACTCAGCCACTCGCTCACCCCCCACCTCCGGTGGGATGGGGGAGAGAATCGGGAGGGCACAAGTAGGAAAGCTCCCGGGTTGAGATAAAAACAGTTTGATAATTGAAATAAAACGAAGTAGAACAGTAATAATAACAATGAGAACAACAACAATAGCAGAATACACAAAGCAGACGATGCACAACGCAACTGCTCACCGACCGCCGACCGCGTGTCCCGAACCCAGGGGGCGAGCCCCCCCACACACCTGGTTTTTATACTGAGCATGATGTCACATGGTATAGAATACCCCATTGGCCAGCTGGGTCCACCACCCCGGCTGTGCTCCCCCTCCCCGGTGCAAGCATCACCCGGCAACAGCCAAAGCATCAATGGGTCATCAACGCTCCTTTCACACTAAACCCAAAACACAGCACACCCCCCAAGCTACTGGGAAGAAAGTTAACTCTGTCCCAGCCGGAACCAGGACAGATGAGATAGAATTCAATATGATCTTGGCAATTTGGAGAAATGGTATAAAAAACAATACAATGGACAATGGAGTGACAGTGCTCTTAGGGAGGGATTACCCACTTTAAAAATACAGGATAGTGAGCAACAGGTACAAGCTGCACATGAGTCAAAAATGTCATGCTAAGAAAAGATCAATTCCATTTTGAGGCATTTAAACAGCAGTTTAGCCTGCAAAAGACACAAAGTACTCTTTTCATTGTAGTAAGGCCTCAGCTGGAATACTCGTTTAATCACTTTCAGAGAGACATGGACCAGATGAAGGAAAAATCCAAAGGAGGTCTACAATGGTTAAGAGACATCTAAAAAACTTGGAAGAAGTGATTGAAAGACCCTGGGACTTTTTAGCTTAGATAAGAGAAAACTTGTGGAAAACAGAATAACAATCATCTGGCATCTAGGTTGTTGCTAAGAAGGTCAATAGGAGAAGGAATGCCTCAAGGGATATTTGAGAAGGCATTAGGATAACCCTTCTAGTACTAACCACTGTCAATCACTTGCCTCGGGAAGTTGTGGTATTAGCATCATGGGAGCATTTAAGAACAGTTTAGACAAATATCTTTCATGAATGACATAAACAGGGAATGGACTGAATGACTTCTTTTCCTTTCCCTGCTCTGAGTATGCTATCACTGTTAATACATATCCTTTCCTTAGAATTTTGGCAACAGGTCTCTGAATGGGATGGAATAAAAAATGGCTGTAGCTCTGTGTCACAGGAGAGATCAAACAAGAAAAGACCTAGAGCAAGACCCAGACCCAGGGCACCAAGAAGCCAAAATCCTAGGATATCATGAGCAATCGCAAACAGAGATGGCACATGGTAGTCACTGTTGTGCAGCCCTTGACAAATACTAACAGCAATGAACAGACATAAGTGATACAAACTGAGGAGCTGTCATAACGCTAGCTACATAATCTATCACAGAAACTACCAAGTGGCTTGGTAAAATGTCACTCCTTTGGAGAAAAAGATTGAAAACTTTACATAGCTTAATTTTTCAACCAGCTTTTCTACAAAGACACTGGGAATTTGTTTGCATGGGAAGCTCATCAGTGAAAGGTTGCCCCAGCTAAGGATAAATTCAGCTGCAGTAAATACAAGAAGATGGACGAGCTTCTTGTGGTTTTGGAATAGTCTGGACAGTAACATACATCTAGAAATTATTATAATGGCCTACTAACCTACGAGGGGGGAGAGGATTTGTAAGAAAGGATGAAAGTGGTTAAGTATAGGATAAACAGATGTCAAATAAATATTTTATTGCTCCTTTTCTGCTTGTTTTATTTTGACTACTCTAGTTTAATGCACCTTCTGAATGTGTGAGAAGCTATATCAAAATAAATACCCTTCCATAGAGAGGTGAAAATGCCCAGAGGCTGCAAGAAGTACCTAGGCTCTTTTTATGTAGGCTCTATGTTAAAAAGTCCCTTACACATTCTAGGATTACAATAAAGTGGAGAAAAAGACTAAGAATGTAAGACTGGACACATAAACCACTGGTCTCAATTGGCAGCCAAGATCTGATGCTGGGGATATTAAGTGATCCAGGAAGGAAAAAAAATGTAGTTTTCTTTTTTAAAGGATAATGTAGTGACAACACTATTCCTTTTCCTAGAGAAAGAATGAGAAAAACAAGATAAGAGCTGTTGAGGGAAATGAGCAATGAAAGGTAGCGAGTGTGGCAGTTTGAAGGAGGAGACAGAACATAAGAAAAATTAAGAAATTAGGTTTGAAGGATCCCCCAGAGTGAAGTTGCTGATGACATTTAAATTCTTGCATCAAATCAAACAGCCATTTGGAACTGGGCTTCATTAAATCCTGTATATCACAGCGTTAAACACTAAGACATTCCTAAGACCCAAATTTTCTATTTATAAACAGAAGTCTTCATGACTTTACACATTTTAGCAGTGGAGTGAAAATCATTATGATGCTTTGCATTTGTATTCTGCATCAGCAGGAACACAAAATTTACAGCCAGTATGTCTTCCTTTTTTGTTTGTTTTTTGCCTTTGTTTTCAGGTTGGAAAGAAGTCAAGGGCCTAGCTTTGCAGAGCCCAGCTAGAAGTCAATAAGAGCAGGAGCAAACCCTGCAAGCCCTAGAACACCAGCCACAGTTACATCACAAACTAAATGCACCACTTGGATTATCTGTTGTTTAAAATAGACGTCTTTAGTATGCTATCTATGTGAATAAAAGCATAAACATTTCAGCTATCAACTCATCAGAACTGCTTGAGCAAGCATAAAATATCTTCTTGGCACCAGGTAGTCACTCCATCCTCAATGCGATTTCTCTCTCGAACTTACTCTTCGGCCACATGCTAATAGATTCATCTTAAGATAGCAAAGCGATGCATGTTTTTAATATCAGACTTCCTTGCATTGGTGAGAGCTACAGATTTTTTGCTGACAAGACAGTTTTAGAACTACATGAATGGTACATGTTTGTTTAGGGAAAAAAATGAGGTGAGTAAGAATTCTGAACCACAAATGATGCCATGTGAAAGACTAAACTGAACACAAAAAGTGTTACAGACCACTTCGCAAACGCAAATGAAGTAAAGTGAAGGATAAAATGAAAGTCCAGCTCTCCCTCAAATGTTTTTTGTGGGTTTTTTTTAATAGCCTTCATTCTTTGCAATTTCCATGTTTATTTTCTGATTTTATTTTTTATTTTTTATTTTCCATGTTTATTACTAAGCAGGAGTACCTGAAGCAGATCACCTAAGTTCTTTTGGTTTGGCTTATTTTTTAATTGCCCCCTAAGTCCTTGGGTATTGTTATTTAATTGTTTCAGAGGACCAGCCCTGCCTGACTGGTCACAGAGTCCACCAGGCACAGACTGAAGTACTCGCATAACAATTACTGCTAATGGTTGAGTGCTACATGAACTGGAGCTTGAGCCACTTTCTGCTAGAAGAGGTCTGTGATGACAGGCTCACCCTATGGAAACAAGGTGTCTTCCCTTTTCATCCCTGACACAAATCAGCATGGGTTTCCTCTGCTCCAGCCATCCACCAGAAAGTCTTCATCCATTATTCCTCCCAGTTCCCTTTACAGGCAAGCACGTATGATATTCTGTCCACTCTTCCTAAAACCAACGTCAGCCCCTCAACTACACTCATATATACACACACCCTCTTTCCCTTAAACAGAAAACAGAAAAATTAAAGGCAAGTAGGGAGAGCAGATTGCTCACTAAATCTTTGTTGCTGAAGACAGCAAAAGAGCTTAATGAGCACTTTGGCTGAGAGCCCCACACTGGCTTGAGCTAACTGTTCTTGCGACGACAGCATCAACGCAGTTTTATTCTCAGCTCAATCAGCACCTCCCCATCGAAGGACTTCAGTCACACCAGGCCCTACTTTCACACTGCAAGGGACCATTGACTTCCACTGTATTCTTGTGGGTGACATACCAGAGAAGATCAGGAAGAAATACAAGAGAAATCCACTCCTATCCTAGACTACTTTGGTCAGATAATTCCTTTTGGATTTGTATCGAATTCCATTTAATGCCATCCATTTCTGTGGTCTCTTTTTTTTCCCCTGCCACCAAGGTCCTCTCAATTGTCCCACTGACAAGTTGGCCTTTTTCTGATGTTCCCAAGTGCCTGCATGGACACGGTATCAGATAAGCACTGCGATGAGTGACTGGGTTAACTGATAAAGTTGCTAATTAAAGCCCTGTTTTCAGCACTACTGAAAGATTAACTGGGCCAAAATTTAGAGCACAGGGGAAGTTTTACTTTTAACAATGTACACTGCTGAGTAAATAAAAGGCTCTAACAATTTCAAAGAAAGTCATGCCAAGAACCTTGCAAAAACATTTTCCTCCTCAGAGAATTATACAAACGATACAATTCACTTTAAAGCTTCGTAGGTTTAACTTTGTGAGTCTCTTGTAAACACTGAGGCTAATTCACTAAAAACGCTGCAGCACTGAAAGCACAAACATTTTATAATCTTAACCATTCATTTCCAATTACATATTCCTAACATTTCAAACTGGCCAAAAATCAAAATTGGTTAAAAGAAATAATTTCTGTCCTCTCCAGTGTAAGGTTAGATATCCAGTTACTGGCAGGACTATACAAATGAGATAATGAAGTCATATTAGGATGGCAGTGACTAAGCTAATACCTATGCTAAACCACTAAATGCACCCAGTGTAAACTGAGTGGCTCTGAGGCTGAGTTGACTAAGCCTGAACTGAGTCCCTGTGCAATCCATAGAAAGGCTGCTGCTTTTCTTTCTGGCACTGGCACAATTACCAAACAGTTCATCATTACTGGTTGTATAAAATGCTACAGAAAGTCTAACTAGCATAAGCAAAAATACTGTTGAGGTTTAAAAATGTTCTCAGATGTCCCAAGTGTGTACACACCTGTTTTGTTACTTGCTTGTAATATTCCCAGATGGAAAATGATGAAGACCTATTTTGAAATAGTGTGTTGAGCTGAACTGCTCTGTCTGATAATGAGCACAGAAATTTCTCAGCATGTTTTTGATTTAAATGCTGCAACAGTGATTATTTACTGTGAGGGTAACAGAACAGATGGTGAACACTTAGCAGACCGATATTTACGGGTTGCACATGCAGCACATCAGGACTTCTATTGGCATTGAGGTAATGATTCTAAATTGCAGCTTGGTTGCTTGCTTCTTTTAGGAGCAAACTTCTGTTAATAAATGGAATGGAAAATGGAAGATGATTACCATTGAAGGATTACACTTATGTCTTGACTACCTTGTGTTTGATATGTTCAGATTTCATAAGGTAAACCAGGGCAGGCAGGTCATGATGAGAGCACTCATTTATAATCTATACTAAGTTTAATTAAACATGGGTGATGCAAAAAATCTGAGTGCAGGTCCTGACCTGATCCTAAAATTAAGTATAACCTAGAATTTTTTTTTACACATTATAAGGACCTGATAGAGAAGTCCAAACTGGCCCCGCCATTACTGATGAATTCCAAAGGTGCTTGGCTCTGGACTATTAATTTAAGAGCAAGCTTTAATTTAGTGACACTGTGCTCTGTTGGCACTATCACTAAAGAGAGATAGTAAAACCAAAGTCATCACCTACATCAATATATTTTTTTATAATGACAGGGTCACCATTGCTGGTGTTATCTCTGCTTTCTAATTACATTTTGGATCAGGTAAATTCATTCCTTCCAGTTATCCTGCAATAGTTTATTGAACTCTGTGCCATACTTTCAAATCCCATTGAGAGATGCTTACATTGCAGCTATGGTGTATATTTGTGATGACACTATTATTTCACATAAAAATAAAGAGCTCACACCTCACTTTCTTCTTACAAGTCAGTGAATGGTAAAGTTGACAAGACTCTCTTCATGATCTAAAGCTACTTTGCAATGAAGATATCTAATATTCATTAAAAGGCCTGGCTTGACAGCCATGAAGGCTAGAATCTCTTTATCCACGGAGCAGGTACAGAACAACATCATCACAAATGCATTATTAATAGACACAAGTTCTATTCCCTAATTTGACCTCTAAATGGAGAGTGCCAGGTGGGACTCCCATGCGACCCCACTAAATTATCTTTCACATTCATAGCAACAATTTTAGATTTCAACAACCCAGGCTGAATTTTAACTGAGAGCCTAGTAATTATTGCAGGAACCATTTCTTTTTCCTTTCCTTCAACTCCCTCTCTATGAATGTTGTTCAACTTCCTCCCTCACTGCTTCCTCTAGGAGCTCTGCATATGTCTAGGAACAGCCTGCCTTTAGCTAAGAATCATTAAAAATTGTCATTACCCCATTGCTTCTACAGAAGTCGGGAGCAGTAGCAGCTCTAAGAATTCTGACCTAAAAGCAATATACATCAGAAAGAATAAGAACAGGAACCTAAAACTTAGCAAAGCTACTGCAAAGATTATCTAAAAGATAATTAGAGCTGTAGCCCTACCCCACCACTATAGCCTGATCCTGTTCCTAAGTCTACATCGAAGACTGAAAAGCAGCCTCAGGCCTCATTTAGCTCCACAACAGGTTGCAAAACTCCTTGATAGAAGTTTAATGAGGAAACATTTCTTCCAGTTCCATTGACATGGGTCTGATCTTGCAAGCCCAGCCGAAGCCAACAGGAGAGTTTATTTTGGTAAGAATAACTCACGCAACAGTTTGAAAGGAAAGTTATGTAGAGCAAGATATGTACTCTGCAGATCGTGACTCTCTCTGAATGTTTTGGTTTTAATCCCTAAATCTAATTCAGAAAAATGTTGTAAGGTTTTGCCAGTCTTTCTCTGCATAAACCTTTATCTCCTCACAAAGCTCTGTCCTCAGTTTCCAGTCTACTTTAAAAAAGTATTTTAATTTACTTCTTTTTCCAAATTAATTTCTTTAGGACCTCTTTATTTTCCAATTGTTTTCCTCCTCCTGTTCCACACTGATGCCCACATCTTTTTTTCTTTCAATCCTTAAATATTGTTTCCTTCTTAAGAACGTTGTCATCTAAAGCACACTAAAATTGTTTGAGAAGAAGTTGCTTAGGGATGTGGAAGAGAAAGGTCTGTGGAGACTTTTGTTAATCATTTTATACATAGAATGTACAACAGAGAGATCATTTTATGCAAGAAAAAGGAAAGCAATAAAATCAATAAAGCAAAAGAAATTATGGAAATTTACAGGTGTGGAGAGATCAGATATTAAGGCTATTTAGATTCTCAAATTCTAAAAGAAAGAGGAAACTATACAATATGTACCTCTGCATATTCTGGAGAATAGTGCACCCAGCAAATAATGAAGTAAAAGAATGAAACATATACGGTGAAGAAGAACAAACATCCCCTAGGAGGAGTGCTTACAACCGCAGAACTAGAAAGAAGGGGGAAAACACTGGCTCCCTTCCACCTACAGATAAATTGGTAACAACAGTGACAGGGACTTGCAAATGGCAGAAAATAAACATATGAGGTTCAGAGGCAATTTCTTTTGAGAGAGATTCCAAAATGGAAGAATTCAGCAAAATCTACATTTTCTATTTCACATCTTTACTTGACACCTTGTTGATTCTGTAATGTTGCAGAGCATTTTCTGGACTAGCAATAGCAGAGATGTAGAGGAGGGATTATTCTAGCAAACTTTTGCCCTGTCAGAAGCATATTGGCACAGCTGTCTGCATCTGAGTACAAGCTTGTATCTAGCTTGTGGTACAACTGCCCTTTAGGTAAAAACTGTGCACGTGTTTTTTCTCTTCCTTTACATTTTGCCTTTAATCTAGCTGGAACTTCTATGGACAACAGTAGGAATAGTAGCAAACAGTGTATGCACTGGTATTGGTAGAAGCCCTTAGGAAGAAATGCCCTGCCGAAGTCAAAACAGAAGGCTCGCCAAGCAGAGTGCTTTGGAACAGGAAAGCAAATCCTGGCAACATATGAAAAAGAAGAGACAAAGCACTGTAACTTTGAAGTCTCACATGCTGGCTTGTAGATTACTTTGCAAGAGCAACTGCTCTCCTCTCAACAGTGATTCTTGTCTATGCAAGAGTTGGACTATCACCTTTTGCAACACTATGTCATACTCTACCTCTTTCCCTCTATCAGTATGTGGCTGCATCCAGCTCTACATATAGCTGGGACCAAGATATAAGCATGTCTCCTACCAATACTATGCACTATACAAGATATTACAAATACACAAACTGTTGTGAACGCTGAGAGCTACCGCTATATTTATGGTGATTTTTTGACAATTGTGCACATCAAATGGGTGACTAAAATAATTTACTATTTAAATAAATAAGCTTTTCTCTTTCCCTTGTTTCATCTCTCCTCTGAATATCCAGTCAATTTCTAACATACTTTTTTTGTCAGTGAGGAGCTTGCTTTAAAAAAAAAAAGAAAACCTTTAATTCTCTGCTTTCCCCCAGAGCACTGCTCCTGCCAAAGGAGCTGTGAATAAAAGCCAGCTTTCACTGCCTTCTCAAGCATCTTCCATGCTTTCTGACTCCACCGGATCTGTTTCACAGATGCCTTCCTGGGTAAGACATCATTATCATCTCCTCTCCCCTACACAGCACTGCCACGGTTTGATACTATCGCTTACACAATGCTCCCATCTCCTATCATCTGGTTAATTAGAAGTATGCAATTCGTCTCAGACTGAAACAATAATCTTACAAGAGATTCTATAAGACCAAATGCCGAGCCAGCTGGCTATATTTTCTAATGAAGTAATCCAGTTGTGCTTTCTAGTTGGAAATTGGGTCCAATACTGTATATCACAGAATTATATCTTTTACAGTTACCACACAAGCAGCCTGTTATCCTCCAGTTTCCAACTCTCTACTATCTACATACCCCACACAACACAGATTGTACATATGGCAAAAAGAACTCAGCTTCCCAGGATAGCTCTACTGCCTTCAGTGGGGTTACTCCAGGCATGAGTTTATACTCTATAAAAATAGCAAAATGCACTCCAAACACCCCCCCAAATGCTCTGACAAAGAGATGCCTTGTCATGACAGACCAGCTTTGTATCAGTGCCTGCAGAGAACGCATTAGTCACTTTCCTTCCCACACTAAGTAAACAGCCAGACTTCATGCGTGGCCTCCAAAGGAAGGTCCTTTGCAGTCTTGTTTGTACTGACAGCTGCTATTTACATACCTTTGAGAATGGCAATGAGTCTGACACTGTCTAGCTCTCCATATAAGTCAATAGGGCTGCAAGAGTTATAAATCAGGAGATAATACTTCTTGCAAATAAGCCCAGAGTATTTAAAATAATCCTAAATAAGACAGCATGATTACTTCTCAAAATAGCAGTAGAAAGAATAGATTGCCTGGAAAGCTGGATTTCAGTTCATCCAGATGTGTGCAATGGAATAATTTTTGTTTTCTTACAGCTATTAAAAAGATATTCATCTTAGCTTTCACCATGGAAAATTAACAAACTCAGGGGCTAGTCATGAATGACACTAGAATCAATTTAATAGAGACAAAAATATGTCTGAGACAAAACTGATTTAGAGACAGGAATGATTTATAATGCTCTTTCCCCAGTATTGGCTGTTCTTTCCACTGCAGTCACTTCAATGTCAAATATCTGTAATGTGGCATGCAGCTAAAAGAAGCCTCCACGGCTTGTTTGGAAAGACAGGGAGAAAAAAAATTCTCAAGTATTAGGATACAAAAATATGAATAGCTCCCCAAATATGAAATAAGTACTTATTTTTTCTACCAGACATGACCAACATTACTGGAGCCTTTTCATTAACTGAGCAGAAAAAAGGCAGTGTTTTCTGTGTACTGAGGCAGCACAGTGCTCAAACAACTCCTATGTTCCTTCTAACAGACAGCACTCCCCAAAAAGCCAAAAAAAAAAGATGGCAAAACACTATTTGGATTTTTTTTCCCCACTGGAATCACATACTTTTACCAAATGTTCCTCTATGAAAGCACAGCAGTAGGTAACAAGTAAACTAATGCTATGGGAGAAATACGTTCACCTGTCACCCTCTCCATCACCTTCATCTGCACTGACCCATTCTAGATTTCCAGCCTTGGTCCATTCATCCCAACTTAGGAAAGTTTAATTCTCTATTTACCAATTCTGCAGTAGAGTTCTAAAACACTACTGCAAAATAGCATGTTTGGATCATCACAGTAAATTACTCCCATGGGGGTGTTTACAAGTAAAAACTGAAAGAACATTTTAAGTGCCTTTCCCCCACCTTTCTTCTTTGATGCAAGTGTTATGCTGCTTGAAAACAATGCCAGACTTAGCATTGGATAGAGTCCTCCATTGAGTAGAGACCAAATCATGGGAGAGGTAACGAAAAAATTCAGTCCCTTGATAATTAAATCCTTGGCCTCTCTGCTCAAACAGCCAGCAAGGATCTCAGCTAAAGCCAAACATAGTAGCAGTGTTTCTCTGTGATGCAAATTCATCTTCACAATGATCTGGATCAAGACAATCTAAGAGATTTTCAGTCAGCTACAAAATGGACATTTTGAAAGAAAAGAAGTCAAACTGAGATGAAAAAGGTCAATAGAGGAAAGAATTGCAAGCAAAAGCATGGGCTATGGAGAACACGAGAGCTCATCAGCCTCTCCAGTGACTTGGAAAGCACCTGAACGGTGTGAAGTGGGTTAGCAGTTGACTTGCACAGTTTGTAAACACATCAGGAAGTTGCCAATGTATGAGTACTAATTTTATGGTATGGAAAGGGTAAAACAGGTGGGTTGTGGGAGCAAAACTTTATGCTGTACCAGTGTGCGATACTTGCACTGAAATTACCTAGTTCCTCCTCTTTTAACTTAGAGATGAGAACTGGACTTCTGCACTGGGATCTGTTTACATTATCCCAGGAATGACAACTCCTTTGGGAAATGCCATTTTGACGTAACTTTTCCTCAGATTCTTGCTTTGCAATGTCTCCACTGACCAACTGAGCCTCAAGCTCACTCTCTCCTGAATATTGACAACACTCATGCTGGCATATGGAGACCTCAGAGGGGATTAACAATGAGAGAGCAGTCAAGATCCATTGGTGTTTGATAATCTCTCTTTACTGGAAAAAGGGGGTTTCTACCAGTAAGGTCATTGCTTTGACAAATTGTGTAAAGAAGCCAGTGGAGGGTGGGGAGTATGCAAACTAGACTGCTCCCAGTTGAAGCATGTGAACAAAAGGAGAGAGACCATGATAAAAGTTGATCATGTGAGTAAAAAGGCCAAACCACTACCACATGCCTGATGAAAAGGCAGGAAAGATGTTGTCCAAACCAGGACTCCCAGGAGAGATGAGATCACACTAAGCGGGGGAGGAGGGTACGTACAGGATGTTGTTTTGTAACTGTCTAGTGTTTTCTAGAGTAAAAGTGATTGTGGCTTGGCTAAGCCCAAGCTCCTCGCCTGCCTGCTACTTTATCCCTAAAGACTAGAAACAAGAGCTCCACCACCAGGTAGGCTCTCTGGAAATACATCCAAGCAGCATGGTGCTGGGAATGCCTATTGTCAGCAAAGTCTCTGGAAGACCCAACCTCTCTGTACAGATGGAGCTGACTGCCCAAGAGTTGTAGTATTGCCTCAGATTCCTGAGGCACAGAGCTAGACTGCCCAGAACCCAAAACCTAGAGGTTCAATCAAACTGATTTGGTCATCAAAGGTCTACTCTCACAGGGAGGAAAGGGCTTCACCATAGCATTCTGCTTCCAAGCTAGGTCTTCATTCAAAGGTAGTCAACTCCCCTTTCTCACTGAACCTACAGGCTAACATTTATGTAATTGTATTTATGATTCAGGAGCATTTTTACATAATATTTCAAGTGATCCATAGTTTGCCAGATTCTTCATTTGTGCTGAATTCCTTTTTGCAAGGGCACAGCTTTAAAAGAGATTTTAGCAATTTCTAACTTTTCTGGCAGTAAATTCATTCAGGCTGCTCTTAGAGGCCCTTTTCCTTCCTTTACTGACTTCTCGTCTCTCATGAGCTATCCACTCTCCTGGAAATTCTATTATCTTAATCTCAGAGTATTAATTTCATTTGCCAGTATCGCTTTTATCTTTTACACGCTCAACTTGCACTGTGTAATCGTTCTGTTCCTCCTCTGAATTTAATGTTTGATTCCATGGCTGTATCCCCTCCTTGCTCTGCATTACTTTTCCTGGTTCTCTGTTTCACAGGGACTTCTAGTTTTTTAGTTTTTGCAGAGTCAGCTCCTTCGAAGGACTGAGCCTCCATTTCCATTAATATCAATGACAAGCTCTAGTGTTCTGTTCAGAGTATGAGGGACAGCATGTATTGATGGTTATGCAAATCCTCTTGATACTAATTATTCCTTCATTCTATATCTTCTGTTTATCCCTTCAAACATTTTATTCCATCTTTTCAACTTTTCTTTCATGCTACTAAACTTTCCTCTGGCACAATGTAATACTCTTATTTGTCTTATTTTTTGTCTTACTGATGGCTTAATTACAAGTCTAATTAAGTTCTAAAAACAAAGCATTCTCATGCCCTCTCTTATTAACGGTTCTACTTGACAGTATTAGACATGCTTCTCACTTCAGTTAGAAAACCAAATCACAAAAGTGAGACAATGATCAATTGAATCAAATTGTACATCACCTATTTTGTAAGCAAACCCATTACCTTGCCTTGTATGAAAGAAATAACCCTCTGAAACCTCTCTATTTCCTTATTTTCTAAGTTGTTAGTACACATTCTCTGATAACATAATGTATTAAGACCACTGTAGGCCTTGTGATTAGGGCTTTGAAGTGCGCAAACTTAGAGACAGCTATGCTGCAGGATTTAGGATTTCTGTCTTTCTGTTTCCTAGCCCAGCCTCCTATAAAGCAAGTATATACTACTAAAAGATATTTTCCTTTTGAATGCTATTTCTTGCTCTCTTTCTTTCAGGGTTCCATCCATCTCTGTTACTTTTCATCTGTAAAGCTGCTCATCTGTCTGTGTCTGAATGCTCTTTTTTTCTTTCTTTGCTATTGATGCAATTTTTGTAAATTACAACATGGGAGGAATGCATTGCATTATTTTAGTTTATGAACTGAGCTGCACTAATAAAGTATTTGCCTGGAAAAAGTAGTTTGGGGCAGAAACTGTCTTACTCTTTTTTATAACTTACTATGTTAATTTATGAGTATTATGCAAATTAGGCCAAATTACTAAACACTTTCTGTTATAACAGCTCAAAGATCAATTGCTTGGGATAATCAGAGCTCTGAGAAAGCTATTCTGTTTTCTTATACCCCATCCACAAAACAGCTTTTAACAGTCATCACACGCTGCCTACCAATGATTAAAAGAATCTTCAAAGTCCATTAGGATGATCCATTCCTTAGGTTGCCAGGAAGGTCTCTGAGGCCCTGAACATGACGTACGCCAGTCTCACTGCAATCCCTATCTATTGACCTAAGGACCAGTGAAAGGCTAAAGAAGAGAACAAAACTGTGCAGTGTCCTGTGTCCAGCTCTCACCGTTCCACGCTAACTGGAAATGAAATGTCACTTGGCTGAGGCGTCAAGTTCACTGAGGGGACAGGAGCATCAAGCAACACAAGCTGTTTGTTATCCAGCTGACTTCCTAAGAGCAGGAAGAAATGGACCAAATGTTTTGCTAGTAAGATAGATCTGAAGGCAGATCATCAAGACATATAGAGTGCATATAAGGATAGTCTGCATTGAAGAATGGAGTACCTTACACATCATTAGGACTACACCATGCATGTAATCACCTAAATAGGTAGATGAAACAGCAAAAAGGGATCACACAAATATTAACTAATCCATATGTATTTTTTTCTGGCTGTGTCTGGACCCTTTGCATGCAACAAGAATCCAAAGAATACAGTTGTCCAACAGAAAATACATGTAAAAATTGTCACGACTTATCTACTGCTCTGACCCAGTCAGCTGAAGGCAATTTTATAGTACCATAATAATCCTTTAGATTTATAACTGAATATATTTGCCAGACGGTACTTTTGGGGACAGTTACAATAGACATCAAAGAGTAAATATTTGATGAGCATTTATGGGCACAACAGCATGTAAAAAAGAACAGGCTGCAAATCTGAGAGTCATGTGGTATTACAGTAAGGTGAAGGTTTTCCAGACATTCAAATCAAAGAAGAATGCAGCTCCCTTGGGCAGTTAACAGATACGTCCAAACTGAGGGAAGGGCTGAGGAGGAGCAGTGCGTTTTCAGTAACAGGAGTCAGCTTCCAAATCCATTATCAGCTGTGAGCTGTATTTTCAGATTTTCAGTTCCCACCAAGGTCATAGGGGAGAGCAGAGCTGCTATTCGTAGCCTTTTTGGTCCCTTTTACACTTGGGGGGGAGAGAGAAGAGGAGCATAGGAGGAGAGAGGGAATCTTAAGTATTAAGTGGATTCCTACCCATTGTCTTACTTTTCACTATCAACATGTACAAATAAACTTTATTAATCATCATTTGAATGCCTCTTAATGCCTAATCAAGATAGAATCCCATTTTTTCTAGCGTGGGGGAGACAGTGCATAGGCTCTGAGTGGGCAAAGGGCAGGGAATATTTAGACATGCTACACTGGAAGGTCACTCACCATAGGCCACTGAACAGAAGAGTGGCACTGCTGGGGATAAACCCCAGCATCCCATCTCAGTGCCCTTTTCCACACCATGACATATCCTTGAATTAATGTAGTTAAGCTTTTGACACAAGAGAGGACATTTGAAAATGAGAAAATATAGCTGCAAGAGCTATATAATTTTCTTGCAACCCAGGCTCTAATGGACTTTTTTTTTTAAACAGTTAATGGTAAGATTAGTGGTTTTATGTCTATAAAATTGGCAAGAACATCTTGCCTATGAATGCAAGACTAGCATTTTCACTTTATCTTTTGTAAGAGAAAAACATATACCAAGAATTAAACTCAGAGATCTTAAAAAGAGATGATTTTCCAGTGGGGCATCAAATGAAACTCTCTCTATGAAATGACTTGATTTTGAAGCAGAATAAACAAAGATTCCAAAGATTTTTGTATGATGGACTTGGTAATGTTCTGTACCAGCTGTTGCTAAGGGCTACAGAGACAGAGTTTTCTACCCTGCTGGATGCACAGAAAATCAGTGGCCTTCACTCAATTGCTTTACATTCACACAGCTCATAGACTACTCTGATTTTTTGTCCCAGCTGCCTAGAGCTTCAGTGCAGCTGTGGCAGCTACCAATAAGAGATACAGCATCATAGCAACCCTTGTTTTCACCATCAGTTCGCACTTGCTGAAGACTTGCTTCATCCTACTCTGGAAGAATTCCCTAGTAAGAAGAAAAGCCAGTTGTTCTTCTGCTTATAAGTCACATCATGACATAAAGCAGGAGAGTGTCATAATTGATAGCAAATTATTTCCATAGATGTGACCAGCAATGTGAGCAAAGACAGAAGCCTGCAGTTCTCAATGACATTGTATCTTCACTAATCTACGTTTACCTCCCATGGACACTGTCGGGTTTTCATCTAAAAGACTGGTATTCTTTCATACTACATGGCCTCTTTAAGTTACATGAGCTGCTGTACATTTCTAATGCTTTGCTTGATAACAAGAGTTTGCAAACAAAAACTCTTTTTGGTCTTTACAACATACTGTGCATTTTTCTCTTTCATCTCTGGATGTCTCTAAAGAAATTGAATGAGCAGGGCAAAGAAAATCAGCAGAGCATAATATGGCCATTAGTGTATCAACTGTAGTGTGTGCATTTATGAACCTGTCACTCGGAGATTAGACCAGACATGCTTCTCTCATCAAAGGCTTCAAAGTCAAGCCTGAATACTCAACTGACTTTCCCAAGATGGGATTTTCCTACTCTCAAAACAAACATGTCATTTCTGTCTGTGCTGGAGAACCCTCTCATATAATGCCACATCAAATATAATTAGTTGCATTATTGAATCCAACTGTTCCAGCATCAAATTCTCTGGTAAGTTCCAGCGTGACTGACTTGCTGCCTTGTAATTTGCTGACAGAAGACATTAAGGCATCATTTCCGTATGTGTTAGGACTGCTCTGAGTTCATTTACAGTTCCAGTGAACTGTAATCTAGTGCAGTCTAATGGCTTAGAGCATTAACTAGAGAGCTGTATTCCCAGGTCAGGCACTGGGTTACTATATGACTTTTGGCAAGTTGCTTAACATTTCAGATAATCTTTCTTCTAAACTTAATATAGCTATATTTACTATACTTACCTCACAAGAATTTTCTAAAGCTCAATTAATATTTATAAGTCTTCTAGCTTAGATAATAGGCCCTGTTCAAAATGCAAAGTATTATCACACCTATTAAAGCTGCTTCATAAACTGCCATTTATGGCTATATCTAACCAGTAGTGTTGGAAACATTTTTAGGCACTTTTGTTATCTTGTCAATAGAAGCTAGACTGCTTGCACAACAAATAAAACTACCAGTGTGATGAACCTTCCTGATCACAGGTCTTAATGATTGATTCCATATTTTAAAACGTGGAAATTTTTCTTTCTCTCAGTTCACAGCTTATTTAGGACATGGCAATGCCTTTCACCAATTAGAACAGAAATTCAGTTTTTACTAGTAAAGTTCAAAATATGTTCTTCTCCAGCTTAGTGGAATGTCACCCTGTTTGGATCCTGCTTTTTACTTCTGTGTTTGAAGTCCTGCACAAAGTCAAAGGATGAAGTCATTGGAGGTGTGACATGTAGGAAAAATGTTATGGGCTTTAGCTGTTCATCATATATGGAACAGTATATGATGTTAGCAGTGATACAGTAGCTAACATTATGATGACAGCTTTTACAAGGTAAATTATATCCTCTCTAGTGAAATTATTTCCTATTTGAAAGATAGAGACTAACTGAAGGCCCTTGACTTCAGCATTGCTCACATAGTCAGTGACTGAAAGCAGTAACGCAATACAAATGATTAATTTTCAACCTATGAATAATCCTAGAAAAGAAGCAAAAAATAAATAAGTATTGATCTACACTCACAGACCTCAAAGCTGATCCATTTCTGTTATAACTGATGGGAAAATTTCCTTTCTTACCTTTACTCTCTGTTGTTAACTAAACTCAACATCCATCACACACATTCACCGCGTAGTCACAAATGACGATTAAAAATGTCATTTTAGCCTCCAGGCAGGGGGTAGAAGTACCTAGTGATGTTAGCCAGCAGGAGTCAGAAGATTCTGAGTTCCTGTTTTATTTGTGTAAGGGTGTGATAAGCTTGTGAGGACTGGAAACAACTGCATTGCAAATTCTTAGCAAGCTCTCCATAAGACTCACAATAGTAAGATCATCCAGACACACATGAATGGGCACAATCTAGTGTGTCCATCCACTGTGATACATGCAGTCCAAATCGGTTCATCATTTGCACTTTGAGAATTTATTGGAAAATCAGCTTATAAACACAGGATAGTCATGTATTCAACTACTTCTGGAGTACAGTTTGTGGCTTGACAATTAGTAGTATTTCATCATAACATAACAAACCTTTTAATCGTCATTTGTGATTAAGGAAGAAGGTAAGGAGAAGGTAAGGAAACTCTGAGATCTGCAGTTGTAGGCATTTAATGGCCCTAAGTAATCCAAACAAAACTGTATTGTTATCTGCTCACTCATAGTGTTGTCAGCTCAAAGGATTTTATCAAGAATATTCCAGTACATTATATTTTTCTTAAAATCCCAGTTCATGAAGAACCTCAATTTTCTGGTTTTAAGCAGGGGCATCCGGTGCTTACTTTAAGCACTCAACTTGTATGGAAACCCTAAAGCACCCAAAGAATCTATCCTTCCTGCAAAACTTAAGCAGACAGGATCTCCCTCTACAGGCCTCCAAAGGCATTTCCTTCTCTCCCTTGATGAGAAAGGGATCCTAGAGTAGTGTCCTGATGTGGTTAAAATGAAGCCACAGGTTAGGTGGCCTGAGTACCAAATGAAAGTTTCTCATGCTGAGGTTTAAAGATGCACATCCCTCATGACTAAAAGTTCAAAATCAAAAGGCAAAGCATGATACATTTTATGACGTGCCGAGTCATGATTTTGAAGTTATCCTCATGTTTTTTGAAGTCTGTTTATTGAATATCTGGAAGCACTGCATAAGCTTTTGGATAAACATTCCGGCTCTCAAGTATGGCCCATCATGTCTTTTCCTCTTTAAATGATGCCCAAGCAGCTTCATTCTCTTGACAGCATTAATGGCGAGCATGCAAGAGGCTGTCTGAGAGGCCTTTGAAAATAGTGAGGACTGTATGCATGCATCCATGCACTCTTCAGGCCTTTGAGCTGAAAGGGAATTAATTGTGTTTGGATGAGCTGTAGTGGCTGATGTTTACGGCCTGTGCTGTGTGAAGAAACAAACTGTAGGTTAAACAGAAATTTTCTTTTGTAACCTCACTGTTGAGGATAGGGATTGCAATGCTGCCATGTGGCTAAGCAAAGGTTCTGCTCATCATGAGTGTGCATAAACACAAATACATGCATGTGATGCTTTGAAAAAACCCTGAGCAGGGATTTTATTTCCTTTTTAAAAAGTCAGTGAACTCAGAGGTGCCTTTTCAGTACCAACAACAGCTTTGTGTGTTCTGCCTGCCTTGGTCATAAAGTCCCATAGTATAAGGGTCTAGAATCTCCCCATTTTATGATGATAAAAAAAGAACTGTATCAAGGCCATCTGATATTATCAAACAGGGAAACTACATGGAGGCACACAGCTTTGAAGTAGCCTGGAATCCTTTTTTGCCGAAATGCCATGGTGATGGTGACAGTGAAAATAGAGGACTGGCTAGGAGGAAGGCACACTATCTGTTGCAGCTTCAATACAAAATATTTTGTGTCCAATTCTTTTCTTTTTATAGTTATGAAGGCTTCTCACCAATAGTCTTGAACATCACAGAGAATGGCAGTGTTTAGAAAAAAATTCAGTGTGCTAGGAGCCTTGAAAGGAATTTGGAACATCTTGTTTACTGGATGTTAGCAGCTACTTGAAATTGAACTTTTCTGTGTGTATACATTACCATCCTCCAATCCCACAGGAATTATACACAAATATCCAGCTCTACTGATGGAAAACATGACAGGGTGCATTTGGCAAGGATTTTTCATTCAGAACTGACTTCCCTGCCAGGAGGTTTCGAGGCTCATGCAGCATTTTTTGTATGGCACCTACCCTTCTGCAAACCATCAGTGTGGCTAAAAAAGCTTCCTGATTACATCACTTCTTTTCATTTTCTTACCATTTAGTAAAAGTTTTCTCTGGTGGGAAAAAGGTAGGATTGTTTGTCTCAGCCACATTAAATATCCTCACACAGCCTCCTGTCCCAATTCAAATAGATTTACTGGCAAAACTCATAATAGATTTAACGTGACCAAGAATGGCCCATGTGCACAGCCCAAAACAGCGATTTTTGGCTTTTTCTATTTCTGGATCTTCAACATTTCTGCAGGGAAGGTGGGAGGCGTGTATAGCAAACATAAGCTGAGCAAAGCCTTGATTTCATTAGCTGTCTTTCACAGACTCCTCATAGAAAAACACTGTCCTAAATCATTAAATCACAGAGCTCAGCTTTTGCAACGTTTGTCTCTATGAAGCCAGTAAGCTAGTCCTGTGCAGGATTACTGCCCATGATTTGGCCCATAATGCGTTTGCAGGTAGTTATTCACAAAATCTATCACACAATAAAGGAAAAGACATCTTCTCTTCAAAATGAGACATTTGTCCATATGGCCGCACTCTCAGAGTACCTCACAGTCTGTAGAGTATGTACATACACTGTATGTGTGCATGGTGTACTCATTTTTAACAGTGGAAAACTGAAGAGCAAAGGAATACCTTTTCAGGTATATTCAGGAACCTAATTCCAGAGGATTTAGAAGCACACCAGAAATTTTTACTTCACAGTGGAGAGAAATAAGCTTCACAGGGGGTGATGAAGAGCAAGAGGCTCACGTAGGTATCGTAAATATCCTACAGTCCCCTGAGGGACTGTGGCCCATGGGTGACTCATGCTGCAGCAGGGACACCCCTGCAGGACTGCAGCCCACAGGGGACCCATGCTGCAGCAAGGACACCCCCAGGGGACTGCTGCCCCTGGGTGACCCACACCAGGACAGGGACACCCCTGAGTGACTGTGGCCCATGGGCAACCCACATCGGAGAAAAGGCACTAAGAAACAGAGTAGCAAGAAAACCTGAAGCAGCAAAGAACAGCAGAGAAAATGAATGAGAAGCAAATAGCAGCAGAGGAAAAGCAGTAAGAAGCAAAGTACAGCAGAACAAAATAAATAAGCAAAGAGAGCAGCAGAAAAAGCACTTATGCATGCAACCCCAAACCTCCTATGTCACCTGTTGCCTGACTGGAATAACTGGAACAGACTGAGTTTAACCCACAGCAAACACAGGGGAAGTTGAGCCTGGGAAAGGAGGAGGGAAAAGTGTTTAGCTCAAGTGCTTTTTTGATTGTTGATGTTCTTTTTTCTCCATACCCAAAGCAATGATCAGAAGTTGATGTTAACTGGACATAAAATAAGTAAAAACTCCCTGAGAAGTTTTGCCCATGACAGATGCTTGGATGCTCTTGCCATTAAGGTGTGCACTTCCATAGGGCAGCTCAGCCAAGCAAAGCTCTGATTCCTCCCCGTGGGAGCATATATCTGTCTCCAGTAAAAACTGACCAGGACCCACAGTGCCTGGCTCCCATCAGGTGTCCCAGCCAACAGTTCCCTTTAACTACTGCAACATAAAATGTCATAAAGAGCTTATTAATAGGCCAAGCCTAAAGCTACAGGAGTATTTCAAAATATTCATTATTAAATTTGGAGAGAAGGAGGAATAGGAGTTATATTTGGTAGTAAAGAACTGCAGACCAATATTAAAAAAAAAATAATAAATGAGTATGGATATTATTAACCACAGAGTTAGGTGATTGTCATGTTACAGGAGAGATTTTAACATTCAATTTTTCTTTCACTACAGTCAGTAGTAAAACATGCTTTTACTTCAATAAGAGCTGAATGGAGCCATTAAGTGGAGTTGAATTGTTAGGCCACATGGTCTCTCTCCTTGTAATTTTCTTCATGTTGCAAGTATTTCTTTCTGGTTTGTGTTTGTGTTTACATTTTCTTGGCCCTTTTAGTGCCCTAAGGAGCCATTTATAAGTGTTCATAACACAGTAACCCACAAAATTACAGCCCTATAAATTATTTCCTCAGGCATTAAAAGAGACTGGGAAAAAACAAACACAGACAGACTCAAAACTTGTATTTAATAAAATTTAGGCCATATTGGTAGTGGGGGAAAAAAAAATCATCATTTCAAAAACCGGGAAACTACTTCGAAATATACTTAATTTTTACCTACTTGTCTTATAGATGGACATCATCTTGGCATACAGGTGTGTTTCCTGAGAAAGGGAAATGCCAGGGCAGCAGAGGCACCCACCAGGAGCCAGCAGCTCTCGCGAGAGACACTGAAGAGGCCTGGGCGTTGCCAGAGCAACCGCAGCCACCTACACACATATAAAAAAGCAGCCTAGGGAGCGCAGCAGAGCGGGCAAACAGAGCATGGCGCAATAGCCAGGGCATGGCGTGGCAGTTTGCACGGAAGGGCGCGCAGGAAGGGCATCGTCACCCTACCAGCTCAAGAGGTGAGTTCAATTGGTGGTCATCACCCTCTCAGAAGGAGCTTAGCTATGGTATCCACCTGGCAGAAAGCTATGTCCTTTCAACTCACCAGAACAGATGTGGCTACCCAGACAGAGCTCCCACAAAAACACGCAGCCATCCAGGTCTCAGGCTGCAGGGCATGCCAGAGCCTTTCACTAATAACAGATGGCAGTAGTGAGAACAGCTGTGCGAGGTGTGACCAAGTAGATGATCTGTTCAGCTTGGTGGCAGAGCTATGAGAGGAAGTAGAAAGGTTAAGCAGCATCAGGGAGTCCGAGAAAGAGATAGACTGGTGGAACCATGCTCTGTCCTCCCTGAGACAGAAACAGGAACAGCCACCAGAAAAAAACACAAGATCAAGGGGCTCCTGTATCCTCTCCCCACCAGGCTGAAAGGAATTAAGGGGTGTTCCTCTAAGAAGGTGACACAGCCGACAGCCCAGCTGAAAGTGCCTCTACACCAATGCACGCAGCATGGGCAACAAACAGGAGGAGTTGGAAGCCACCGTGCTGCTAGAAAGCTACAACCTAGTTGCCATTACTGAAACTTGGTGGGACAAATCCCATGACTGGAGTGCAGCTATCGATGGCTACAAGCTGTTCAGAAGGGACAGGCGAGGAAGGAGGGGTTGCCCTCTACGTCAAGAAATGGATAGATTGTGAAGAGCTGCCTCTGAAGAATAGGCACGAGCAGGTTGAAAGCTTATGGGTAAGAATTAGAGACCGAGGCAACAAAGGGAACCTTATGGTTGGTGTTTACTACAGGCCGCCTGATCAAGGGGAGCCTATTGACGAAGCCTCCTTACTCCAGCTACAGGAGGCATCGCGCTCGCAGGCTCTCATCCTACTGGGGGACTTCAACCACCCCGACATCTGCTGGAAAAGTAGCACGGAGAGCTGCAGGCAATCCAGGAGACTTGGCTTGCCAAGCCACTCTCCATCATTTACCAGAAGTCCTGGTTAACGGGGGAGGTCCCGGACGACGGGAGGCTTGCCAATGTGACGCCCATCTACAAGAAGGGCCGGAAGGAAGATCTGGGGAACTACAGGCCTGTCAGCCTGACCTTGGTGCCAGGGAAGATTATGGAGCGGTTTGTCTTGAGGGCGCTCACAAGGCATGTCTGGGACAACCAGGGGATCAGGCCCAGCCAGCACGGGTTCATGGAAGGCAGGTCCTGCTTGACCAACCTGATCTCCTTCTATGACCAGGTGACCCGCCTAGTGGATGAGGGAAAGGCTGTGGATGTGGTCTACCTGGACTTCAGTAAAGCCTTTGACACTGTCTCCCACGGCATTCTCCTAGAGAAACTGGCAGCTCACGGCTTAGACAGGTACACTCTTTGCTGGGTAAAAAACTGGCTGGACGGCCGAGCCCAGAGAGTTGTGGTCAACGGAGTTAAATCCAGTTGGCGGCCAGTCACGAGCGGTGTTCCCCAGGGCTCAGTTTTGGGGCCGGTCCTGTTCAATATCTTTATCAATGATCTGGATGAGGGGATTGAGTGCACCCTCAGGAAGTTTGCAGACGACACCAAGTTGGGCGGGAGTGTTGATCTGCTCGAGGGTAGGAAGGCTCTGCAGAGGGACCTGGACAGGCTGGATCGATGGGCTGAGGCCAACTGTATGAGGTTCAACAAGGCCAAGTGCCGGATCCTGTACTTGGGTCACAACAACCCCATGCAAGGCTACAGGCTTGGGGAAGAGTGGCTGGAAAGCTGCCCAGAGGAAAAGGACCTGGGGGTGGTGGTTGACAGCCAGCTGAACATGAGCCGGCAGTGTGCCCAGGTGGCCAAGAAGGCCAATGGCATCCTGGCCTGTATCAGAAATAGTGTGGCCAGCAGGAGTAGGGAAGTGATCGTCCGCCTGTACTCGGCACTGGTGAGGCCGCACCTCGAATACTGTGTTCCGTTTTGGGCCCCTCACTACAAGAAGGACATGGAGGTGCTGGAGCGTGTCCAGAGAAGGGCAACAAAGCTGGAGAAGGGTCTGGAGCACAAGTCTTATGAGGAACGGCTGAGGGAACTGGGGTTGTTTAGTCTGGAGAAGAGGAGGCTGAGGGGGGACCTCATCGCGCTCTACAACTACCTGAAAGGAGGTTGTAGCGTGGTGGGTGTTGGTCTCTTCTGCCAAGTAACTAGCGATAGGATGAGAGGAAATGGCCTCAAGTTGCGCCAAGGGAGGTTTAGATTGGACATTAGGAGAACTTTCTTTACTGAAAGAGTGGTCAGGCCTTGGAACAGGCTGCCCAGGGAAGTGGTTGAATCACCATCCCTGGAAGTATTTAAAAGACGTGTAGACGAGGCGCTTAGGGACATGGTTTAGTGGGCATGGTAGTGTTGGGTTGACGGTTGGACTTGATGATCTTAGAGGTCTTCTCCAACCTTAATGATTCTATGATTCTATGATTCTATGGAGTGCATTGAGGATAACTTCTTGTTGTGGTTTAGCCTGGCAGGCAGCGAAATACCACGCAGCCGCTCGCTCACTCCCCCCTCGCCACAGTGCGACGGGGAGAGAATCGGAAGGGTAAGAGTGAGAAAACCTTGTGGGTTGAGATAAAGACAGTTTAATAGAACAGAAAAGGGAAAAATAATAATAATAATAATAATGATAATGATAGAATATACAAAATGAGTGATGCACAATGCAATTGCTCACCACCCGCGCTGACCGATAACCAAGTAGCGATCGCTACTTCCTGGAACACGCCTACCATTCATATACTGAGCATGATGTCACATGGTATGGAATACCCCGTTGGCCAGCTGGGCTAGCTGTCCTGGCTGTGCTCCCTCCCAACGCTTGTTTTGTTTTTTTAAGCTGAATGTCCTTGACTAGCAGGGTACTTAGCAACAACTGAAAACATCAGTGTGTTATCAACATTCTTCTCATACTGAATGCAAAACACAGCACTAGGAAGAAATTTAACTCTATCCCAGCCGAAACCAGGACACTTCTTAAGCCAGGTAGTAGACCGCCCTACCAGAGGGGATGCGATACCGGACCTGATGGTCACCAACGCAAGTGAGCTAATCGGTGACGTCAAGACTGGAGGCAGCCTGGGCTGCAGTGATCATGCACTGGTGGAGTTCGCAGTCTTGAGGAATATGGGACAGCCGAAGAGTAAAGTCAGGACCCTGAATTTCAGGAAAGCAAACTTCCAGCTGTTCAAGGAGTTAGTCAGTAGGACCCCCTGGGAAACTGCCCTCAGGGACAAGGGAGCAGAACAGAGCTGGCAGATCTTTAAGGATGCTTTCCATAGAGCGCAAGAGCTCTCGATCCCCAGGTGTAAGAAACCAGGAAAGGACAGCAAGAGACCAGCATGGACAAGTTGAGACCTGCTGGTCAAACTAAAGGGCAAGAAGGAAATGCACAGGCAGAGGAACCAGGGACCAGTATCCTGGGAAGAGTACAGGGATGTTGCCCGGTTGTGTAGGGGTGGGGTCAGGAAGGCCAGGGCGCAGCTGGAGCTGAACTTGGCAAGGGACACCAAGAATAATAAGAAGGGCTTCTACAGGTATGTCAGCCAGAAAAGGAAGGTCAAAGAAAGCGTACCCCTGCTGATGAACAAGACTGGCAAACTGGTAACAACGGACGAGGAGAAGGCTGAGGTACTCAACAACTTTTTTGCCTCAGCCTTCACTGGCAACCTCTCTTCCCACACCTCTCGAGTGGATGGACTGCAAGGCAGGGACTGGGGGAGCAACGTCCCTCCCACTGTAAGAGAAGATCAGGTTCGAGACCACCCGAGGAACCTGAACATACATAGGTCTATGGGACCCAACGAGATGCATCCCAGAGTCCTGAGGGAATTGGCTGATGTAGTTGCCAAGCCACTATCCATGATATTTGAAAAGTCATGGCAGTCAGGTGAAGTCCCCGGTGACTGGAAAAAGGGAAACATTGTACCCATTTTTAAAATGGGTAGAAAGGAGGACCCTGGGAACTACCAACCTGTCAGCCTCACCTCTGTGCCTGGGAAGATCATGGAACAGATCCTCCTGGAAGCTATGCTAAGGCACATGGAGGACAGGGAGGTGATTTGAGACAGCCAGCATGGCTTCACCAAGGGCAAGTCCTGCCTGACCAACCGAGTGGCCTTCTATGATGGAGTGACTACATCAGTGGACAAGGGAAGAGCTACGGATGTCGTCTATCTGGACTTCTGTAAGGCCTTTGACACGGTCCCCCACAACATCCTTCTCTCTAAACTGGAGAGGTATGGATTTGATGGGTGGACTGTCCGGTGGATGAGGAATTGGTTGGATGGTTGCATCCAGAGGGTAGTGGTCAACGGCTCAATGTCCAGATGGAGATCGGTGACGAGTGGCGTCCCTCAGGGGTCCGTATTGGGACCAGTACTGTTTAATATCTTCATCAATGACATATAGACAGTGGGATCGAGTGCACCCTCAGCAAGTTTGCAGACGACACCAAGCTGAGTGGTGCAGTTGACACGCCTGAGGGACAGGGATGCCATCCAGAGGGACCTGGACAAGCTCGAGAAGTGGGCCGATGTGAACCTCATGAGGTTCAACAAGGCCAAGTGCAAGGTCCTGTACCTGGGTCGGGGCAACCCCCGGTATCAATACAGGCTGGGGGATGAAGGGATTGAGAGCAGCCCTGCCGAGAAGGACTTGGGGGTACTGGTGGAGGAAAAGCTGGACATGAGCCGACAATGTGCCCTCGCAGCCCAGAAGGCCAACCATATCCTGGGCTGCATCAAAAGAAGCATGGCCAGCAGGTCGAGGGAGGTGATTCTGCCCCTCTACTCTGCTCTGGTGAGACCCCACCTGGAGTACTGCATCCAGCTCTGGAGCCCTCAGCACAAGAAAGACATGGACCTGTTGGAGTGGGTCCAGAGGAGGGCCACAAAAATGATTAGGGGGATGGAACGCCTCTCCTATGAGGAAAGGCTGAGAGAGTTGGGGTTGTTTAGCATGGAGAAGAGAAGGCTTCGGGGAGACCTTATTGCGGCCTTTCAGTACTTAAAGGGGGCTTATAAGAAAGATGGGGACAAACTTTTTAGCAGGGCCTGTTGCGACAGGACAAGGGGAATGGTTTTAAACTAGAAGAGGGTAGATTCAGACTAGATATAAGGAAGAAATGTTTTACAATGAGGGTGGTGAAACACTGGAACAGGTTGCCCAGAGAGGTGGTAGATGCCCCATCCCTGGAAACATTCAAGGTCAGGTTGGACGGGGCTCTGAGCAACCTGATCTAGTTGAAGATGTCCCTGCCCATGGCAGGGAGTTGGACTAGATGACCTTTAAAGGTCCCTGCCAATCCAAACTATTCTATGATTCTATCATTTGTTGGGTAATATACAACAATTAATTATAAGAACTAGGCCTTCCATAGCATCTTACTAAGTCCAAACTGATGTTTTTATTAACAGGGAAAGTGTTTTTTATGTAGAAACAGTGAATATTGCTAAATGACAGTGTACTTACTTATCATTTGGCCAAGAAGGCCAACAGCATTCCGGCCTGTATCAGAAATAGTGTGGCCAGCAGGAGTAGGGAGGTGATCGTCCGCCTGTACTCGGCACTGGTGAGGCCGCACCTCGAATACTGTGTTCCATTTTGGGCCCCTCACTACAAGAAGGACATTGAGGTGCTGGAGTGTGTCCAGAGGAGGGCAACGAAGCTGGTGAAGGGTCTGGAGCACAAGTCTTATGAGGAACGGCTGAGGGAACTGGGACTGTTTAGTCTGGAGAAGAGGAGGCTGAGGGGAGACCTCATCGCGCTCTACAACTACCTGAAAGGAGGTTGTAGTGAGGTGGGTGTTGGTCTCTTCTCCCAAGTAACTAGCGATAGGATGAGAGGAAATGGCCTCAAGTTGCGCCAAGGGAGGTTTAGATTGGATATTAGGAGAAATTTCTTTACTGAGAGAGTGGTCAGGCCTTGGAACAGGCTGCCCAGGGAAGTGGTTGAGTCACCATCCCTGGAAGTATTTAAAAGACGTGTGGATGAGGCGCTTAGGGACATGGTGTAGTGGGCATGGTAGTGTTGGGTTGACGGTTGGACTCGATGATCTTAGAGGTCTTTTCCAACCTTAATGATTCTGTGATTCATTTACAAAGTGAAACACTTAAAAGCCATGAAATGAATAAAGGACATCTGAAATCTTACACTTGCCACATAATAAAAGAAAATACACTGACCTCTATTGTAATTGTACCCTAGAATATCACACTCACTCATACATTTGTTCTCAAAGCTTCTCTCTGTGACAAGGATGTGCAATTTTTAATCAGTGGGAAACTGAGGCAGAAAGCAACAGATGTGGAACGACACACAACTTTGTAGACCCAGTGGAGACACATGATCGCTCTTAGCTTCTACATGAGAGGGAGTCCCTGAAGTCCCATAAAGCTATATTTGCAGACCATAGTAGTGCAAGCAAGAGGGTGATAAATACACTTGTGCTCCCTGATTGAGCTCCACGTGCGGGTTCCTGGAAGCAGAACATGCGTAGCACAGAGACACACAACCACACCATTAGGCAACAGCTCAGGATAGTCCCAGGGCCCATAATTTCGGGATTCACTCAATAAAAGTCTCACAACCAGCTTACACGATGTCTACCATATGATGCTGTGGTAAGGACAAGGGTAGTGTGGACCCAAAGCATTCTGCCACACCACTGTGTCTCCCAAAAACCTGGCAGCTGAACTCAGGCATGTGGCCAGACACTCCCTCAGTCATACTGAGAAACAGGAAGTTGCATGAAAAACTGAGCACGAGGCCAGGAAAGTTATGACAAATATTGGCTTGCAGATTGCCGGTTGGTTCGACTATAACATCTCCTGAGAAGTTTTCCAACATGCCCTACCCCACTTAGCTTGTGAGATTTGGCAAGATCCCAAAAGAAGGTGGTATGGCCATAGATAGTCTCCATTTTAAGGTCTGATGAAGTGATATCAGTTTCTTCACAAGAAGATTTGGACTAGAGATGTAATTGCAGAAGACTTCGAACTAATGTTTGCAAGAAGACAAATGTCTCCATGTTAATCCCAGAAACAATAACAACAAGAAAATGCCTTTGTCGGTTGTTTCCAAATGTTTTTTTGACCTCTTAGTCCTGGAGATTATGAATTTCAGATGGATGTACTGGATGCCAAATATATTAACTCAAATAAACAGTGCCCTGGGGACCCACCTCTCTGGGAGACTGAATTCATCAGTAGAATGTGCTGTAGAACCTGATTTTGGCACGCATTAATATGAAATCAAGCCCAGGGGAAAGAATATTAGAATTCACCTTAAATATTTTATGGACTAAATTCATGGTTATGTGATATTTTTCTGGCTACAGTACTGCTGTCATAGGATTTGAGGAATGTTTTTCGCCCTCTTTCTTCTGAAAGGAATGAAAAGTGGGTGAGAAACCATGTTTTTCACTAGGACGAGCTACTGAAGAGACAGTACATCTGCTGGAAAGATAAATGGAGCTGTCTGTCCACCTGCGTTTACGGGGAAACTCTGCAGGGTAATATGCTGGGGTATGTTAAGTCTCCACCATCTGCATAGAAACAGCTCCAGCTCACGTCAGTGGTGAAATAAGGCCCAGAAGAGCAAGGAAAAGATATATCGTAGTTTCTCAGAGAGGAGGATTTGGGCAGAGCAGGGAGAAGACAGGCCACTAAGGAACAGATCTCCATTGAACACACTTCTCTGCTAAAGCGTTGTGCACATTATTTTCTGGGGCATAACAAAACTTCCCATTTGGTGTTTTTCTAGACGGTACTGATAAATTGTTCTTGCCCACAGAAGATTTCCCTGATTAGGGGGAGTCCTCAGTTCAGCCTTTCTAGTTGCTTTGGTTATATTCACAACAGGCCCAGGACTGTTTGCTGGCCCTGAGGCCAACCGGCCACGCACAGAGCACACTGCTTGCGTCCCCTTCCCTGTCCACCCACAAAACCAGGGTAACAGCATCCAAACCAACTCCTGGGAATGGCCCCTGGATGATCTGAGTCACGGCCAGGTCTTGTCAGTGAAAGTACCAGTTGGTTTGGGCCACAGCCAGGAACCACATGAGCAGTTTTACTAATATAGCTATATATCTTACTAATATAGCTATAGCCACTTAGAGCAAACTTGGATCAAATGAAGGCAAACCAGATCTACTTAATACCTCGATGCTTATGAGAACAGTACTGCCCCCCTTAGAGTGAGATAAAAAAATCCCCCTAACCATCCTATAAGGTAGGACCACAGGAATGGACTGTCTTTAAAACCTTTTTCTGAGTCTGAAGCAAAATTCCTTCCAGATTATTTTGTTTCTAACAGCAAGAGAAATATACAATTTTAAAACTCAAGTTTATATATTCACAGAAGTGAAATATTATGGGCATCATAAATTTTATGACATTAAAACATATAAACCTGTTTTCATATTGAGTGCAGATTGTGCCCAAGTGCCAAGTATACATTCTAATGAATATTTTTATAAAATCAGTTATTTCAGCAGATATGAATTATCAACATTTGAGAGTTGTGAGTTAATTTTTAGTTGTATGGGTATGTTCAGTAAAATTCACAGAAATAAGATGCAATTTACTGTAGACTGCAGATTGACAGCTTTAAACAACTGTTTTCATTGCAGAGGTTCCATAAACTAATCAACAATTGTCTGAAACTTCAAAACCACACATTATTAATTTTAAACTTTGTACAGAAAAGTTAAATGATACATAGAGCAAATAATATACTTAAGACACTGACTTCAGAACTACTCAGAACATACCTCCATTACTCATTTTTTATATGAAGTTATCAGAATATTTAAATTAGTATTTGTTATTATTTGTCAAGTGTCAACAACCCATTTTGCATTATGCAAAATAAAACTTGAAGACAATCCACTCCCTGAGGAGACTTCAGTCAAAATGTTGCATATTCTCATGCTACATAGATTCTTACAGGGAAACAGATCATGCAAGCAGATGCAGCAAACATCAGTGCTTTACTGAAAGAATATGCACACAAAAAGTTGATTTATCTCCAGAGAACGGACTTCATTTAGGGGTTATAACCACAGAGAGGAAATGGTATGAATTTAAAGCTTTCTAACTTGAGTTTTCTGATTTTTAGCAGGCTTTTCATTGGCAGCGCGAGCATGTGTTTCAGTTCTACATCCATCCTAAACCTAGATGGCTCATCAGCCTAGCACAGCTACGGCAATCTATAGGTAAGAGTACAAATGTGAGCACTGTATTTACTTACCTTTGCTTCCAGCAGCTTGTTTGGCCACTTGCACGCTGATGCCTTTCACCCCTGCCTTTTGTAGAAAAACTGTCTTTGGCCCTCCAACTTCTGATAGTCTACCTGAAGAATAAATTAAATGGTGTTCAAAAGATATTCAGTTAAATACTCTTAACTTTAGTGTGGGTTCTCCTCTAGCCTGCTGGAGGAATATGCCTGTTGGCTACTGGAAAGAGATGAATATCCAGACTGCACGTGCTAGCTGTCTTGACCAGTGCCACAGCTTTAGAGAAAACTATTCTTGAAGACTGTCCCTAGAAAACGGTTTGTTTTAATTAAAAAGTTATTACAGCTCAAGCCATATGACCAAATTAATGTAAACAATTGGTTCCTATGTCTAGGTATAAATTTAAGATTATACTATCCTTCATTCACAGCAATAGTTCTACTGAGGAATACATCAATTTTGTACAGAAATCTAACACCAGCTCTTGCCTCGGTTTAGAAAATATACAATTTAGTTGTTATTGTGAACTGCTCAGTTCCCAAATACTATGGACAATGCAAGAAAAATCCTCATCTTTTCAGAACCCACAGTTATTTGCATTCTTACATATTGCATATGTTTACATATTTATAATTTTTTTCTTTTTTCCTTTCAACATCCTTTACCATCCTCTTCTCATTCTCTGTTCCCATACCTTCTCTGTTCTCCTCAGCTGAGTAAGTGCTAAGCTTTTTTTTTTTGTGCTGTGCTCCTTCTAGTAACAGCATAAACAGTCTCCCAGTTTTACTTTAATTGAATGAGGTTAACCACATTTGAAATAGCCAATATCCAAAACCATGAATGAGTTCACTGCCAGCAATCTTAATTTAATACCTGTGAGCTAAAGATTTTAGTTTCAACCTCTTGATGTTGTACCACATTCAACCTCAATACAGGTTTAATCTTTTGCTTTAGTTGCAAGATGACTCTTGCCAATTGTTGCATTTCAGTACAAAATAAACCCATTTTATTGCATTCTTTTGAACTGCCCTTGAAGGGAGAAATCTCACAAAGACCATTCTGTCCTGTGATGCATTCTGGTGGTACTTTCTTTGCAGAAGTTACATCCAAACCTTCTATGTCAATACTTCAGATTTCAACAACAGTCATCATCCATGATGATGATAAAATACACAGGGTTCTTAGCAGACTGCAAAATGTTCCATAAGAGAAGATACAGCTCTACAGCCTCCTTACTCTAGCCAGTTCTGGTCTATATCTACCTGACATTCTTTATTTGCATGCGCTCTCTTTTATACGTTGTTTAAATATACGGTAAGGTTGCTGCTTTTGTAGTAGTATAAATAAAAACCTAAAGTAGGTAATCTCAGTCTCAGTTCATTATTCAGTTGCATACACTGGATTAGCATAGGATTTCAGTTCAGCAACTGAGGAGTCAAGCAGCATTTTACAAAGAACTTTTTATCCTGCTTTTATGATGATTTATAAATGAAAGAAGAAAAGTAATGTCTTTCTTAAGGCTTCATTTTAAGTAGTGTTTCGAGACTTTGATTGAATACATAGTTCATTCACAATGGTAAAATTTTATTCAAAGGGTACTTTTATTTCTAGTGCTCCAGTTAGGTTTTAAGGGGTTTTTGGCTTTCTTCCATTGTCAGAAAGTATTGTTTCCAAAATCATCATTTATTAGAGCAGTAAGTCTTTAAAAAGTACAAAGACAGGCAAAGAGGTGAACACCATATTCTTTTAAAAAGTCTTCTAAGGAATAAAGGAAAGGTAATTCAGCCTCTATCATCATGCCTGGATCTGCATTCCTTCCTCACAAACAGCTTTATTGAACTACTTACATGCATTGGAAGCCCTCTTATTATGTAACATGCCATAACACTGAAAACATGTAGGGGAATAGCTGCATCTTTATGCAATGTACAGTACAGTCTATGAATCAGGGCTCCCTTACAATGGTCAATGCTTCACAACAGTTTGTTTTAGTGTCTCCTGTAGTATCTCTCTGCTGGTAACTAAATATTTTAGAACCATTTATATTGACTCCAGGGACAGCTGTTGAGGAGAAAATTCCTTATTTCAAGCCAAATATAGAGTTCATGGCTTAGCTCAAGAATTGGACAGTACCCAAAAATTTGTTAGGTTTTCTTCCCCTTTGCTCTGAATTGTCCAACATCCCCCCAAGCCCCCCTCTACAATAATAAAATTTAAAGCGTATCCAGAGTGCTTACTATATGCTGACATTTTCTTAAAGGGACAGTGTCGGGATAATTTAGGCCTAAACTCTGAATTTAATAAAAACTTTTTAAACTTTTTAAACAAAAATGTAAAGTTAATACAAAATTTAAGATTATTTTAGACTGTCTCAGTGAAAAGAGCAGTTCATATTTTAAGAGATCCCTAATGTTGCTACATTTCTAAGAAATGTCTCACTCTATAAAAGCTAGTAAGTGAAACCGAATAGATTTTAAAAAGGTCCAACACACTAGCCTGCTCTCACTGCCTAAGCAGAGAGAAATGCAAAGAAAAAAACCCTGAAGTATTGTTGGAATTTTCATTTTTAATGCTTTATCTTTATATTAATCACACACCATACAGATATTAGTTTTTATTACAGCACTTACAACCTGGTAACCAATATCCCTTTAAAGGAAAATATATGCCTTTGTTCTAACACTTAAGTTGCAATTGGTAATGAAAAAGATAATATATCTTCCATTTCCACTAGCCAAAGGTCTATCTACTTTTCCTATGACCAATCATAACAAATACATCAAGAGTATTAAAATACGGGAAGTACTGACCAAATTCTTCTCCAGTAAAAAAGGAAATATGTTTATAAAACGACATATATTTTTGTTACAGGAAACATTTCCATTTGACCTTATTGTATAAAAACTGTTGTTGTGATTTAACCCCAGCCGGCAACTAAGCACCACACAGCCGCTCGCTCATTCCCCCCCAGCGGGATGGGTGGAGAGAATCAGAAGGGTAAAAGTGAGAAAACTCGTGGGTTGAGATAAAAACAGTTTAATAACGGAAATAAAATAATAATAATAATAATAATAATAATAATAATAATATTGTAATTAAAAGGAAAATAACAAAGAGAGAGAAATAAAACCCAAGAAAGTGATGCAAATGAAAACAATTGCTCACCACCAACTGACCGATGCCCAGCCAGTCCCCGAGCAGCGGCCCCCCCCGCTAACCTCCCCCCTAGTTTTATTGCTGAGCATGACGTCATATGGTATGGAATATCCCTTTGGTCAGTTGGGGTCAGCTGTCCCAGCTGTGTCCCCTCCCACCTTCTTGCGCACCCCCAGCCTACTCGCTGGTGGGGTGGTGTGAGAAGCAGAAAAGGCCTTGACTCTGTGTAAGCACTGCTCAGCAATAACTAAAACATTTCTATTATATCAACGCTGTTTCCAGCACAAATCCAAAACGTAGCCCCATACTAGCTACTATGAAAAAAATTAACTCTATCCCCGCCAAAACCAGCACACCTGTGTTGCACATTTAATTTCTGTCTATTTTTAGCTTGCTTTTAAGATGTGGGACAGCATAAGAAAGTTACAAATTCCACAAGGTGTTTAGAAAATGCAGCTTATCAAGATAATATTACTCTCTCCACAGCTAACACCTATAAAGGTCTTCTGTGAATGATGTCTCATATGTCACAAATAATGTTACAAGTCTTTTGTGAATGACATAATACATCAGTTCCAATAGAAGAAGAACTTGCTAGCAAGAAAAAATAGTTTTTCAATAAAATAAGATACTATCAAGAGTAAAAGCAAATCTGTAACTGATAACCTCCAAGGCATGGGTGACTCAAAGCAAATAATGCTTAATCCTAGTGATATGCAAAGTATTTTAAAGATTTGCAATTGGTAATATCTGAGCAGTTATGAATTTTTTTAAAAAATGCTTCTTGGGTTTTATTGAGAATTCTTGGTGGCGGTGATGCACCTGTGGGATGTTAGTCCAGCAATAACAGCTTTATTGTGACCACTGATCACGGCCAGAGAACTCTGCCCCCTGAAAGGATGGGTAACAGGGGAGGCCCGAGGTGCTCTCCTTGGTCATGTGCTGCAGCCTCAGAAACTGCCTTCAGCACCCACTGCTACCATCCAAATTGGCAGGAGGACTCTGTTCCTCTGACAGGAAATGAAGGTTGTTCCTTTAGGCAACCAGCAGTGATAAAAAAAACCTCCTGCCTGGAGCTCTGCACAGTGAGGTATTAAAGAAGAATGGTTGCAGAGCTATAGGGTCCTAGTGCAAGGCACCCGTGGAGGACATAGCGTAAGAAAGCCCTCTCTACTGCTGCGCCACACACTGAGTTACCTTGGGCAAATGGCTACAGCTTAGATCTTCAAGGAAGATTTTTATGGCACTAAATCTAGCCTACCTCTGGATGGATTTATACTTACAGGCACCTGTATGGCTACTTAAAAGTACTTAAAAAGTTAAAGTCTGACTTCCAGACTGGTGTTTCTCTAGCCAGGTCCCTTGAGAAACTTTCCCCTTTCTCAGGGTTTGCCTTATAGATGCTTATTTGTGCAGAATCAGTTTGGGATATCTCCAGACACAGCCAGCAGAAGCAATAAATGTGATTACAGCCCTACACTCACCAAAGGAGGAAAGGATCCAATTCCCTCCTCCCAACTCAAACTTGTCCACCGCTTTTAGAAAAGTCTGTGCCTGCTACTGTTAAAGAGTCAAGATTAATTAAAAATAGAAAAAAAAGTATAAGATGTTTTTTAAGTCCACAGTTTAGGGAATTCCGAGGAGACATGTCTTAGTTCTCTGAGGAGGTAGATGTCTCCTCATGGCTTACAGCCTTTACTTCCAGAGCCTGTGCTCTGAGGAGTAAGCTATTTTATACAGGCTATTTGCTGACATTGTGTGTGCTGATCCTGTTTTAAAACAAAGCATCTGTGTAACTGTATTTCCAGAGGAATTCAGTGCTTTCATTGGGCCCCAAGGGTTAAGAGTCCTGGGAGAATTCCCAGTGGACTGGCATCCCAGGGGAACCAGGCATCACTCAGCCCAGGCTCAAGACCCTCATAAAAAGATCGGTGTTGATTTTCATACTGATAAAAAGAAGATAGGCTCAGATTTTTATATCAAAAAGGCAGTCTCTCATTAAATTAGGCACTTCTAGTATTAGGAAGCAGCTAAATGGGGTTACTTAGGATTTGGCTTGTACTGCTTTTGAATTTGGTTCCCTGTTGCTAGTTGTACATCTCTAAACAAGAGACAACAAAAGAAAGAGTCCAGACCAGGTGTTGAGAGACTTAGCAACACCTTCAGCTGTTAGGGCAAAGAATGGTCAGTAACTCTGAATCCACCCCTACCTCCACATCTTCCTGGTAACCCTTGGATATGCCACCAAGCTAAAGGAATCTACAGAAGAGGCATTATAACCTCTGTTCAGAAGGAGCTGGTGGGGTTTTTTTTCAGCTGGGGGGTGGGGTGGGGTGCGGGCCTTAAAGAAGATTTTATTTAAAGCATTCATTGGTATGCAGTAACAGATTTCTTGGCACAACAAATGTTAGGAGACTTGTTTTAAGCGTAATAGACCTCTCAACATTGTTAGATGGGAACCCAAAAGAAGGGAAACATAGTCAAGAGGCTGGATGTGTTTCAAAGATCAGATAGTCCCACATTAGCATCAAGCCTGAGCTCCTAATTCCTGTTCTGCCCTTCTAACACTGATGTGGTAAAACTTTCTTTTCTCTAACAAAACTTGCAGCTCTCCTGTTTAGCAGAGTAGTTTTTATAACACCTACAGGTTGTATAAGCATAGGGCCATGATAAAAAGGTCACAGCTTATACACGAGGGAAAAGAAAAACATGTAAGTGTTACTGCAGTTTTTCCTAAAGTGGAGTCCTGGAAAAATTCATGTAAACTGTGCATAGCTGTAATGTGAAAGGGGACATTTGTTTCTTCAGAAGGAATTATTATGGTGCAAGAATTGTCTTGACAGATAAACAGAACATATTTGCCCAGTGTGTAAATAACTACTTCTTCTGTAAAACTTTAAGTGAATAAGTAACTTTTTGAAAGGCAAAAAGACTCCATCTCTTTACCTTCTGTACAGAGAAACATACCCGTTCCTTTAAAAAAAAAAAAAAAAGATTTTTAATTCTACCTTTTGACCTCAGCGGTTTCGGCACAAGTTTCAAATGTCAAACCAAAGAGTATTGCTCATGAAAAGAAATCTGTTAGCATAGGTAACTCTCCTATTGAGGTCACATTCTAGAGTTCGAAATGTGGGAAAATTGATAGTTTTTTCCCTGTTTTCCTAAGAGATTAGTCATATAAATATTTTCTAATTACAGAAAACACTGCACATGACTTTGCCTATTGAAATGTATTCGTTTGAGTGTCTATTACACAGTTTCACTAGATGGAATGCCTCCTTGCGCAAAATTGCATGCAAATGGATCCTTCTCTATTGGCTGACCTAGGGAGGAATGAAACCTCTCCAAACCATTGCAGCTATCCTGACAGAAATTCCTCTTGAGCTCAAACCACAGGAGGTCTGTGCTTTTGGAAATGCAGCATGCTAATCTAGCGTTACATGGTATTCAGCTGTGGACTCTATCTGTATGCAGTAGCACATTGGCCATGTTAACATCATACATTAATGCCAGGCTGAAGCTCTGTCCTGGTTTCAACTAGGACAGAGTTAATTTTCTTCCTAGTAGCTGGTATAGTGCTGTGTTTTGGATTTAGTATGAGAATAATGTTGATAACACACTGATGTTTTAGTTGTTGCTGGGTAGTGCTTACGCTGGTCAAAGACTTTTCAGCTTCTCATGCAGTGCCAGCGAGAAGCTGGGAGGGGGCACAGCCAGGACAGCTGACCCAAACTGGCCAACGGGGTATTCCATACCATATGACGTCATGCTCAGTACATAAACTGAGGGAGTTGGCCAGGGGGCAGCGACCGCTGCTCAGGGACTGGCTGGGCATCAGTCGATGGGTGGTGAGCAATTGCATTGTGCAGCACTTGCTTTGTATATTCTTTTATCATTATTCTTATTTTCCCTTCCTTTTCTGTCCTATTAAACAGTCTTTATCTCAACCCATGAATTTTACTTTTTTTCCCCACCCCAGATTCTCTCCCCCATCCCAGTGGTGGGAGGTGGGGGGGTAGGGGAGTGAGCGAGCAACTGTATGGTGTTTAGCTGTCTGCCGGGTTAAACCACAACAGTCCTTTTTGGTGGCCAGTGTGGGGCATGAAAGATTGAGATAACGACAGATCTGACCAGAGCATGTTAAGGCAAATTTGTTATAAGCATTCATTATATTGGTTTAATAGTCACTGGTCACAATGTTGACTTATTGGCTCTCAATGTTGTGTTATGTAATACCTTACTTGCAGTATATGTTCCCTGTTGTGCTGTTTATCACTGCTCGAAGCTGGGTCAAGGTTATCATTTTGCTGCACTGGGTAACACTGGTTTATGATATGACAAAATTATTAGTTGAGAAACTAATCTGGTATTTGTAATCACCATTGCCGTCATCTCCATACTTCAGGAGCTACCTCTCGGAAACTATTAATAATGACACTCTTAATCTTTTCTCCTCAGAGACCCAATCTATGGGGGAAACAGGAGGGGACACTTTTACCCACTCCTCCACCTTCACTTTCTCCTTCAGGCTATTTACAACAGCTCTTGAGAATATTGAATATCCTTGGGACATTCAAACAAGTATGTTCCTATCGCTATGTCTCCTGAATGTGGTTCAGATCTTGTTTAGGGTTAAATAACTATTTAAGAATACCATCCAGAGATCAACCCCAGTGACAGACACGGCAGCTACTCCAACCCCTGTGACAGGCACTGCGGCTGAACCAGAGAACCAACGTGTGCTGGTATCAGTCGCCCCTATACAGAAGAAATACACAAGAAAATCAGCTCGTTTAGTAAGGAATGAAGATGAACCAGGGCCATCACGAGAACAGGAGAAGAAAGAAGCAGAACCCGTAAATGAGATGGCAACCACCCAATCCCTATCCCTGAGTGAGCTGCGAGATATGCAAAAAGACTTCAGTCGTCATCCAGGCGAGCACATTGTCACCTGGCTGCTCCGATGCTGGGATAACGGGGCCAGTAGCCTGGAATTAGAGGGTAGGGAAGCCAAGCAGATGGGACCCCTTTCTAGGGAAGGGGGCATTGACAAAGTGATTGGACAAGGGGCACAGGTCCTCAGCCTCTGGAGGCGACTCCTGTCAGGCATGAAGGAAAGGTATCCCTTCAAGGAAGATGTTATATGCCACCCAGGCAAGTGGACCACCATGGAGAAAGGTATCCAGTACCTGAGGGAATTAGCCGTGCTGGAGGTGATTTATGACGACCTGAAAAACGAGCAGTTACCCAAACATGCAGATGAAGTCAAGTGCAGTCGACCCATGTGGCAGAAGTTTGTACGGAGCGCACCAGTGTCGTGTACAAACTCATTGACAATAATGACCTGGAAAGATGGAGAGGAACAAACGGTGGATGAATTGGCTGGCCAACTCTGGCAATATGAAGAAAGTCTCTCGTCCTCCCTACGGGCCTGTGTCTCGGCTGTGGAAAAATTATCTCCGGAGTTCCAGCAACTCAAAGAGGATAGGTCCTATTCTCCACCTGTACGGACCAGTATCTCAGCCATTAGGAGTCAGCGTTTTTCTGCTCAAGAGAGAGGATATAGAAGGTACACACCCCGGGGCACCCTGTGGTTTTACCTGCGTGACCACGGAGAGGACACGAGGCAGTGGGATGGAAAACCTACCTTGACCCTAGAGGCACGGGTACGTGAGTTGCAAGGAAAAAAAATCACACAAGGGGGTTCTCCCACGAAAAATGCTGCTCCAGTTTTCAGGCAAAACCTGTCTCACGACGGTCTAGTCTCCGGTGAACAGTTCCCCAGACAGAGTAGAAGGGCTGATCTTACTTTGGATTGTAACGAAGAAATTCTTGACTCGCGTTTGCAAGAAGTGAGAAACAGATACTATGACCAGAACTAGAGGGGTCCTGCCTCCAGCCAGGTGGAGGAAAGGGACAACCGGGTTTCCTGGACTGTGTGGATTCGATAGTCTGGCACATCAGACCCACAGGAGTATAAGGCTCTCGTAGACACCGGTGCACAGTGTACCCTGATGCCATCAGGCTATAAAGGGGCAGAACCCATTTGTATTTCTGGAGTGACAGGGGGATCCCAAGAGTTAACTGTATTGGAGGCCAAAGTAAGCCTAACCGGGAATGAGTGGCAGAAGCACCCCATTGTGACTGGCCCAGAGGCTCCGTGCATCCTTGGCATAGACTACCTCAGGAGAGGGTATTTCAAGGACCCAAAAGGGTACCGGTGGGCTTTTGGTATAGCTGCCCTGGAGACGGAGGAAATTAAACAGCTGTCTACCTTGCTCGGTCTCTCGGAGGACCCTTCTGTTGTGGGATTGTTGAAGGTCAAAGAACAGCAGGTACCAATTGCTACCACAACAGTGCACAGGCGGCAATATTGCACCAACCGAGACTCCCTGGTTCCCATCCATAAGCTGATTCGTCGACTGGAGAGCCAAGGAGTGATCAGCAAGACTCGCTCACCCTTTAACAGTCCCATATGGCCAGTGCAGAAGTCCAATGGAGAGTGGAGACTAACAGTAGACTACCGTGGCCTGAACGAAGTCATGCCGCCACTGAGTGCTGCTGCCGTGCCGGACTTGCTAGAACTTCAGTATGAACTGGAGTCAAAGGCAGCCAAGTGGTACGCCACAAATGATATCGCTAATGCATTCTTCTCCATCCCTTTGGCGGCAGAGTGCAGGCCACAGTTTGCTTTCACTTGGAGGGGCGTCCAGTACACCTGGAATCGACTGCCCCAGGGGTGGAAACACAGCCCTACCATTTGCCATGGACTGATCCACACTGCACTGGAACAGGATGAGGCTCCGGAACACCTGCAATACATTGATGACATCATTGTATGGGGCAGCACAGCAGAAGAAGTTTTTGAGAAAGGGAAGAAAATAGTCCAAATCCTTCTGAGGGCCGGTTTTGCCATAAAACAAAGCAAGGTCAAGGGACCTGCACAGGAGATCCAGGTTTTAGGAATAAAATGGCAAGATGGACGTCATCAGATCCCAACGGATGTGATCAACAAAATAACAGCCATGTCCCCACCAACTAGCAAAAAGGAAACACCAGCTTTCTTAGGCGTTGTGGGCTTTTGGAGAATGCACATCCCAAATTACAGCCCTCTCTATCAAGTGACCCAGAAGAAGAACAATTTCAAATGGGGCCCTGAGCAACAACAAGCCTTTGAACAAATTAAACAGGAGATAGTTCATGCAGTAGCCCTTGGGCCAGTCCGGGCAGGACAAGATGTGAAGAATGTGCTCTACACCGCAGCCGGGGAGAATGGCCCTACCTGGAGCCTCTGGCAGAAAGCACCAGGGGAGACTCGAGATCGACCCTTAGGGTTCTGGAGTCGGGGATACAGAGGATCGGAGGCCCGCTACACTCCAACTGAGAAGGAGATATTGGCAGCATATGAAGGGGTTCGAGCTGCTTCGGAAGTGGTTGGTACTGAAGCACAGCTCCTCCTGGCACCCCGACTGCCGGTGCTGGGCTGGATGTTCAAAGGGAGGGTCCCCTCTACACATCATGCAACCGATGCTACGTGGAGTAAGTGGGTCGCACTGATCACACAACGGGCCCGAATAGGAAACCCCAGTCGCCCAGGAATCTTGGAGGTGATCACGAACTGGCCAGAAGGCAAAGATTTTGGAATATCCCCAGAGGAGGAGGTGACACGTGCTGAAGAGGCCCCACTGTATAACAAACTACCAGAAAATGAGAAGCAATATGCCCTGTTCACTGATGGGTCCTGTCGCCTTGTGGGAAAGCATCGGAGGTGGAAGGCTGCTGTATGGAGTCCTGTATGACAAGTCGCCGAAACTGCTGAAGGAGAAGGTGAGTCGAGCCAGTTTGCAGAGGTGAAAGCCATCCAGCTGGCCTTGGACATTGCTGAACGAGAAAAGTGGCCAGTACTTTATCTTTATACTGATTCATGGATGGTGGCAAATGCCCTGTGGGGGTGGTTGCAGCAGTGGAAGCAGAACAACTGGCAGCGCAGAGGTAAACCCATCTGGGCTGCTGCACTGTGGCAAGATATTGCTGCCCGGGTAGAGAACCTGGCTGTAAAAGTACGTCACGTAGATGCTCACGTACCCAAGAGTCAGGCCACTGAAGAACATCAAAACAACCAGCAGGTGGACCAGGCTGCTAAGATTGAAGTGGCTCAGGTGGATCTGGACTGGCAACATAAGGGTGAATTATTTATAGCTCGGTGGGCCCATGGTGCCTCAGGCCATCAAGGAAGAGATGCAACATACAGATGGGCTCGTGATCGAGGGGTGGACTTGACCATGGACGCTATTGCACAGGTTATCCATGAATGTGAAACATGCGCTGCCATCAAGCAAGCCAAGCGAGTAAAGCCTCTTTGGTATGGAGGACGATGGTTGAAATATAAATATGGGGAGGCCTGGCAGATTGATTATATCACACTCCCACAAACCCGACAAGGCAAGCGCTATGTGCTCACCATGGTGGAAGCAACCACCGGATGGCTGGAAACATACCCCGTGCCCTATGCCACCGCCCGGAACACCATCCTGGGCCTTGAAAAGCAAGTCCTATGGCGACATGGCACCCCAGAAAGAATTGAGTCAGACAACGGGACTCATTTCCGAAACACCCTCCTAGACACCTGGGCCAAAGAGCATGGCATTGAGTGGGTCTATCACATCCCCTACCATGCACCAGCCTCCGGGAAAATTGAACGATAAAACGGACTGCTAAAGACTACGCTGAGAGCAATGGGTGGTGGGACATTCAAGCATTGGGACACACATTTAGCAAAAGCCACCTGGTTAGTCAACACCAGGGGATCTGTTAATCGAGCTGGCCCTGCCCAATCAAAACTCTTACGTACTGTAGATGGAGATTAAGTCCCTGTAGTACACATATCCTCAGCACCGAGTGCTTTGTTTGCCAGGTTTTTCTCTATTGTGCCAAAATAACTGCTAAGGTAGACTGCCGGATGTCCAGAGCATGAGAGAGAGATTAGAGGGTGTAATTCACTTTCTTCCATTCTAGGGCTGTATTATTTGTAATAAGTTAACTTAAAATTTAAATTTATAAAAAAGCCACCCCAAAATAAAAAAGATTTTTGCTCCACTGACACATGTATGCTGTTGTGTAAGCTTTCAAATTCTGCAGGAAAACTTTACAGGAAGGAATTTGAATACTGGGAGATCTGGGCACTCTCTTCTGTACCTAAGCAGTGCAGTTCAAATACTCATTTCATGAGACTTGCAATGAGTATTGTTCCAACAATATCACTAGTGTGGGGTGATTTAAAAAAAAAAAAAAAAAAAAGATAATGACTTGCATAATCAAACTGCTCTGTAGCTGCCCAGAGGATATATTACATTAACTGTGTTAGTCTAATGTGATACATGGTTCTTTCTGAGAGGAAGATATCTACTTACACATTTTCATAAATGGGCTTAGTAATATTCGAAGCTCCAAATTCCCAAAAGGGTGATGTTTTGAAGTGTCAAAACCAGTCCTAAAACATTAAAGTATTACTTGTGAAATTCAGACACTAATTTATAGCCTTTATTCCAGGGTAAACATCATAATGACTTCTAAAGTAAGAACTTTTTTTCTCCAGTTGCAAAGATAATGAGAAATGTTAGCTAATGAGAAGAGAGTGAAGAAAAAAATTGTTAGAGGAAACATGACTTAACTATTTTGCTTTCTCTGTTTCACTTTTACCTGGAGACAGATTCCCCTGAGAATGAGGGGGATCATACTCTTCAACTGAACATATGCATAGGTAGTTTGCGTGCTTCCCTTAATGACGGTTGATCAGTTTTATTTTTTCCCATATACTCCAAGACTGCATGTAGCCCTGTACATCACTCCGAAACCTAGCATTCTGCAGTCCAATTTTCTGCACAGCACATATAAATTATAAATTAATACCCAGTTTTACTTGTCTGTTAGAGAAATGGCTCTCCGAATTCTACATTGCTAATTTTTTAATTCATACCTCTTGACACTTTTTTCAACTCTGTAGATTGTACTTCTGCAAAGCAGTTCTAGTTAGACAAGGATATAGAAAATAACTTTTAAACCTTATTTACCAACTAGAGCTGTCTTGGACGTTATGTGAACAAGAGGTATAAAATATGTCTGTTACACATTTTGAAAATAGGATTGAAGTGGGTCAGACAAGATGTGGAAGGAATTGTATGTCAGAAGTACAGTAGTCATGCTGCAAAGATCACGTGTAAATATAGCTTTGAAAATAAGATTATACATGATGCACTTCTGTTATATGTGCTGAATATGACATTTACTAACAGTGTGATGTTTTGCAATTGGGCGTGAGACCAGGAAAAGGCTCTGTGTGTCTCTTGAAATTCTTTTCCTGTCCCTTGTGGACAAAACCCATAAAACTGGTTATTATCCAACCCTTTCCCTATTAAAGGAAGGAAGCAACAAAAGAACTGGAGGACAAAAGGGCTGAGGAGGCTTCACACTCAGTAAGAAATATCTTTTGGAAGAAGATTGTGGTTGAACTCTAGCACAGCATGAAATTAAGTTATTCTATTACATGGTCAGTCTAACCCATAACTTAAAAAATCCCTAGCAGAGTGGAAACAAAAAGCTAGTGAACATAAAAAGATCAAGCAGATGTTAAAGCTGTCTCATGCAGTAATAACTAGCAGTTGCCCATTCTCCCTATTAAAATATTACAGATGTGGATAGGAAAAACCATTTGGTTTTCTGATTTTACATTCTCATTGTTGTCATAGGTCATGGTACAACGAACTTAAGTTTTCAAGTGTTTTATGGTGGATTTGTTAATGTGCGGACACAACGCAGGAAGTTGGCTTTTCTCTAATTTATAGGCACATCAACAGTCCTTATTTTTCATCAGCATTCTGTCCCCAAATGTATTCATTGAATATTAGTTTAGTGAAACATAAGATATGAGGTGATCTAATTATATCTGAATTTTAAAACCAGAGAAGTGTAATCAACATAGTGCAATGTGCTAAGTATTGCTATAATTTTCATGTTATATTCCTGATGTAACATTGTCGTCTTTTCTTAAACTTTCAGAGATATCGTAAACCACTCTTTCTACCTGGTCAATTAGATTTGTGAACAGTGTTAAAGTTATCCATGAAGTCGCTGAATTTTGTCTGTAGACCTCAGAACTATTTTTCTTCTGCAGGGCGATGGAGCAAGAGTAGGTATCTGTTGCCTTTTTACCTACTCGTCCCTTTTTTGGTTTGTGTGAAATCATTATAGCATTTGGTATTTAAATGTGAACTCTTGCTGAGGGATCTAATTTCTGTTGTCCTCTGAAGGAGGTGGTCATCTTTGCATTTTTTTTGTGGAGTTGATCTTACAGGAAACCATACAGTAGCTCCACCTTATTGTTCTGTATCTAAAACTCTGTTATCAAGCTAGAAAAGAGAGGCAGCTTCCCATCTCTGCTGTAGACTGATCATTGTGGTTGGTCCTAAAATGTTACTCTACTGCCCTTTCTAACATTTCTTTTCAAACATAAACCTGCTCATTTGCTCTTTAAGGTAGCTGTAAATTCCTTATGTTCATTAAAAATCTGAGTAGAGTGAATATGGCCCGAATGGGAGATGATGTGAATGAGAAACTTCAGTTTTAGTTTGGAAACATACCCTGGTGTATTACCTTGAGATTACCGTAGTCCTCATGTTAGACACATATTGAAATTCCTCAGATTAAACCGGAATTATTAAAATGGATTTTAATAAAAAGTTGAGCAAAACAATGCTGGGGTAAAGCTGAGGTGACTGAAGACCAAAATACAGTTCAGAGCTCAGTTTAACAAATGGTGTAACATTGGAGGTAAAAAGACTTGCATTGGTTGTCCTGCAGGTTGGTCTCCCTGATGAATTGCAGTGTACCCCTCTGGACGAGAAGGAGGCATCTGAAGCTTTATGTCCTCTGTTGATGACATGAGCAATGAGGAAATTTTCAAGAGGAGGTGAGTTTGACTTCTGTAACAATCGATTCTGTTTCACTCTATTCAGGGACCAGCTCTGTGGCTTTGGGCTGAACAGTTAAATCTCAGTGTTTGAACGGATGTGATATCCTTCCATCTCGGAAAATGTACAATGGCTTACAAACAGCAACCATTTTTAAAATAAAATAAAATAAGTAGTAGCCTTAGCAACACATTGTTTCTGTGCACGCATTCTTCTCAAAATAATTGCCTTTAAAATTGTCAGCTCTTAAAAAGAAAAAGAAGAAAGCTGGATCTTTTACCAACCAGAACCTGGAACACACATAGTCTCCAGACTTCTCCCATGTTGGTTTTGTGTTTTGTTAGGCTGTATTCTACCATTAGTTGTCAATAACCCCATACCAAATCCTTCCATGAATAAGATAACTTCACTGCAAATAGCTGTAAAAGCATTTTAGCTTACTTGTCTCTTTAATTCAGAAATAAGTTCTAGTATTTGGAAGATATGTCTTTGAGAAAATGTTTTGTTGGAATTGTTCCCACAGGCAATGCTTTTTTTCCCCCTCCAAAAAAAGCATGTTGATGAGGTGCAAAAGTCAGTATTTGAGCCTTAGTTTTCAACCAGTATCTTTTTTTACCTTCAAAATATACTGGTTTGACTCTCAGCTAGACTTCCCTGTCCTAACCTAATATATTATTAGGTAAGTAGCTTAGGTTGTGATCAGTTTGACATTAAGTTTATCATACCTGAAGACTTATGTTCTTTGCAGGGAATACTGAAGCATTTTGCCAGAGTTTAAATTCATTAATATTTTTCAATTTCCAAGCAGAGGTAATATCAACTCCCTTTTGTCTATTTAGCTCCAAAAATTGCTTCCCATACGGCTCTTTTAAGAATAGTTGTAATTGGTTTGGGAATTACTCTGATGAACTTGCAGTATAACTTTTATTGGGTTCATTTTGTGGGTGAAAATTACTTTCGGTTATTTTCTTAATTGTCTGCATTTTATGTTGGAGGGGGTGGCCATGATTAATAGGAATGGAAACACAAAAAAAATTACCGTGGTTTCCAAGTATTAAATTGTGTTGAATACAAAGATAATAGGAAGGGAACAGAGACAAATAAGAGTTGGGCATCTAAAACAGCTTTTCGTGTGTGTGTGTGTGTGTGTGTGTGTGTGTGAAAATTTTAGGTTTTTGTATATTAAAGTTTCATCAAAATAAAAACACAAGAAGATACTTTATCTAGCCTGCATCTGACGCTGTATCCACAAATTTGAGTGCTCCTAATAGGAATTATTTGTAATTTATGTCAGTATTCACAAGCTGTCAAAATAGAGGAATTTAAGAAATGTAAATGTTGAGATTTTTATCTATGCAATATGAAACACATGTTTTCTGATTAAAGTATAGATAAAACAAACCATTATCCCCATACTGGATTGTATTTCTTGTGTAGAAAAGATTTTTTTTGAGCCCAAAATAGGGGATGGTTGAAAAGGAAGCCCCTTAAAGAACAGTATGATTCAGACCCTTGTGTCCCAGGGTTTGATACTCTGAGGAGGAGAGTCCTAGTTTGCCTCATGACTGCCCAGTGAAGGTAATACCTCTGCTTTACAAGAGGAGTTAGGATCTTTGTAACCCCAAGCACTACGTGAGGGTTCAGTATGTGGAATATGAGTTGCCACAAAATAAGCACATCTTTTAATGCTAATGTGTTGCCATCATTTATTAAAATCCTGTGGGAATAAATGCTGTTGAGGTCCAAACAGTGGAGGTAAGGCTGTTTGTACGTGTATTGGTGTATGTAAATGTGAGTTGCCAAAATGTAGGTTTCAGCTGATATTTATCTCTATGAACACGTTTTTGCTCAAACAGCTATGACTTTTATCTACGCTGCTGCCTGGTTACACATTTAGAGATTTCCTGTTCCAGAAATGTCAAAGTTGGCTCTCTATGGCTTAGCATGTGTTACCATTACCCCTGAGAAATAATCCTTGTGCAGAATGTGTAATGGAGCAGCTATGACATCGTCTTCTGAAAAGGACCTTTTTTGGGAGTTGGTTGTTGCTATTGTTTGGTGGTTTGTTGTTGTCATAACAGACTAAAAATGAAAGGGAGAGTTGACATCTTTTATTAGGAAACTGAGGTAGCTGAGAAAAGAATAGACACGTTTTTCAGATCTCGTTTTCTTCTTCTAGTTGGAAACGGCCTTGTTCTCAGCCTCGAAGGGTGTGTCAGCCTGAAAGCTTGTCTGGTTCTTTTCCCAGCTATATCATTTGGTCTTACATTATTTCTTCTTACAAAGCTTGTTTTCTGTGGTATGTCAGGCAAACCTGTACCTTCTAACATTTCTTATTGATATGGGATCTAAAAATATTAAATATTAATGTGGTATTAAAGCTATCTGGTGTGGGTTTTTTGCATTTATTCTTATATAACTTTGCCTATTTTTCTTTGGCAGCAATGTTTGTTAACCTTCTCATTTTAAATCCTAAAATCTTGAAAATTCTTAGATAACGTGCATTCTATTTTAAATTCTTACTATAAACACAGCAAAAACTGAAGCGTCTTGCTGTAAGTAAGCTACAGCAATTATAGGAAGTTGTGCATGCATGGTGAACAGGTATAGAGGATATTTCAAGGTAGAAAAAAAGTCGAAGTTTTTTAAATACTGTATTGTGTTTTCTAGCATTTGATGTCTTTGAGACCAGGGAACTTGGTTTGAATATTTTTAACAAATATTTCTTTGAAATTAACTAAAATATTTCAGTCTGTTACAGAATCACGTAGTTAATTGCATTCTCTTATTACTTAACTGGATTCCAGTCTGTCTTGCTCATTGGTAATGAAATAAAATAAATGCCTGCTATCCCAAAGCTGTTTGGTAATCATGTAATATATTAATTCTAGCAGCTTTTCCTATGACAGAAATGGTCAGTGGCTACCTTTTGATGGGACCCTAGCTTCTTTTCTGTGCTGTGTTCTTTTTCAGTTAGTTCTGATATCAATTATAAGAACAACAGTAAGGTATGGTAAGTCCCAGATGCTGTGACTGGGCCTTATGCTTGAGACTGTTATAGGAGATCTCTCATTTTCTTGAAATCATTCCAGTGTATCCAGGTTAGAGATCTGCCCAGCCCCGTCTTCCATGGTGTATAAATTCTGCCCATATGATGTTATTGTGAAAAGTGTTCAGTAAAAACAGATTAAGGAGATGATTTCCTAGGTCTTTATGTAATGTTGAAATCCTTATTTAAATGTGATCTGGGCTTCCTGTCTACCTCCCTAATTCTTGTGTCAATTTTCCCTTGTGATTTTTTTCAGTGAGGGTCCTGAAGCAGTTCCCTTCAGACAGAAAAGCTGGTTGACTTGCTATGGGCACTTGGAGTAAGCAGGGAGCAGAAGGGAGGGAGAAAGATCCAGATGCTGGAGCACCTGGCTTGAGAGTTGAACAGTAATTGACTGTACCAGCCACTGGATGTCACTTTTTTCACATAAATATATATATAAGAAGTTAATAGTCTGGCATCAGAGAAAATAGTTTGTGTGTCTGTTGTGGATGTGGAAATGGTGCCTAGGTGAGCACAGGCAGCAGAATTTTTCTTTCTCTGCCTTGTGCTTTTTCATCTGAAAATTGAGAGGTTAATTTGAAGTGACAACTTGTTATCTTGGAGTGCAAGATGCTTGTAGCTGACTTTTGCCTATGTTACCCTATAATGCTTCTTAAGTGGGGTTTAGATGTTGGCTTTTCCTATAATGTGTAGCCATGAGACAGCCATCAGGAAGGTCCTATTTCTGCCACTACCATGCTGATCTCCATCCCCTTTGTAGCATTAGCATTGACTTGCACCATGAGTTTGAGTCAACAGAAATGTGTTTTTCACAACAGTGCTTTTGATCTTCTGTGCATTTGTAGGCTTGTCTTAAAGACGAAAATGTGGATGTAGAGAAAGATACATCAAAGGCAGAGAAAGGAAAGATGCAGCCAATTAAAAAAAAAAAAGAGAGAGAGAGAAAAAAGACAGAAAGGAACAAAACCCAAGAGGAAGTATTCTCTTCTTGAGTTGGTGACCAGGCACTGCAGAATATCTAGCTAAGGAACAGCTTGAAAAAAATGTATGGGCAACATCAACGCCAGTCAAATTCTAATTGTCCTTCTGTGGATCGACGTATGTAGTTACACTTGATCTGGTCATGTGTTGTGCAAACAGAATTGTGCCTAGCGTACAGCCTGTCTGTTATGTCAGTCCCAACTGCCACATCTGACAACATTATCAAAAGGTTGGAATAAAAGGAAGAAGAGTCTCCTCTTGACTAAGCCACAAAGAACTGTGGTAAGTCTTTTTCACTTATGAGTCAATGTATATGCAGGTAACCCTCTGCCAGAGCACACTGTACCATCACTTTTCTGTTCCTGGCTAAATTTTCATCTTTCTAGTAAATATGTAAAATAATAAAATATAAACAATGTTCTAAGTATATTAATATGCAATATAACAAAATATGTAAAATAAATAGAAAATATATAAAATGCATAATATAAGCTATATATAAAAATGTATCCCCTAATTCGTGAGCTTAATCTTTACAGTATTAATAACACAGACTTCCTGTAGTGTCAGAATGTTCTTTTCTGCTGAAATGCTTCCTGTCTAGTTGTCAGCTCTTAAAATTTTGCTGGTATTTAGGATGTAGAATGACATCTTGGGCTTGGTGAAGTGAGGTCTACTTCTTCCAATGACTTCAGGTTGAGCAGGTTTTTCCCATGTGTATTGAGTTGTTCTGAAGTGCTATGGCATTCTTGCAACACCCCCCCTCCCCAAATAGAACTGCCCCCCCATCATCGGGGGGGGGGAGGGGGGAAGTATAAAAATCATCCAGTAAAAAATTGGCTCTGATTTTTATTCCTAACAAAACCTTTTTGTTCTAAATAAAAATACATGGTGTTGTATCTTATAAAATTCTGTGCATTTGAACTTGAAGAATAGAAATTTAAGCATGGATCCAATCTCAAAACCAGCAATTATTTTTAACAATTTTTCTCCTACTTGTCATTCCTCTGAAACTTATGACATAAACACTGAAGTGATGGTGTTTTAGCAGGGTTTCTGTATTTGTAATTTTTTATTAAGTTTTCACCTATTTATGATAAATTGCTATCTTAAAGGTTTATTTAGTGCTCTGGAAAACTTTTTAGTTTTTACAGTAATATCTCGTTAGTGTATTTAAAACTGAAATGGTCTTTCCCCCCCCCCCCCTTCTAGTTGTGTTTTCGTCACCTGATGTCATCTGCAATTAAAACTGAAGTAAGGGTCACTGCATGGTAGGGTCTCAGGTGGCTGCTGGTTACCAGCTCTACAGGCTTTTTCATTAAATAATGGTCTTTTTCCAAGGGTCTTTTAGTCAATCCAAGGGAAGTCTGCTGCCTCCCTGGGGCCCGGGTTAAGTACATTACTAGGAAACTCCCTGGTCTGGTACGGCCCTCCGATTACTACCCACTATTGGTTATACAGGCTGGCAGTGAGGAGGTTGCAGAGAGAAGTCCCGAAGCGATCAAAAGGGACTTCAGGGCACTGGGGCAATTGGTGGAAGGATCAGGAGCACAGGTAGTGTTTTCCTCAATCCCTTTACTGGCAGGGAAGAATACTGAAGGGAACAGGAAAACTCATCGGATCAACACGTGGCTCAGGGGCTGGTGCCATCGGCAGAATTTTGGCTTCTTTGATCATGGGGAGGTTTACACAGCACCGGGCCTGCTGGCCACGGATGGAGTTCAGCTGTCTCACAGGGGGAAAAGGATTCTCGCTTATGAGTTGGCCGGGCTCATCGAGAGGGCTTTAAACTAGGATCGAAGGGGGAAGGGGATAAAACCAGGCTCACTAGATTAGAGCCTAGGGGCGGCACGCCAATATTGGGGGCGAAATCGATAGCCCAGCTCAAGTGCATCTATGCCAATGCACGCAGCATGGGCGGCAAACAGGAGGAGCTGGAAGCCATTGTGCAGCGGGATAGCTATGACTTAGTTGCCATCATGGAAACATGGTGGGATGAGTCTCACAATTGGAGTGCTGCAATGGATGGCTATAAGCTCTTCAGAAGGGACAGGCGAGGAAGGAGAGGCGGTGGAGTAGCTCTGTATGTTAGGGAGTGCTTCGATTGTCTAGAGCTCAATGATTGTGATGATCAGGTTGAGTGCTTGTGGGTAAGGATGAGGGGGAAGGCCAACAAGGCAGATATCCTGCTGGGAGTCTGTTACAGACCACCTAGCCAGGACGAGGAGGCAGATGAAGCATTCTACCAGAGGCTGGCAGAAGTCTCACAATCACTAGCCCTTGTTCTCGTGGGAGACTTCAACTTACCGGACATCTGCTGGAAATACCACACGGCAGAGAGGAAACAGTCGAGGAGGTTCCTGGAGTGTGTGGAAGATAACTTCCTGACGCAGCTGGTAAGCGAGCCTACCAGGGGAGGTGCCTCGCTTGACCTGCTGTTCACAGACAGAGAAGGACTGGTGGGAGATGTGGTGGTCGGAGGCCGTCTTGGGCTTAGCGACCATGAAATGATAGAATTCTCGATTCTTGGTGAAGTAAGGAGGGGGGCCAGCAAAACTGCTACCATGGACTTCCGGAGGGCAGACATTGGCCTGCTCAGGACACTGGTTGAGAGAGTCCCTTGGGAGACAGTCCTGAAGGGCAAAGGGGTCCAGGAAGGCTGGACGTTCTTCAAGAAGGAAGTCTTAAAGGCACAGGAGCGGGCTGTCCCCATGTGCTGTAAGAAGAACGGGCAGGGAAGACAACCGGCCTGGCTGAACGGGGAGCTCTGGCTGGGACTCAGGAAAAAAAGGAGAGTTTACTGCTTGTGGAAGAAGGGGCAGGCAACTCAAGAAGAGTACAGGGATCTCGTTAGGTCATGCAGAGAGGAAATTAGAAAGGCAAAAGCCCAGCTAGAACTCAACCTGGCCACTGTCGTGAGAGACAACAAAAAATGTTTTTACAAATATATTAATGACAAAAAAGAGCCAAGAAGAATCTCCATCCTTTATTGGATGTGATAGGGAACATTGCCACCAAGGACGAGGAAAAGGCTGAGGTACTTAACTCCTTCTTTGCCTCAGTCTTTAATAGTCAGACCAGTTATCCTCAGGGTATTCGGCCCCCTGAGCTGGAAGACAAGGACGGCAAGCAGGATAAACGCCCCATAATCCAAGAGGAAGCAGTTAACGGCCTGCTATGCCACCTGGATGCTCACAAGTCTATGGGGCCGGATGGGATCCACCCGAGGGTGCTGAGGGAGCTGGCAGAGGAGCTTGCCAAGCTGCTCTCCATCATTTACCAGAAGTCCTGGTTAACAGGGGAGGTCCTGGACGACTGGAGGCTTGACAATGTGATGCCCATCTACAAGAAGGGCCGGAAGGAGGATCCGGGGAACTACAGGCCGGTCAGCCTGACCTCGGTGCCGGGGAAGATTATGGAGCGGTTTGTTTTGAGGGCGCTCACGAGCCATGTCCGGGACAACCAGGGGATCAGGCCCAGCCAGCACGGGTTCATGGAAGGCAGGTCCTGCTTGACCAACCTGATCTCCTTCTATGACCAGGTGACCCACCTAGTGGATGAGGGAAAGGCAGTGGATGTGGTCTACCTGGACTTCAGTAAAGCCTTTGACACTGTCTCCCACGGCATTCTCCTAGAGAAGCTGGCGACTCATGGCTTAGACAGGTACACTCTTTGCTGGGTAAAAAACTGGCTGGACGGCCGAGCCCAGAGAGTTGTGGTCAACGGAGTTAAATCCAGTTGGCGGCCGGTCACGAGCGGTGTTCCCCAGGGCTCAGTTTTGGGGCCGGTCCTGTTCAATATCTTTATCAACGATCTGGATGAGGGGATTGAGTGCACCCTCAGGAAGTTTGCAGACGACACCAAGTTGGGCGGGAGTGTTGATCTGCTCGAGGGTAGGAAGGCTCTGCAGAGGGATCTGGACAGGCTGGATCGATGGGCTGAGGCCAACTGTATGAGGTTCAACAAGGCCAAGTGCCGGGTCCTGTACTTCGGCCACAACAACCCCATGCAACGCTACAGGCTTGGGGAAGAGTGGCTGGAAAGCTGCCCAGAGGAAAAGGACCTGGGGGTGCTGATTGACAGCCAGCTGAACATGAGCCGGCAGTGTGCCCAGGTGGCCAAGAAGGCCAATGGCATCCTGGCCTGTATCAGAAATAGTGTGGCCAGCAGGAGTAGGGAAGTGATCGTCCGCCTGTACTCGGCACTGGTGAGGCCGCACCTCGAATACTGTGTTCAGTTTTGGGCCCCTCACTACAAGAAGGACATGGAGGTGCTGGAGCGTGTCCAGAGAAGGGCAATGAAGCTGGAGAAGGGTCTGGAGAACAAATCTTATGAGAAGCGGCTGAGGGAACTGGGACTGTTTAGCCTGGAGAAGAGGAGGCTCAGGGGAGACCTCATCGCGCTCTACAACTACCTGAAAGGAGGTTGTAGTGAGATGGGTGTTGGTCTCTTCTCCCAAGTAACTAGCGATAGTATGAGAGGAAATGGCCTCAAGTTGCGCGAAGGGAGGTTTAGACTGGACATTAGGAGAAATTTCTTTACTGAAAGAGTGGTCAAGCATTGAAACAGGCTGCCCAGGGAAGTGGTTGAGTCACCATCCCTGGAAGTATTTAAAGGATGTGTAGATGAGGTGCTTAGGGACATGGTTTAGTGGGCATGGTGGTGTTGAGTTGATGGTTGGACTCGATGATCTTAGAGGGCTATTCCAACCTTAATGATTCTATGATTCTATGGATGGTGGCAAATGCCCTGTGGGGGTGGTTGCAGCAATGGAAGCAGAACAACTGGCAGCGCAGAGGTAAACCCATCTGGGCTGCCGCATTGTGGCAAGATATTGCTGCCCGGGTAGAGAACCTGGTTGTAAAAGTACGTCACGTAGATGCTCACGTACCCAAGAGTCAGGCCCCTGAAGAACACCAAAACAACCAGCAGGTGGACCAGGCTGCTAAGATTGAAGTGGCTCAGGTGGATCTGGACTGGCAACATAAGGGTGAATTATTTATAGCTCAGTGGGCCCATGACACCTCAGGCCATCAAGGAAGAGATGCAACATATAGATGGGCTCGTGATCGAGGGGTGGACTTGACCATGGACGCTATTGCACAGGTTATCCATGAATGTGAAACATGTGCTGCAATCAAGCAAGCCAAGCGAGTAAAGCCTCTCTGGTATGGGGGACGATGGTTGAAATATAAATATGGGGAGGCCTGGCAGATTGATTATATCACACTCCCACAAACCCGACAAGGCAAGCGCTATGTGCTCACCATGGTGGAAGCAACCACCGGATGGCTGGATACATACCCCGTGCCCCATGCCACTGCCCGGAACACCATCCTGGGCCTTGAAAAGCAAGTCCTATGGCGACATGGCACCCCAGAAATAATTGAGTCAGACAACGGGACTCATTTCCGAAACACCCTCCTATACACCTGGGCCAAAGAGCATGGCATTGAGTGGGTATATCACATCCCCTACCATGCACCAGCCTCCGGGAAAATGGAATGATACAATGGACTGCTAAAGACTACACTGAGGGCAATGGGTGGTGGGACATTCAAGCATTGGGATACACATTTAGCAAAAGCCACCTGGCTAGTCAATACCAGGGGATCTTTCAATCGAGCTGGCCCTGCCCAATCCAAACCCTTACGTACTGTGGAGGGGGATAAAGTCCCTGTCGTGCACATAAGAAATATGCTGGGGAAGACAGTCTGGGTTACTCCTGCCTCTGGCAAGGGAAAACCCATCCGTGGGATTGCTTTTGCTCAAGGACCTGTGTGTACTTGGTGGGTAATGCGAAAGGATCGGTAAGTCTGGTGTGTACCTCAAGGGTATTTGATTTTGGGTGAAAATAGCCAATGAACTGAATTGTATGATGTTAATTGCTATATAATACTGTATGTCATCACTTCTATGGTTGCTATATGCCATATCAACGGTACTGCAGTAAAAATCACCGAGATTAATGAAGAATGAAATCTGATGGAATCGAGCAAAGTGCAGCAATGTTAGAACCGAACGAATGCAGCGATAATGGAATCAGAACTGGCTTCGGGATGCAGCAATCCAACACCACACACCATCTCTCCTGCCCTGAAAGACTGTTATGACAGATGGAGCCCAAAGTCATGGACTAAATGAACTCAACGGACGTTTTAGAGGGATGGCCCATAGACTAAGGGAATGATTTCTGTGTGTATATATATCAAAAGGCAGGAAAAGTGGTGGTAATTAATTGAAATGTATTGGAAAGTGTGGGACCTGAGCATGACGTCGATGGTGTGGAATAAGGGGTGGATACTGTCTTGGTTTTGGCTGGGATAGAGTTAATTTTCTTCCTAGTAGCTGGTATAGTGCTGTGTTTTCGATTTAGTATGAGAAGAATGTTGATAACACACTGATGTTTTTAGTTGTTGCTAAGTAGTGCTTACCCTAGTCAAGGACTTTTCAGCTTCCCATGCAATGCCAGCGAGAGGCTGGGAGGGAGCATAGCCAGGACAGCTGACCCAAACTGGCCAACGGGGTATTCCATACCATATGATGTCATGCTCAGTATATAAGCTGGGGGAGTTGGCCGGGGGGTGGCGACCGGTGCTCGGGAACTGGCTGGGCGGGTGGTGAGCAATTGCATTGTGCATCACTTGCATCACTTATTTTGTATATTCTTTTATCATTATTATTATTTCCCCTTCCTTTTCTGTCTAATTAAACTGTTTTTATCTCAGTCCACGAATTTTACTTGTTTTCCAATTCTCTCCCCCATCCCACTGTGTGTGTGGGGGGGGTGAGCAAGCAGCTGTGTGGTGTTTAGCTGCCTGTCAGGTTAGACCACAACAAGCTCTCAAGCTGGACCTGCTCTGTTGAGCCCAGAGTCATAATGGTTTTCTGCTGGAAAGGCGTCATTAACACAAACTTCACAGAGTTGATGCTGAAATCTGACTCATTGGAAGGGTGGGGAGAGGAAAGCTCTGCTCAGCTGAGTCAAGAAGATACTCTTACAGTAAGCTATGGTCATCTCACCAACCTGGATCATTTTAGGACTCAGACAGCAGATGCTCAGATTCCAGATACAGATTAATTTTTTTTTTTTTTTGTCCAATTTAATGATGAGTGTATCAGGACGTGGAACCCAGGGCTCTCCTAGGTTTTAGCATGAAACAAAAATGTACCCACTGTTACAACATGAGTCATTTTGCTGCTTGCCAGAACTCAGTGCAAAAGAGTGATGACGTCTTGCCTGTTTTTCTTTGGATAAAGTGACTTCTATCTACACTATTTCACCTGGATTTCTTTTCTCTCTACTTATTTTGTGAGTTGTCAGTGGCAGGACTGTTTCATTATTTGCTATATAAGAAAGGAAAAAAAGGCTTTTATTTATAGCCTACCAAGAGCTTAAAGTATACAGGCACATAAGTTTTCAAAAGAATGAACAAAACAAAATGTAAATGAGTTTTTCCTACTATTTTTAAATGGATTTTGACACTCAGCAGATTCGAACTACTTAGTCTTTTCTCATGATTCACAAGTAGGTCCACCATATACTTTAAAAGAATTAATTAATATATCACCCTGCAGAACACTAATGCATGCATTATTCATTCTGCCTCAGCTTGTTTGAAATGTTTGCATGAAGAACTCCTCTAGTAAGTACTGTTTCATTTCATCACTTACAGTGCCTGCAACCTGACTGCAGTAAAATTTACAGCACTGGGCTCTTGTATGATTAATATACTACTGCCCTAAGAACATGCTATACTTTTGGTACCATTACACACATGGGTTTCTGTTGGATACCACTCTTTGTGACTTCACATATCAAGAATATAAAGGTAGCAAATGTTTCCTCAAAGTATGCTTTTAATCTTATTTATCAGACATAGAAGACATTCTATGAAATTTGTAGAAGAGCTCCTTTGGAAGGAGATGATACAATTCGAGCTAAGCAAGAAACCTAAGATTAATCTGCTCATGTCTAGTCATCTGTAATTTAGAGCTAGATATGCCCCCAAAACAAAAAGACCTATAGGACTCCTAGACAAGTAAATGAATAAAAACACCCAGCAATGTCTCCCTCACTTACTTATCAGGCAAAGCAAGGGAGAGGTGGAAACTCCACAACACACTAACCCTGACACCTTCTCTTTGCTCTTCCTCTTAGAATTCCTCATCGTGGGAAGCATAAAGTGGCACCACAAAATCAAAATAAAACTACTTGGAATGGCTTGCTTGTGGTGGAATCTGCACTGCTCAGAGGACAGAAGGCAAATGGGGAAACAGGATGTGAAGCCATAATACATGTCACTGTCTACCTGCAGCAGTAGCACAGTCCTTTAGGGCATCATTTACCAAATTTGACCAATATGTTTAACTATTAAAACAAAATTAGCAAAGGTTTGTATTATACACTGCTTGAATTGTATGTAATTAAGAGTAAACAAGCTCAGTTGTCTCCATTGGTATCTAATATGGTTTTATAATAAACAGAGGCAACCTTTACTTTATATAGTATTAATTTCCCAACAGCAATGAAAAACTGGGACTGCAAAATTCACTGTAGAGTTTTAAGATACAACAGAACTGAGGAGACAAAACTTTTTTATAAAAGATGTGATCAAAAGCCAGACATGAAAACACTTGGATTGACTAAAAGACCCTTGGAAAAAGACCATTATTTAATGAAAAAGCCTGCATTTTGCTGCACATTGCTGCACTTTGCTCGATTCCATCAGATTTCATTCTTCATTAATCTCGGTGATTTTTACTGCAGTACCGTTGATATGGCATATAGCAACCATAGAAGTGATGACATACAGTATTATATAGCAATTAACATCATACAATTCAGTTCATTGGCTATTTTCACCCAAAATCAAATACCCTTGAGGTACACACCAGACTTACCGATCCTTTCGCATTACCCACCAAGTACACACAGGTCCTTGAGCAAAAGCAATCCCACGGATGGGTTTTCCCTTGCCAGAGGCAGGAGTAACCCAGACTGTCTTCCCCAGCATATTTCTTATGTGCACGACAGGGACTTTATCCCCCTCCACAGTACGTAAGGGTTTGGATTGGGCAGGGCCAGCTCGATTGAAAGATCCCCTGGTATTGACTAGCCAGGTGGCTTTTGCTAAATGTGTATCCCAATGCTTGAATGTCCCACCACCCATTGCCCTCAGTGTAGTCTTTAGCAGTCCATTGTATCATTCCATTTTCCCGGAGGCTGGTGCATGGTAGGGGATGTGATATACCCACTCAATGCCATGCTCTTTGGCCCAGGTGTCTAGGAGGGTGTTTCGGAAATGAGTCCCGTTGTCTGACTCAATTATTTCTGGGGTGCCATGTCGCCATAGGACTTGCTTTTCAAGGCCCAGGATGGTGTTCCGGGCAGTGGCATGGGGCACGGGGTATGTATCCAGCCATCCGGTGGTTGCTTCCACCATGGTGAGCACATAGCGCTTGCCTTGTCGGGTTTGTGGGAGTGTGATATAATCAATCTGCCAGGCCTCCCCATATTTATATTTCAACCATCGTCCCCCATACCAGAGAGGCTTTACTCGCTTGGCTTGCTTGATTGCAGCACATGTTTCACATTCATGGATAACCTGTGCAATAGCGTCCATGGTCAAGTCCACCCCTCGATCACGAGCCCATCTATATGTTGCATCTCTTCCTTGATGGCCTGAGGTGTCATGGGCCCACCGAGCTATAAATAATTCACCCTTATGTTGCCAGTCCAGATCCACCTGAGCCACTTCAATCTTAGCAGCCTGGTCCACCTGCTGGTTGTTTTGGTGTTCTTCAGGGGCCTGACTCTTGGGTACGTGAGCATCTACGTGACGTACTTTTACAACCAGGTTCTCTACCCGGGCAGCAATATCTTGCCACAATGCGGCAGCCCAGATGGGTTTACCTCTGCGCTGCCAGTTGTTCTGCTTCCATTGCTGCAACCACCCCCACAGGGCATTTGCCACCATCCATAGAATCATAGAATCATTAAGGTTGGAATAGCCCTCTAAGATCATCGAGTCCAACCATCAACTCAACACCACCATGCCCACTAAACCATGTCCCTAAGCACCTCATCTACACATCCTTTAAATACTTCCAGGGATGGTGACTCAACCACTTCCCTGGGCAGCCTGTTTCAATGCTTGACCACTCTTTCAGTAAAGAAATTTCTCCTAATGTCCAGTCTAAACCTCCCTTCGCACAACTTGAGGCCATTTCCTCTCATACTATCGCTAGTTACTTGGGAGAAGAGACCAACACCCATCTCACTACAACCTCCTTTCAGGTAGTTGTAGAGCGCGATGAGGTCTCCCCTGAGCCTCCTCTTCTCCAGGCTAAACAGTCCCAGTTCCCTCAGCCGCTTCTCATAAGATTTGTTCTCCAGACCCTTCTCCAGCTTCATTGCCCTTCTCTGGACACGCTCCAGCACCTCCATGTCCTTCTTGTAGTGAGGGGCCCAAAATGGAACACAGTATTCGAGGTGCGGCCTCACCAGTGCCGAGTACAGGGGCACGATCACTTCCCTACTCCTGCTGGCCACACTATTTCTGATACAGGCCAGGATGCCATTGGCCTTCTTGGCCACCTGGGCACACTGCCGGCTCATGTTCAGCTGGCTGTCAATCAGCACCCCCAGGTCCTTTTCCTCTGGGCAGCTTTCCAGCCACTCTTCCCCAAGCCTGTAGCGTTGCATGGGGTTGTTGTGGCCAAAGTACAGGATCTGGCACTTGGCCTTGTTGAACCTCATACAGTTGGCCTCAGCCCATCGATCCAGTCTGTCCAGATCCCTCTGCAGAGCCTTCCTACCCTCGAGCAGATCAACACTCCCGCCCAACTTGGTGTCGTCTGCAAACTTCCTGAGGGTGCACTCAATCCCCTCATCCAGATCGTTGATAAAGATATTGAACAGGACCGGCCCCAAAACTGAGCCCTGGGGAACACCGCTCGTGACCGGCCGCCAACTGGATTTAACTCCGTTGACCACAACTCTCTGGGCTCGGCCGTCCAGCCAGTTTTTTACCCAGCAAAGAGTGTACCTGTCTAAGCCATGAGTCGCCAGCTTCTCTAGGAGAATGCCGTGGGAGACAGTGTCAAAGGCTTTACTGAAGTCCAGGTAGACCACATCCACTGCCTTTCCCTCATCCACTAGGTGGGTCACCTGGTCATAGAAGGAGATCAGGTTGGTCAAGCAGGACCTGCCTTCCATGAACCCGTGCTGGCTGGGCCTGATCCCCTGGTTGTCCCGGACATGGCTCGTGAGCGCCCTCAAAACAAACCGCTCCATAATCTTCCCCGGCACCGAGGTCAGGCTGACCGGCCTGTAGTTCCCCGGATCCTCCTTCCGGCCCTTCTTGTAGATGGGCATCACATTGTCAAGCCTCCAGTCGTCCAGGACCTCCCCTGTTAACCAGGACTTCTGGTAAATGATGGAGAGCAGCTTGGCAAGCTCCTCTGCCAGCTCCCTCAGCACCCTCGGGTGGATCCCATCCGGCCCCATAGACTTGTGAGCATCCAGGTGGCATAGCAGGCCGTTAACTGCTTCCTCTTGGATTATGGGGGGTTTATCCTGCTTGCCGTCCTTGTCTTCCAGCTCAGGGGGCCGAATACCCTGAGGATAACTGGTCTGACTATTAAAGACTGAGGCAAAGAAGGAGTTAAGTACCTCAGCCTTTTCCTCGTCCTTGGTGGCAATGTTCCCTACCACATCCAATAAAGGATGGAGATTCTTCTTGGCTCTTTTTTGTCATTAATATATTTGTAAAAACATTTTTTGTTGTCTCTCATGACAGTGGCCAGGTTGAGTTCTAGCTGGGCTTTTGCCTTTCTAATTTCCTCTCTGCATGACCTAACGAGATCCCTGTACTCTTCTTGAGTTGCCTGCCCCTTCTTCCACAAGCAGTAAACTCTCCTTTTTTTCCTGAGTCCCAGCCAGAGCTCCCCGTTCAGCCAGGCCGGTTGTCTTCCCTGCCCGTTCTTACAGCACATGGGGACAGCCCGCTCCTGTGCCTTTAAGACTTCCTTCTTGAAGAACGTCCAGCCTTCCTGGACCCCTTTGCCCTTCAGGACTGTCTCCCAAGGGACTCTCTCAACCAGTGTCCTGAGCAGGCCAATGTCTGCCCTCCGGAAGTCCATGGTAGCAGTTTTGCTGGCCCCCCTCCTTACTTCACCAAGAATCGAGAATTCTATCATTTCATGGTCGCTAAGCCCAAGACGGCCTCCGACCACCACATCTCCCACCAGTCCTTCTCTGTCTGTGAACAGCAGGTCAAGCGAGGCACCTCCCCTGGTAGGCTCGCTTACCAGCTGCGTCAGGAAGTTATCTTCCACACACTCCAGGAACCTCCTCGACTGTTTCCTCTCTGCCGTGTGGTATTTCCAGCAGATGTCCGGTAAGTTGAAGTCTCCCACGAGAACAAGGGCTAGTGATTGTGAGACTTCTGCCAGCCTCTGGTAGAATGCTTCATCTGCCTCCTCGTCCTGGCTAGGTGGTCTGTAACAGACTCCCAGCAGGATATCTGCCTTGTTGGCCTTCCCCCTCATCCTTACCCACAAGCACTCAACCTGATCATCACAATCATTGAGCTCTAGACAATCGAAGCACTCCCTAACATACAGAGCTACTCCACCGCCTCTCCTTCCTCGCCTGTCCCTTCTGAAGAGCTTATAGCCATCCATTGCAGCACTCCAATTGTGAGACTCATCCCACCATGTTTCCATGATGGCAACTAAGTCATAGCTATCCCGCTGCACAATGGCTTCCAGCTCCTCCTGTTTGCCGCCCATGCTGCGTGCATTGGCATAGATGCACTTGAGCTGGGCTATCGATTTCGCCCCCAATATTGGCGTGCCGCCCCTAGGCTCTAATCTAGTGAGCCTGGTTTTATCCCCTTCCCCCTTCGATCCTAGTTTAAAGCCCTCTCGATGAGCCCGGCCAACTCATAAGCGAGAATCCTTTTCCCCCTGTGAGACAGCTGAACTCCATCCGTGGCCAGCAGGCCCGGTGCTGTGTAAACCTCCCCATGATCAAAGAAGCCAAAATTCTGCCGATGGCACCAGCCCCTGAGCCACGTGTTGATCCGATGAGTTTTCCTGTTCCCTTCAGTATTCTTCCCTGCCAGTAAAGGGATTGAGGAAAACACTACCTGTGCTCCTGATCCTTCCACCAATTGCCCCAGTGCCCTGAAGTCCCTTTTGATCGCTTCGGGACTTCTCTCTGCAACCTCCTCACTGCCAGCCTGTATAACCAATAGTGGGTAGTAATCGGAGGGCCGTACCAGACCAGGGAGTTTCCTAGTAATGTACTTAACCCGGGCCCCAGGGAGGCAGCAGACTTCCCTTGGATTGACTAAAAGACCCTTGGAAAAAGACCATTATTTAATGAAAAAGCCTGTAGAGCTGGTAACCAGCAGCCACCTGAGACCCTACCATGCAGTGACCCTTACTTCAGTTTTAATTGCAGATGACATCAGGTGACGAAAACACAACTAGAAGGGGGGGGGGGGGAAAGACCATTTCAGTTTTAAATACACTAACGAGATATTACTGTAAAAACTAAAAAGTTTTCCAGAGCACTAAATAAACCTTTAAGATAGCAATTTATCATAAATAGGTGAAAACTTAATAAAAAATTACAAATACAGAAACCCTGCTAAAACACCATCACTTCAGTGTTTATGTCATAAGTTTCAGAGGAATGACAAGTAGGAGAAAAATTGTTAAAAATAATTGCTGGTTTTGAGATTGGATCCATGCTTAAATTTCTATTCTTCAAGTTCAAATGCACAGAATTTTATAAGATACAACACCATGTATTTTTATTTAGAACAAAAAGGTTTTGTTAGGAATAAAAATCAGAGCCAATTTTTTACTGGATGATTTTTATACTTCCCCCCTCCCCCCCCCCGATGATGGGGGGGCAGTTCTATTTGGGGAGGGGGGGTGTTGCAAGAATGCCATAGCACTTCAGAACAACTCAATACACATGGGAAAAACCTGCTCAACCTGAAGTCATTGGAAGAAGTAGACCTCACTTCACCAAGCCCAAGATGTCATTCTACATCCTAAATACCAGCAAAATTTTAAGAGCTGACAACTAGACAGGAAGCATTTCAGCAGAAAAGAACATTCTGACACTACAGGAAGTCTGTGTTATTAATACTGTAAAGATTAAGCTCACGAATTAGGGGATACATTTTTATATATAGCTTATATTATGCATTTTATATATTTTCTATTTATTTTACATATTTTGTTATATTGCATATTAATATACTTAGAACATTGTTTATATTTTATTATTTTACATATTTACTAGAAAGATGAAAATTTAGCCAGGAACAGAAAAGTGATGGTACAGTGTGCTCTGGCAGAGGGTTACCTGCATATACATTGACTCATAAGTGAAAAAGACTTACCACAGTTCTTTGTGGCTTAGTCAAGAGGAGACTCTTCTTCCTTTTATTCCAACCTTTTGATAATGTTGTCAGATGTGGCAGTTGGGACTGACATAACAGACAGGCTGTACGCTAGGCACAATTCTGTTTGCACAACACATGACCAGATCAAGTGTAACTACATACGTCGATCCACAGAAGGACAATTAGAATTTGACTGGCGTTGATGTTGCCCATACATTTTTTTCAAGCTGTTCCTTAGCTAGATATTCTGCAGTGCCTGGTCACCAACTCAAGAAGAGAATACTTCCTCTTGGGTTTTGTTCCTTTCTGTCTTTTTTCTCTCTCTCTCTTTTTTTTTTTTAATTGGCTGCATCTTTCCTTTCTCTGCCTTTGATGTATCTTTCTCTACATCCACATTTTCGTCTTTAAGACAAGCCTACAAATGCACAGAAGATCAAAAGCACTGTTGTGAAAAACACATTTCTGTTGACTCAAACTCATGGTGCAAGTCAATGCTAATGCTACAAAGGGGATGGAGATCAGCATGGTAGTGGCAGAAATAGGACCTTCCTGATGGCTGTCTCATGGCTACACATTATAGGAAAAGCCAACATCTAAACCCCACTTAAGAAGCATTATAGGGTAACATAGGCAAAAGTCAGCTACAAGCATCTTGCACTCCAAGATAACAAGTTGTCACTTCAAATTAACCTCTCAATTTTCAGATGAAAAAGCACAAGGCAGAGAAAGAAAAATTCTGCTGCCTGTGCTCACCTAGGCACCATTTCCACATCCACAACAGACACACAAACTATTTTCTCTGATGCCAGACTATTAACTTCTTATATATATATTTATGTGAAAAAAGTGACATCCAGTGGCTGGTACAGTCAATTACTGTTCAACTCTCAAGCCAGGTGCTCCAGCATCTGGATCTTTCTCCCTCCCTTCTGCTCCCTGCTTACTCCAAGTGCCCATAGCAAGTCAACCAGCTTTTCTGTCTGAAGGGAACTGCTTCAGGACCCTCACTGAAAAAAATCACAAGGGAAAATTGACACAAGAATTAGGGAGGTAGACAGGAAGCCCAGATCACATTTAAATAAGGATTTCAACATTACATAAAGACCTAGGAAATCATCTCCTTAATCTGTTTTTACTGAACACTTTTCACAATAACATCATATGGGCAGAATTTATACACCATGGAAGACGGGGCTGGGCAGATCTCTAACCTGGATACACTGGAATGATTTCAAGAAAATGAGAGATCTCCTATAACAGTCTCAAGCATAAGGCCCAGTCACAGCATCTGGGACTTACCATACCTTACTGTTGTTCTTATAATTGATATCAGAACTAACTGAAAAAGAACACAGCACAGAAAAGAAGCTAGGGTCCCATCAAAAGGTAGCCACTGACCATTTCTGTCATAGGAAAAGCTGCTAGAATTAATATATTACATGATTACCAAACAGCTTTGGGATAGCAGGCATTTATTTTATTTCATTACCAATGAGCAAGACAGACTGGAATCCAGTTAAGTAATAAGAGAATGCAATTAACTACGTGATTCTGTAACAGACTGAAATATTTTAGTTAATTTCAAAGAAATATTTGTTAAAAATATTCAAACCAAGTTCCCTGGTCTCAAAGACATCAAATGCTAGAAAACACAATACAGTATTTAAAAAACTTCGACTTTTTTTCTACCTTGAAATATCCTCTATACCTGTTCACCATGCATGCACAACTTCCTATAATTGCTGTAGCTTACTTACAGCAAGACGCTTCAGTTTTTGCTGTGTTTATAGTAAGAATTTAAAATAGAATGCACGTTATCTAAGAATTTTCAAGATTTTAGGATTTAAAATGAGAAGGTTAACAAACATTGCTGCCAAAGAAAAATAGGCAAAGTTATATAAGAATAAATGCAAAAAACCCACACCAGATAGCTTTAATACCACATTAATATTTAATATTTTTAGATCCCATATCAATAAGAAATGTTAGAAGGTACAGGTTTGCCTGACATACCACAGAAAACAAGCTTTGTAAGAAGAAATAATGTAAGACCAAATGATATAGCTGGGAAAAGAACCAGACAAGCTTTCAGGCTGACACACCCTTCGAGGCTGAGAACAAGGCCGTTTCCAACTAGAAGAAGAAAACGAGATCTGAAAAACGTGTCTATTCTTTTCTCAGCTACCTCAGTTTCCTAATAAAAGATGTCAACTCTCCCTTTCATTTTTAGTCTGTTATGACAACAACAAACCACCAAACAATAGCAACAACCAACTCCCAAAAAAGGTCCTTTTCAGAAGACGATGTCATAGCTGCTCCATTACACATTCTGCACAAGGATTATTTCTCAGGGGTAATGGTAACACATGCTAAGCCATAGAGAGCCAACTTTGACATTTCTGGAACAGGAAATCTCTAAATGTGTAACCAGGCAGCAGCGTAGATAAAAGTCATAGCTGTTTGAGCAAAAACGTGTTCATAGAGATAAATATCAGCTGAAACCTACATTTTGGCAACTCACATTTACATACACCAATACACGTACAAACAGCCTTACCTCCACTGTTTGGACCTCAACAGCATTTATTCCCACAGGATTTTAATAAATGATGGCAACACATTAGCATTAAAAGATGTGCTTATTTTGTGGCAACTCATATTCCACATACTGAACCCTCACGTAGTGCTTGGGGTTACAAAGATCCTAACTCCTCTTGTAAAGCAGAGGTATTACCTTCACTGGGCAGTCATGAGGCAAACTAGGACTCTCCTCCTCAGAGTATCAAACCCTGGGACACAAGGGTCTGAATCATACTGTTCTTTAAGGGGCTTCCTTTTCAACCATCCCCTATTTTGGGCTCAAAAAAAATCTTTTCTACACAAGAAATACAATCCAGTATGGGGATAATGGTTTGTTTTATCTATACTTTAATCAGAAAACATGTGTTTCATATTGCATAGATAAAAATCTCAACATTTACATTTCTTAAATTCCTCTATTTTGACAGCTTGTGAATACTGACATAAATTACAAATAATTCCTATTAGGAGCACTCAAATTTGTGGATACAGCGTCAGATGCAGGCTAGATAAAGTATCTTCTTGTGTTTTTATTTTGATGAAACTTTAATATACAAAAACCTAAAATTTTCACACACACACACACACACACACACACACGAAAAGCTGTTTTAGATGCCCAACTCTTATTTGTCTCTGTTCCCTTCCTATTATCTTTGTATTCAACACAATTTAATACTTGGAAACCACGGTAATTTTTTTTGTGTTTCCATTCCTATTAATCATGGCCACCCCCTCCAACATAAAATGCAGACAATTAAGAAAATAACCGAAAGTAATTTTCACCCACAAAATGAACCCAATAAAAGTTATACTGCAAGTTCATCAGAGTAATTCCCAAACCAATTACAACTATTCTTAAAAGAGCCGTATGGGAAGCAATTTTTGGAGCTAAATAGACAAAAGGGAGTTGATATTACCTCTGCTTGGAAATTGAAAAATATTAATGAATTTAAACTCTGGCAAAATGCTTCAGTATTCCCTGCAAAGAACATAAGTCTTCAGGTATGATAAACTTAATGTCAAACTGATCACAACCTAAGCTACTTACCTAATAATATATTAGGTTAGGACAGGGAAGTCTAGCTGAGAGTCAAACCAGTATATTTTGAAGGTAAAAAAAGATACTGGTTGAAAACTAAGGCTCAAATACTGACTTTTGCACCTCATCAACATGCTTTTTTTGGAGGGGGAAAAAAAGCATTGCCTGTGGGAACAATTCCAACAAAACATTTTCTCAAAGACATATCTTCCAAATACTAGAACTTATTTCTGAATTAAAGAGACAAGTAAGCTAAAATGCTTTTACAGCTATTTGCAGTGAAGTTATCTTATTCATGGAAGGATTTGGTATGGGGTTATTGACAACTAATGGTAGAATACAGCCTAACAAAACACAAAACCAACATGGGAGAAGTCTGGAGACTATGTGTGTTCCAGGTTCTGGTTGGTAAAAGATCCAGCTTTCTTCTTTTTCTTTTTAAGAGCTGACAATTTTAAAGGCAATTATTTTGAGAAGAATGCGTGCACAGAAACAATGTGTTGCTAAGGCTACTACTTATTTTATTTTATTTTAAAAATGGTTGCTGTTTGTAAGCCATTGTACATTTTCCGAGATGGAAGGATATCACATCCGTTCAAACACTGAGATTTAACTGTTCAGCCCAAAGCCACAGAGCTGGTCCCTGAATAGAGTGAAACAGAATCGATTGTTACAGAAGTCAAACTCACCTCCTCTTGAAAATTTCCTCATTGCTCATGTCATCAACAGAGGACATAAAGCTTCAGATGCCTCCTTCTCGTCCAGAGGGGTACACTGCAATTCATCAGGGAGACCAACCTGCAGGACAACCAATGCAAGTCTTTTTACCTCCAATGTTACACCATTTGTTAAACTGAGCTCTGAACTGTATTTTGGTCTTCAGTCACCTCAGCTTTACCCCAGCATTGTTTTGCTCAACTTTTTATTAAAATCCATTTTAATAATTCCGGTTTAATCTGAGGAATTTCAATATGTGTCTAACATGAGGACTACGGTAATCTCAAGGTAATACACCAGGGTATGTTTCCAAACTAAAACTGAAGTTTCTCATTCACATCATCTCCCATTCGGGCCATATTCACTCTACTCAGATTTTTAATGAACATAAGGAATTTACAGCTACCTTAAAGAGCAAATGAGCAGGTTTATGTTTGAAAAGAAATGTTAGAAAGGGCAGTAGAGTAACATTTTAGGACCAACCACAATGATCAGTCTACAGCAGAGATGGGAAGCTGCCTCTCTTTTCTAGCTTGATAACAGAGTTTTAGATACAGAACAATAAGGTGGAGCTACTGTATGGTTTCCTGTAAGATCAACTCCACAAAAAAAATGCAAAGATGACCACCTCCTTCAGAGGACAACAGAAATTAGATCCCTCAGCAAGAGTTCACATTTAAATACCAAATGCTATAATGATTTCACACAAACCAAAAAAGGGACGAGTAGGTAAAAAGGCAACAGATACCTACTCTTGCTCCATCGCCCTGCAGAAGAAAAATAGTTCTGAGGTCTACAGACAAAATTCAGCGACTTCATGGATAACTTTAACACTGTTCACAAATCTAATTGACCAGGTAGAAAGAGTGGTTTACGATATCTCTGAAAGTTTAAGAAAAGACGACAATGTTACATCAGGAATATAACATGAAAATTATAGCAATACTTAGCACATTGCACTATGTTGATTACACTTCTCTGGTTTTAAAATTCAGATATAATTAGATCACCTCATATCTTATGTTTCACTAAACTAATATTCAATGAATACATTTGGGGACAGAATGCTGATGAAAAATAAGGACTGTTGATGTGCCTATAAATTAGAGAAAAGCCAACTTCCTGCGTTGTGTCCGCACATTAACAAATCCACCATAAAACACTTGAAAACTTAAGTTCGTTGTACCATGACCTATGACAACAATGAGAATGTAAAATCAGAAAACCAAATGGTTTTTCCTATCCACATCTGTAATATTTTAATAGGGAGAATGGGCAACTGCTAGTTATTACTGCATGAGACAGCTTTAACATCTGCTTGATCTTTTTATGTTCACTAGCTTTTTGTTTCCACTCTGCTAGGGATTTTTTAAGTTATGGGTTAGACTGACCATGTAATAGAATAACTTAATTTCATGCTGTGCTAGAGTTCAACCACAATCTTCTTCCAAAAGATATTTCTTACTGAGTGTGAAGCCTCCTCAGCCCTTTTGTCCTCCAGTTCTTTTGTTGCTTCCTTCCTTTAATAGGGAAAGGGTTGGATAATAACCAGTTTTATGGGTTTTGTCCACAAGGGACAGGAAAAGAATTTCAAGAGACACACAGAGCCTTTTCCTGGTCTCACGCCCAATTGCAAAACATCACACTGTTAGTAAATGTCATATTCAGCACATATAACAGAAGTGCATCATGTATAATCTTATTTTCAAAGCTATATTTACACGTGATCTTTGCAGCATGACTACTGTACTTCTGACATACAATTCCTTCCACATCTTGTCTGACCCACTTCAATCCTATTTTCAAAATGTGTAACAGACATATTTTATACCTCTTGTTCACATAACGTCCAAGACAGCTCTAGTTGGTAAATAAGGTTTAAAAGTTATTTTCTATATCCTTGTCTAACTAGAACTGCTTTGCAGAAGTACAATCTACAGAGTTGAAAAAAGTGTCAAGAGGTATGAATTAAAAAATTAGCAATGTAGAATTCGGAGAGCCATTTCTCTAACAGACAAGTAAAACTGGGTATTAATTTATAATTTATATGTGCTGTGCAGAAAATTGGACTGCAGAATGCTAGGTTTTGGAGTGATGTACAGGGCTACATGCAGTCTTGGAGTATATGGGAAAAAATAAAACTGATCAACCGTCATTAAGGGAAGCACGCAAACTACCTATGCATATGTTCAGTTGAAGAGTATGATCCCCCTCATTCTCAGGGGAATCTGTCTCCAGGTAAAAGTGAAACAGAGAAAGCAAAATAGTTAAGTCATGTTTCCTCTAACAATTTTTTTCTTCACTCTCTTCTCATTAGCTAACATTTCTCATTATCTTTGCAACTGGAGAAAAAAAGTTCTTACTTTAGAAGTCATTATGATGTTTACCCTGGAATAAAGGCTATAAATTAGTGTCTGAATTTCACAAGTAATACTTTAATGTTTTAGGACTGGTTTTGACACTTCAAAACATCACCCTTTTGGGAATTTGGAGCTTCGAATATTACTAAGCCCATTTATGAAAATGTGTAAGTAGATATCTTCCTCTCAGAAAGAACCATGTATCACATTAGACTAACACAGTTAATGTAATATATCCTCTGGGCAGCTACAGAGCAGTTTGATTATGCAAGTCATTATCTTTTTTTTTTTTTTTTTTTAAATCACCCCACACTAGTGATATTGTTGGAACAATACTCATTGCAAGTCTCATGAAATGAGTATTTGAACTGCACTGCTTAGGTACAGAAGAGAGTGCCCAGATCTCCCAGTATTCAAATTCCTTCCTGTAAAGTTTTCCTGCAGAATTTGAAAGCTTACACAACAGCATACATGTGTCAGTGGAGCAAAAATCTTTTTTATTTTGGGGTGGCTTTTTTATAAATTTAAATTTTAAGTTAACTTATTACAAATAATACAGCCCTAGAATGGAAGAAAGTGAATTACACCCTCTAATCTCTCTCTCATGCTCTGGACATCCGGCAGTCTACCTTAGCAGTTATTTTGGCACAATAGAGAAAAACCTGGCAAACAAAGCACTCAGTGCTGAGGATATGTGTACTACAGGGACTTAATCTCCATCTACAGTACGTAAGAGTTTTGATTGGGCAGGGCCAGCTCGATTAACAGATCCCCTGGTGTTGACTAAGCAGGTGGCTTTTGCTAAATGTGTGTCCCAATGCTTGAATGTCCCACCACCCATTGCTCTCAGCGTAGTCTTTAGCAGTCCGTTTTATCGTTCAATTTTCCCGGAGGCTGGTGCATGGTAGGGGATGTGATAGACCCACTCAATGCCATGCTCTTTGGCCCAGGTGTCTAGGAGGGTGTTTCGGAAATGAGTCCCATTGTCTGACTCAATTCTTTCTGGGGTGCCATGTCGCCATAGGACTTGCTTTTCAAGGCCCAGGATGGTGTTCCGGGCGGTGGCATAGGGCACGGGGTATGTTTCCAGCCATCCGGTGGTTGCTTCCACCATGGTGAGCACATAGCGCTTGCCTTGTCGGGTTTGTGGGAGTGTGATATAAACAATCTACCAGGCCTCCCCATATTTATATTTCAACCATCGTCCTCCATACCAAAGAGGCTTTACTCGCTTGGCTTGCTTGATGGCAGCGCATGTTTCACATTCATGGATAACCTGTGCAATAGCGTCCATGGTCAAGTCCACCCCTCGATCACGAGCCCATCTGTATGTTGCATCTCTTCCTTGATGGCCTGAGGCACCATGGGCCCACCGAGCTATAAATAATTCACCCTTATGTTGCCAGTCCAGATCCACCTGAGCCACTTCAATCTTAGCAGCCTGGTCCACCTGCTGGTTGTTTTGGTGTTCTTCAGGGGCCCGACTCTTGGGTACGTGAGCATCTACGTGACGTACTTTTACAGCCAGGTTCTCTACCCGGGCAGCAATATCTTGCCACAGTGCAGCAGCCCAGATGGGTTTACCTCTGCGCTGCCAGTTGTTCTGCTTCCACTGCTGCAACCACCCCCACAGGGCATTTGCCACCATCCATGAATCAGTATAAAGATAAAGTACTGGCCACTTTTCTCGTTCAGCAATGTCCAAGGCCAGCTGGATGGCTTTCACCTCTGCAAACTGGCTCGACTCACCTTCTCCTTCAGCAGTTTCGGCGACTTGTCATACAGGACTCCATACAGCAGCCTTCCACCTCCGATGCTTTCCCACAAGGCGACAGGACCCATCAGTGAACAGGGCATATTGCTTCTCGTTTTCTGGTAGTTTGTTATACAGTGGGGCCTCTTCAGCACGCGTCACCTCCTCCTCTGGGGATATTCCAAAATCTTTGCCTTCTGGCCAGTTCGTGATCACCTCCAAGATTCCTGGGCGACTGGGGTTTCCTGTTCGGGCCCGTTGTGTGATCAGTGCGACCCACTTACTCCACGTAGCATCGGTTGCATGATGTGTAGAGGGGACCCTCCCTTTGAACATCCAGCCCAGCACCGGCAGTCGGGGTGCCAGGAGGAGCTGTGCTTCAGTACCAACCACTTCCGAAGCAGCTCGAACCCCTTCATATGCTGCCAATATCTCCTTCTCAGTTGGAGTGTAGCGGGCCTCCGATCCTCTGTATCCCCGACTCCAGAACCCTAAGGGTCGATCTCGAGTCTCCCCTGGTGCTTTCTGCCAGAGGCTCCAGGTAGGGCCATTCTCCCCGGCTGCGGTGTAGAGCACATTCTTCACATCTTGTCCTGCCCGGACTGGCCCAAGGGCTACTGCATGAACTATCTCCTGTTTAATTTGTTCAAAGGTTTGTTGTTGCTCAGGGCCCCATTTGAAATCGTTCTTCTTCTGGGTCACTTGATAGAGAGGGCTGTAATTTGGGATGTGCATTCTCCAAAAGCCCACAACGCCTAAGAAAGCTGGTGTTTCCCTTTTGCTAGTTGGTGGGGACATGGCTGTTATTTTGTTGATCACATCCGTTGGGATCTGATGACGTCCATCTTGCCATTTTATTCCTAAAACCTGGATCTCCTGTGCAGGTCCCTTGACCTTACTTTGTTTTATGGCAAAACCGGCCCTCAGAAGGATTTGGACTATTTTCTTCCCTTTCTCAAAAACTTCTTCTGCTGTGCTGCCCCATACAATGATGTCATCAATGTATTGCAGGTGTTCCGGAGCCTCATCCTGTTCCAGTGCAGTGTGGATCAGTCCATGGCAAATGGTAGGGCTGTGTTTCCACCCCTGGGGCAGTCGATTCCAGGTGTACTGGACGCCCCTCCAAGTGAAAGCAAACTGTGGCCTGCACTCTGCCGCCAAAGGGATGGAGAAGAATGCATTAGCGATATCATTTGTGGCGTACCACTTGGCTGCCTTTGACTCCAGTTCATACTGAAGTTCTAGCAAGTCCGGCACGGCAGCAGCACTCAGTGGCGGCATGACTTCGTTCAGGCCACGGTAGTCTACTGTTAGTCTCCACTCTCCATTGGACTTCTGCACTGGCCATATGGGACTGTTAAAGGGTGAGCGAGTCTTGCTGATCACTCCTTGGCTCTCCAGTCGACGAATCAGCTTATGGATGGGGACCAGGGAGTCTCGGTTGGTGCAATATTGCCGCCTGTGCACTGTTGTGGTAGCAATTGGTACCTGCTGTTCTTTGACCTTCAACAATCCCACAACAGAAGGGTCCTCCGAGAGACCAGGCAAGGTGGACAGCTGTTTAGTTTCCTCCGTCTCCAGGGCAGCTATACCAAAAGCCCACCGGTACCCTTTTGGGTCCTTGAAATACCCTCTCCTGAGGTAGTCTATGCCAAGGATGCACGGAGCCTCTGGGCCAGTCACAATGGGGTGCTTCTGCCACTCATTCCCGGTTAGGCTCACTTCGGCCTCCAATACAGTTAACTCTTGGGATCCCCCTGTCACTCCAGAAATACAAATGGGTTCTGCCCCTTTATAGCCTGATGGCATCAGGGTACACTGTGCACCGGTGTCTACAAGAGCCTTATACTCCTGTGGGTCTGATGTGCCAGGCCATCGAATCCACACAGTCCAGTAAACCCGGTTGTCCCTTTCCTCCACCTGGCTGGAGGCAGGGCCCCTCTAGTTCTGGTCATAGTATCTGTTTCTCACTTCTTGCAAACGCGAGTCAAGAATTTCTTCGTTACAATCCAAAGTAAGATCAGCCCTTCTACTCTGTCTGGGGAACTGTTCACTGGAAACTGGACTGTCGTGAGACAGGTTTTTCCTGAAAACTGGAGCAGCATTTTTCCTGGGAGAACCCCCTTGTTTGATTTTTTTTCCTTGCAACTCACGTACCCGTGCCTCTAGGGTCAAGGTAGGTTTTCCATCCCACTGCCTCATGTCCTCTCCGTGGTCACGCAGGTAAAACCACAGGGTGCCCCGGGGTGTGTACCTTCTATATCCTCTCTCTTGAGCAGAAGAACGCTGACTCCTAATGGCTGAGATACTGGTCCGTACAGGTGGAGAATAGGACATATCCTCTTTGAATTGCTGGAACTCCCAGGACAGTTTCTCCACAGCCGAGACAAGGGAGGAGGAGACAGTTTCTTCATATTCCCAGAGTCTGCCAACCACGTCATCCACCGTTGGTGCTTCTTCCTCTTTCCAGGACAGTACTGCCTACGAACTGGCATACGATGCTGGTGCGCTCCGTACCAACTTCCACCACATGGGTTGCATGCCCTGGACTTCATCTGGACCTTTGGGCGTTTGGTCGTTGTCCAGGTCACTATAAACCACCTCCAGTACGCCTAGTTCTCTCAGGTACTGGATACCTCTCTCCATAGTGGTCCATTTGCCTGGGCGATATATAACATCTTCCTTGAAGGGATACCTTTCCTTCACGCCTGACAGCAGTCGCCTCCAGAGGCTGAGGGTCTGTGCCCCTTTTCCAATTGCTTTGTCAATGCCCCCTTCCCTAGAAAGGGATCCCAGCTGTTTGGCCTCCTTCCCCTCTAATTCCAAGCTACTGGTCCCATTATCCCAGCATGGGAGCAGCCAGGTAACAATGTGCTCGCCTGGACGACAGCTGAAATCTTTCTGCATATCTCGCAACTCATGCAGGGATAGGGATCGGGTGGTTTCCGTCTCGTTTACGAGTTCTTCCTCTTCCTCCTCCCCTCCTCGTGATGGCCCTGATTTTCCATCATCCCTTTCTTAACGACCTGACTTTCTCTTCCAAGATTTCTTCTCCTCTACAGGGGTGACGGATACCAGCAAGGGTTGGTCCTCTGGTTCAGCCACAGTGCTCGTTGTGGGGGTTGGGGTAGCTGCAGTGCCCATCGTTTTGTCATCAGATCCCGAGACCTTCTCTCCCCCTTGAGAGGGTTCTGAATAGTGTTGAACAGGGCTCGGTAGGCATGGGCCAGGCCCCAGCACATTGCAGTGATTTGTGTTTCTCTGGAATTGCCAGGGTGACAGCATACGTTTTCCAAATATTTTACTAGTTTTTCAGGATTCTGCACTTGTTCAGGGATGAAGCTCCAAAACGCTGGAGGTGACCACTGTCCTAGGCACTTGCCCATACTATCCCACACACCCTGCCACTCATAACTATCCAGCCTCGGGGCAGATCTCTGTGTGGTATTCTTAAATAGTTGTTTTACTTTAAACAGGGCCTGAAACACATTCAGGAGACATAGCAATAGGAACATGCTGGTTTGAACATCCCAAGGATTTTCAAAATCCTCAAGAGCTATTGTAATCAGCCTGCAGGAGAAGGGGAAGGTGAAGGAAGGTGTCTCCCCAGTAAATTGGCTCTCCAAGGAGAAGGGGTAAAAAGTGTAATTATTAATAGTTTCCAAAAGATAGCTCCTGAAGAACAGGGATGATGGCAGTGCTGAGTACAGTCCCCTGATCAATAATTTATCATACCATAAGCCAGTGTTACACAGTGTAGCAAAGCGATGACCTTAATCCATCTCCCAGAGATGACCAACCCCACATAAAAACTGATAATCAGCAGTATAGACAGCCAGTAAGGTGCTACATACCAAAACTCCAAGAACAGATCCAACAACTCTGAGAGCAAATAAACCAACATTGTGACCAGCGAGTACTAAACTGATATAATGAATGCTTATAACCAATTTGTTTTAACCCGTTCGGGTCAGTTGTGTCGTTATCTCAACCCTTCGTGCCCCACAATGGGCGCCAGAAAGGACTGTCATGGTTTAACCTGGCAGGCAGCCAAACGCCACACAGCCGCTCACTCACTCCCCCCCACCCCCAGTGGGATGAGGGGAGAATCGGGAGGAAAAATAAAGTAAAACTCGTGGGTTGAGATAAAGACAGTTTAATAGAACAGAAAAGAGAAAATAATATTAATAATAATGATAGAATATACAAAATGAGTGATGCACAACGCAATTGCTCACCACCCGCGCTGACCGATAACCAAGTAGTGATCGCTACTTCCTGGAACATGCCTACCATTCATATACTGAGCATGACATCACATGGTATGGAATACCCCGTTGGCCAGCTGGGCCAGCTATCCCGGCTATGCTCCCTCCCACCCTCTTGTGCACGGGAAGCTGAATGTCCTTGACTAGCAGGGTACTTAGCAACAACTGAAAACATCAGTGTGTTATCAACATTCTTCTCATACTAAATCCAAAAGACAGCACTAGGACGAAATTTAACTTTATCCCAGCCAAAACCAGGACAGTATGAAATCCACCTCTATATGTTTGAGGGTGTTTACTGTGGACTACCTCTAACCTGGTCCTGCAGACTGAATGTTCATTCACAGCTCAAACTCATCTTCTAGCTTAGTATCAAAAGAAACCAAGTTTGTGTGCTCCAAGACTGCTCCTCAATAGAAACCAAGACATAGCAAGTGAGGGGGGAACAACAGCAGTCACCCCACCCAAAAAAACCTACCCAAAAAAACCCTACCCCTGTGATTCACTCCAAAAGCCAACTTTTTATTCAAACTAAAATGCAGAAGTAGGTTCAGTCCCCTATTTCCTCTACGTGAATGGACCAGAATCACATGCTTGCTACGAGGAACTGATAGCAGGATATGTATGACTCACTAGATTATAATATGGTTTCTAAAACTCCAGACTAAAGCAAGAGTTTGAGAAACTTATTGACAGATTAATAGATCACACAACTGCAAACTCATCATTTTTTAATCAGTTAAATTCCCCTACTTATAAAAAGTTACAAAGCCAATGTACCAGCACAAAACAAAACTTCATACTTTTCAGGACAGAAAGTAAACAATGTATTTGCTAGAAACAGCAGCTTTTACAAAGTTAGAATTTAATTTCCGATCTGAGTAATAAGTCACCAGCTCAAGAAGGGCAAGGGGGAGAACAGGGAAACAATAGGCCACACAGCCTAACCTTGACCCTGGGAAGGTTACATAGCCAACTCTCCTGGGAACTTCATGAAAGACAAGGTGACTAGGAACAGGCTGCACGATTTTACACAGGTAAATCATGCCTGACCAACCTGACTGCCTTCTACAGTGAGATGGCTGACCCTGTGGACACAGGAAGAGCAATAGATGTTGTATACCTTGATTTTAGCAAGGCCTTTGACAAGGTTTCCCACAGTTTCCAGGCACGTTTAGTTTGCACAGGTGGAATATCAACTAGATGGAAAACTAGCTGGTCCACCAGACTCAAATGGTTGCGATTGCAGTATAAAGTCCAGCTAATGGTGAGGTACCAGTAGCATTCATGAGGGGATCAGTACTGAAGTCAACACTTCAATGTCTTTATTACTGACCTGGACAATGAGAAGGAAAGCACTCTCAGCAAGGTCACAGATTTTAGCAAATTGCAGGAACAAATATACTGGAGGGCATGACTGTCAGAGGGACCTCAGCAGACTAAAGAAACAGGTTGACAGGAATCTCATTAAGTTCAAAGGCAAATGCAAAGTCCATTATTCGGGACAGAATAACCCCATACAACAGTACAGGGTGGGGGCTGACTAGCTAGAAAACAGCTCTGCAGAAAAGGTCAAGATGGTCCCACTGGACAAGTTGAACACGAATCAGCAGCACAACCTTGCAGCAAAGGCCAACTGCATATTGGGCTGCATCAGTAAGCATATAGTCAGCAGGTAAGGGAAGTGATAATTCCCCTGCACTTTGTACTTGTGAGACTGCATGTTCAGTACAAGAAACCATTGACATACTGAAGTGAACCAAACTGGGAGCCATCATTCACACATTACATACAAGGAGAAACAGAAAGAACTGGGTTTGTCAGTCTTAGAAGGATAAGGGGAGAATCTTCTTGTTGCTTTCCATGAGACAGTGGAGAAAACAGACTCTTTTCTGAGGGGCACAGCAACAGGATTAGGCTAGGTAAAACACACAAGTTGCAGCAAAGGAAATTCCAATTAGATATCAAAAAAATTTTGTTCACAATAGGAATAACCAAACACTGGAACAGGGGAACAGAGAGGCTGTGGAATCTCCAACCAGGACATGTTCAAATCAAAGCCTGGAGCAATCTGATCTAACTGGATCTGTTTTGAGCAGGGGGTTGGACCAAATTATCTCTAGAGGATCCTTCCAACCTAAATTCCTCTGTAACTTTAATAATGCAACAACTTCTATTAAAAAACAAAGATTCAAGGTGTCTCGAAGCCATGGACACACACTGCAAACTGGAGGAGTTCCACTAGGTGAACAGAAATTAGTGTCTTCCATCCTCTCTCCTTTTGTTCTTGCTGCACTGCTTTGCCATGATCTGATCAGAACAGATTTTCATAGCCTGCTTGAGGCAGGCTAGAGTAAATACCTCTTGGATGATAATAAGCAGCTGGAGACAGGAGAGAGTAAAATCTTCAAACTAGCAGTCAGATCCACAAAAGGCTATGGCTTTACCATTTGTCAGACTACAAATCCATATACTGTGGGTACATGCTCCCCAGGTGGGCTACTCAATCAAGAGGAAAGAGAGGTTACCTCATGAACACCAAGCTGCAGCCTCTAAGAGAAGCCTCGAGTCTCAGCTTGACCAAGGCTTGGAGAAAACGAGTTGCATGTCAGACTTGTGCAACTATACAATTGAACAGACTATCAGATGGCTAACATTATTCATTTATCGTTCACTTTGAAGGTAGATACTGAAATCATCATAACAATCAACTTGACCACCTTGTAGAACTAAATAACTAAGAACTGAAGCAAACTTATATGGTATCAGGCTCAGTGGGATAGGATTCATCTCACACCTCAGCCAATGGAAAATGAAACATTTAGCCAAGTTAAAAAAGAAACATATTGGGATCAACTGCTCTCAGCAGTTGTCTAACCCTCTTCAATTACTAGAAGAGCTCATATAAAAGTTGCTAAGGTCAGGTGATATCAGTCATACCTAGAATGAATATTTTAAAGAACCCTTCAAAAATAAAATTAAAAAAATGCATATTTCACTATGATTCCTTTTCATTACATTCTTTAATATCAACATCCTTCGGTGGCATTTTGATCTTCTAACTCCCAGAAAGAATGTCAGACTACTTATCTACTCAGGAAATACAACAGGAGAGAAAAGAGACAGTGATCGATAAAGAAAAATAATCAACATTTTATTAGCACTTCAACAATTACCTGGTGTTCCATGGTAAAGCATAGTTTTAAAGATAACACTGGTACCTCTGATCCAACATAACTGTATGATTTTTTCCAAATACAAAGGAAAAAATTCCCCTCCTTTTATTTTTTTTAAAGAAAAGCTAAGTCTTATATTAGCTACTTATAAGCAGAGACACATTGCATACCGCAGTTAGATACTTCAAGTTTGACAAGACAAAAATTAACATTTTAGTATGTTAAATCCTTTCAAATCCCTTTTTGCTTAGTTGTGAGGGAGAGAGGATCGTTTCCTAGTCTTCCCCCTTCCCCCATTTCCCTCTTTTTTTTTTGCAGACCTAAAAGAAAAGTTGAATACAATGAAATCAAGAGGCCACACGTGCTACATTCAAACATAGCTGCCACGATGTTTTAATTTAAAAATTAATTACAAGTATTTTCCTGCAGTGTACAACATATTAATGCTTATGTGATAATTTTTATTTCAAATTATATAAAAGATTTGCAATAAGGGTAGCTTCTTTCATACACTGTTACATTTCTTAATGCATTACCTGCTCAAAGTCTGGGTTTTAAGTGATCTTCACATAAAAACAGAGGTAGCTAAGTGGAAATACTATATTTTATATGAGGTCTCAATACATGGTGTAATAAAAAAGTTTGTTCTATCAATCAAGATGGATTAATTTCAAGACTGACTTCATAGTAGTTTGTCTTACCCAGATATGAATGCTTTCTAACACAAAGTACAGCTATTTCTATTTAGCCTTTGTCACCATGGACAGTTGCTAAATCATTATGGAAACATGATAAATTCATTTTATTAGGCAAATATTTGAGTTCCACTCAAGTACACTTAACATAAAAACAAAACAGCAGTCTGTATCATCATTTAATTTAATTCTTTACTGAACTTATTATGGGAATTTAACAGTGCTTTTAATTAGATTAGGGAGAAGTCAAATAATCAAACCACTGGATTTTAAGTTTGGTATGTTTCTGTGCTGTCCAAACAATAGCTTGCTTACTTAGAAAAATTCTAATAAACTCCAGCATCTTAAATATGTTCAAAAGTACCTTTTCCAGCATCACAAAAATGTTAATTCAGAAAGCATCACTAAATTTTAAAGTAGCAAATACAGTTAAAAGTTTAAGTTAACAACAACTGAAACACTGTGGTCCAAATTCTGTGAACAGATCAGGTATGCAAGATGTTCTGCCTGTGCAGAACTGGACCATATTTTTCCTCAGACAGTTAAAAAGGCAACGACTGGAAAAGATGGAGAATTTAGCAGCTGCTGAAAACAGTTAAGCAGTGCAAGTAAGTGTACATTTCCTTGTCAGGCTTGAAGATCACTTGGTGTGTCCCTGAAATCCTGTGTTTTGTTTTACACAATGTAAGTGAGCACTACAAAAAAGTGGAACTGTGTTTTAAAGAAAAATAACTTTCCTAAAGTGTTCCTGATTCACAGCATCCATACAACCCACAAAAGAAAGAGTTCAATTTTTTTTTTTTAATAGAGATTTAACAGAATATTATGTTTAGTATCTCAAATCATGTAAGCATCTGTTTGCAACTCTGCTTTAAGTTTTGATGAAATAAATAGTTATTTTTGTCCATACTGGCCAAAAAACAGCTTTGATGATAAGACAGAACACAATTTTGGCACAGTAATTTTTAATGAATTTCCATGACAGAAGTACAGACAGTTAGGAGGAGGAAGCCAATAACTACTTAAAGATGACAAAGAGTAATTACTTCCTTCTTCTAACAGCTCAACGTTAACCTTAAAAAGTACATTTTCGTTCTTTAATGCATTGCCTCATGGGAGATTTAGTTTGAAGGGCCAATGTGCCCATCCTTTCATAAAAGCCTACATCCCTGACTGAACTACGTCTCCTAGGAGTCAATGCAGTCTTCTCCAAATGCCGGCTGCATTACGACAGTAAGAGATTCTTCTAACTCCTGTTTTCCATTACCTCTGTGACAAAACTGTAGTCGCAATTATGAGTGGAATATAAATTAGTATTTAGCTTTGATATGATTCCCTGACTTTGGCCTGTAGGGCATCACAAGTCTTCTTAGCATCTCCCAACAACATGGCAGTATTGGGTTTGTAGAAGATTGGATTGTCCACAGCTGCATAACCAACTCCCAAAGATCTCTTCATTACAATGACCTGCATATAAAGAGTTCATGTTTGACACAGTGAAAACCAACCATCATTCCCCCTCAAATGGAAGATGACACAAAACCAACCTCTACAAATGAAGGGAGAGGAAGAGAGATCCCTGGCCAAAATAGGGTGCTCACTGCTACAAAACTGTATTTCTGTTGTGGTTTAACCCGGCAGGCAGCCAAACACCACACAGCCGCTCGCTCACTCCCCAGTGGGATGGGGGAGAGAATCGGGGGAGGGGGAGTAAAATTCATGGATTGAGATAAAGACAGTTTAATAGAATAGAAAAGGAAGGGAAAATAATAATAATAATGATAAAAGAATATACAAAATAAGCGATGCACAATGCAATTGCTCACCACCTACCAACCGATGCCCAGCCAGTCCCCAAGCAGCGATCGCTGCCCCCCAGCCAACTCCCCCCAGCTTATATACTGAGCATGACGTCATATGGTATGGAATACCCCGTTGGCCAGTTTGGGTCAGCTGTCCTGGCGATGCTCCCTCCCAGCTTCTTGTGCACCTGGCAGAGCATGGGAAGCTGAAAAGTCCTTGACTAACGTAAGCACTACTTAGCAACAACTCAAACATCAGTGTGTTATCAACATTCTTCTCATACTAAATCGAAAACACAGCACTATACCAGCTACTAGGAAGAAAATTAACTCTATCCCAGCCGAAACCAGGACAATTTCAAATTTTAATATACCAGATAAATTGAAATCTGGACCAGTTTCAGAAATGTTATTGTTAAACACAATATCACATGTCAGATGAAGTGACTGTGGACACTACATCTATTCATATAAAGTCAAAGCAAGATGGGCACCGATGATTATAACGTAGGTTTTTGAGGCTTTTTCATTTTTAAACTATTTTAAGAACCCAATTCCCTGTCAACACCACGATTCAGATGAGCGTTCACATCAATACTTGGTGCAATGCTCTCTGGTACTTCTCCAGACTATTACTCTGTATTACTTCATACATGGGATTAAAAAAAAAAACCAAAAAACTAAAATAAATTTCAGCCAGTTTTAGCCATTAAATGTCAAATTAGTTAACCACTGCACCTTCAGCAGAGAAACTGTGAAGCTGTACCAACTTTAAACATGTAAATGTTTATTTCTCAAATTGCAACACAGCTATGGACAAAACACTGATTAATGTATGTGCCTATGACACTGAGTACTTGAATGGTTCAGAATAACACTGAACTCCAAAAAAAATTCACAAGGGTGCAAAGGAACAGTTAACCCATAGAAGAACTGAGCCTAAGATTGGGTTCAGAAAAAGAGATCAAAAATTTCACATCAAGGAAACTTGATGCAAGCAGAACATCATTTGTTCTAATCACATTTTTTGAGCAGAAGTACTTTCATTGGTCTTTTCGACTGCAGTCACCATTAGTCTCACTAAAGCACTTGCTGATGATTATAAAATCATGAACGCTGCATCATACTTGCAGAGCACTGACTGTTTTGTTGGACACCTTGCAGAAAAGTTTCTCGTGGAAACCAGAAGAGTAAGATAATCTTGTTAGTTTCTCCTATAAACCATGTTTTTAAAAGCATGCTATCCATAGGTAGGTGCTAACACAACCCTGTTAATCTCACCTGTTTGGACTTCCAGACCTCAAGAACTGGCATTCCAGCTATGATAGAGTTCGGATCTTCCTGAGCTGCTGAATTAACTGTATCATTTGCACCAATTACAAGGACCAAGTCAGTTTCTGCAGCAAGAGAAAGAAAATAAAACTGATGAAAAATTATCTGAAACCTGAACACTCAGGCTGATATACATTTGCATGTTAAACCCGATCTTTAGAGGCAGAAGAACCCCTTATGGTAAGCACTCTACAAACATTTATGGGGACTTCATTCACAAATATTTTACAAACTTATCAAGGCAAGTTATACATGAGAGTCCAAGTGTGCTACCAACTACCCCCAGCAAACTGCAAGCATCTAGAACCCCATTTCAAGGGGCTCATTAGGCCACTCTGCCACACAAAGTTAAATCCTTTGATATTTAAATGTGGTTTCATACACACATAGTATCAGCGCTTTCAAATCTCTCTGTGCCTGGCTTTTCCTTTGAATATTCTTTAGAAAAACCTTTTACTAGAAACTTTCTTATTTTTAAATAGAGATGTAAGAAAGCAAGACGTTGTATGTACATTGCTATACTGGTTTGCAAGATATAACAGGATCAAATCATCTGCAGCACCTGACCTAAAGAAATAACAGTAGCTTTCCTGTACAGAGCAGTAACAATCATAAAAAAAAGACACAGCATTTATCATTTATTTCACAGCTATAAGCAATTAAAAAAAGTTCTCTTGGTTCTGGAGGAAACAAGTTTCACAGGCCTATTTATCCCTCTCCCTTCAATACCTACTCTTTTCCATACTCCTGAATCCAATATTTCCCTTTGCTTTAACCTGTCTGTACTCTCTGCTTCTCAGTTTTCTGCTTTTGAGTCAGGCCTTTTCTTGTATTCCTCTGTGCTCACTTGCCATCAGCTGGGAGAGCACTCAGATTGCAAGAGAAAGACCTCTGCTCCTCTACAGTGGTATCACAACAGGCACAAAGAGAAACTGAATAGACTAAGATTTTCTATTTTTAAAATCCTTGTGTGATGTAAAAACAGAAGAATCAAATAAAAATTGACAAGATCAAATCCGATCTACTAGAAACTTATAACTCGCATGCTAACCTGGGAAGTCTTCATTGATCTCATCCATTTCCAGTACAATATCGTAGGGAACACCAGCTTCTGCTAGGAGTACATTCAGCTGACCAGGCATACGGCCAGCCACAGGGTGAATACCAAACCTAACAGGAAAAATTCCAAACCCATTAATAAGTACTGACTACTCTGTTTTATATAACAAAATTGCCACCTGTGACCTACAAGGCTGAGAAGTTCTTAAAGTATAAGCACACATGCCAATTAATAAAAAGAAACAGTTAAATCTTAACAATACTGTAAGTACTTTTCCAGCGTTGCAGGGAACTGAGTGGGTGGGAAAGGGAACAAGGCCCATAGATTTAACTCTTCACCTGGAGAACAACTGTTCCTTTTCTGGAAAGTTGAAAGTATGACTGACACAACAGGTATGCAAAAGAATATGCTCAATTCCCAGTAAAACTAAAAAAAGCTAGGAGTACATTTTCAATCCTTCCATCATAAGAAGACTCTTTCAGAAAGTTGTTGCACCTGCAAAGCGGTTTTGGATAGCCTACTGCAATAAAAATGCCAAGGACACTTATAGTGACAACACGGAAGGAACTAGTAGCCAGAAATGCCCGGAAACACATCACTGCAGGATGGACCAGCAGAGTAAATTTTCCCCCAGCAAAAGCTTATACCAACAAGCTCGGTGGGTTTTCTTCAATTACTTTTTAAAGTAATAGGACTATTTTACCATTCTGTCTGGCTACAATCATCAGCCCGAGCCACATCACGCACAGCAAGCATTCGCATCCACCTTCCAAGCAGTACCGTATTTAAAACCTTGTGACAGATATCTTTAGTTCTTTATGAATAAGCCCGTTTGCTGCAAAACCATCACCCACATTAACATGCTTTGCAGGTCCCTTATTGAAAAGTGAAAGCACCACAGAGTAAGCGAACTGGCTACAACAGAACACACTTCATAAAAAGGCCAAAAGTGTGCAGCCTTCCTGAAGCAAAAGCACTCCTAGACCTAGAAATGTACTTGGCAAATGACCTTTTTGACTCCGGTATCTCTAGAGTATACATGGTTATCACATCCTAACACTCCAATCCAACAGAAAAATTAGCAGGTACTCGACTTCAAGCTCAAGACAATGCTTTGCTGAATTAGGTTAACATGCCACTTTCTTCTTATGATTGATCTTAAGAGGAAAAAGAAAAAAAATGCAGGGGAGTGAGAAGATAGAGAGCTAAGAAGCTATACCAGTTTAAGCATAACAACTTAAGAAATGTTTTCAGAACAGCTCAAAACCAACTTACAGAAAATACACTGCTTATGAGTTACTAAAAACTCAGACAGACACACAGGGTGTCAGCAGGGGGGTATTAAGGCATGACTGCAGGTCTGTAAGAGTAAAAACCTGACAAAATTCAGAACAGACATGTTAAACTGGTTTAGCTGCAACTCCCAAAGACGTATTTTGGTCAGAAGCAAACCTATTTCTTGTGGGCAGATTGTACTCTTCTGCTCATCTACTGGCCCTAAATAAACTAGGCAGATCATGCAAGCTCTCCTGTGCATTTTCTGTCTTTCCAGCTCTGAAGCTATCACCAAATGTAATGCTGACTCAAGCACACCAGAAATGCCTCAGATGAATGTTGTATAGGGCTGAATCTAAATGTTTAATAAGGAAGTCTACACGTATTTTGGAATAGACAGAAAATATCCAAGAAAAAACTGTAAATTCTTGGATTTCTGAACAGAAATTCCTGAGCAGAAATCCAAGTGAGTCAGGAATGCAATAAAAGGACTTCAGACAGACTTCTTGAGAAATCAACTTGCCATGACAGAGGGATTGTCACATATTTTTATTTTCAACTCCACTGCGACGGAAGAGGGCCATTAGTGATGTGTTATCCACAAGTCACAGTCCAATCAATTGGTCAGTCGCCAAGGCGAGCTGCTCCAGAGACGGCCCGATCCACAGAGGAGCGGAAGATCTTGGCGTACAGGTGTGTTTCCTGAGACAGGGAAATGCCAGGGCAGCAGAGGCACCCACCAGGAGCCAGCAGCTCTTGCGAGAGACACTGAAGAGGCCTGGGCGTTGCCAGAGCAACCGCGGCCACCTACACACATATAAAAAAGCAGCCTAGGGAGCGCAGCAAACAGAGCGGGCAAACAGAGCATGGCGCAATAGCCAGGGCATGGCGTGGCAGTTTGCACGGAAGGGCGCGCAGGAAGGGCATCGTCACCCTACCAGCTCAAGAGGTGAGTTCAATTGGTGGTCATCACCCTCTCAGAAGGAGCTTAGCTATGGTATCCACCTGGCAGAAAGCTATGTCCTTTCAACTCACCAGAACAGATGTGGCTACCCAGACAGAGCTCCCACAAAAACACGCAGCCATCCAGGTCTCAGGCTGCAGGGCATGCCAGAGCCTTTCACTAGTAACAGATGGCAGTAGTGAGAACAGCTGTGCGAGGTGTGACCAAGTAGATGATCTGCTCAGCTTGGTGGCAGAGCTATGAGAGGAAGTAGAAAGGTTAAGCAGCATCAGGGAGTCCGAGAAAGAGATAGACTGGTGGAACCATGCTCTGCCCTCCCTGAGACAGAAACAGGAACAGCCACCAGAAAAAAACACAAGATCAAGGGGATCCTGTATCCTCTCCCCACCAGGATGAAGGCAGTAGCTTAAAGGAAAGGAGTGAATGGAGGCAAGTCCACACTCGGGACAGCAGGCGAACCCCCTCCTTGCCTACCTCGCCTTCCCAGGTGCCTTATACAAGTATGAGGCTCTGGATGTGGATGGCCAGTCAATTGATGGTGTGGATGATGGTCCATCTACACCAGAGGTGTTGCCAAGGTCAGAAAGGCCTACCCCCCATATCACAACCACCTCCACAAGGAAGAAAAGACGGGTTATAGTTGTAGGTGACTCCCTTCTGAGGGGACCAGAGTGTCCAATATGCCGGACAGACCCTCCTCTTAGGGAAGTCTGCTGCCTCCCTGGGGCCCGGGTTAAGGACATCACTAGGAAACTTCCTAGCCTGGTACGGCCCTCGGACTATTACCCATTATTGCTCTTCCATGTGGGTGGCGATAAAGCCGCAACACATAGTCCAAGGGCAATCAAAAGAGACTTCAGGGTTTTGGGATGGTTGGTAAGGGAATCTGGAGCACAGGTAATTTTTTCCTCTATCCTTCCAGTTGCAGTGACGTTGGAAGAAACAGATGGACCCAGTCTATTAAAACATGGCTCCGTGGCTGGTGTCACCAACAGAATTTTGGGTTTTTCAATAACGGGATGGTCTACATGGCACCAGGCCTGCTGGCATCAGATAGGATTCATCTTTCTCAAAGGGGGAAGAGGGTATTTGCTCACAAGCTAGTGGGGCTCGTTGACAGAGCTTTAAACTAGACTTGAAGGGGGATAATATCAGGCTTGCCCATGGCAAGCCAAGGGACAATACACCAAGGTTAGAGGGATGGGGTGCTAGCGAGGGCCCTCACCCTGTTGCTCCGAGACTTGCTGGATACACTGGAGCACACTTGAAGTCTTAGAGATGAGCCAGGGGCTCCTGAGGTAATAGGAGCCAACAGGGAAACACCAGTGAAATACCTCAAAGGAATTAAGGGGTGTTCCTCTAAGAAGGTGACACAGCCGACAGCCCAGCTGAAGTGCCTCTACACCAATGCACGCAGCATGGGCAACAAACAGGAGGAGTTGGAAGCCACTGTGCTGCTAGAAAGCTACGACCTAGTTGCCATTACTGAAACTTGGTGGGACAAATCCCATGACTGGAGTGCAGCTATCGATGGCTACAAGCTGTTCAGAAGGGACAGGCGAGGAAGGAGGGGTTGCCCTCTACGTCAAGAAATGGATAGATTGTGAAGAGCTGCTTCTGAAGAATAGGCACGAGCAGGTTGAAAGCTTATGGGTAAGAATTAGAGACCGAGGCAACAAAGGGAACCTTATGGTTGGTGTTTACTACAGGCCGCCTGATCAAGGGGAGCCTATTGACGAAGCCTCCTTACTCCAGCTACAGGAGGCATCGCGCTCGCAGGCTCTCATCCTACTGGGGGACTTCAACCACCCCGACATCTGCTGGAAAAGTAGCACGGAGAGCTACAGGCAATCCAGGAGACTTGGCTTGCCAAGCCACTCTCCATCATTTACCAGAAGTCCTGGTTAACGGGGGAGGTCCCGGACGACGGGAGGCTTGCCAATGTGACGCCCATCTACAAGAAGGGCCGGAAGGAGGATCCGGGGAACTACAGGCCGGTCAGCCTGACCTCGGTGCCAGGGAAGATTATGGAGCGGTTTGTCTTGAGGGCGCTCACAAGCCACGTCCGGGACAACCAGGGGATCAGGCCCAGCCAGCACGGGTTCATGGAAGGCAGGTCCTGCTTGACCAACCTGATCTCCTTCTATGACGAGGTGACCCGCCATGTGGATGAGGGAAAGGCTGTGGATGTGGTCTACCTGGACTTCAGTAAAGCCTTTGACACTGTCTCCCACAACATTCCCGTAGAGAAGCTGGCAGCTCACGGCCTAGACAGGTACACTCTTCGCTGGGTAAAAAACTGACTGGACGGCCGAGCCCAGAGAGTTGTGGTCAACGGAGTTAAATCCAGTTGGCGGCCAATCACGAGCGGTGTTCCCCAGGGCTCAGTACTGGGGCTGGTCCTGTTCAATATCTTTATCAACGATCTGGATGAGGGGATTGAGTGCACCCTCAGGAAGTTTGCAGACGACACCAAGTTGGGCAGGAGTGTTGATCTGCTCGAGGGTAGGAAGGCTCTGCAGAGGGACCTGGACAGGCTGGATCGATGGGCTGAGGCCAACTGTATGAGGTTCAACAAGGCCAAGTGCCGGGTCCTGTACTTCGGCCACAACAACCCCATGCAAGGCTACAGGCTTGGGGAAGAGTGGCTGGAAAGCTGCCCAGAGGAAAAGGACCTGGGGGTGGTGGTTGACAGCCAGCTGAACATGAGCCGGCAGTGTGCCCAGGTGGCCAAGAAGGCCAATGGCATCCTGGCCTGTATCAGAAATAGTGTGGCCAGCAGGAGTAGGGAAGTGATCGTCCGCCTGTACTCGGCACTGGTGAGGCCGCACCTCGAATACTGTGTTCAGTTTTGGGCCCCTCACTACAAGAAGGACATGGAGGTGCTGGAGCGTGTCCAGAGAAGGGCAATGAAGCTGGTGAAGGGTCTGGAGCACAAGTCTTATGAGGAGCAGCTGAGGGAACTGGGGTTGTTTAGTCTGGAGAAGAGGAGGCTCAGGGGAGACCTCATCGCGCTCTACAACTACCTGAAAGGAGGTTGTAGCGAGGTGGGTGTTGGTCTCTTCTCCCAAGTAACTAGCGATAGTACGAGAGGAAATGGCCTCAAGTTGCGCCAAGGGAGGTTTAGATTGGACATTAGGAGAACTTTCTTTACTGAAAGAGTGGTCAGGCCTTGGAACAGGCTGCCCAGGGAAGTGGTTGAGTCACCATCCCTGGAAGTATTTAAAAGACGTGTAGATGAGGCGCTTAGGGACATGGTGTAGTGGGCATGGTAGTGTTGGGTTGACGGTTGGACTTGATGATCTTAGAGGTCTTCTCCAACCTTAATGATTCTATGATTCTATGGAGTGCATTGAGGATAACTTCTTGTTGTGGTTTAGCCTGGCAGGCAGCGAAATACCACGCAGCCGCTCGCTCACTCCCCCCTCGCCACAGTGCGACGGGGAGAGAATCGGAAGGGTAAGAGTGAGAAAACCTTGTGGGTTGAGATAAAGACAGTTTAATAGAACAGAAAAGGGAAAAATAATAATAATAATAATAATGATAATGATAGAATATACAAAATGAGTGATGCACAATGCAATTGCTCACCACCCGCGCTGACCGATAACCAAGTAGCGATCGCTACTTCCTGGAACACGCCTACCATTCATATACTGAGCATGACGTCACATGGTATGGAATACCCCGTTGGCCAGCTGGGCTAGCTGTCCTGGCTGTGCTCCCTCCCAACGCTTGTTTTGTTTTTTTAAGCTGAATGTCCTTGACTAGCAGGGTACTTAGCAACAACTGAAAACATCAGTGTGTTATCAACATTCTTCTCATACTGAATGCAAAACACAGCACTAGGAAGAAATTTAACTCTATCCCAGCCGAAACCAGGACACTTCTTAAGCCAGGTAGTAGACCGCCCTACCAGAGGGGATGCGATACCGGACCTGATGGTCACCAACGCAAGTGAGCTAATCGGTGACGTCAAGACTGGAGGCAGCCTGGGCTGCAGTGATCATGCACTGGTGGAGTTCGCAGTCCTGAGGAATATGGGACAGCTGAAGAGTAAAGTCAGGACCCTGAATTTCAGGAAAGCAAACTTCCAGCTGTTCAAGGAGTTAGTCAGTAGGACCCCCTGGGAAACTGCCCTCAGGGACAAGGGAGCAGAACAGAGCTGGCAGATCTTTAAGGATGCTTTCCATAGAGCGCAAGAGCTCTCGATCCCCAGGTGTAAGAAACCAGGAAAGGACAGCAAGAGACCAGCATGGACAAGTTGAGACCTGCTGGTCAAACTAAAGGGCAAGAAGGAAATGCACAGGCAGAGGAACCAGGGACCAGTATCCTGGGAAGAGTACAGGGATGTTGCCCGGTTGTGTAGGGGTGGGGTCAGGAAGGCCAGGGCGCAGCTGGAGCTGAACTTGGCAAGGGACACCAAGAATAATAAGAAGGGCTTCTACAGGTATGTCAGCCAGAAAAGGAAGGTCAAAGAAAGCGTACCCCTGCTGATGAACAAGACTGGCAAACTGGTAACAACGGACGAGGAGAAGGCTGAGGTACTCAACAACTTTTTTGCCTCAGCCTTCACTGGCAACCTCTCTTCCCACACCTCTCGAGTGGATGGACTGCAAGGCAGGGACTGGGGGAGCAACGTCCCTCCCACTGAAAGAGAAGATCAGGTTCGAGACCACCCGAGGAACCTGAACATACATAGGTCTATGGGACCCAACGAGATGCATCCCAGAGTCCTGAGGGAATTGGCTGATGTAGTTGCCAAGCCACTATCCATGATATTTGAAAAGTCATGGCAGTCAGGTGAAGTCCCCGGTGACTGGAAAAAGGGAAACATTGTACCCATTTTTAAAATGGGTAGAAAGGAGGACCCTGGGAACTACCAACCTGTCAGCCTCACCTCTGTGCCTGGGAAGATCATGGAACAGATCCTCCTGGAAGCTATGCTAAGGCACATGGAGGACAGGGAAGTGATTTGAGACAGCCGGCATGGCTTCACCAAGGGCAAGTCCTGCCTGACCAACCGAGTGGCCTTCTATGATGGAGTGACTACATCCGTGGACATGGGAAGGGCTACGGATGTCGTCTATCTGGACCTCTGTAAGGCCTTTGACACGGTCCCCCACAACATCCTTCTCTCTAAACTGGAGAGGTATGGATTTGATGGGTGGACTGTCCGGTGGATGAGGAATTGGTTGGATGGTCGCATCCAGAGGGTAGTGGTCAACGGCTCAATGTCCAGATGGAGATCGGTGACGAGTGGTGTCCCTCAGGGGTCCGTATTGGGACCAGTACTGTTTAATATCTTCATCAATGACATATAGACAGTGGGATCGAGTGCACCCTCAGCAAGTTTGCAGACGACACCAAGCTGAGTGGTGCGGTTGACATGCCTGAGGGACAAGGATGCTATCCAGAGGGACAGGGATGCTATCCAGAGGGACCTGGACAAGCTCAAGAAGTGGGCCCATGTGAACCTCATGAGGTTCAACAAGGCCAAGTGCAAGGTCCTGCACCTGGGTCGGGGCAACCCCCGGTATCAATACAGGCTGGGGGATGAAGGGATTGAGAGCAGCCCTGCCGAGAAGGACTTGGGGGTACTGGTGGAGGAAAAGCTGGACATGAGCCGACAACGTGCGCTGGCAGCTCAGAAGGCCAACCGTATCCTGGGCTGCATCAAAAGAAGCATGGCCAGCAGGTCGAGGGAGGTGATTCTGCCCCTCTACTCTGCTCTGGTGAGACCCCACCTGGAGTACTGCGTCCAGCTCTGGAGCCCTCAGCACAAGAAAGACATGGACCTGTTGGAGTGGGTCCAGAGGAGGGCCACAAAAATGATTAGGGGGATGGAACGCCTCTCCTATGAGGAAAGGCTGAGAGAGTTGGGGTTGTTCAGCCTGGAGAAGAGAAGGCTTCGGGGAGACCTTATTGCGGCCTTTCAGTACTTAAAGGGGGCTTATAAGAAAGATGGGGACAGACATTTTAGCAGGGCCTGTTGCGACAGGACAAGGGGGAATGGTTTTAAACTAGAAAAGGGTAGATTCAGACTAGATATAAGGAAGAAATGTTTTACAATGAGGGTGGTGAAACACTGGAACAGGTTGCCCAGAGAGGTGGTAGATGCCCCATCCCTGGAAACATTCAAGGTCAGGTTGGACGGGGCTCTGAGCAACCTGATCTAGTTGAAGATGTCCCTGCCCATGGCAGGGGGGTTGGACTAGATGACCTTTAAAGGTCCATTCCAACCCAAACAATTCTGTGAATTTAACACTGTACAAATACATCCTTAAAAGGTCAACTGAGTGCTCCATCAGCAAGACAACATGAAGAAGATGCAAAGATGAGACAATTGGAGCTCCAGAAACTAAATTACGGACATATGATTAATCCACATAATGCTAGATATACCACAATTTAAGCTCTACGTCAAACAGCAAGATAAAAGCTAGCTTTAAAAGGAATGCTTTAAAAAAAAAAAAAAACCCCAAAAAAAAAACGCACAACAGAGAAGAGATTGTATTCAGCTAGTAAACATTTGGGATCCTGTTGCAAAGGATAATACCTAGAATCAGAAAAAGGAGAGCAAATATACAGGACTAAACATTAACAGCTTACATTTCACACCACTCAGTAATATAAACAGTGTGTAGTATGGCAGCTAGACCTGTAGTGTACCAAATTCAATCACTTACAGTACAATAGAGAACTCTTATTCTGAAGGACACTTGAAAAAGCCCATCACTCCTCTGGCAGCGGAAATAGATTTTCCAACAAAATTCTCTTTTGTTACTAATATAATTATTTGAGCGTCTTTGTGACAAAGGCTGCTTTGGCAATACACAAAACAAAATACTTGTGAGGTTTCTATTAAATACTATATACAATCTTATTTCAAGGGCTGGAAAGTCAAAATTTAAGCTGCCAAGAGAATGAATTTCACCTTTGAATTCACCATTCCTGGCAAGATGCAAAGAAAGAAAAGAAAAGAAAGGGACAAGTGATCTTAATTCAGGAAGAGTTATGGCATGAACCATCAGTAGTTAGAGACTTCTGACAGACTCTGCTTGAAACCACATACTGCATATTCACAAAGTTTGAGAAAGCTGCTCATACAAAAGCCTTTTGGACAAATATTGAAGCGACTCCCAGAAGTCTGCTTCTGAGAGCCTGTTAACCAGATAAGAGAGTAGACTGCCAGTACCTCTTGAAACTGGATGTGTAAGTGTGTCAAAAAGCATCATAAAAAATATGCTCCTCTCTAAGGCTTTCATTATTTCATAAGACCAGACCTACATATCTCTGGAGTGAAATTAGCCTGTCCAATTAAAAGCAGAATTCAGGTAAGCATGGAAGAGAGATACCTAAAATCCTTGATGGCTCACAGCATGTCTAACAAGCTGTGTATCTTGCTCCTGACTCTCAACAGCAGCAGTTCTTCAAAGCTACGTCCATTATGGCAGAAATATTTTGTCACATATGCTCTCCCAGATGTTCAAAATATGAGCCTCATTCATATGTAAAAATTCAAAACATGAATCATTGAGAAGCATGTTTTATGGTAAAACTGTTTTAAAGTGAAAAATTGCTAAGTTTCTTTGATATTCTTTTAAAATCAATTATGCAAGAACTCCCTTAGGTTGGTTGGTTTGTTTTTAAATCAAGCAGAAATCTCACTCTTTTTCACTTTCTGTTTACATGACATTAAGTTTTCAGTTTACATATACTTTACCCAAAACAAAGATTCACAATCATGCTGTGTCTGAATCGAAACATTATTCTGGTAGTTCACTGAAACACAGAATTCACCAGGAATTTTCTCTCTTGACCCTGACTGTATAACGTGGGGCTTGCTTATCACCTCCAACTGTCAGGTATACTGAAGTGAGCGTACACCTCCTTGCTAGTAACAGACTTCACACCTACACAGTATGAGTACCTGTCGTGGTTTAACCCCAGCCAGCAAAAATAAACCCCACACAGCCGCTCGATCACCCCCCAACTCCGGTGGGATGGGGGAGAGAATCAGGAGGGCACAAGTAGGAAAGCTCCTGGGTTGAGATAAAAACAGTTTAATAATTGAAATAAAACTAAGTAGAACAGTAGTAATAACAATGAGAACAACAACAATAACAGAATACACAAAGCAGGCAATGCACAACGCAACTGCTCACCAACCGCGTGTCACGAACCCGGGGGGTGAGCCCCCACACACACCTGGTTTTTATACTGAGCATGATGTCACATGGTATAGAATACCCCATTGGCCAGCTGGGTCCACCACCCCAGCTGTGCTCCCCCTCCCCGGTACAAGCATCACCCAGCAACAGCCAAAGCATCAATGGGCCATCAAGGCTCCTCTCATACCAAACCCAAAACACAGCACACCCCCAAGCTACTGGGAAGAAAGTTAACCCTGACCCAGACGGAACCAGGACAATATCCACCCCTTATTCTATACCATCTACATCATGCCCAGGTCTCACATTTTCCCACACATTCCAACTAGTCATCGCCACTTTTCCTGCCTTTTCATATATACACACACAGGGTTATCATTCCCTTAGTCCATGGGCCATCCCTCTAAAATGTCCGTTGAATTCATTTACTCCATGACTTAGGGTTCCATCTGTCATAACAGTCTTTCAGGGCAGGACAGATGGTGTGGTGTTGGACTCTTGCTTGTGGAGGCCAGTTCTGGGCGCTCGTCCGGTTCTATCATCGTTGCACCTTGCTCGGTTTCATCGGAGTTCATCCTACATTAATCTGGGTGATTCTTACTATAATACTGTTAATATGGCATATGGTAACCATAGAAGTAATGACCTACACTATTATATAGTAACTAACATCATATAATTCAGTTCATTGGCTATTTTCACCCACAATTAAATCCCCTTGAAGTACACACCGGACTTGCCAACCTTTTGCATCACCCACCAAGTGCACCCAGGTCCTTAAGCAAAAGCAATCCCAGAGATGGGTTTTCCCTTGCCAGAGGCAGAAGTAACCCAGACTGTCTTCCCCAGCATATTTCTCATATAGAGGACAGGGACTTTATCCCCCTCTACAGTACATAAGGGTTTTGATTGGGCAGGGCCAGCTCGAGTGACAGATCTGCTGATGTTGACTAACCAGGTGCCCTTTGCTAAATGTGTGTCCCAATGCTTGAATGTCCCACCACCCATTGCCCTCAGTGTTGTCATTAACAGCCCGTTTGTCGTGCCTTAACCTGGCAGGCAGCCAAATACCACGCAGCCGCTCGCTCACTCCCCCCCACCCCCAGCGGGACAGGGAGAGAATCGGAAGGGTAAGAGTGAGAAAAACTCGTGGGTTGAGATAAAGACAGTTTAAGAGAACAGAAAAAAGGGAAAATAATAACGATAACGATAAAATATACAAAATGAGTGATACACAAAGCAATTGCTCACCACCCGCGCTGACCGATAACCAAGTAGCGATCGGTACTTCCTGGATCATGCCTACCATTCATATACTGAGCATGATGTCACACGGTATGGAATACCCCATTAGCCAGCTGGGCTGGCTGTCCTGATTATGTTGCCTCCCATCTTCTGTACCTAGCTCAGTCAGTAGGCATGGGAGCGGTCCTTGGACTAGGAGGGCACTTAGCAACAACTGAAAACATCAGTGTGTTATCAACATTCTCCTCATACTAAATCCAAAACACAGCACTAGGAAGAAATTTAACCCTATCCCAGCCGAAACCAGGACACCGTTGTATAGTTCAGTTTTCCCAGAGGCTGGTGCATGGTAGGGGATGTGATATACCCACTCAATACCATGCTCTTTGGCCCAGGTGTCTAGGAGGGTGTTTCGGAAATGAGTCCCGTTGTCTGACTCAATTCTTTCTGGGGTGCCATGTCGCCATAGGACTTGCTTTTCAAGGCCCAGGATGCTGTTCCTGGCGGTGGCATGGGGCACAGGATATGTTTCCAGCCATCCGGTGGTTGCTTCCACCATGGTGAGCACATAGCGCTTGCCCTGGAGGGTTTGTGGGAGCGTGATATAATCAATCTGCCAAGCTTACCCATATTTATACTTCAACCATTGTCCTCCATACCAAAGAGGCTTTACTCGCTTGGCTTGCTTGATTGCAGCGCATGTTTCACATTCATGGATAACTTGTGCAATAGCGTCCATGGTCAAGTCCACCCCTCGCACACGAGCCCATCTGTATGTTGCATCTCATCCTTGGTGGCCTGAAATGTCATGGGCCCACCAAGCTATAAATAATTCACCCTTATGTTGCCAGTCCAGATCCACCTGAGCCACTTCAATCTAAGCAGCCTGGTCCACCTGCTGGTTGTTTTGATGTTCTTCAGTGGCCTGACCCTTGGGTACATGAGCATCTACGTGACGTACTTTTACAGCCAGGTTCTCTACCCGGGCAGCAATATCTTGCCACAATGCGGCAGCCCAGATGGCTTTACCTCTGCGCTGCCAGTTGTTCTGCTTCCACTGCTGCAACCACCCCCACAGGGCATTTGCCAACATCCATGAGTCAGTATAGAGAAAAAGTACTGGCCATTTTTCTCATTCGGCAATGTCCAAGGCCAGCTGGACGGCTTTCACCTCTGCAAACTGGCTCGATTCACCTTCTCCTTCAGCAGTTTCTGAGACTTGTCATACAGGACTCCATACAGCAGCCTTCAACATCTGATGATTTCCTACAAGGCGACAGGACCCATCAGTGAACAGGGCATATTGCTTCTCATTTTCTCGTAGTTGATTATACAGTGGTGCCTCATCAGCATGCGTCACATCCTCCTCCTCTGGGGATATTCCAAAATCTTTGCCTTCTGGCCAGTTCGTGATCACCTCCAAGATTCCTGGGTGACTGGGGTTTCCTATTCGGGCCCGTTGTGTGATCAGTGCGACCCACTTACTCCACGTAGCATCGGTTGCATGATGTGTAGAGGGGACGCTCCCTTTGAACATCCAGCCCAGCACCGGCAGTCGGGGTGCCAGGAGGAGCTGTGCTTCAGTACCAACCACTTCCGAAGCAGCTCGAATACCTTCATATGCTGCCAATATCTCCTTCTCAGTTGGAGTGTAGAGGGCCTCGGATCCTCTGTATCCCCGACTCCAAAACCCTAAGGGTCGACCTCGAGTCTCCCCTGGTGCTTTCTGCCAGAGGCTCCAGGTAGGGCCATTCTCCCCGGCTGCGGTGTAGAGCACATTCTTCACATCTTGTCCTGCCCAAACTGGCCCAAGTGCTACTGCCTGAACTATCTCCTGTTTAATTTGTTTAAAGGCTTGTCGCTGCTCAGGGCCCCATTTGAAGTCTATCTTCATCTGAGTCACGTGATAGAGAGGGCTTACGATCAGGCTGTAATCTGAAATATGCATTCTCCAAAAACCCACAACGCCTAAGAAAGCTGGTGTTTCCTTTTTGCTAGTTGGTGGGGACATGGCTGTTTTTTTGTTCATCACATCCATTGGGATCTGACGACGTCCATCTTGCCATTTTATTTCTAAAAACTGGGTCTCCTGTGCAGGTCCCTTGACCTTACTTTGTTTTATGGCAAAACCAGCCTGCAGAAGGATTTGGACTATTCTCTCCCCTTTCTCAAAATCTTCCTCTGCTGTGCTGCCCCATACAATGATGTCATCAATGTATTGCAGGTGTTCCGGAGCCTCACCCTGTTCCAGTGTAGTGTGGATCAGTCCATGGCAAATGGTAGGGCTGTGTTTCCACCCCTGGGGCAGACGATTCCAGGTGTAGTGGACGCCCCTCCAAGTGAAAGCAAACTGTGGCCTGCACTCTGCCGCCAAAGGGATGGAGAAGAACACATGTCAATTTTGGCGTACCACTTGGCTGCCTTTGAGTCCAGTTCCTATTGGAGTTCTAGCATGTCCGGTACGGCAGTACTCAGTGGCGGCGTGACTTCCTTTAGGCCACGGTAGTCCACTGTTAGTCTCCACTCTCCATTGGACTTTCGCACTGGCCATATGGGACTGTTAAAGGGTGAGCGAGTCTTGCTGATCACTCCTTGGCTCTCCAGTCGACGAATCATCTCATGGATGGGAACCAGGGAGTCTCGGTTGGTGCGATATTGCCGACGGTGCACTGTTGTGGTAGCGATTGGCACCTGTTGTTCTTCAACCTTCAACAACCCCACAACAGAAGGATCCTCCGAGAGACCGGGCAAGGTGGACAGCTGTTTAATTTCCTCCGTCTCCAGGGCAGCTCTACCAAAAGCCCACTGATACCCTTTTGGGTCCCTGAAATACCCTCTCCTGAGGTAGTCTATGCCAAGGATGCACGGAGCCTCTGGGCCAGTCACAATGGGGTGCTTCTGCCACTCATTCCCGGTTAGGCTCACTTCGGCCTCCAATACAGTTAACTCTTGGGATCCCCCTGTCACTCCAGAAATACAGATTGGTTCTGACCCTCTATAGCTTGATGGCATCAGGGTACACTGAGCACCGGTGTCTACAAGAGCCTTAGACTCCTGTGGGTCTGATGTGCCAGGCCATCGAATCCACACAGTCCAGGAAACCCGGTTGTCCCTTTCCTCCACCTGGCTGGAGGCAGGGCCCCTCTAGTCCTGGTCATCATATTCGCTACCCACTTCTTGGAAGTATGAATCAGAAGTCCCTTTGTTAAGGTCAGAAGTGGAATCAGCCCTTCTACTCTGTCTGGGAAACTGCTCACTGGAAATTTGAGCAGCAGTTTTCCTGGAAGAACCCCCTTTTGTGGTTGTTTTTCCTTGCAACTCATGTACCCGTGCCTGTAGGGCTGAGGTAGGTTTTCCATCCCACTTCCTCATGTCCTCTCCGTGGTCACGCAGGTAAAACCACAGGGTGCCCCGGGGTGTGTACCCACGATGTCTCCTCTCTTGAGCAGAGGGACGCTTGCTCCTAATGGCTGAGACACTGGCCCGTGCAGGGGGGGAGCAGGACATATCCTCTTTGAGTTGCTGGACCTCCTGAGACAGTTTCTCCACAGCAGAGACACAGGCCCGTAGGGAGGAAGAGAGACTTTCTTCATATTGCCAGAGTTGGCCAGCCAGTTCATCCACTGTTTGTTCCTCTCCATCTCTCCAGGTCATTACTGCCAATGAGTTTGCATGCGACGCTGGTGCGCTCCGTACAAACTTCTGCCACATGGGTCGGGTGCATTTGACTTCATCTGGGTCTTTGGGTAACTGCTCGTTGTTCAGGTCATCATAAATCACTTCCAGCACACCTAATTCCCTCAGGTACTGGATACCTCTCTCCATGGTGGTCCACTTGCCTGGGTGGCATATAACATCTTCCTTGAAGGGGTACCTTTCCTTCACGCCTGACAGGAGTCGCCTCCAGAGGCTGAGGACTTGTGCCCCTTGTCCAATTGCTTTGTCAATGCCCCCTTCCCTAGAAAGGGATCCCAGCTGCTTGGCTTCCCTACCCTCTAATTCCAGGCTACTGGCCCCATTATCCCAGCATCGGAGCAGCCAGGTGACAATGTGCTCGCCTGGACGACGACTGAAGTCTTTTTGCATATCTCGCAGCTCACCCAGGGATAGGGATCGGGTGGTTACCATCTCATTTACGGGTTCTGCCTCCTCCTCCTCCTGTTCTCGTGATGGCCCTGGTTCATCTTCATCCCTTACTAGACGAGCTGATTTTCTTGTGTGTTTTCCTTTTTGTATAGGGGCGACTGATACCGGCATGGGTTGGTTCCCTGTTGCAGGGGGCAGAGTAGCGGAGTAGCTGCTGTGCCTGCCGTGGGGGGTGGGGTAGCCACTGTGCTTGCCATGGGGGGTGGGGTAGCCGCAGGGCCTGTTGCTTTGTCATCAGCTGCAGAGACCTTTTCTTCCCCTTGGGGGTTCTGAGTGATGTTAAACAGGGCTTGGTAGGCATGGGCCAGGCCCCAGCACATTGCAGTGATTTGTGTCTCCCTGGAATGGCCAGGGTGACAGCATCCTTTTGCCAAATATTCTACTAATTTTTCAGGGTTCTGCACTTGTTCAGGGGTGAAGTTCCAAAACACTGGGGGTGCCCATCGTCCTAGGCATTTGCCCATGCTATCCCACTCACCCTGCCACTCATAACTATCCAGCCTTGGGGCAGATCTCTGGATGACATTCTTAAATTGCTTACTAACCTTGGATAAAACCACAACAATATTCCCAAGGAGTACCAATAGATGTATCTTAACTACCCAGGGATGTTCAAGGTACTGGCAAGTTATTTTAATGAAGGAGACGACATCATAGAGGAAGGTAGTGAGGGTGCCATTCTCTATTTCCTCCATAAAAAATCTCTCCGAGGAAGAGGTATAATTGCTAATGGTCTCCATGAGGTGGTACCCGAAATACACAAACGGCTTCATTACGAATCCCAAATACCAAATAACCCCCAATGCCAGCGTTTTAGTAACAAATCTCCCAGGCAATACATCATTAATCACTGCAGAGCACAGCAGACTACAAAACCCAACTCCAATCTTTAACAGGTACAGTAAAAACAAGAGCATGGTGCAGAACAAATTAATATGTTACCAGATATAAATTCCTTAATATGCTCTAAATAATCTGTCGTTATCTCAACCCTTCGTTGCCCCACGTTGGGCGCCAAAAAGGACTGACGTGGTTTAACCCCAGTCAGCAAAAATAAACCCCACGCAGCCGCTCGATCACCCTCCTCCTCCGGTGGGATGGACAGCTGATGGTTTCAGCACAGAAAGCATTTAAATTCGGAGGGTGGAGTTAAAGTATTTTGAAGTTAATTATATTAGTATGAAAAATACAACTATTGTATTAAAAATTACTGAAAAATTTCAGGATGGAAATTACTTTTTCTATAGTTCATAAAGTCAGCATCTATCTTTATTACAACTGGCTAGATAATATTCTTGTAATAAATGCTGAAAGAGCTAGCACCTATCTATCATTATGCCAAAACTGGACAGAATGATGCAAGTAACATCTGGCTGGTGCCTCATTTAGCTTACTCAACACTTTAGAAGTTGTATATACAGAGAATAATTTGCCCAAGGGTTTTGCCTCACCCCCTCTTTCCCCCCATTCACTTTGTGTTTTGACACCTCTCCACCTCTGTTTCCAGTACAGACAATAATCTGTTATTCAAGGTAACAGGAAGAAGAAAGGAGGAAAAACAAAACCAAAAAACAACCACAACACACACAAAAAAACAAACAACCTAGATGAACTAAGAAGTACATCATTCAGATATTCCACAGCTTGAATCCTGCCATATAACAACAGTTACAGTATAGCACGACTTTCAAGTATCACAGTATAATGCTCTCATCACACATTATAGATGACTATGTAGATTCCTAGCATCAAAGTACATAGCTAGCTAAGCTAGCTCAGGCCTGGTGACATGCCTGAGGCAAAAAGATGTCCCCAGGAACAGTACTTCAGCGTGGACTAAGCTCAGTGGCTCTGCTGGGGTCAGGTCAGTTAAATTTAAACTGAATTTAATTAGTTAAATTAAGCATACTTAAGTGAGGGTTGGTACTGGCTCCCTATTTCTGACCACTATGGTTTATCACAGCAAGGGCAAGATCCAAGTACATGGCATGAACCTTAGCTCAATGCAATAACCCTCCCAAGAACCCAACTGCAGGGAAGAAAGAAGAGCCTGCCTCCACAAAGCATCACAAACTGACCTAGTAAAGTCACCCAGAGCTGAGCTGACCCATATGGAACCAATGGCATACCTACAATACACCCCCAGGAGCATGGAGCTACAGCTGCATCCTTGCAGAAGCAGATCAGGTACAGCAAGGTTTGCTAGTTCTCTCTAGCTACACCGATATGGCACTTGAGCTAACAGATCTGCTGGACTCCATTTGTCCCTCCATCTGCAGCATTAATAATTCAGAACCCACCCAGTTCTCAGTTTGTTTCTTATAGTCAAATTAACTGACACACACATACACACTTAGTGTCGTCTTAGTAAACATACTTCAGCTTCCTAGAAACTTGCATCAGCACACATTGTTCTTAAGCTGCCTATCAGCACTGTGACAGTGATTTCCACCTTATGCACACCTGAGCTATGCAGTATGTTAAGATTGATTGGGACAGCATCTTAACTGCTCATGCTTTAAAATTCTTCCAGATTTTCTTGTAGAGCAAAGAATGATGACTGTAAACTGAAATAATTAAACAATTAAAATTACTCAGTTTTATTTATTAAGTTATAGAGCGATGTGCAAGTGGTACCCATCCACATGTTCGATTACTCACAAGCAATTAGAACCATGGATAGAAAAAAAACTAGAACCCTAAACACATTTGATTAGAGCTCAGGTGTAGAGGTAACAATAAAAATTCAAAAATGCAGATATAACACTAAATTCATTCTGTCACATTTTCAAATATTTAAGAAAGCTGTGTTTCCATGTGCTCAAAAGTAACTAGATTCTCCAGCATCAGAAGACAGAAATGCAAGTCCTGCAAGATATCCACCTATAAAAATTAGGTTTAAAAAAACCCCCAAAAACAGCAAACCCACATAAAACACACTAACATATTAGCAACTAATTTGAAAGGCTGTTAAAGAGATAATCTGCATTTCCCTCAACTATGAGAGTTACCAGAAAACCACCATACTTTAATTATGAGTCAGATTTAGAAAGTCCATACAAAGCACAATTTTAAGAGTCCTTGCACCCTGGAATTCAATTTTATTATTAACATTACTATGCAGGGGAAAAAAAAGCGCCACATTGATAGAAAAAGTCTTAGGAAAGTTGTGCTGTGGCAAAAGCTAAGATACTTAACTTTATGTGGACACGGACAGTGTCAATTACCCATGCACATATGAGAACGTATACAGTTTTAAACTGTATTATAATACTATAGAAAAATTTTATATTCTATATATAGAATTATTATAGAATATAATTTAATTTTATATAAGAAATCTGAATTTCACAAATAGGGGCCTACAAACAACACAGCATATGGTTGAAGAACTTTGTTGCAAGTTCTCGCCTTACCAATTTACTCAGTTGCAACTTTGCAGAAATACAGTGCTAGTTGTAGAACAAGTATTTCCTCTCCAAGGCCAATGAATTCCAGGGACTGCGGGATTTAGCCTATGAAAAGTTTTGTTGTTTTACCCATCCATAACAAGGAAGAGCTATAATGAAGAGTCAGCAATACCCAGCTTTCTATGTGATCCTACTAATGTATTAAAGATGTGATCTGCTGCAAGACCATCTTAAGTAAGCGATGATATTAGCTACGCAATTTAATAACTAAAACAGTCTGAAGTTTCCAAACTCTCCCATATTTCTAAATTTAAACCCTAGTCATAAAAGATTATGCATCATGTTATATAATCTGTGCTCTTCACTGAGAATATTATACCTATAGGCAAAGTAAATGAAAACAATGGTGTCTCTGGATCAATCATGAACCATGAAGCAACAAAAGACCATATGACAGAAGCAATTTTTCTTGGCACGGTATGGGCATTACAGACTGATGACAATCGTATGTCCACACTGGCACCCTTCCACAGCGGATGTGCGAGAGTGTCACTACATCTGGATGGTGAGCGTACTAGGGTCCAGAGGCACTCCAGGCCTACTGAAACCAGAGGGGCAGCAGCTGCATTCAATGAACACCATGGGAGCTCCACAAAGTGATGAAAGGCCTAAACGACCACAAACTGTAAATACAGATTTATTTCATTAAAATACTAGGTAACCACTGCAGTGATCCCTTCCTGAAATTGACTCATTTCAAGTATAAGCCAGTTATTTCAAGAATTCATTCACATTTCTCCCCTGCAAAGCCAACATAAAAGGCAAAACCCAATAATCTTATATATCACCAAGGTTGGTAAAAAATAAAGCTTGCCCACACAGAAGCACTGAAGGGAAAGCCAAAAGCATGCAACACTGTCATCGCATTAGCCAAGAAAGGTTCTTTTGTTGCACAACTAATGGGTCTTCAAAATTTTTAATGCAATTTGGACACACATACAGCTTTTGCTAAACATGGAGGAATAAGGTGTTAAGAGAACTGCTCCAGGAAGCAGATACACCAGCACGCACCCTCATTTCTCATGTATGCATGCACTAATACACCTAAAAAGCAATTTTATATGCAAAATTGTGACATTCTGGGTAAACACTAACAAGTAATTGCTGCTAAACCCTACAACAACCCTGCTGTTATCCATCACAATACATGCTGTAAAACACTTAAGACTTATATACAACTTTTCCACGAACTGGGAAAAATAGTGGAAGAAGAAAAGCAAAACCAAAAAAACCCCCACTAATTGCTGGAGTATTGATTCCAAAGGAAAGTCACCATCTGATTGAAATAAACACATGGAAATCGGAGAATGAGTCTGGCTAACCAGCATCTGTCCAAATATCTTGTTTCAAATGAAAACTGAACCTTGACTAATTTTAAAATATTAAATTACCATAATTAGAAAATAGTTTCCCAAACAATCAGCAAGGGAGGCATGATGTTAGCTTTCCAGTACTTTCAATACCTATAAGGTCTATGAAAAACTGAAGGAGGAAAGGACTTGGGCCAATACTAGCACCTAAGAATTATCTCTGCTTTTTGGAGTAGCACTCCAGCAGAGTAAGTCCATGGGACTGGCCAAGTGCACTCCAATAATCCTTCCATGCAATACTCAAAGAACTCTAATAACAGTATTGCTTGCAATAGCAAAAATTTATGGGAACCTGATAAGAGTAGGTCTAAAATGCTTAAGGGATTGGAGTATTTGTCACGAGAAGAGAGGCTGAGAGCTGGGATTCTTCAGCCTGGAGAAGAGAAGGCTCAGGGGAATCTTATAACTGTGTATAAATACTCCCCTCCATCAGTAAAGAAGACAGAGCCAGATTCTTCTCAGTGGTATCCAATGAACAGACAAGAGGCAATGGTCACAAATTTAAATATAAGAAAAACCCATTTTACTCTAAGGGTGATTGAACATTGGAACAGATTGCTCAGAGAGGCTGTCAAGTCTCCATCCCTGGAGACTGGATATTCAAAACCCAACTGGACAAGATCCTAAGCAACCTGCTCTAGTTGACTCTGCTTTGAGCAAGGGGGCTGGCTGAACTAGACCATCTCCAGAGATCTCCAGCTTCAACTGTTCTGTGATTCTGTGAAGATTCAGGTTATATTAAAATAGTGACAAAAGTTTACATCTTCAGACCTTCCTGTGTTCACTGGCTGCTTTCTAAACAAATCAGACTTTAGAAACCTTAAAAGCATGGTGTGAGAGAAGATACCACAGCCCTAATGCTTGGAAGAGGCAAAGGGAATTCAGGCAGTATATCCTGTGGAAGCTAAAATCCTGCTGTAACATAAGATCACATGGATTGACTTATGAGGATTTCGAGGAATGTAACAGACAGGAGATCTACTTTTAACAGAGACACTATGTGCAGCACATCAGTCCAAACACAGGAGCTCTTGAGCATCTGCAAGACACCTCTCATCAATACACACTGAATGTCTTTAGCTATCCCAGAGCGCAGAAGGGGTTAGTGGAAGAGTAAAAAGGTAATGTAGACCGTGGATTTTTAACTAAAGAAGGAGGACATCTAACATTACAGCGTGGTTAAATTTTTTCCAGCATTGTTTAAACATGCCTGTCAGAATTGGATGTTACTGTCCATTTTTTTGTGGGGTGGTGGTTTTTTGGGTGGGATTTTTTGTTTCTTTGTTTGGTTTTGTTTTTTTGTTTGGCTGGTTTTTTTTGTTTTGTTGGTTTGTTTGTTTGTTTGTTTGGGGTTGGTTTGGTTTTGGGGTGTTTTTTTTTTTGGGGTGTGTGGGGGGGTGTGTGGGGGGGTGTGTGTGTGTTGCTATTAACGCAAGTCAGTTATCCCAGGAAAGAAGTGAGTCCTGTGTACTTGGGTGCAGAGGCTGCTACCTTCCATTTCATACCAGACTGACCCCAGCAAACACTTTCTCCATACTGCAAGGAGGCCCTCATTTCCTGCCTAGAATCCTCAATTGTTCCCATCGCACCTCTTTAACTATTCCCGAACAGTTTCACAAGCAGAGCCGTCAGTTTCCTTAGGAAATAAGGACTTTAAAAAAAAAAAAAATAAAGCTACTTTAGCCTAGGTAAACAATCCCCCTTAATGGAGGTTTCTCTAGGATGCAATTCAAAGCACTTAAGTTAGGCCTGTTCTCTCTCCTCATTGACTAAGCATAGAGAAAAAACTATTCTCCCTGCACTGAAGTCAGCTGTTGCGATTACTCCGCACAGTAACATTTTTTTGACAGAGTGACTGCTTTCACAGAGTTCTCCAAACTACACCTTTAGAAAAGGCTGCTAACTGTTCTCTTGAACAGAATACAAAACGCTACTTTGAAATTTTACTTTTAAAAAAATTTCACTGCTTTTTTTGTAGAAAAGTAGTACTATATCTAAAGGCAGAGCATATGTATCTAAAGGAGCTAGCTAACTTACCTTACAAAAAAAAGTAAGATTTTGTTGCTACAAGAAAACAGCATTAAATTTTAAAGCCATTCTTTTTAACTAAACTTCAGCATGACACCAAACAAAGAAACAAGAAATAAAATTATTCTCCAACTGCTGGGGCTACTTCCAAAACCCAAATTTAAGGACAGTCTAAACTATCTTAATTCCCTGAAATAGTAAAAGGTAGAAATACCTTTTACACTAAAGCATGAAATTTCTAGATATTCAGCTATAAGTTAATAAGACTAAGAGCACTCCTCCAGCTAGTATTTCTGAGAGAGATCAGCATAAGAATGACAGCTGAAAGAAAAATTAAACCAAAAAAGACTTGTAGAAGATTTTAATGGAATGAAAAAAAAAAAAAAAGAAAAAAGAAAAAAAAAAGAGAAGTAATACTTTTCATCAAGTAAAGTACTTACCTGACATTTTTCCCTTGTTCTCTCAACATCTTCACTAGATCAGCTATGGGGTACTGAGCTTTTGCTGCACACAAACCATAACCTGAAAGAATTTCCAGATTTTAAACTATTTTTCTGTTTCAGTGCAGACAGAATAGTTATGGGAAATAAGCGTATCTTCCACACAAACAGAAGCTCTCATAATTAAAACTAAACAAAAAAGCAATATATACATCAGATACTCATATATTCCCCGGGGAGTTTCAGCCTAACCACTGTAATTCAGTAGCTGAATATGGCTTTTAGCAGCAAATACACTTTTCAGTCTTTCTATCTGAATTAACTCAGCAGACCAATAAAGCCCAGGAAAAAAATACAGAATATAAATTATTAATGGTGTCCTCAAGGTTTGACCACAGGAGCAAGAAACAAGCTTGTCTTGGTTTAACCTGGCAGGCAGCCAAACCACATGCAGCCACTTGCTCATTCCCCCCTCGCCACAGTGGGACGGGGAGAGAATCGGAAGGGTAAGAGTGAGAAAAACTTGTGGGTTGAGATAAAGACAGTTTAATAGAACAGAAAAAGGGAAAATAATAATAATAATAATGATAGTGATAAAATATACAAAATGAGTGATGCACAATGCAATTGCTCACCACCCACGCTGACCGATAACCAAGTAGCAATCGCTACTTCCTGGAACACGCCTACCATTCATATACTGAGCGTGACGGCACATGGTATGGAATACCCCGTTGGCCAGCTGGGCCGGCTGTCCCAGTTGTGCTCCCTCCCAGCCTCTGCGTCTGGTAGGGCATGGAAGCTGTCCTTGACACGATACTTAGCAACAACTGAAAACATCAGTGTGTTATCAACATTCTCCTCATACTGAATCCAAAACACAGCACTAGGAAGAAATTTAACCCTATCTCAGCCAGGACAGCATCCACCCCTTATTCTATACCATTTACGTCATGCCTAAGTATCACGTTATTCAATACATTCCAATTAATCACCACCACCTTTCTTGTCTTTATATTTTTTATATATATATATATACACACACACATATATACACACACACATATATACACACACACATATATACACACACACACACAAAGAGTCTACGGGCCATCCCTCTAAAGTGTCCATTGAGTTCATTTAGTCCATGACTTTGGGCTCCATCTGTCATAACAGTCTTTCAGGGCCAAAGAAATGCTGTGTGGTGTTGGAATCCTGCATGCTGAAGCCAGTTCTGATTTAGGTATTGCTGCGCTCGTCCAGTTCTATCACCGTTGCACTTTGCTCGGTTTCATAGGAGCTAGCTCATTCTTCATTAATCTGGGTGATTTTTACGGCTATACCATTGATAGCAACCATAGATAATAATGATATAAAAAATCATAATAACAATTGACATCATACAATTCAGTTCATTGGCTATTTTCACCCAAAATCAAATCCCCTTGAGGTACACACCGGACTTCCCCATCCTTTCGCATTACCCACCAAGGGCACCCAGGTCCTTGAGCAAAAGCAACCCCACGGATGGGTTTTCCCTTGCCAGAGGCAGGAGTAACCTAGACTGTCTTCCCCAGCATATTTCTTATGTGCACGACAGGGACTTTATCCCCCTCTACAGTACGTAAGGGATTTGATTGGGCAGGGCCAGCTCGAGTGACAGATCCCCTAGTTTTGACTAGCCAGGTGGCTTTTGATAAACGTGTGTCCCAATGCTTGAATGTCCCACCACCCATTGCTCTCAGTGTAGTCTTTAGCAGTCCGTTTTATCGTTCGATTTTCCCAGAGGCTGGTGCACGGTAGGGGATGGGATAGACCCACTCAATGCCGTGCTCTTTGGCCCAGGTGTCTAGGAGGGTGTTTCGGAAATGAGTCCCGTTGTCTGACTCAATTCTTTCTGGGGTGCCATGTCGCCATAGGACTTGCTTTTCAAGGCCCAGGATGGTGTTCCGGGCGGTGGCATGGGGCAAGGGGTATGTTTCCAGCCATCTGGTGGTTGCTTCCACCATGGTGAGCACATAGCGCTTACCGTGGAGGGTTTGTGGGAGCGTGATATAATCAATCTGCCAGGCCTCCCCATATTTATATTTCAACCATCGTCCTCCATACCAAAGAGGCTTTACTCGCTTGGCTTGCTTGATGGCAGCGCATGTTTCACATTCATGGATAACCTGTGCAATAGCGTCCATGGTCAAGTCCACCCCTCGATCACGAGCCCATCTATATGTTGCATCTCTTCCTTGATGGCTGGAAGTGTCATGGGCCCACTGAGCTATAAATAATTCACCCTTATGTTGCCAGTCCAGATCCACCTGAGCCACTTCAATCTTAGCAGCCTGGTCCACCTGCTGGTTGTTTTGGTGTTCTTCAGTGGCCTGACCCTTGGGTACATGAGCATCTACGTGACGTACTTCTACAACCAGGTTCTCTACCTGGGCAGCAATATCTTGCCACAATGCGGCAGCCCAGATGGGTTTACCTCTGTGCTGCCAGTTGTTCTGCTTCCACTGCTGCAACCACCCCCACAGGGCATTTGCCACCATCCATGAGTCAGTATAGAGATAAAGTACTGGCCATTTTTCTCATTCGGCAATGTCCAAGGCCAGCTGGACGGCTTTCACCTCTGCAAACTGGCTCGATTCACCTTCTCCTTCAGCAGTTTCTGAGACTTGTCGTATAGGACTCCATACAGCAGCTTTCCACCTCCGATGCTTTCCCACAAGGCGACAGGACCCATCAGTGAACAGGGCATATTGCTTCTCGTTTTCTCGTAGTTGATTATACAGTGGGGCCTCGTCAGCACGCGTCACCTCCTCCTCTGCGGATATTCCAAAATCTTTGCCTTCTGGCCAGTTCGTGATCACCTCCAAGATTCCTGGGCGACTGGGGTTTCCTATTCGGGCCCGTTGTGTGATCAGCGCGACCCACTTACTCCACGTAGCATCGGTTGCATGATGTGTAGAGGGGACCCTCCCTTTGAACATCCAGCCCAGCACCGGCAGTCGGGGTGCCAGGAGGAGCTGTGCTTCAGTACCAACCACGTCCGAAGCAGCTCGAACCCCTTCATATGCTGCCAATATCTCCTTCTCAGTTGGAGTGTAGAGGGCCTCGGATCCTCTGTATCCCCGACCCCAGAACCCTAAGGGTCGACCTCGAGTCTCCCCTGGTGCTTTCTACCAGAGGCTCCAGGTAGGGCCATTCTCCCCGGCTGCGGTGTAGAGCACATTCTTCACATCTTGTCCTGCCCGGACTGGCCCAAGGGCTACTGCCTGAACTATCTCCCGTTTAATTTGTTCAACGGCTTGTTGTTGCTCAGGGCCCCATTTGAAGTCGTTCTTCTTCCGGGTCACTTGATAGAGGGGGCTTACGATCTGACTGTAATCTGGAATATGCATTCTCCCAAAGCCCACAACGCCTAAGAAAGCTTGTGTTTCCTTTTTGCTAGTTGGTGGGGACATGGCTGTTATTTTGTTGATCACATCCATTGGGATCTGACGACGTCCATCTTGCCATTTTATTCCTAAAAACTGGATCTCCTGTGCAGGTCCCTTGACCTTACTTTGTTTTATGGCAAAACCAGCCTTCAGGAGGATTTGGACTATTCTCTCCCCTTTCTCAAAATCTTCCTCTGCTGTGTTGCCCCATACAATGATGTCATCAATGTATTGCAGGTGTTCTGGAGCCTCACCCTGTTCCAGTGCGGTGTGGATCAGTCCATGGCAAATGGTAGGGCTGTGTTTCCACCCCTGGGGCAGTCGGTTCCAGGTGTAGTGGACGCCCCTCCAAGTGAAAGCAAACTGTGGCCTGCACTCTGCTGCCAAAGGGATGGAGAAGAAGGCATTAGCAATGTCAATTGTGGCGTACCACTTGGCTGCCTTTGACTCCAGTTCGTATTGAAGTTCTAGCATGTCCGGCACGGCAGCACTCAGCGTCAGCGTGACTTCGTTCAGGCCACGGTAGTCTACTGTTAGTCTCCACTCTCCATTGGACTTTCGCACTGGCCATATGGGACTGTGAAAGGGTGAGTGAGTCTTGCTGATCACTCCTTGGCTCTCCAGTCGACAAATCAGCTCATGGATGGGAATCAGGGAATCTCGGTGGGTGCGATATTTCCCCCGCTGCACTGTTGTGGTAGCAATTGGTACTTTGACCTTCAACAATCCCACAACAGAAGGGTCCTCTGAGAGACCGGGTAAGGTGGACAGCTGTTTAGTTTCCTCCATCTCCAGAGCAGATATACCAAAAGCCCACCAGTACCCTTTTGGGTCCTTGAAATACCTTCTCCTGAGGTAGTCTATGCCAAGGATGCTCTGGGCCAGTCACAATGGGGTGCTTCTGCCACTCATTCCCGGTTAGGCTCACTTCGGCCTCCAATACAGTTAACTCTTGGGATCCCCCTGTCACTCCAGAAATAGAAATGGGTTCTGCCCCTTTATAGTTTGATGGCATCAGGGTGCACTGTGCACCGGTGTCTACGAGAGCCTTAGACTCCTGTGGGTCTGATGTGCCAGGCCATCGAATCCACACAGTCCAGTAAGCCCATTTGTCCCTTTCCTCCACCTGGCTGGAGGCAGGGCCCCTCTAGTTCTGGTCATAGTATCCGCTTCTCACTTCTTTCAAACACAAGTCAAGAATTTCTTCATTACAATCCAAAGTAAGATCAGCCCTTCTCCTCTGCCTGGGGAACTGCTCACTGGAGACTAGACCGTCGTGAGACAGGTTTTGCCTGAAAACTGGAGCAGCATTTTTCCTGCGAGAATCCCCTTGTGTGATTGTTTTTCCTTGCAACTCCTGTACCCGTGCCCCTAGAATGAAGGTAGCTTTTCCATCCCACTGCCTCATGTCCTCTCCGTGGTCACGCAGGTAAAACCACAGGTTGCCCCGGGATGTGTACTTTCTATATCCGCTCTCTTGAGTGGAAGAATGCTGACTCCTAATGGCTGAGATACTGGTCCGTACAGGTGGAGAATAGGACCTATCCTCTTTGAGTTGCTGGACCTCCCGGGACAGTTTCTCCACAGCTGAGACAAGGGAGGAGGAGACAGTGTCTTCGTATTCCCAGAGTCTGCCAACCACGTCATCCACCGTTGGTGCTTCTTCCTCTTCCCAGCAGAATACTGCCAACAAACTGGCATATGACGCTGGTGCGCTCCGTACCAACTTCCGCCACATGGGTCGCGTGCACTGGACTTCATCTGGACCTTTGGGCGTTTGGTCGTTGTCCAGGTCACTATAAACCACCTCCAGTACGCCTAATTCTCTCAGGTACTGGATACCTCTCTCCATAGTGGTCCATTTGCCTGGGTGACATATAACATCTTCCTTGAAGGGATACCTTTCCTTCACGCCTGACAGCAGTCGCCTCCAGAGGCTGAGGGCCTGCGCCCCTTTTCCAATTGCTTTGACAATGCCCCTTTCCCTAGAAAGGGATCCCAGCTGTTTGGCCTCCTTCCCCTCTAATTCCAGGCTACTGGCCCCATTATCCGAGCATGGGAGCAGCCAGGTAACAATATGCTCGCCTGGACGACAGCTGAAATCTTTCCGCATATCTCGCAACTCATGCAGGGATAGGGATCGGGTGGTTTCCGTCTCGTTTATGAGTTCTTCCTCTTCCTCCTCCCCTCCTCGTGATGGCCCTGCTTTTCCATCATCCCTTTCTAAACGACCTGACTTCCGCTTCCAAGATTTCTTCTTCTGTACAGGGGCGACGGATACCAGCAAGGGTTGGTCCTCTGGTTCAGCCGTAGTACCTGTCGCAGGGGTTGGAGTAGCCGCAGTGCCTGTCGCGGGGGTTGATCTCTGGACAGTATTCCTGAATAGTTTTTTAACCCTAAACATGGCCTGAACCACGTTCAGGAGACATAACAATATGAACATGCTTGTTTGAACATCCCAAGGATATTCAAAATTCTCAGGGAATACTGTGGACATCTTCATGAAGAGGATAGAAGAAAAAGGAGTTTCTGGAGATATGGAAGGGAAGATGAACAAGTGGGAGAAAGTGTCCCATCCTGTCTCCCCCCTGAATTCATTCTCCAAGGAGAAAAAAAACTGTAATTACTAATATTTTCTAAGAGTTGGTTCCTGAGGTACAGAGATGACGGCAGTGCCGAGTACAGGTACCACATTAGACTTATGATCAATGATTTTATCACCTCATAAAACAGCAGGAAAATGATAACCTTGGCCCAGTTCCAAATAATGATAAAGAGCACAAGAGGTAACACATACTGCAAGCAAGCTATTACATGACCCAACATTGAGAGACAGCCCCACAACTTTGAGAGCCAATAAATCAACATTGTGACCAATCAATATAATGAATGCTTATAACCAATTTTGCCTTAACACGCTTTGGTCAGATCTATTGTTATCTCAACCCTTCAAGGCCCACGTTGGACGCTAAAAAGGACTGTCGTGGTTTAACCTGGCAGGCAGCCAAATACCACGCAGCCGCTCGCTCACTCCCCCACACCCCCCACAGTAGGACGGGGAGAGAATCGGAAGGGCAAGAGTGAGAAAAACTCGTGGGTTGAGATAAAGACAGTTTAATAGAACAGAAAAAGTGAAAATAATAATGATAGAATATAAAAAATGAGTGATGCACAATGCAATTGCTCACTACCCACGCTGACCAATAACCAAGTAGCGATCGCTACTTCCTGGAACATGCCTACCATTCATATACTGAGCGTGACGGCACATGGGATGGAATATCCCGTTGGCCAGCTGGGCCAGCTGTCCTGGTTGTGCTCCCTCCCAGCCTCTGCATTTGGTAGAGCATGGAAGCTGTCCTTGACAGAGCACTTAGCAACAACTGAAAACATCAGTGTGTTATCAACATTCTTCTCATACTAAATCCAAAACACAGCACTAGGAAGAAATTCAACTCTATCCCAGCCAAAACCAGGACAAAATTCCTTGAAGATGTTTGCAAGCTTTGTTTGAAACAAATGTAACTTCCCAAATTAGAACCCTATCTCACTGATGTTTTCATTTAAGCTGAAACAAAATGAAAGACTACTTTGGTTTTTAGCATTCTTCTCATTCCGATGCTAAAATATAAATTAACACAATAGTTGTGCCATTCAGTTGAAGAAAAACAAGTCTTGAACTACTCCCCACCTGACTTCTCCTAACAGAAAATAGGCTTATATAGTTCAATAGCACATGGCCAACATAAAAGTTTCAGAGAACTCAGGATTTTGGTTGTTGGGGGTTTTTTCCTCCTTTAATTCTAGTGTTTATTGGATACTAATTAAGTTTGAGATTTTTTTTCTGCAGGCTTTTTAACAAAACTATGCGGAATTGAGCAAGTAGACAAGAAGCATAAATAAAAATCCTCCCTTTCATTAACTTAAAGGACAGATATTTTGTTATTGGTACTGTGGTAGTGCTTGGAAACTCGCACCACAACAGCTGTACACAAAATTAACTGTAAACATAATTTACAAGAGACAGTCTTTGTCCTGAAGAATTTAAAATCTAAATAAATAGGACAAAGTTTGAAGAGACACACACAAGGAAAAGTGAAGTGACACACACATTTCTACAGAGAGGAATGACGACTAACCTGTGAACAAAAACAGATCCCACAACCCCAGTCAACATTTGACATGCTGCTGCTATGTTGCAACTGCAAGACAGACTACAGGTTTTTTGTTTTGTTTTGGGTTTTTTGTTTGTTGTGTTGGTTTGGTTTTTTTTAATAATACATCCTCTGAACATCTTGCTGTATGAGTCAAGAGTGTCTTACCTGGAGTAATAATAATGTTATTGGCTTCATTTATCATTTCAATTGCATTGTCCACATTGATTTCCATGTGGGTTCCAGTAATTTCCATGGGCTTCCCACCAGCTGTTGATGTGGTGCCATAGCCCCCTAGAATCACATTTGCAAGGGAACGGTTCATAGCCTGAAAGACAAGAGGTTTTTGATCAGCTAAAGATGAAATCCAAAAAACAAAGGAGAGGAGATGACCACAAATAAATCTTCTGAATATATTAAAGCCTTCCTGACAATAGTCTTTGTCTGCTGGTTTTGCCTGTTTTCAACTCAAAACTTCTTAAAACAGGCTCCTTAAAACAGAGACCCAGATTAAAACAGCAATAGCCAAACATCAGCTTCTAACACATTACACACGTAACAAGAGATCATCAGCATTTCCCCAAGGCAAAGGAAACAACACAAATTAAAAAATACACCTCAGCAAATATTGGTGTGTCTGTTCTTAAAAGGGAGGGCTATAAAAGAATGCATATTTGTTCACAGATATATATATATTAAAATATATAAAAATAAAATATACACACTTTTTTTGCAAGATATTTTCTTAAGTTCTTGAGCAATTCAACACATAAGCACAGAACTGCTATATGACAGCATGGAAGCCACATAGCTCTTACAGGTGGCACAGAATCAAAGCTCCTACAGCATCAAGACAGAAAAGAACAGAACAAAGCTAAGTAGCCACACAAAACTAACCAAATGCTAACTCAAAACACACTGTAATGAACTGAAAGGGGCCATTAACTGTCAGAGCACCAAAGGGGAACAAGAGATATTAAAATAGGAGCTTTAAGAGAACACATCCTGAAAATTCAGCTCTGTAGGTACATAGCCAGGAAAAGCCACTGGCTAAATGCTTTCACTGGCACGTCTCCTTGTGAGCCTGGTCCCAAAGCAATATCTGGAAGTAGGCAAAACTTGTAGTTGCAGTAAACTAAAATTTAGAAGCAGGAAAGGAACAGGATAAATCGCTTCTTAAAACAAACATGTGTGTCATACATCTGCTGTGCTAGCTCAGAAACCACAGCAAAATTTAAGAATGGATCTGGAGAGGCACACATACAAGCAAGAGGAAACACCCCCACAAAAGTATGCTTTCAAGTGTCCATTTTCCACTAACATTTCAAATCATGCAACTCCACAGGTTTTTTCTGTGGCCTGAGAAGATGTACGATTCTATGAAATTCAGCATCTAGCAAATAAGCACAACAAAGATGTTAGAAGAACTTTTGTTTATCCTGATACATCATTACTGTTTCAGATACTGTAAGGCAGGCACACAAACTCAGGCTCTGTGAAATCAGCATCTTTCTACTGACTGCAGTGGGCAGTAGTTCATATCCTCTAAGAACACACTGCCTTTGACGTATATCACAATATTAAACCTTCAAAGAGAAAAACAGACTACTTAGTATATTGCATCAGTTAAGTGTCAGGTAAGACAGTCTAGACAGAAGAATACCCTCTTCAGATGTTACACACGCTAAGCTTACAAACAGCAAAGCACTTTCTACTCATATCTAAACCAAAAGACAACAGTAAGACCAGACCAAAGGAAAAAAGTTCACATATTAGAAATCTGAGCATCCACACAAAGCAAGCATGAGATTGAAGCACCCTTGCCTGGCTATGCACCACAAAGCGAAGGAAAGAGGAGGGAAATCTGGCAAAAAGGGGGTGGTACAGAAGGCTTCAAAATGAGCCAAGACCTCATCAAGCAACAGTTAACCAACGCAGCTAAGACCTACCCAGCACAGCGGCACTGTGGTAAGTCTTCTATAGCCTCTTTCACCTTCTTTACCATCACAGACCGCAAACAAAGTGCAGGCTTCACCATTCACAGATAATCCAACTACCAGCAAAAAGCCCTCTCTGCTGTGCATACACAGGTGATACTGGCCAGGAGCTTCCAGCCAGGGAAAACCAAACCCTTCATTCCCTGAGAACTCCAGGTCCTTCCACACTACACTGTGCCCACATAAACCACACAGCTAGTACAGGTGATGGGCCAGCATACAATTTGTAAGATTAACACAATTTGTCCCTTCTCTTGCTCTCTTTCATCACTCCAATTAATGGTTCCTCTTCTACTGTTGGAGTGACCACGGGTCGGAATAGGAGCGCGTTCCCGGAGTAATGAGGAGTCCCAATGTGGGTATGGTCATTCTCCTTTATTTCAAGATATTGTGCTACTTTTATAAGCTAGCCACACTAACACGCGCATCTACGAATCCTCTATTGGTTTACAGTCAGCAAGCACACGAATCTTAACATACACAGATTGGTCAAAAGCAGGTGTCCACGCGAACGCTTCCTGCGCCTGCATTCCGTTACATAATCTACTGATATTTACATTCCTCAGCCTGTTTTTCCTACTCTACTATCACTTCAGAGACTCTAAAACTACAATTGCTCTTTAGCAGCCTTATACTATTACTAACAAATCCTCAGTGCTTGGAATGTTCATAGGATGACCGTTATTTAATAAAAATCCCTCCACATTCTACCTGAAGCATTTTCCCCATCCCTAAGCATACTGATTCTAATACTACAGTTGGAATCATCAAGTATTCACTCTGGGGAGGGAGAGGAAGGGAGGGCGGGGGGAAGAAAAAAAAAAGAGAGAGAAGGGAAGGACATGCTAATACGATCAAATGTTCTGAAAAAGTCACATTGTGTTAGTGTTTTAAAAGAAGTCACAATTCACAGGAAGAGTGACTAGTACAGACCTCTGCTTTTTTGTTTTGAAGTTAATTTTTTTTGTCCTTAACTCACCTCAATAGGCACAAAAGAGGGATGGGTGGAAAAATCAAACTAATATGAGTGCAAAAATTAAGATATTATCTGAATATATGTTGGCCAATTTTATCAACTCATGTAAAAGCTTGAAGAGATTATCTGGACAGGCTTTGGAAGATTAAGCTACAGTTTTATCACACAAAGTAATTGGAAATGTTGTAAAAAGAAGTTTTCAACCATTAAGATGTTTCCACAAACACCTTTTAATCTGTAGTAGATAAGCTTCAATAAATATACTGCTTTAGATGAAAGTCATGGGGGGGGGGAAACTGTGTTGCTTCATTAGCACAGGTTACAACAGCCTAAAGCAGAGTTTATTGACACTCTTGAACACTTATTTCTCCTGAAACACAGCTTGAAGACAATGATATTGAATCCCTTGATTATAAGAATGCTTTTAAAGGTAAGGATTTCCATTAAAGGAAGTAAAGCAGAAAAGAAAAATGCTGGGGGAGAAACAAGTTATTCTGCTTATTGTTTAGAAATTATACAAAATAATTTTAATTTTACTACCTGATCAACTTTAATTGTCTAAGCTTATGTGAAGCAGCACAAGATTCCTAGAATATTACCTCAAAAACTAAACTTCCTGAAGCTTGAGAAATACATAGAGGAAAGCCACTCTGTCACTGCATAACTATTTTGCTAATTATTTCCCCAGGCTTCCTATTTACCTACATCCTTCCAAACAACAGATGCAAGTATCTCAAAATTCTGTGAGTTCTGAGAGGAGCTAGCAATAAAAAGGGGACAGTAAAAGAAAAATGAAGCTATAGAGTTACTATGCCTACTGGTAAATACATATCCAACAGATCATATTTTCATCAAGACTTACAAGCATTTGATCTTTAAAGAGCATACTTTTCATACCTGTGTTACCCCATAAGCATCATCTTTCTACTGATATTGACTAAATTGCTGACTATATACAAAAAAAAATATAAAAAGATAACCTATAAGCCACATAATCTGATTTCCTTTTGATAAGGATACACAAAATGTTCAGGAAAGAACAAGATTCTTTAAAATTCATACCTGGGATTGTTCGTTTGAACTCACCTCCATGAAGCTGCACAAAAAAACTTTTTTAAGCTTCTCTGAAATTGTTCCTCAAGAGAGATGAAAACGAATGATACTGAACATTCCTAACGTGATAACACCACCATTTATCAGCAGAGAGGAAGTAAAAGACGACAGCCAGGGATGACCATAGAAAAACATCAGGACAGGAGAACAGCGACACTGATCATACCAGAACACAAGAGCAGAAGTGAAACAGAATTACAAAACAGAGAATCAGGAGGTTGGCAGCTGTTACACTGTGAACAGTTTTCTTTAAGTCGTTACCTCTTCATCTTCAAAAACAAAAAGGAGACACACATGAGACAATGCAATACAATTAACACAGAGTTGAAGCTCAAGTTTGCTATGACACAGACGTTAGCATCAGCAATACATTAATGCAATCCTGCTGCCACCCCGTGGTACTTCAAAGTAGCTGTTCTGAAGAAAGTAGCACTCTCCCCTATAATACAAAAAACAAACTTTAAATCACTCTCTAGTCAAACCAATTGTGTTGGTTTGTTGTCGTTGTTTGGCTTATTTGTTTGGTGTTTTTTTTGTTTTGGTTTGGGTTTTTTTTGGTTTTGTTTTGTTGGGTTTTTTTGGGGGTTTTTTTGGTTTTTTTAAAGGAACTCACTACTTAAAATATCTCCTGCTGAAAAATTTTAAATTTAGTTTAAATTTAATAACACTGCAGAGGGACATAACTAAAAAGACAGCTGAGCACAAGAAATCATATCTATTTGAGCCCAGATTCAAACCCTGAAAGCCCAAATCAATGCAAAGGCTTTCCTCAGTTTTAAAGTGGGTCTCTCTCCAAACCAGAAAGAGATACGACTGACATCTAGTCCAAAAGTTTCAATCAAGAATATTCTAATCTCTAAACACCCAGCAGTCTGGTCTTCTGACTGCTTATCTTCCTGCTGTCGCGGTTTAACCCCAGCCAGCAAATAAACCCCACGCAGCTGCTCGCTCACCCCCCAACTCCGGTGGGATGGGGGAGAGAATCGGGAGGGCACAAGTAGGAAAGCTCCTGGGTTGAGATAAAAACAGTTTAATAATTGAAATAAAACAAAGTAGAACAGTAATAATAACAATGAGAACAACAACAATAACAGAATACACAAAGCAGGCAATGCACAACGCAACTGCTCACCAACTGCGTGTACACGAACCCGGGGGGCGAGCCCCCCCACACACCTGGTTTTTATACTGAGCATGATGTCACATTGTATAGAATACCCCATTGGCCAGCTGGGTCCACCACCCCAGCTGTGCTCCCCCTCCCCGGTACAAGCATCACCCAGCAACAGCCAAAGCATCAATGGGCCATCAACGCTCCTCTCATACCAAACCCAAAACACAGCACACCCCCAAGCTACTGGGAAGAAAGTTAACCCTGTCCCAGACGGAACCAGGACAATATCCACCCCTTATTCTATACCATCTACATCATGCCCAGGTCTCACATTTTCCCACACATTCCAACTACTCATCGCCACTTTTCCTGCCTTTTGATATATACACAAACAGGGATATCATTCCCTTAGTCCATGGGCCTTCCCTCTAAAATGTCCGTTGAGTTCATTTAGTCCATGACTTAGGATTCCATCTGTCATAACAGTCTTCCAGGGCAGGAGAGATGGTGTGTGCTGTTGGACTGTTGCATGCTGAAGCCAGTTCTGGGCGCTCGTCCAGTTTTATCATCGTTCCACTTTGCACGGTTTCATCAGAGTTCATTCTACATTAATCTGGGTGATTCTTACTGAAATACTGTTAATATGGCATATAGCAACCATAGAAGTGATGACATACAGTATTATATAGCAATTAACATCATACAATTCAGTTCATTGGCTATTTTCACCCAAAATCAAATCCTCTTGAGGTACACACCGCACTTCCCCATCCTTTTGCATTACCCACCAAGTGCACCGAGATACTTGAGCAAAAGCAATCCCATGGATGGGTTTTCCCTTGCCAGAGGCAGGAGTAACCCAGACTGTCTTCCCCAGCATATCTCTCATATGCACGACAGGGACTTTATCCCCCTCTACAGTACGTAAGGGTTTTGACTGGGCAGGGCCAGCTCGAGTGACACATCCCGTGGTGTTGACTAACCAGGTGGCTTTTCCTAAATGAGTCTCCCAATGCTTGAATGTCCCACCGCCCATTGCCCTCAGTGTAGTCTTTAGCAGTCCATTGTATCGTTCAATTTTCCCAGCGGCTGGTGCATGATAAGGTATGTGATATACCCACTCAATGCCATGCTCTTTGGCCCAGGTGTCTAGGAGGGTGTTTCGGAAATGAGTCCCGTTGTCTGACTCAATTCTTTCTGGGGTGCCATGTCGCCATAGGACTTGCTTTTCAAGGCCCAGGATGGTGTTCCGGGCAGTGGCATGGGGCACAGGGTATGTTTCCAGCCATCCTGTGGTTGCTTCCACCATGGTGAGCGCATAGCGCTTGCCGTGGCGGGTTTGTGGGAGCGTGATATAATCCATCTGCCAGGCCTCCCCATATTTATATTTCAACCATCGTCCTCCATACCAGAGAGGCTTTACTCGCTTGGCTTGCTTGATGGCAGCGCATGTTTCACATTCATGGATAACCTGTGCAATAGCGTCCATGGTCAAGTCCACCCCTCGATCACGAGCCCATCTATATGTTGCATCTCTTCCTTGATGGCCTGAGGTGTCATGGGCCCACTGAGCTATAAATAATTCACCCTTATGTTGCCAGTCCAGATCCACCTGAGCCACTTCAATCTTAGCAGCCTGGTCCACCTGCTGGTTGTTTTGGTGTTCTTCAGTGGCCAGACTCTTGGGTACATGAGCATCTACGTGACGTACTTTTACAACCAGGTTCTCTACCCGGGCAGCAATATCTTGCCACAATGCGGCAGCCCAGATGGGTTTACCTCTGCGCTGCCAGTTGTTCTGCTTCCACTGCTGCAACCACCCCCACAGAGCATTTGCCACCATCCATGAGTCAGTATAAAGATAAAGTACTGGTCATTTTTCTCATTCAGCAATGTCCAAGGCCAGCTGGATGGCTTTCACCTCTGCAAACTGGCTCGACTCACCTTCTCCTTCAGCAGTTTCTGCAACTTGGCATACAGGACTCCATACAGCAGCCTTCCACCTCCGATGCTTTCCCACAAGGCGACAGGACCCATCAGTGAACAGGGCATATTGCTTCTTGTTTTCTGGTAGTTTGTTATACAGTGGGGCCTCTTCAGCACGCGTCACCTCCGCCTCCTCTGGGGATATTCCAAAATCTTTGCCTTCTGGCCAGTTCACGATCACCTCCAAGATTCCTGGGCGACTGGGGTTTCCTATTCGGGCCCGTTGTGTGATCAGTGCGACCCACTTACTCCACGTAGCATCGGTTGCATGATGTGTAGAGGGGACCCTCCCTTTGAACATCCAGCCCAGCACCGGCAGTCGGGGTGCCAGGAGGAGCTGTGCTTCAGTACCAACCACTTCCGAAGCAGCTCGAACCCCTTCATATGCTGCCAATATCTCCTTCTCAGTTGGAGTGTAGTGGGCCTCAGATCCTCTGTATCCCCGACTCCAGAACCCCAGGGGTCGACCTCGAGTCTCCCCTGGTGCTTTCTGCCAGAGGCTCCAGGTAGGGCTATTCTCCCCAGCTGCGGTGTAGAGCACATTCGTTACATCTTGTCCTACCCGGACTGGCCTAAGGGCTACTGCATGAACTAATCTCCTGTTTAATTTGTTCAAAAGCTTGTTGTTGCTCAGGGTCCCATTTGAAGTCGTTCTTCTTCCTGGTCACTGGATAGAGAGGGCTTACAATTAGGCTGTAATCTGGAATATGCATTCTCCAAAAGTTATTTTGTTGATAACATCCATTGGGATCCGACGACATCCGTCCTGCCATTTTATTCCTAAGAACTGGATCTCCTGTGCAGGTCCCTTGACCTTACTTTGTTTTATGGCAAAACCAGCCTGCAGAAGGATTCGAATTGTTTTCTTCCCTTTCTCAAAAACTTCTTCTGCTGTGTTGCCCCATACAATGATGTCATCAACGTACTGCAGGTGTTCCAGAGCCTCACCCTGTTCCAGTGCAGTGTGGATCAGTCCATGGCAAATGGTAGGGCTGTGTTTCCAGCCCTGGGGCAGGCGGTTCCAGGTGTACTGGACGCCCCTCCAAGTGAAAGCAAACTGTGGCCTTCACTCTACCGCCAAAGGGATTGAGAAGAACGCATTAGCGATATCATTTGTGGCGTACCACTTGGCTGCCTTTGATTCCAGTTCGTATTGAAGTTCTAGCATGTCTGGCACGGCAGCACTCAGTGGCGGCGTGACTTCGTTCAGGCCACGGTAGTCTACTGTTAGTCTCCACTCTCCATTGGACTTTCGCACTGGGCATATGGGACTGTTGAAGGGTGAGCGAGTCTTGCTGATCACTCCTTGGCTCTCCAGTCGACGAATCATCTCGTGGATGGGGATCAGGGAATCTCGGTTGGTGCGATATTGTCGCCGGTGCACCGTTGTGGTAGTGATTGGTACCTGTTGTTCCTCTACCGTCAGCAACCCGACAACAGAAGGGTCCTCTGAGAGACCAGGCAAGGTGGACAGCTGTTTAATTTCCTCCGTCTCCAGGGCAGCTATACCAAAAGCCCACCGGTACCCTTTTGGGTCCTTGAAATACCCTCTCCTGAGGTAGTCTATGCCAAGGATGCACGGAGCCTCTGGGCCAGTCACAATGGGCTGCTTCTGCCACTCATTCCCGGTTAGGCTCACTTCGGCCTCCAATACAGTTAACTCTTGGGATCCCCCTGTCACTCCAGAAACACAAATGGGTTCTGCCCCTTTATAGCTTGGTGGCATCAGGGTACACTGTGCACCAGTGTCTACTAGAGCCTTAAACTCCTGTGTGTCTGATGTGCCAGGCCATCGAATCCACACAGTCCAGGAACCCCGGTTGTCCCTTTCCTCCACCTGGCCGGAGGCAGGGCCCCTCTAGTTCTGGTCATAGTATCTGTTTCTCACTTCTTGCAAACATGAGTCAAGGATTTCTTCATTACAATCCAAACTAAGATCAGCCCTTCTCCTCTGCCTGGGGAACTGTTAACTGGAGACTAGACCGTCGTGAGACAGGTTTTGCCTGAAAACTGGAGCAGCGTTTTTCCTGAGAGAACCCCCTTGTGTGACTGTTTTTCCTTGCAACTCACGTACCCGTGCCTCTAGGGTGAAGGTAGCTTTTCCATCCCACTGCCTCATGTCCTCTCCGTGGTCACGCAGGTAAAACCACAGGTTGCCCCGGGATGTGTACTTTCTATATCCTCCCTCTTGAGCAGAAGAATGCTGACTCCTAATGGCTGAGATACTGGTCCGTACAGGTGGAGAATAGGACATATCCTCTTCGAATTGCTGGACTTCCCAGGACAGTTTCTCCACAGCCGAGACAAGGGAGGAGGAGACAGTGTCTTCGTATTCCCAGAGTCTGCCAACCACATCATCCACCGTTGGTGCTTCTTTCTCTTTCCAGCAGAATACTGCCAACAAACTGGTATACGACGCTGGTGCGCTCCATACCAGCTTCCTCCACGTGGGTCGCGTGCACTGGACTTCATCTGGATCTTTGGGCGTTTGCTCGTTGTCCAGGTCACTATAAACCACCTCCAGCACACCTAATTCTCTCAGGTACTGGATACCTCTCTCCATGGTGGTCTATTTGCCTGGGCGATATATAACATCTTCTTTGAAGGGATATCTTTCCTTCATGCCTGACAGCAGTCGCCTCCAGAGGCTGAGGACCTGTGCCCCTTTTCCAATCGCTTTGTCAATGCCCCCTTCCCTAGCAAGGGATCCCAGCTGTCTGGCTTCCTTCCCCTCTAATTCCAGGCTACTTGCCCCATTATCCCAGCATCGGAGCAGCCAGGTAACAATGTGCTCGCCTGGACGACAGCTGAAATCTTTCCGCATATCTCGCAACTCATGCAGGGATAGGGATCGGGTGGTTTCCATCTCGTTTATGAGTTCTTCCTCTTCCTCCTCCCCTCCTCGTGATGGCCCTGCTCTTCCATCATCCCTTTCTACAGGACCTGACTTCCGCTTCATAGATTTCTTCTTCTGTACAGGGGCGATGGATACCAGCAAGGGTTGATCCTCTGGTTCAGCCACAGCGCCTGTCACAGAGGTTGGAGTAGCCAGTGTTTGTTGCTGGGGTTGATCTCTGGACGGTATTCCTGTATAGTTGTTTAACCCTAAACAAGGCCTGAACCACATTCAGGAGACATAGCAATATAAACATGCTTGTTTGAACATCCCAAGGATATTCAAAATTCTCAGGGAATACTGTGGACATCTTCATGAAGAGGATAGAAGAAAAAGGAGTTTCTGGAGATATGGAAGGGAAGATGAACAAGTGGGAGAAAGTGTCCTATCCTGTCTCCCCCCTGAATTCATTCTCCAAGGAGAAAAAAGTGTAATTACTAATAGTTTCTAAGAGTTGGTTCCTGAGGTACAGAGATGACGGCAGTGCCGAGTACAGGTACCACATTAGACTTATGATCAATGATTTTATCACCTCATAAAACAGCAGGAAAATGATAACCTTGGCCCAGTTCCAAATAATGATTAAGAGCACAACAGGGAACATATACTGCAAGCAAGGTATTATATAACCCAACATTGAGAGCCAGCCCCACAACTTTGACAGCCAATAAATCAACATTGTGACCAATCAATATAACGAATGCTTATAACCAATTTTGCCTTAACACGCTTTGGTCAGATCTATTGTTATCTCAACCCTTCGAGCCCCACGTTGGGCGCCAAAAAGGATTGTCGTGGTTTAACGCAGCAGGCAGCCAAATACCACGCAGCCGCTCGCTCACTCCCACCCACCCCCAGTGGGACGGGGAGAGAATCGGAAGGGCAAGAGTGAGAAAAACTCGTGGGTTGAGATAAAGACAGTTTAATAGAAGAGAAAAGAGAAAATAATAATAATAATAATAATAATAATAATAGAATATACAAAATGAGTGATGCACAACACAATTGCTCACCACCCACGCTGACCGATAACCAAGTAGCAATCGCTACTTCCTGGATCACGCCTACTATTCATATACTGAGCATGACGCCACATAGTATGGAACACCCCATTGGCCAGCTGGGCCAGCTGTCCTGGCTATGCTCCCTCCCAGCCTCTGAAGAGTCCTTGACTAGTAGGGTACTTAGCAACAACTGAAAACATCAGTGTGTTATCAACATTCTTCTCATACTGAATGCAAAACACAGCACTAGGAATAAATTTAACTCTATCTCAGCCAAAAGCAGGACACTGGTCTTCTGATTGCTTATCTTCCTAGCAAACATGCTGAATAAGGTTTCTCATTACTTGGAAAACAAGCACAATTTCTGCTCACTTCTTACCACACACATGATGTAAGAGAGGATGGCGCCAGAGGAGCCAATGAGTGCACCAACAATGGTCAACAAGTTGTTGTTCAGTAGGAAGCCCTCAGCACACAAAGCCCATCCAGAATAACTGTTCAGGACAGTAATAACTACAGGCATGTCAGCACCTCCAATAGCTGCTGTTAAAGTAACACCCTGGAAAAGGAAAGAAAACACACACTTCAGTATAAGCCACGACTAAGGAGAACATGCAAAGAGGACAGTCTGCCTGCAGCATTGAAAAATAAATATGAAGTTTCTTAATAACCCAATCCAAGTATTTTCAACATAGGAGACATCAAGCTATGGCCCGAGCATTTGACTTACTGATTCTGCCTTCTGAGAGGACAGGAAGGTACTCCACTGTCCTCATCCTGTACTTAGTCACATATTTTTACTCACAAAAATATCCCACCAGCTCCAATGAATTTTTCATACCAGTAAAGTATTCATACTGAGCAGACTTTGCAAGACTCGGTTTACAGAATGGTAATATGTAGGGTAAATTTTGCAACAGCCAGTGTGAGTGAATGGGGGAAGTTACACATGGGGATAATCTTATTAAGTTATCACGACAACCTGTACATCCAGTGCCTTTATAAGTATTTTAAGGATGAACTTTTTAGAAAGTCTTTTAAAATATCAGTTATTATTATCCATTATCAGTTATTAATATCCATTAAGTCATAGCTGTAAAAAGAAATTATATACATACGTGCCTGTTTTTCGGAACAGTTCTGTTTTACAGCTAGATTTAGTAAAGTCAGTTGCTACTTGCTACTGCAAGTTAACATACAGACACTATGATGATAGTGACTCAGGATGGTAAAATACAATCATCGAGAGGAAACTTGCAAAGCTGAAGAATGAACCGCTTGTTTAATTTGTTTCACCTCCTATAATTTCTCAACTTACCATTATGGCTGAGAGAGCTGAGACAGAACCTAAACAAGTAATTCCCATAGTGTAACTAGGATCAATCATGTATGGAACCATTCCACCAATGCTGGCAACTAGTAATCCTGCATTCAATGCATGTCGACCAGGCAAGAGCAGTGGTGCAGAATTCAGGATACCTGCAGTCAAATGCATATTCAGAGATTGATACATACATGCAGGAGAACCTGTCTCTTGCCCCAGAGAAGACTGAATACCTCAGCAAAAGAAAAATTTAAAAAAGAAGAAAAAAAAAGGGAAGAGCAGAAAATAAAACAAGTTAGTTGAAGCTGAGACCTTGTGCTGACTCAGTATTGCAACACATTCCAACTTATACCAGATTCTCAAATACTCCTGTTTAAACTCGTTTTACTTCCTAATCTCTCTTAAGTGTTTCAGAATAATCACAAAGACCTCTTTTCCTCTTGAAAAGTGCCCTTTTTTTTCCTTTATTAAACTTACTTAAATTCTGGCCCCAAGTCTTTGCATGCTGTGCATGAAGCTCTGTAATACGAAGCTCTTAGCTGGAACTTCTTACTACAGGTATTATTCTCAGTCTCTCTGTCCTGGTTTCGGCTGGGATAGGGTTAAATTTCTTCCTAGTGCTGTGTTTTGGTTTTAGTATGAGGAGAATGTTGATAACACTGATGTTTTCAGTTGTTGCTAAGTGCCCTCCTAGTCCAAGGACAGCTCCCATGCCTACTGACTGAGCTAGGTACACAAGATGGGAGGGAACATAATCAGGACAGCCAGCCCAGCTGGCCAATGGGGTATTCCATACCATGTGATGTCATGCTCAGTATATGAAGGGTAGGCGTGATCCAGGAAGTACCGATCGCTACTTGGTTATCGGTCAGCGCGGGTGGTGAGCAATTGCATTGTGCATCACTCATTTTGTATATTTTATCATTATCATTATAATTTTCCCTTTTTTTCCCTGTTCTATTAAACTGTCTTTATCTCAACCCACAAGTTTTTTTCACTCTTACCCTTCCGATTCTCTCCCCGTCCCGCTGGGGGGGCGGGGGGAGTGAGTGGGCGGCTGCGTGGTATTTGGCTGCCTGCCAGGTTAAACCATGACAGTCCTTTTTGGCGCCCAACGTGGGGCTCGAAGGGTTGAGATAACGACACATCTGACCCGAACGGGTTAAAACAAATTTGTTAGAAGCATTCATTATATCACTTTAGTACTCGATGTTCACAATGTTGATTTATTTGCTCTCAGAGTTTTTGGATCTGTTCTTGCAGTTTTGGTATGTAGCACCTTACTGGCTGTCTATACTGCTGATTATCAGTTTTTATGTGGGGTTGGTCATCTCTGGGAAATGGACTAAGGTCATTGCTTTGCTATACTGTGTGACACTGGTTTATGTTATGATAAAATTATTGGTCACGAGCCTGTACTCAGCACTGCCATCATTCCTGTTCTTCGGGAGCTATCTTTTGGAAACTATTAATAATTACACTTCTTACGTCTTCACCTCAGAGGATGAATTTAGTGGGGAGACAGGATGGGACACTTTCTCCCACTTGTTCACCTTCCCCTCCATATCTTCAAAAACTCCTTTTTCTTCTATCCTCTTCATGAAGACGTCCACAATATTCCCTGAGAATTTTGAATATCCTTGGGATGTTCAAACAAGCATGATCATATTGCTATGTCTCCTGAATGTGGTTCAGGCCTTGTTTAGGGTTAAACAACTATTCAGGAATACTGTCCAGAGATCAACCCCAGCAACAGATACAGCGACTACTCAAACCCCCACGACAGGCACTGTAGCTACTTCAACCCGCACGACAACCACCGTGGCTACTTCAACCCCCAGAACAACCACTATGGCTACTCAGACCCCGGCAACAGTCACTACAGTTACTCCAACCCCCGCAACAGGCACTGCAGCTACTCAAACTCCGCCAACAGTCACTGCAGTTACTTCAACCAGTGCGACAAGCACTGCAGCCACTCAAACCCCAGCAACAGTCACTACAAATACTCCAACCCCCGCGACAGGCACTGCAGCTACCCAAACCCTCGCGACGGGTACTACAGCTGAACCAGAGGACCAACCATCGCTGGTATCCGTCGCCCCTGTACAGAAGAAGAAATCTTTGAAGCGGAAGTCAGGTCATGTAGAAAAGGATGATGGAAAAGCAGGGACATCACGAGGAGGGGAGGAGGAAGAGGAAGAACTCATAAATGAGACGGAAACCACCCGATCCCTATCCCTGAATGAGTTGCGAGATATGCGGAAAGATTTCGGCCGTCGTCCAGACGAGCATATTGTTATCCGGCTGCTCCGATGCTGGGATAATGGGGCCAGTAGCCTGGAATTAGAGGGGAAGGAGGCCAGACAGCTGGGATCCCTTGCTAGGGAGGGGGGCATTGACAAAGCAATTGGAAAAGGGACACAGGTCCTCAGCCTCTGGAGGCGACTGCTGTCAGGCGTAAAGGAAAGGTATCCCTTCAAGGAAGATGTTATATATCGCCTAGGCAAATGGACCACTATGGAGAGAGATATCCAGTACCTGAGAGAACTAGGCGTGCTGGAGGTGGTTTATAGTGACCTGGACGATGCGCGAACACCCAAATATCCAGATGACGTCCAGTGCACCCGACCCATGTGGCGGAAGTTGGTACGGAGCGCACCAGCATCGTACGCCAGTTCGTTGGCAGTACTGTGCTGGAAAGAGGAAGAAGCACCAACGGTGGATGTCTTAGTTAGCAGACTTCGGGATTTCGAAGAAACTATCTCCTCCTCCCTTGTCTCGGCTGTGGAGAAACTGTCCCGGGAGGTCCAGCAACTCAAAGACGATAGGTCCTATTCTCCACCTGTATGGACCAGTATCTCAGCCATTAGGAGTCAGCTTTTTCTCCTCAAGAGAGAGGATATCGAAAGTACACACCACGGGGCACCCTGTGGTTTTACCTGCGTGACCACGGAGAGGACATGAGGCAGTGGGATGGAAAACCTACCTTCATCCTAGAGGCACGTGTACGTGAGTTGCAAGGAAAAACAATCACACAAGGGGGTTCTCCCACGAAAAATGCTGCTCCAGTTGTCAGGAAAAACCTGTCTCACAACAGTCCAGTTTCCAGTGAACAGTTCCCCAGACAGAGTAGAAGGGCTGATCTTACTTTGGATTGTAATTGCAATGAAGAAATTCCTGATTCACGTTTGCAAGAAGTGAGAGATGGATACTATGACCAGAACTAGAGGGGCCCTGCCTCCAGCCAGGTGGAGGAAAGGGACAACCGGGTTTACTGGACTGTGTGGATTTGGTGGCCTGGCACATCAGACCCACAGGAGTATAAGGCTCTAGTAGACACCGGTGCACAGTGTACCCTGATGCCATCAGACTATAAAGGGGCAGAACCCATTTGTATTTCTGGAGTGACAGGGGGATCCCAAGAGTTAACTGTATTGGAGGCCGAAGAGAGCCTAACCGGGAATGAGTGGCAGAAGCACCCCATTGTGACTGGCCCAGAGGCTCCGTGCATCCTTGGCATAGACTACCTCAGGAGAGGGTATTTCAAGGACCCAAAAGGGTACCAGTGGGCTTTTGGTATAGCTGCCCTGGAGACGGAGGAAATTAAACAGCTGTCCACCTTGCCCGGTCTCTCGGAGGACCCTTCTGTTGTGGGGTTGTTGAAGGTCCAAGAACAACAGGTACCAATCGCTACCACAAGAGTGCACCAGCGGCAATACCGCACCAACCGAGACTGATCCCCATCCATGAGATGATTCGTCGACTGGAGAGCCAAGGAGTGATCAGCAAGACTCGCTCACCCTTTAACAGTCCCATACGGCCAGTGCGGAAGTCTAATGGAGAGTGGAGACTAACAGTAGACTATCGTGGCCTGAACGAAGTCACGCCGCCACTGAGTGCTGCCGTGCCGGACATGCTAGAACTTCAATACGAACTGGAGTCAAAGGCAGCCAAGTGGTACGCCACAAATGATATCGCTAATGCATTCTTCTCCATCCCTTTGGCGGCAGAGTGAAGGCCACAGTTTGCTTTCACTTGGAGGGGCGTCCAGTACACCTGGAACCGACTGCCCCAGGGGTGGAAACACAGCCCTACCATTTGCCATGGACTGATCCACACCGCACTGGAACAGGGTGAGGCTCCAGAACACCTGCAGTACATTGATGATATCATCGTATGGGGCAACACAGCAGAAGAAGTTTTTGAGAAATGGAAGAAAATAATTCAAATCCTTCTGAAATCTGGTTTTGCCATAAAACAAAGTAAGGTCAAGGGACCTGCACAGGAGATCCAGTTTTTAGGAATAAAATGGCAAGACGGACGTCGTCAGATCCCAACGGATGTGATCAACAAAATAACAGCCATGTCCCCACCAACTAGCAAAAAGGAAACACAAGCTTTCTTAGGCGTTGTGGGCTTTTGGAGAATGCATATTCCAGATTACAGTCAGATCATAAGCCCTCTCTATCATGTGACCAGGAAGAAGAACGACTTCAAATGGGGCCCTGAGCAACGACAAGCCTTTGAACAAATTAAACGGGAGATAGTTCAGGCAGTAGCCCTTGGGCCAGTCCGGGCAGGACAAGATGTAACGAATGTGCTCTACACCGCAGCCAGGGAGAATGGTCCTACCTGGAGCCTCTGGCAGAAAGCACTAGGGGAGACTCGAGGTCGACCCTTAGGGTTCTGGAGTCGGGGATACAGAGGATCCGAGGCCCGCTACACTCCAACTGAGAAGGAGATATTGGCAGCATATGAAGGGATTCGAGCTGCTTCAGAAGTGGTTGGTACTGAAGCACAGCTCCTCCTGGCACCCCAAGTGCCGGTGCTGGGCTGGATGTTCAAGGGGAGGGTCCCCTCTACACATCATGCAACCGATGCTACGTGGAGTAAGTGGGTCGCACTGATCACACAACGGGCCCGAATAGGAAACCCCAGTCGCCCAGGAATCTTGGAGGTGATCATGAACTGGCCAGAAGGCAAAGATTTTGGAATATCCACAGAGGAGGAGGTGACACATGCTGAAGAGGCCCCACTGTATAATAAACTACCAGAAAACGAGAAGCAATATGCCCTGTTCACTGATGGGTCCTGTCGCCTTGTGGGAAAGCATCGGAGATGGAAAGCTGCGGTATGGAGTCCTATACGCCAAGTTGCAGAAACTGCTGAAGGAGAAGGTGAATCGAGTCAGTTTGCAGAGGTGAAAGCCATCCAGCTGGCCTTGGACATTGCTGAACGAGAAAAATGGCCAGTACTTTATCTCTATACTGACTCATGGATGGTGGCAAATGCCCTGTGGGGGTGGCTGCAGCAGTGGAAGCAGAACAACTGGCAGCACAGAGGTAAACCCATCTGGGCTGCCGCATTGTGGCAAGATATTGCTGCCCGGGTAGAGAACCTGGCTGTAAAAGTACGTCACGTAGATGCTCACGTACCCAAGAGTCGGGCCACTGAAGAACATCAAAACAACCAGCAGGTGGACCAGGCTGCTAAGATTGAAGTGGCCCAGGTGGATTTGGACTGGCAACATAAGGGTGAATTATTTATAGCTCAGTGGGCCCATGACACCTCAGGCCATCAAGGAAGAGATGCAACATATAGATGGGCTCGTGATCGAGGGGTGGACTTAACCATGGACGCTATTGCACAGGTTATCCACGAATGTGAAACGTGCGCTGCAATCAAACAAGCCAAGCAACGATGATAGAACTGGACGAGCGCAGCAGTACGGAAATGAGAACTGGCTTCAGGAAGCAACGGCCCAACACCGCACACCATCCTTCTGGCCCTGAAAGACTGTTATAACAGATGGAGCCCAAAGTCATGGACTAAATGAACTCAGTGGACATTTTAGAGGGATAGTCCATAGACCGAGGGAATGATATCTGTGCGTGCATATATATATATGTGTGTATATATAAAGAAAGATAGTGGTGGTTAATTGAAATGTATTAAAAAAAGATGTGAGACCTAAGCACGACGTAAATGGTATGGAATAAGGGGTGGATACTGTCCTGGTTTCGGCAGGGATAGGGTTACATTTCTTCCTAGTGCTGTGTTTTGGATTTAGTATGAGGAGAATGTTGATAACACACCGATGTTTTCAGTTGTTGCTAAGTGCCCTCCTAGTCCAAGGACAGCTCCCATGCCTACTGACTGAGCTAGGTACACAAGATGGGAGGGAACATAATCAGGACAGCCAGCCCAGCTGGCCAATGGGGTATTCCATACCATGTGACATCATGCTCAGTATATGAAGGGTAGGCGTGATCCAGGAAGTACCGATCGCTACTTGGTTATCGGTCAGCGCGGGTGGTGAGCAATTGCATTGTGCATCACTCATTTTGTATATTTTATCATTATCATTATTATTTTCCCTTTTTTTCCCTGTTCTATTAAACTGTCTTTATCTCAACCCACGAGTTTTTCCTCACTCTTACCCTTCCGATTCTCTCCCTGTCCCGCTGGGGGTGGGGGGAGTGAGTGAGCGGCTGCGTGGTATTTGGCTGCCTGCCAGGTTAAACCACGACACACTCAAAAGCTGTATGCTTAGAAAAATATGACTACACAGATAACCCCAAATATAAAATACTCCTGCTTTCAAATGCTTTATTTTCACCAGTACCCTCAGTCACACAGACTTCCCACGTTGGCAGAGACTTGAGGGGAAGAGAGGTTTGGGGATTTGTGTGATTCATTTTCAATAGACAAACAAGTATTTATTTTCACCCTAGGCTTTAAAACAACACAGCAAAAAGTAAAAATAATTATCCATTACTTTTGGTGTAATTACTTACCGAGTGTCTCATTTAAATTTAGCTGAATTCAAGAGAAAGAATGAACTGATCAAATTGTGTGACCTGCTACCTCTAGTTCAATAGTATAGACAAACTTATTATTATGGTGCTGATATGACAATGGAAGGAGAAAAAAAACCAAACAAACAACCAGGAGAGTGGGCTGAAACAGGCAGTGAAGTTCACCAGAGACATGTGCATAAATCACTAGGAGGAGTGGAGGGGGAAGATGGAGACGAGAAAGAAAATAATCAAGAAGAAATAAATGAGTAACTACTTAGCAGAAATACATCAGAAATACATACTACTGACAAAGCCTTCAAAAGATTTTAAAGATGACAGCTTTCCATCCATATCATGCTTCCTCCTTCAATGGCTGGTCTCAAACACTGAAGAAAGCAAACAGATGTTTCCCCAAAGGAACTATTGCAAGGCTAATAACAAGATTAGTAATAGGAAGCTCTTAATACCTGTACTAAGAAGTTCCAGCTATCTCAGTCTCTCAGAAGCTGTGTGCTTACAAAACCAAAAATAAATGCAATAAAGAAGCCTTCAGGTGCATAAGAATCAGGAATTAGCAAGTGTTTAACTTAGAAGGCATATTTACTAAAATAGTAAGAGGCATGGAGTTTGCATAGTAGGTAAACAGATAGTGGATTGGATGGTTTAAAGTGAGTCAGTCTTAACTGATACTGCAGAACTACCTACCTAAACGAAGCCTGTAATGCTAAGAACAAAATCCCATAAATATTAGCAGTGCTCACTGAGTCCAGCAACACCAGGGTTTCAATTAAAATGTCTGCTCAGGAAGACGAAGTTGTGATCATAAAGGTTCAATAAAATAGTCAGGTACAGTGTCTTAACAACATTAAAGCAACACTCATTTCTAGATGAGATGAATTGAGGGAAGCTTATATGATTTGGTAATTAATAGCAGTAATATGTCCAAGCACTGAAGACAAACCTTTCATAACTAAAGCTGTACACAAGCAAGAACAGAATTTTAAAAAGTACACTCATAAGAATTAAACATATAAACTTTTACCTGATGCAAAATACAATGTTTCTTTCCAATTACACAGCAGTCTAAAGGCAGAGCTTAATCTTGGGGGGGGGGGGGGGGGGGGGGAATCTTTAACAAATACTTAGTTCTAAATGGAAGGTCTCACCTTGCAGTTTTCCATAAGCAACAAGAGAGCCACTGAAAGTCACCCCGCCAATGTATGTGCCAAGGTACGCCACAATCTTGGTGAGGTTTGCAGCTGGATCAGTAGCGAAGTGAGGATATTCAATCATGTATTCTGCTACACAGGTGAGCACAGCAGCCAAACCAACCAAACTATGGAAAGCAGCCACTAGCTGAGGCAGATCTGTAATCTGGATGCGCTTAGCAATCGTCAAACCTATTGAGAGTTGAAGACAGGAAGGAAGTCTTACAAAACACAACTAATCTGTGCAGCTAGAAATTGATATATCATAGTTCAGTGTGCAATGAATACATGCACATGCCTGTTCCAATGGAAAAATTTGTTCTACACTAGAAATTGCTATGGCATTTAACCAAAAGCTGCATATGTGTATTTTGTGCAATGAGGATATCATGGAAATTAGAGAGAAGATTAAAGTATATCATGTTCTTCAAAACTTCATTAAATATTGAGAAATTCAACATTTTCTGTTAAGAAAGCACAGTATGAAAAAGTGAATTTGGCAGCATTCAGTCAGCAACTGAACAGAAGTATGAAGTTGGGCAAGTTCATTCACCTCTGCATAGCCAGTTTCCCTAACAGGGATGATGTGCTCCTGCTTTTCCACCAGTCTCTCCATTCTTTACTGCATCCTGATGCATTAACAAAAGCCCTAGGACTTATGATTCTTTGTTCACATACTTGCAAAATAACATAAGCAAGCCATAAATGTAAGTTAGTCAATTCACCTGTGACCTATACAATATTTTGCGTATATACAGCTTGCATAAATGCACGTATAGAGCATATATTGTTAGTTTATAGTATCATACACATACCTATGGTACTACCGAGTGCCACTGCACCTGACATCTGCGACAACAACTCAGATGAGGGTTTAAGGCCTCCAAGAGTTGCTGCTAAACCTCCTGCAACACCAATCATACCCAAAGCATTTCCAAGACGAGCTGTTCCTTGGGTGGACAGACCAGCCAGGGCACCAACACAGCATAAGCCTGAGCCCAGATAAATCATCTTTAAAATAAGAAAAACATCAATATGCATACATGAAGTAGAGGCACAAAGTGCATAATCATTATCAAAATCTTTCTGATTATTACACAAAAGGGCAAATTTCTCCAGAATGCGTATAAGTCACCAGATGGCTTGTTCTTAACTGAAGTAGAAGTCAAACTCTTGACTGTAAGAAATTGTTGTATGGGATGGGTTGTGATTCTGGCCAATTAATATGCGATATCTATTAAAACTTTTTCCCCACTTTATGAGCTTGGTTTATCTGCACTGTGAATACTAAACTTGCATCAAGCCAGCTTTCCTCATCAGTTCAGAAGCAAGTTTTTCTTTAGTACAATCCCAAAGCTAAACTGTCCTGTTCATTATAGGAATAGTTTTGGAATTTGCTTATGGTGCATCTGAACTCCTGTTTTCAGAAAGTATAAACAAGCTTAAATGAACTGAGCTATACATGTCTAGATAACTGAAAAAAAAAAGCCTCAATGTATTGCAAGCCCCCAGAATAAAGCCATGCTTGGATTCACTTTTTCCAAACACAGAAGGCAATACACATTGATTTTTCTTACTATTAAAACAAATGCAAATAGAAGTCCATCTACCATAAAAGGTGCTATAGGTACAATCCCTGTACATCCCTCTGTGCTGAAATCTCATCCCATTCAGATGTCATACTTACTTTAACTGTCACTCCAAGTTAAACTTTCAGAAACATTTAAACCAAAGACTGGTTTCTATAGTCGCTCTAATATTTTAAGCTGTAATTTAGGAAAACTGTCCAATAAATAACAAAGTACCTGCTGCTTTTTTTTTTTTTTTTGGGGGGGGGGGGGGGAAGGGGGGAATTAAAGCTTTCAAAATTTGCAGATTCAGCATTTGAGGTACGATTACAAGCTTAAAGTTAAATCAACTTCATATTGGCTTTGTTGGAATACATAGCTGATTAAAAGACCATGGCTAATTTGCTATTTACTCCTTAACAAAGCAGTGAAGAAGCATACCTTGCTGTGAACAGCGGGCTGAGAGCCACAAAGTTATCTTCTTACCTGTTCAATATTATAGCCGCCATTGAGAGCAGCTGCATAGCCTCCTACAAATACACCACCAGGAAGTAGGTACAAGTAGTTGTACTCAGGAGGGTCTGCGGGACGTTTGAACATATCCAGCATTCTCTGTGTAACTAGAAACCCACCTGGCCAAAAGAAAGCAACAATTCTTTAAAAAATAAAATCTAAAACTAAGCATATGCCAAGCTATAAGAGAAATATTTGGTTAAACCATATTACCACACAAAAGTTAGCAACTGACACCAATAAAGCCTCTGAAAAGCTAGTAAGCTGGAAAACCACCAGGAAAAAGTGTAATCAGGGTGAGATCCTGTTATCTTTTTTAACCTTTGGAGGGAATTTATGAAAGCCTGGAGGACTTGCTCTGGGCTCCATACTCTACGCTGACTATAGGGTACAGCTTAGTTTATGACTATGCTCTTTTCCCCCCCATCTACTCTAGCAAAACATAGTATTTATAAGTCACATTGGTCACTTTCGCATCTTCTTTTATTCATGAAGCCGGGACTTTTTAAGATTGAGCAAGCAGAATTTTCTTCTATGCCACTAGTATATTTTTCAAGTGGGAAAAGGAATACAAAGACAAATGCAGTACCATCTTGGGATATACAGGAAAAAGCTATTTTATATAGTCATCACCCAAAGGATACTGTAAAAGAAAAATGCACATTTAAATGCTTCTCTAAAAAAAAAAAAGGTTATACCACAGGGTGTGTGAACCAGATACAGTAACTACCATGAAATTTAGGTTTGTTTTTTTTTTCTTTACTGATGGATGCTCTCAGATCCTATTCCCAGAATATTTCTGGAATCTACACACTGTAAGAGCTAGAAGAATTAAAAGAATTACACAAGTGTTTTAAGTTAGCCTCAGGGAAAAAAAAAAAAAAAAAAAAACACACAACACACACACAAAACACCACACAACACAAAAACACCCCCACAACACAAAACACACACACCAACACCTAACATTCATACCTGCAATATTGACTGAAGAGATAAAGGTTGAAAGTACTGCTAGACTTTGAGGAGTGTTTTCAGGGAGATAGTTTCCTCCCATCAATACCAGTCCACCAACTGCAGTTAGTCCTATTTAAAAGGGAAAAAAGTGTTACTGAACCTTAAAAGGCTCTATACCTAGAGCAAGTTTCCTTCTACCTGTCAAAAAAAATACTAGTCAACTCAAATTTTTACCCCTACTCTACACATTACTATTTAAACAAAGACTGCCATGATCTTTTTCAGCAATATAAACATGTTTCAAAAGAAAAAAAATAGTAGTATATGAATGTAGTTTTGAAGTACAGTGCCTCAAGCAGAGAGTCAGCCTCCGAGTACTTGTTCAATAAAAGAAACTTTGCTTTTAATAGTCAAAATACATCATACTCGTGACCTGTCATATATATACACACAGAGATATATAAAATCTTACATATTTATAACGTTATGAATCTTACAGGTCACTGTTAGGAAATTTTTCTTTTTTTCCCCTCCTCAAAACACATAGTTTGAGGAGAGGAAAAAAAGAAAGCAGAAAACATGAAAGACAAGTTATTTTCAGGGAAACATTTTGGGAAGAAAGATGTGTTGTATGAAAGGAGAGACTGCAGCACTCCAAGTAAAACAAACTTTAAAGCAAACAGTTTAAGAGTTGAAAATTATTTATAAAAATAAAAAATACACAGCACCGCATTTGCCTTTCTTTTGAAAAAAAACATACTCTTGGAAAGAATATGTTCCATGTTACTTTCATAAATAGCAAGGACAACTCAGAGATGCAAAGGAGTACTAGGCTCTTTGGCATATTAAAAGGCATATCAGACGACTTTTGTCTAAAGTTCTAGTAAAAGGAGCAGCGTTTATTTCAAATAGAAAACAAGAAGTTGTATGACAGCTACTTACCTGAGATAGCATTAGTCACTGACATGAGTGGAGAGTGAAGAGCAGGAGTCACACCCCATACTGTATGGTACCCCACTATTCCAGCTAGGCCAAACGTCGTCACCATTTGTGTGAAAGCAGTATTAGGAGCTACGATGCCCAGTCCTAACATGCCCACTAAACCTAAAAGAAAAGCACAGCAAAACTTTTCTATAACTTTTCAATTGTTTCTTACATTTAAGCTCTGTACAACAGCTCAATACTGGACTCCTAAAAACAAAAAGGAGTTTTGTGCATGGACTTGTTTCAAGATCAGCTGGATCATCTTTGTCAACTACAAGGCTCTTTAAGCACTAGTGGTTCTTTTACAATAGAAAATAAATCCTGTCGTGGTTTAACCTGGCAGGCAGCCAAATACCACGCAGCCGCTCACTCACTCCCCCCGCCCCCCAATGGGACGGGGAGAGAATCGGAAGGGTAAGAGTGAGAAAAACTCGTGGGTTGAGATAAAGACAGTTTAATAGAACAGAAAAGGGAGAATAATGATAATAAATAATGATAGAATATACAAAATGAGTGATGCACAATGCAATTGCTCACCACCCGCGCTGACCGATAACCAAGTAGCGATCGGTACTTCCTGGATCACGCCTACCATTCATATACTGAGCATGACGTCACATGGTATGGAATACTCCATTGGCCAGCTGGGCTGGCTGTCCTGATTATGTTCCCTCCCATCTTGTGTACCTAGCTCAGTCAGTAGGCACAGGAGCTGTCCTTGGACTAGGAGGGCACTTAGCAACAACTGAAAACATCAGTGTGTTATCAACATTCTCCTCATACTAAATCCAAAACACAGCACTAGGAAGAAATTTAACCCTATCCCAACCGAAACCAGGACAGTATCCACCCCTTATTCCATACCATTTACGTTATGCTTAGGTCTCACATTTTTCGATACCTTTCAATTAATCACCACTATCTTTTTATATATATACATATATAATACATATACATACATATATACATATAATACATATACATACATATATACACATAAATATATATAAATGTCCATTGAGTTCTTTTAGTCCACAACTTTGGGCTCCATCTGTCATAACAGTCTTTCAGGGCCAGAAGGATGGTGTGTGGTGTTGGGCTGTTGCATCCTGAAGCCAGTTCTCATTTCGGTACTGCTGCACTCGTTCAGTTCTATCATCGTTGCACGTTGCTCGGTTTCATCGGAGTTAGTTCATTCTTCATTAATCTGGGTGATTTTCACTGCTATACCATTGATAGCAACCATAGAAATAATGATATACAATATCATATAACAATTGACATCATAAAATTCAGTTCATTGGCTATTTTCACCCAAAATCAAATCCCCTTGAGGTACACACCGGACTTCCCCATCCTTTCGCATCACCCACCAAGTGCACCCAGGTCCTTGAGCAAAAGCAATCCCACGGATGGGTTTTCCCTTGCCAGAGGCAGGAGTAACCCAGACTGTCTTCCCCAGGATATTTCTTATGTGCACGACAGGGACTTTATCTCCATCTACAGTACGTAAAAGTCTTGACTGGGCAGGGCCAGCTCGAGTGACAGACCCCCTAGTGTTGACTAACCAGGTGGCTTTTGCTAAATGTGTATCCCAATGCTTGAATGTCCCACCACCCATTGCCCTCAGTGTTGTCTTTAGCAGCCCGTTGTATCGTTCGATTTTCCCGGAGGCTGGTGCGTGGTAGGGGATGTGATAGACCCACTCAATGCCGTGCTCTTTGGCCCAGGTGTCTATGAGGGTGTTTCGGAAATGAGTCCCGTTGTCTGACTCAATTCTTTCTGGGGTGCCATGTCGCCATAGGACTTGCTTTTCAAGGCCCAGGATGGTGTTCCGGGCAGTGGCATGAGGCACAGGGTATGTTTCTAGCCAGCCGGTGGTTGCTTCCACCATGGTGAGCACATAGCGTTTGCCGTGCCGGGTTTGTGGGAGTGTGATATAATCAATCTGCCAGGCCTCCCCATATTTGTATTTCAACCATCGTCCCCCATACCAAAGAGGCTTTACTTGCTTGGCTTGTTTGATTGCAGCGCACGTTTCACATTCATGGATAACCTGTGCAATAGCGTCCATGGTTAAGTCCACCCCTCGATCACGAGCCCATCTATATGTTGCATCTCTTCCTTGATGGCCTGAGGCATCATGGGCCCACCGAGCTATAAATAATTCACCCTTATGTTGCCAGTCCAGATCCACCTGAGCCACTTCAATCTTAGCAGCCTGGTCCACCTGCTGGTTGTTTTGGTGTTCTTCAGTGGCCCGACTCTTGGGTACGTGAGCATCTACGTGACGTACTTTTACAACCAGATTCTCTACCCGGGCAGCAATATCTTGCCACAATGCGGCAGCCCAGATGGGTTTACCTCTGCGCTGCCAGTTGTTCTGCTTCCACTGCTGCAACCACCCCCACAGGGCATTTGCCACCATCCATGAGTCAGTATAGAGATAAAGTACTGGCCATTTTTCTCGTTCAGCAATGTCCAAGGCCAGCTGGATGGCTTTCACCTCTGCAAACTGGCTCGATTCACCTTCTCCTTCAGCAGTTTCTGCAACTTGGCGTATAGGACTCCATACAGCAGCTTTCCATCTCCGATGTTTTCCCACAAGGCGACAGGACCCATCAGTGAACAGGGCATATTGCTTCTCGTTTTCTGGTAGTTTATTATACAGTGGGGCTTCTTCAGCACGTATCACCTCCTCCTCTGGGGATATGCCAAAATCTTTGCCTTCTGGCCAGTTCGTGATCACCTCCAAGATTCCTGGGCGACTGGGGTTTCCTATTCGGGCCCGTTGTGTGATCAGTGCGACCCACTTACTCCACGTAGCATCGGTTGCATGATGTGTGGAGGGGACTCTCCCTTTGAACATCCAGCCCAGCACCGGCAGTCGGGGTGCCAGGAGGAGCTGTGCTTCAGTGCCAACCACTTCCGAAGCAGCTCGAACCCCTTCATATGCTGCCAATATCTCCTTCTCAGTTGGAGTGTAGCGGGCCTCGGATCCTCTGTATCCCCGACTCCAGAACCCTAAGGGTCGACCTCGAGTCTCCCCTGGTGCTTTCTGCCAGAGGCTCCAGGTAGGGCCATTCTCCCCGGCTGCGGTGTAGAGCACATTCTTCACATCTTGTCCTGCCCGGACTGGCCCAAGGGCTACTGCATGAACTATCTCCCGTTTAATTTGTTCAAAGGCTTGTCGTTGCTCAGGGCCCCATCTGAAGTCGTTCTTCTTCCTGGTCACTTGATAGAGGGGGCTTACGATCTGACTGTAATTTGGAATATGCATTCTCCAAAAACCCACAACGCCTAAGAAAGCTTGTGTTTCCTTTTTGCTAGTTGGTGGGGACATGGCTGTTATTTTGTTGATCACATCCATTGGGATCTGACGACGTCCATCTTGCCATTTTATTCCTAAAACCTGGATCTCCTGTGCAGGTCCCTTGACCTTACTTTGTTTTATGGCAAAACCGGCTTTCAGAAGGATTTGAATTATTCTCTCCCCTTTCTCAAAAACTTCCTCTGCTGTGTTGCCCCACACGATGATGTCATCAATGTATTGCAGGTGTTCTGGAGCCTCACCCTGTTCCAGTGCGGTGTGGATCAGTCCATGGCAAATGGTAGGGCTGTGTTTCCACCCCTGGGGCAGTCAGTTCCAGGTGTACTGGACGCCCCTCCAAGTGAAAGCAAACTGTGGCCTGCACTCTGCTGCCAAAGGGATGGAGAAGAAGGCATTAGCGATATCATTTGTGGCGTACCACTTGGCTGCCTTCGACTCCAGTTCGTATTGAAGTTCTAGCATGTCCGGCACGGCAGCACTCAGTGGCGGCGTGACTTCGTTCAGGCCACGGTAGTCTACTGTTAGTCTCCACTCTCCATTAGACTTTCGCACTGGCCATATGGGACTGTTGAAGGGTGAGCGAGTCTTGCTGATCACTCCTTGGCTCTCCAGTCGACGAATCAGCTCATGGATGGGGATCAGGGAGTCTCGGTTGGTGCGGTATTGCCGCCGGTGCACTGTTGTGGTAGCGATTGGTACCTGTTGTTCTTCAACCCTCAACAACCCCACAACAGAAGGGTCCTCTGAGAGACCGGGCAAGGTGGACAGCTGTTTAATTTCCTCCGTCTCCAGGGCAGCTATACCAAAAGCCCACCGATACCCTTTTGGGTCCTTAAAATACCCTCTCCTGAGGTAGTCTATGCCAAGGATGCACGGAGCCTCTGGGCCAGTCACAATGGGCTGCTTCTGCCACTCGTTCCCGGTTAGGCTCACTTCGGCCTCCAACACAGTTAACTCTTGGGATCCCCCTGTCACTCCAGAAATACAAATGGGTTCTGCCCCTTTATAGCCTGATGGCATTAGGGTGCACTGTGCACCAGTGTCTACGAGAGCCTTATACTCCTGTGGCTCTGATGTGCCAGGCCATCGAATCCACACAGTCCAGTAAACCCGGTTGTCCCTTTCCTCCACCTGGCCGGAGGCAGGGCCCCTCTAGTTCTGGTCATAGTATCCGCTTCTCACTTCTTGCAAACGTGAGTCAAGAATTCCTTCATTGCAGTCCAAAGTAAGATCAGCCCTTCTACTCTGTCTGGGGAACTGTTCACTGGAAACTGGACCGTCATGAGACAGGGTTTTCCTGAAAACTGGAGCAGCATTTTTCCTGGGAGAACCCCCTTGTGTGATTGTTTTTCCTTGCAACTCACGTACACGTGCCTCTAGGATGAAGGTAGGTTTTCCATCCCACTGCCTCATGTCCTCTCCGTGGTCATGCAGGTAAAACCACAGGGTGCCCCGGGGTGTGTACTTTCGATATCCTCTCTCTTGAGGAGAAAAACGTTGACTCCTAATGGCTGAGATACTGGTCCGTACAGGTGGAGAATAGGACCTATTGTCTTTGAGTTGCTGGACCTCTCGGGACAGTTTCTCTACAGCCGAGACAAGGGAGGAGGAGATAGTTTCTTCAAAATCCCGAAGTCTGCTAACCACCTCATCCACCGTTGGTGCTTCTTCCTCTTTCCAGCACAGTACTGCCAACGAACTGGCGTACGATGCTGGTGCACTCCGTACCAACTTCCGCCACATGGGTCGGGTGCACTGGACGTCATCTGGATCTTTGGGTGTTCGGACATCGTCCAGGTCACTATAAACCACCTCCAGCACGCCTAGTTCTCTCAGGTACTGGATACCTCTCTCCATAGTGGTCCATTTGCCTAGGCGATATATAACATCTTCCTTGAAGGGATACCTTTCCTTCACGCCTGACAGCAGTCGCCTCCAGAGGCTGAGGACCTGTGTCCCTTTTCCAATTGCTTTGTCAATGCCTCCTTCCCTAGCAAGGGATCCCAGCTGTTTGGCTTCCTTCCCCTCCAATTCCAGGCTACTGGCCCCATTATCCCAGCATCGGAGCAGCCAGGTAACAATATGCTCGCCTGGACGACGGCCGAAATCTTTCCGCATATCTCGCAGCTCACTCAGGGATAGGGATCGGGTGGTTTCCGTCTCATTTATGAGTTCTTCCTCTTCCTCCTCCCCTCCATGTGATGGCCCTGCTCTTTCATCATCTCTTTCTAAACGACCTGATCTCCGCTTCCAAGATTTCCTCTTCTGTACAGGGGCAACGGATACCAGCAAGGGTTGGTCCTCTGGTTCAGCTGTAGTGCCTGTTGCTGGGGTTTGGGTAGCTGCAGTGCTTGTCATGGGGGTTGGAGTAATTGTAGTGCCCGTTGCCGGAGCTTGAGTGGCTGCAGTGCCTGTCGCAGGGGTTGGAGAAGCTACGGTGACTGTTGCCGGGGTTTGAGTAGCCACAGGGGTTGTCATGGGGGTTGGAGTAGCTGCAGTGCCTGTCGTGGGGTTTTGAGTAGCCACCGTGTCTGTTGCCACCCCCGAGACTCGCCGCTCCGCCCGCCCCGATGAGGCACCGCTGCTTGCCCTCCCTCTTTTCTTGTTCCTGAGGGTTGATCTCTGGACAGTATTCCTGAATAGTTGTTTAACCCTAAACAAGGCCTGAACCACATTCAGGAGACATAGCAATATGAACATGCTTGTTTGAGCATCCCAAGGATATTCAAAATTCTCAGGGAATATTGTGGACATCTTTGTGAAGAGGATAGAAGAAAAAGGAGTTTCTGACGATATGGAAGGGAAGATGAACAAGGGGGAGAGAGTGTCCCTTCCCGTCTCCCCCTTAAATTCATTCTCCGAGGAGAAACAAGTGCAATTACCAATAATCTCTAAGAGGTGGTTCCCGAGGTACAGAAATGACGGCAGTGCCGAGTACAGATACCAGATTAGACTTACGACCAATGATTTTATCACCTCATAAAACAGCAACAAAATGATAATCTTGGCCCAGTTCCGAATAATGATAAACAGCACAAAAGGGAACATATACTGCAAGCAAGGTATTACATGACCCAACATTGAGAGCCAGCCCCACAACGTTGACAGCCAATACATCAACATTGTGACCAATCAATATAATGGATGCTTATAACAATTTTGCCTTAACACACTTTGGTCAGATCTATCGTTATCTCAACCCTTCGTGCCCCACGTTGGGCGCCAAAAAGGACTGTCGTGGTTTAACCTGGCAGGCAGCCAAATACCACGCAGCCGCTCACTCACTCCCCCCGCCCCCCAATGGGACGGGGAGAGAATCGGAAGGGTAAGAGTGAGAAAAACTCGTGGGTTGAGATAAAGACAGTTTAATAGAACAGAAAAGGGAGAATAATGATAATAAATAATGATAGAATATACAAAATGAGTGATGCACAATGCAATTGCTCACCACCCGCGCTGACCGATAACCAAGTAGCGATCGGTACTTCCTGGATCACGCCTACCATTCATATACTGAGCATGACGTCACATGGTATGGAATACTCCATTGGCCAGCTGGGCTGGCTGTCCTGATTATGTTCCCTCCCATCTTGTGTACCTAGCTCAGTCAGTAGGCACGGGAGCTGTCCTTGGACTAGGAGGGCACTTAGCAACAACTGAAAACATCAGTGTGTTATCAACATTCTCCTCATACTAAATCCAAAACACAGCACTAGGAAGAAATTTAACCCTATCCCAGCCGAAACCAGGACAGTATATAAATATAATACCAACATCTTTGTTATGCATGCAGACAAAGCATGCAAGGATAGGTTTCTACCCCAACGTTGGCTCCTGTCACGCTCCTGTTCTATAGAAAAAAAAAAAAGAAAAAATGTAGAAGAGTCACAATCATGTTGAGATACTACTTGAAAGACTCAAAGAGTGAGTATGAAGAACAGAGGTTAACATTAAGAATACTCAATTCATTAATTACCTCGTGCAGAAGTTCTGACGCACACAGAATACCAGATGACAGGAAGAGACAATATTTATTTGTAAAGACAATGTCCTGTTCCCAATACTTGAGTAGATTGTGTGCATTTAAGTCTCATACAATACATTAAAGACTGAAGAAAGCAATGGCATTAAATTGATTCTGCTGCAAAGTATGGGCACAGTCCCTAGCAGGATTCCTTCAGAATTTTAAGTATTTTACTGATATTTAAATAAAGCCAAACACACATACATGCACACAGCATGAGTCAGCACTGTTTGAAGTGTTAATACTTTTGCTTAAACTTCTAAAATTTTATTTTCCCCCTCTCAAACGCAATTATTACACTACACTGATTTTGCACTAGGATACACCAGCCAGTTATTAAATTGAACGAGTAAAATGAGGAGTCACTGAAAAGTATTAGCCAAATGAGGAACACTCTACACCGATTCTCCAACTCTGGAAGTTGCCTACCTGCTGTGTATACAGATGCACTAGTCATAGTTTTTCTAAAAGGTGTAATAGTAGCTGCTTTTTCCGCTTCCAGCTCTGCTACAGTCTTCTGCTTCACAGGGGCTCCTTGAGGAATGTTATTTGGTGGAGGTGCTGGGAAAATCACCTCGCCATCCTGACAAGAGATATTTACAGTTATCCCTAACATGGCAGATGCTTTATAGTTCGAGGAGTCTACTACTCTTAATCCTGCAACTCAGATAAGTCTTAAGACCCTAGAGCCATGCCACAAGAACATCTTCCTTTTTTCCTGCATCAGCAGAAGTTAGCAAGGCTGGATGAACAGTACAGCCAGACCAAGTTAACCATACTGGTTTACACATTTTTCAGACAAGATTTAATATCAGTGTCCAAGAGCACCTGGCAGAAACACAGCACAGGGCTTGAAAGCAGGAACCAAAACAAAGAGGGAAAGTTCCTTAAATGGAAAACATTTATCCAAAATAAAACAATGTCTTGGAAAAAGCAAGTTCTGCTACAGATCTGAACTGTAATCAGAGCCTGCCCAGATCTCAGCAAGGTTCCAGACATGATGTCTCACATTTCTTGTTGTTCTCCAGGCCTCTAGAGGAACAACTGCTGGAGATGTCAGACCTAAAAATTGTACATGCCACTTTAGTGGTCTGAGAGAGCTGAAGTCAATGCAAGCCTCCTCCAGAGTAGATATTAATAAGCATTACAAAATCTTGGCAACATTATCCAGCAAAACTCAACAGAAATGAATACTTCTTACCTAAACTGCAGATTATTATTTCCTAATAGTTGCACAAGGAGAGCCCATACTGGCCCATGCCCCAAGTTTGTATTTTATTATTTCCTAATAGATTATCCTGCATATTCTAGTTCCGCCAGTTTTTTTTTTCCTGAAGTTACTCTTATAAGAGCAGAAACATGTGTTTCTGGTCCTGTAGTAATGTTTCAAAAAGTGTTTTAAATAACTATGTTTTTATCACATTAATATAACATGCAAATTTAATCTTTTTCTTATTTTTCAATAGTAGACACATTAGGTATTTGTTTAACCTTGACAAGAAGACAAAAGCAAAGAGGTTTCCCTTCACAAAAAGGGACAGAGGAATATTCAGCTGAACACAAACAATTACCCACACTCTCCATCAAGCCACCTCTGAAGTCTGTTGGTATGCAATATCTTTGAATGCATTTTAAAGAGACAGCACTGATAAATGTAAAAGTATGTACTCACAAATTAAGAGGAGAATATTTACTGACTTACCTTCATTACTACAGTTCCTCTAATAACATGATCCAGAGTCCCATAATCAAATTCATCTTTTGGATCAAAGTAGAAGTTCTCTTTGTCAGGACTAATAGCCTTTAGGAGTTTGATAATATTATTGGAATACAGAGTACTAGCCTGAGTAGCCATTCTGCTAGGCAGGTCTGTGTAGCCAATGTGTGTAACACCCTGGGGGGGGAATCAAGTAAAATATTAAGGATTAGTTCAATCTCTGAAAAAGCAGCATCTCTTCCAATACATCCTTCTGGAAATATACATCTAAACTGTTTAATTTATTTCTGTTTTTAACCCCAGCTAAAACTGTTACCTGCAGCTCTAACATTATTAGTTGGGGGGAGGATTATTCACAACAGTTACAAAATTCAATGTGATCAAACCCAACACCTTAAATGCTATTAGCAACAAGCCTACAGAGAGAGGAGAACATATTGGTGCAAGAGCTTGTCCTCTCCAAATCCTACCATTCTCTCAGAATTTAGCTTCTTAAAGCAACCAAGTAACAGATTATCCTGCTTGGCATCTTCTCAGTCCTTCTGAAGGCATGCACTGGAGGCAACGTTCTACATGACAGAGGAGCGACAGGAGCTTCCTCAGAGCTAGCTAGCTGTGCAAGTAATATGCCCAGGTTCACGTTTATGTAAATATGTAACATAATATATCCACACTGTTTAAAGAATAAATGTGAATATACCTGGCTATCAGGCTCTTAGCTTTTAGGTGTAGGAAGCTGAGGCTGGCATACACTCTTCATGCTCAAGCAGGCTTGTGTTAAAACACTGCTCCTCACAACTTACAGCTAAGATCCATGCATGCTTCCAGGAACTCTGGCTTCTTAATGCAATGCTCCAACACACTACTAGTAGTTCTGCACTGCTGCTCTTTTCCACAGCTCAGTGCCAGTACGCTATATCCAGAGATAATATTCTCTAGCTAAAAGCACTCCATATAAATTCTTCACGGAAGTATCTGCTTATTTCTGTTCTACATACTCTAATTTCAGTTTTTAAGCAATGACATCAAAAGCCCTAGAAAACCACAAAGCCAAATACAATGCGTGACTCATGATATACACACACGGCCCTGTTAATATTAAGGACAACCATGGCAGCAATATGTCCTACAGGCTTCCCTAGAGCAGAATAATAATGGCATTATGCCCTTACATTACCAAATAACAAACTTGGAAATCTGCTACTTTAAATCTCATCACCCAGGTTTCTATAACTGCTAGTAGATTTCTCACAAGTACCAAAAATAAACCCCAAAAAACAGAAAACAAGCTCTCAACTGAGCCAATGAACATTGGAGCAAAACCAAAGTAGTTAGCTCAGTCCAGGGCAAAATTGCTTAGTTTAACGAACCAATTCATGCTACTCCTAGTTTGGGTTACAAGTGGTTTGGATACTCTAGAGCAGACACACTCATGTTGGCGAAGCTAAAGATGTATGAAGACGGCACCCTCCTGAAGCTGAAATAATATTGAGCTGGCTGTTTAGCTGTACCTGTGACAGGGATTGTAACCTCCAGTTGTGGGAAGTGATGAGCAAGTCAAAGAAGCTATTGCTACTGCTGTCTCTTTAGGTATACCAAGAAATAGACATCAAACCACACCCTCAAATCAGAAACAAATCACTGGACTTGGAAGTCTAAGAAATAACACTTCCATACTTACCAACTAAATTAACACTATACAAAGGTATTTGTTTCTTTAAAAATCTTCAAATTGTTATACATAGAGATGATTAGTGACCAAATGCAAACCTAAAGGATTACGTAAGCCTAAATAGCAAAATCAGCTACTCATTTTCAGCATACAGTTTACAAAATACAATGTGAATTCATGCAGAGAATGATCTGCAGACCAAAATGCTCACCTTATGAACATACATTTCTCCAGGCTTTGTAGTCTCAATGTTTCCCCCTGCTTCTGCAGCTAAATCCACAACAACTGAACCTTCCTTCATTGATTCAATCATATCTTTCTTAAACAAGATAGGAGCTTTTTTGCCTGACAAGACAAGACATAGTTAAGTTAAACACAAAATACAGCTTTTATCTGTAGAGCTCAGGAGATGAGTTCTCCCCTTCTCTCTCTCTAAAAAACTTATTTTTGTAAGCAAAATTTTCAACTAATTGGTACCTAGGATGAAATGTCACAGAGGGTTTATTTATACAGGCAGAAAGAAGAGATGCTAAAACATCTTGCACCCAAGCATATTTAAAAAGAAAAAAAGTACGCATGGGCAGTCTACCAAAGATGCTGGCAAGTCCAATTTTGTCCTCAGTAAACAGACAACATCCAACCTTACAATTTCAAGTCATAACCGAAAAAAAGAAATGCCACATCATAAGTTATTAAAAGACAGATGTTGTGCAATACAAAGTACTAAAACCTAAGTTCTACCTTACTACGTTTCAATTACAAAAGACAGTACTGTTTCAATTGGACTTGTTTCAGTGCACAAGCTGCATAGCAGAAGTAGCAGTGATGCAATAAGTATGCAAGAGAATTATATATTCTTACTTTATTACTATCTACTCCTTTTTAATAAGAAAACATGATGATATTGAGTCAAAAACTGCTAGTTCGTGAAAACAAAAATTGTAAAAAGAGACACACACTTTAAAAACAGGCATTTATCAGGGAAGGGAAAAGGTACATGCTCACCTCTGTTTTCACTGCAGGCGCAGCTCCAAACATGCAAACTTACACAAGATAAAGGAAAATTAGTATCTTGCATGTAAAACATACCTGGAATAAGCGCTGTAGTGATTATAATATCAACGTCTTGGCACTGTTTGGCAAAGAGTTTCATTTCAGCTTCAATAAATTCTTTGGACATTTCTTTAGCATAACCACCTTGTCCCTCTCCAGATTCCTTTAAGTCTACTTCCAAAGGCTCAGCACCAAGAGACTTGAACTGTTCCAGAGCTGCAGCTCTAGGAAAAGAAAATGGGGGGGGTGGTGGTGTATGGGGGACATGGGACAGAACACACAACCACTACTTTAAAAAAGGAGATCCATGTTTAGAGGCAGCTCAATCCACCATGACTTTTCTGGTCTTTTAGTAGTAGTCTTCTTCAGACAAGAGATCTAAAGCTTATTCTAGAACTAAGGAGACCATAACTAAAGTCCTCAACTTTCTGTGTTTAGTGAAAAAAGTAATTGTATCACTAATTTTAGGTCCCTAATGAAGATACTTGGATAAGGAACGAAGGCAGCCTACAGTTTCCTGTATAGTCAACAGTTGCTCCAAGAAGAGACCCAAAGCTGGGAGCTTAACTGTTGACTAACGCTGCTCACCCATTTCTCTTGTCATGACTAGGTAAGTCCACAGCCCAAACTTAGATGCCTAAAATAGGCAATAAATACACAGCCTGTGGCCCTGTCTTTAATCTGTGAAATGGAAGATACCAGCAAGTCTGTTTTTCCACAGGGGTTTTTGGGTGGTTTTTTTTTTTTGGTTTTTTTACAGTTATCCTGTAAATCTGTCATTTATTTTGCATCATGTGATATCACAGTAAATAATGACGGACTAATTTCCAGTGTGAGGTGAACATTCACAACATGCAGAGGATTTAACACAAACATTCTTGCACATCAAGATAAAAGTATACAAGGATGCTTAAAGAAGGGAATTTTTTAAAAGTCTGAAAAGTTTTAGACAGATTTTGATCATGCTTTTAAGAAAAAGAAACTCTTTCCAGTTTAAGGCATATGCAGATTTTCTAACAAACCAGAGTGAAGGTTTTTTCATATTGCACATCATAAACCTGGAGATATATTCATTTTTATTCTTTCATATTACATATAGCTAAGTAACACTAGATGCCACTTCTGCATAAAAACAAACATGTATAAGTAATTTTAATGCAGATATAATACTGAATTTGTATGTGCTTAATACAAGAAGGCCATTTAATAGAGGGGAAAAAAAAAAATATCAAGTTTGCAGTTCCTGTAGCAATAAGAAGAAAAATGTTTGTGGTCTGCAATTTTCCCAGTCTATTGCTCTAAAAATGGCTACGGGACAAAATAATCCTTCTGAACATAAAGAAGAGACCCTAAGACAGCAGCATTTAAAGCAGCTTCAACTGCAGTTCCTGATCTTTCATCTTGAGTTTAATATATAAAATAACTTGATCTCTTTCTTTCCTTCAGCAGATTGAAGTAGTGTGTCTCCAAAGAGTTCCTAACAGGCCTCTCTGGGATTAGGAGAGTAGAGGTGAATGAGAGTATGCAGCTATGAACCTGGATCAAAGCAAGCTCTAAATGATGGCATACAGATTCTTTCTTTACTATTCTTCCTTGTGTCCCCAAGAATTGGGGAAACATGAAATTCTAGACAAAAGCCCTAACTTTCTCATTTTCATAAAGCAACAATTTTTTATTCATATAGTTCTCAATTATTTAATGAGATGAACTCTTTGGAAGGTTTGGTTGTTTTGAGGAATAAAAAAAATGGAGGAATAATGCAGGAATAAAAATGGTATCAAGGGAATTGTGATTCAGTGCAGTACAAGTGCTTTCATCTGTAATACAGCTACAAACTACTTAATCTTAAAATAATTCTAGATTGCTATTATCATTTCACATACCTACCTAGTATCAAATCCACGAACAACTGCACCCATTGATTTAGCTGCTCCTGCAGAAGCCAGGCCAGCAACTCCTCCTCCGATGATCAAGACCTAGAATGATACCATCATCATGCTTGGAGCATAAACTAAAACTAGAGCTGGTTAGAAAAGCAGCAGCATTATACTGCTTTTGCAACAGCAGATACGCCTCATTAGCCAGCGATTTAAACAAGTTACCTTTGTAACACAGAACCAAAAATGACTTCGGTAAAGCTGCCCTGTAAATGTAACTGTTTAAAAGCTGTAACTACTAACTTCACTTATTGAGAGCAGACTCATCTGTAGCTAACAGTTTATGTAAGTAAATACAGGTTTTCTACTTAGTTTCTCTTCCTTTTTTTTCTTCTTCCCCAATTCTTTTACTTTCATTTCTCTTCATCCCAAGCCACCTGCAATTCCAATCAAGCAATCCCTTCCATCACAGCCTTCAACGCACCAGAAATCTCAACATCTCTGACTTTTCTTAACTGCTTCCTTGCCTTTCCCCATCTGGGAAGGAAAAAAAAAAAAAAAAAATCCATCCATGTATAGCTAGTCTGAAGTTTAAAGCTAAGCAAGCTTACATAAAACTCAAATTATTCTATTATTAAAAAAAAAACCAACCACACACCAAACTACACTACAGGTAGTGAACAAAAATTGGTATGGGAATAACTATATGGGTTTCCAAAGTCTCTAGAACTAGCCCCAAGGCAGGAAAAAAGCCTTTAACATGGGTTCAGCAGTGGTTAGCTGTGCTCAGGAACTCACATATTCTTCTGCCACAGTATTTGTGTAATTGCACATACCTTCGCTGGAGGAACTTTACCAGCAGCTGTGATCTGACCCGTGAAAAATCGACCAAAGTGATTTGCTGCCAGTACTACAGCCTTGTAACTGTCAAGTAAGGACAAACACATATCAGTATTTTCCCAGGCTCAGCGTGATTCCATTCATGACAGCAATCAAAATGATGTACATTTGACCATAGCATGCGTAGGATGAAGCAAGTTTAATATTTTACTACTGAGCACAAGTTTAATAGTCTTTCTCTCTTTGTTCATATTTCTTGTTTTTTAAATCATGGAATGCATTTTCAGAGAGAATTTTTGGACTGCAATATACTGGACATCCACAACTATTCACTCTCTCAAATAAAATTTTACATGAATAATAAACACTAACTTGCCAGAAGTTAACTTTGTCATTTTTGAAGCTACCTTCAAAGGCTGTAACCTGAGGCTTGTTAGGGAAGGAAACACGAACAAGCAATTGCAAAACCCAGAGTAATTTTGCAGCAAGCTCACTTAGACAAGCAAGCACACATTCAAAAAAGATACCCTAACTCTGCAGAGCTATATGGCTTAGGGCAAGTAGCTTAACCTTGCTGCTTCTTTTTGCCCCATCTGCTTTTTAGCCATCCTAGAATGAGCAGCTGGACACCAAGTTAACATCAGTAGAGATATCTGAAAATGCAGATTAATGTGCAATTATGTCTTTTCTTAACAACAGTGCACATTTTCTTGCATTTTTACTAGCACTGTTGTAAGTTCAACAGTCCCATTCCACTCTCTTTCCCATCCCTAACAGGGACATATGGAGGTCTGTATGCCGTAAAATCAGTTTTAATTTGGAATACAGCTTGTAGATTTTATACCTTTAAATACATTATGAATTCTTATGATATTTTAGTAAAATTACACAGAATGAAAACACAGAGAAGCAACCAAACATATACATTGATAAATACTGCTGGTGTCCACAAAAATAATCTGGCAGCCTTCTCCCAACAACATCAGATCCCAATGACAGACAATCTGTGTTCAACCTGTCTTAAGGATATCTTTGAGCCTGCTCTGATCTAGTTCAGAGCAAAGAGGTACTAGACAAAGCAGTCAAAGAATTAGAAGAATTGCCTTCAATTTTTGTTTGTTTGTTTATTTTAAAAAAGCCTTCCTTTGATCTGCTGCAAAGCTGACCATAAGAAACTTAAAAAGTTGTTTGGCACCTCCAACAGCTTCATCCTGCTTGAAACAGCTGTATAAAAACAGAGATACAGAATTGGTTTAGATATACCTAATATCAAAGTACATAGCTTTTAATCCAGCTATACTTACTCAAGCTAGGGGGGGAAGAAAGAAAAAAAAAAGTAAGATTCATACCCAGCAATGTTGGCCATGGAACTAAGTGCATCATATCCCTGAGCAATGGTGACCCGTGGAACCTGATCCATAGCCAAGACAGTAGTCTTCTTTTCTGCAAGTTTTTTCAGGAGGTCTGGATTTTGTGCTGGGTAGATAAAACTAATCAGGGTAGCCGCCATCTTAAAAAGATCTGCCTCATGTACACCTAGAGCCGAGTTATATATAGGAGCCCTCACCTGAAGAAAGAGAGAAAAGTTTCCAAATTAATCAGTGGAAATAAATCAGTGCACGCTCCACTTCCTTTCTCCCAACTTGCAGTCTGTCTATTCCCATCCATAAAGTACATGAGGAAGAAGCATGTTAGTTTACACAACTAAACTGAGTAACTGCACTTCTTAGCTGCAGTCCACATATTAGAATTAACTCTAGGCAGATAGGTGACAGAGCAGTAATAGTCAGCACACACTTTCAGAAAGTTCTGATGGCTTCTAACCAGCAGTTACTGGCTTTTATGACAGACAGCTGCCCCAAAACCAGCCATTCTCAGGCAAAATGATCACTGAACAGATGTGCCGATTAAACTCTACAGGCTAAGAATCACTAATTAGTCTGCAATGCACCATCACATGCAGGGAATTTCAAGCATGAAGTCCAGTAGAAACACATCTCGATCTGTATTCATTTCTTTGGAATTTCTCACTTTTCTTCAAACACAAACCACAACATTCAAAAAGAAACCTACTTAAAAGGGTTGTTCACAAACTAGAACACAGAAATTCTGTGTTCAATCCTGACAGGATAACTCCATATAAAACATTTAAAAGGAAGCCTCAACATCAAGTTTAAGGTCTTTTTTTTTTTTCCTTCAGGACTCTGCACAACCTAATACCTCTCAAGCAACTTGACTTTTAGCGGTCTTCCCAGACCAGCTACAACTCCTCTAGTTACAAGTACTTTTGAAACACACTGTTGCTGTGAAGTTGTTGGATATCTTATTGAGAAAAGTTAGAAACCCGCATCTTCAAAATTCCAAGCAACTTTCTCCGAAGAGTAACTTGGAGTTGTATGTTACTGCTCTGAGCAAAAGTTTCTTAGAGCAGGGATCTTGTCTGATTGAGTCCGGAACTAGTCTATCTCACTCTAGAAAACACAACTTCTCCAAGGTAGTTAAAAACTTGGTAAGAAGTTATCCTCATTTTTTTTTCAGTGCTGCTATTTGCTAGTTTATTACTGTAGGTGCACATCTGAGCTATTAAAAAACAAAAGACAGACTAAAATTAAATCAGAACTTTAAATTCATATTTTCCATTCTAAGGAGCTTATTTACTGAACTTTCAGCAGACTATTCGAAAAATTTGACCTATATGTTTTTCCAAAAAGAATGTGGTAGGAAATACATTAATAAAGCAATTACTTTGACAATCAGATCAGAAGCCAGGACTTCCTTGGTCCCCTGGATCTTTGCTCCAACTTCTCTGTAATGGTCATCAGAAAATTTGGAAGCTTCTCCAGCACCAGACTCCACCACAACAATGAAGCCTTGTTTAACCAAGGCTTGAACTCCAGCTGGCGATAGAGCCACTCTCTTCTCATTCTCAAATATCTCCTTGGGGACACCTACAGTCAACTGTTTATAAGGAATTCCTGTAAGAGTGGCAGATAAGACAGCATTAGTTGCACTAAAGATTATTGAATTGATATTAACAGAACTCTTCAGTGTTGTAGAAAAAGTTATTTGAAACTTAGCACTAGCAGCTTAAACATTAATAGCTAGAGCAGACAAAGCCTATAGATCGCAGTACATGAACTGTAACAACCGTATTACAACATGCCGAAAAGCTAACTACAGAACCAGCCAAAACTGACCTAAGAGGATGTGAAACAGGATATAGAACCACTGTATATTGTATAAGAAAATGACCACTTAGCAACCACTTAGTAACAAAACAGCAAACAAATCAAACCAATAAAAAACAAGACAACCCCAGACCTTAATATTACTATTGGTCCGAACTGTCACATGAGGGGTGAGGAACTTGGATTGTAAGGGTATAATTGCCCAGGGATTTCTTTGTTCGGGGTCCCTCTTCAGAGGCACCCAGCTCGAGCTGTAGCGCTACTAATAAAAAGGACTTTATAGAAGAATCTCTTTTGGACCCATTGATTCAGCAGAAACCTAGAGTCAAACCCTGTTATGGTGGCTGGCATGTGTAATTTCCATAACAATAGACACATGCAGACATGTCACATTAGTGATTCTCCCTCCTCAGGGATGAGGAAGCAGAATGATATTCTCTAGCAGTGTAGTTTACATTTCCTTAAATTACACCATCTTTCTAGAAATCCCTGTTCTCTCAGGCATCAGCAGGTCAGTATAATCAGCCACACAAGCAACAAGTGTTTGGTGCAGTTCATACCCATCTGAAATTATACAGTTTGATTGTATAAATCAGAATACCAGTTATACAATACACAGTGTTCTGGTGATAACACATTCTAACTGGGGTAAGAAGAATTTAAATCCCACTCTAGTTATTTCAACTTTACTGTGAAGAAATAAACAAATGAGCTTGAACAGCTGAACTGCATTTTAATTGAAAATGTTTTAAATGTCTATCAAAACCAAATTACAGTTGTCTCAGATCACTGTTAATGAGCGTACCACAAAAGTACATTGAAAGGCACAATTACATTGATAAGGTACTCAAAGAGTTGCAACAGAAATGAAAAATGTGAATTCAGGAGTAGTTGAAGAAAAATGGAATATCAGTCTACTAGTTTGTTCAATTATACTTCTCTTCAATGTTATCTCCTTGTCTTAACTTGTTCCAAGCTCTGCTAAATAACACCAGAAAACTGCAGAAGATGCAATTTATCAGTTTTAGCTTAAGGTTTCAAATTACAAACATCTAACTTTGTTCATGTACAATTTGCAGGCTTTCAGTCTAATACCTGACAGTTAAACTCCTCTGATCCAATCAAGTGTTTAAATACATTATTTATAAATACATGGACTCAGGCAGAATAATAGTATATCAAACTACCACACTGATTCAATTACACTAGACAGCATGCAGTCCAGCACCCAGGCCCAGTTCTGCACCAGCTTTCACTGATGTCTATCCGCAACAGCTTTCACTGATACCTATCCAGAATTTAAATCCAGATTGTGACATTTATACATGAGAGACCTACACCACATACATATTAATGAAATATAACTTGAGCAGCCTAAGCAGTCACTCATATTAAAGGTCAAGCAAACAAACAAACCACCAAAAAACCCACAACACACCACCAAAAAACACAACCAAACACACACACAAAAAAAGGATGAAAGGCTTGTTTTAAATTACAAAAATCTGCTTTTAATTTGGCCGCCAATACTATGCATTTTGTTACAAAAATTGTACCAGACTAGTAATGTGTTGCATGTTTTAGGAAGGCCTCCTTTTCACTTTTTTTTCCTGTTTGTTTTTTAAGATAGAAACAAGCAAAACAAAGCCCAAAACATACCATACTATAAGAACTTTGAGAAAATTAATTATTTTGATATTTTTAAATCTAAATCTATCTATGAAATAAAACTGGGACTGCAAGGTGCTTAAAATTGAACATCTGAAAATGTATTTTCAGAACATAAGTTGATAGTATCATGAGAGTTGTTAATCTAAAACAATACAGAGTTGCTAAGAACCGGTATTTAAATATCTACCTGTACTTGTCAGTCTTCTCACCCATTTAAAAAAAACTAATGACTGAACACATCCAACAAGACGACAGAATGAAAGATCACCAAAGTGCATTACTTCTAATTATTTTTTACTTTTTTTTTAATTTTAGCTTTCTCTTTGAAATTAAACTAATAAAATGGTAAGAAATAATTTGAAGACACAAGTTTTTTGATATTTAATATGTTGGAGAACATTTAAAATTCTTTAAATTACAAGACAAAATCAAATTCAGAAAAACATGCTTTAAAGGAACACAAAGTCATAACAGGAGCAAGAACGCACATCTAAAACAGACCCACAAAGGTAACAATGCTTTGCAAAGATTTGCTTCATCAGCATACACCACATCTAAGCATCACCGTGCAACTCAGGGCATCCCTATCACAGCAGCACTAGCCACTTGAAAGCTATGGTAACTGTTGCTGCCACTCATACAAATTACCCTCGTCATTTGAAAAGAACTTTCCCCTCACATCTTCTCCTAATTACTACACAATAAAGTCCTGCTTCTGATTTTCATTAAACAAACTCAGTAGAAATGAGCTCTCTTGTCTTTTAAAAGCAGAAATGAAACCTAGAAGATTGAAAATTGTTAGAATAAGAGAGATGAATCATAATTTCAGAAAGGAAGTAGCTCCAGGACAGAAGGCAAAAAGCTTCTCAAGAAGCACTGAGAAAATAAAAAGTGGAGTACTACCTTCCCTTTCTCCTTTTGGAAGTTTTTGCAGTGCACAAATGCAGAGGAAGGACGGAATAAGTTATAGCATACAGGGAATAGAAGGATGACTGCACCCATTTTTAAAAAGGGAAAAAAGGAAGACCCGGGGAACTACAGGCCAGTCAGCCTCACCTCTGTGCCTGGGAAGATCATGGAACAGATCCTCCTGGAAGCTATGCTAAGGCACATGGAGGACAGGGAGGTGCTTCGAGACAGCCAGCATGGCTTCACCAAGGGCAAGTCCTGCCTGACCAACCTAGTGGCCTTCTATGATGGAGTGACTACATCAGTGGACATGGGAAGGGCTACGGATGTCGTCTATCTGGACCTCTGTAAGGCCTTTGACACGGTCCCCCACAACATCCTTCTCTCTAAACTGGAGAGGTATGGATTTGATGGGTGGACTGTCCGGTGGGTGAGGAATTGGTCAGATGGACGCATCCAGAGGGTAGTGGTCAACAGCTCAATGTCCAGATGGAGGTCGGTGACGAGTGGTGTCCCTCAGGGGTCCGTATTGGGACCAGTACTGTTTAATATCTTCATCAATGACATATAGACAGTGGGATCGAGTGCACCCTCAGCAAGTTTGCAGACGACACCAAGCTGAGTGGTGCGGTCGACACGCCTGAGGGACTGGATGCCATCCAGAGGGACCTGGACAAGCTCGAGAAGTGGAACCTCATGAGGTTCAACAAGGCCAAGTGCAAGGTCCTGCACCTGGGTCGGGGCAACCCCCGGTATCAATACAGGCTGGGGGATGAAGGGATTGAGAGCAGCCCTGCCGAGAAGGACTTGGGGGTACTGGTGGAGGAAAAGCTGGACATGAGCTGACAATGTGCCCTCGCAGCCCAGAAGGCCAACCGAATCCTGGGCTGCATCAAAAGAAGCGTGGCCAGCAGGTCGAGGGAGGTGATTCTGCCCCTCTACTCTGCTCTGTTGAGACCCCACCTGGAGTACTGCGTCCAGCTCTGGAGTCCTCAGCACAAGACAGACATGGACCTGTTGGAGTGGGTCCAGAGGAGGGCCAGAGGAGGGCCACAAAAATGATCAGGGGGATGGAACGCCTCTCCTATGAGGAAAGGCTGAGAGAGTTGGGGTTATTCAGCCTGGAGAAGAGAAGGCTTCGGGGAGACCTTATTGCAGCCTTTCAGTACTTAAAGGGGGCTTATAAGAAAGATGGGGACAAACTTTTTAGCAGGGCCTGTTGCGACAGGACAAGGGGCAATGGTTTTAAACTAAAAGAGGGTAGATTCAGACTAGATATAAGGAAGAAATCTTTGACGATGAGGGTGGTGAAGCACTGGAACAGGTTGCCCAGAGAGGCGGTAGATGCCCCATCCCTGGAAACATTCAAGGTCAGGTTGGACGGGGCTCTGAGCAACCTGATCTAGTTGAAGATGTCCCTGCCCATGGCAGGGAGTTGGACTAGATGACCTTTAAAGGTCCCTTCCAATCCAAACTATTCTATGATTCTATGACTGCAAATTTAAAGGCACACACACACTTGAATAAAGCTTATACACTTCTCAAGAAAAAAAAAAATCTGGATTTTTTTTTTTTTAAGCTCCTAAGGCCCAAGTTCAAATGACAACTGATGCTTCTGATTTCTTTTTTGTTCACTTGATTTTGTGTGAGGTACCAGAGTAGAAGAGTAAATGGCTAGGAGGGATGGGACAGGAACATGCACTCGCTATATGCCATATGTGTTTCCTCATTTATTTATTTCTTTCACATTATTGCATCTTGCATGCAATAAAAAAATAGGTAAAATAGGTAAAACTTTTTCAGATAGAAAGTATTTGCACCTTCTTTAGTAAGCAGAATGATCAGAGACCAATACTGAGGACTATGCCCTCCTCCAATGCTTTGGGGAGATCAAATCCAAGCTAAACATTCAACAAGTCTCATTCGTCTCTCACCTTCTTTTCTCCTCTGGCCCACTACCAAATTTCTAGCAACCAGTGAATATAGAAGCAAGTGAATATAGAAGCAAACAAATGTCAGTTTGCCAGCCTTCAACTAGAACAGGTATACGATGTTTTTCAAGCAGACTACCCTGAGCTATCACATCATTCAACACCAAAAAGGAGCAGATGTCTACAACCGCAAAGCAAAGATCTATGCTAAAACTTCAGGACAGGATATGATAAATAATATGTTTGAAGGAAGCTATACTATTAACACAGATTTGGTTTGTTGAACTCAGCAATTTCATCAAAGTCATTAGTTTTGAAAGGTTGAAATCTAGAATTATAGACTTAGGATCTTGATTTAGGTTTTATTTTGAGAGTACATCCGCTATCCTTGCCATGGGTTTAAAACCATGTGAGGGAGAAAAGCTTCCAAGTTGCCTTTTTAAGCCTCCACATCAGATAATCTCTTTAAGAACTGCCTTGGGTATGTTTTAGTAACTTACTGCTTTATGACATCAAGAATATTTTCCAAAAACAGACCAAGGTACACATACCTTGAGCACCTTTTTGAGTCACATGATTTTGAGTGTATTGTTCATTGAGTATGAGATACAAAGAAACAACACAGAAAAGGTTTTGCCACTATCAAAAGTGGAATCATTAAATTTCACAGGCCTTAGAATCTTAGTATGCAATGTACATAAATTAGAATTTAGAAAAACTAATAAGAATACTGTATTTTTAAGTAAGCCATTCTTATTACTATGCTTTCTCACCCCCTTAACATAATCTCCACTGCATAACGAGGACAACATGCAAAGCACAGTCTCAATCTTCAAGTAAACAAATTAAGTAGGTAATCTACATCTCCAAGCTTTAGAAATCAAACAATTTAAAATAACTATAAAAGCGATCTCCATTTAACTTCCATCTACAAACTGAGTGTTTAGAGAAGATCCTAAATTAAAACTATCAAGAAAACTCAGAACATTGTATGTAGAGAAATAGAGAAAAATACAGGTCGTTTATCTCCTTAACCCAATTTCAGGAAGTAGCCTGTAGCAAAATATTATCAACAAATAGATAGAGACTGACTTAGAGAAAAGAGAAAGGAGAAGTTTTGACTATATGCCACGTTAGGCAGGTTTCGTATCCTGTTTTCCCATCCCAGAACTTCTAAGTTACTCTAACATCAGCTTTAAACAAACCACCTCACCTGTTCTGAAGATGAGGACATATTCCAAAGAACAGCAATATGATGTTTGGGGGGGGGGGGGGGGGGGGGGAAGGAATGGTACAGAAGATTAAACAAACACCTCTTCTTACACAAGTAAGGAGATACAAAAAACCCAAAGGAGAATGTCTATGGTTTAGAAATAATGTACAGCTTATCTAGAGAATTAATTGACAATAAACTGTAATAGGTTTAAAAGTTCTGCAAGATTTAGAAAAAACACACAGGAAATTTTAAGAAAAAGGCATAAAAATAAAAAGGACATTAAAAAGCCTAAGATAGAGAGGGGTAAAAGTCACAGAGCTGCAGGACAAACCAATCTGGAAGTATATTGGAAACCTCAGAATTGGTCACTCCATAAGCACCTTTCCCAGGGCTTGGGAAAGTTTTGCATCTGTTTCTGAAGCATGCTAGCGACTATTTGAGATAGTTACTGGAATACTTGTTTATTCCTGTATGAAAATTCCTATGTTTCTAAAAAACAAGAAAATAGCAGCAAAATAAATAGCAATAAAAAAAAAGTATCCATCCTCCAAGTTTACTTTTCAACTGACTCCAAATCTCTTCACTCCCCAGGCAGCTGTTATTCCTGTATATAACATATCCTGGACTAAATGAAAGCTAATCTGAGAGAATGGAAGTAATAACTACAGACTTCAGAAGAATTACTGTGACAGTAGTCTTTTCAGAAAACTTACTCTTCTTAGTATTACAGTGATTTTACCAAGTGTCGCTATAATCAAAGATAATTTCTAGAAGTAAGAATAAAACATAGTTATTTTATATGCTGTTAAATTTTGATTCAAGAGCACTTAAGAAGTATACATAGGCAACAGTACTGCTACTGATTTGTCATTCAATTGCCGTTTTATCCTTGATTCGTCCTCTACTGAATGACAAATCTCATATTACCAAAATGAACTATAAGGACAACTTAATTATCAACCAAAAGGCTTATCAAACTTAAAATTCTCAGCATTAAATAACTGCATTGCATGAATACTACTCTCCCTTAAATAAGGGCTTCCACATGAGAGATCTGAAGGGACAGCACTGAATGCTTAAACACATGACGCTAATCAGAATTCTCCATCCTTGTGGAAAAATTTCTGAAGACTGATTCATAAAAACAAGAAAACATACATACACACACACGAGCATACTGATTTCAGTAAAACTGAAGAGATCTTTCAGTTTCACAATCAAATTTGTGGTCAAAGTCAAATACAAAGATTTATTCCAAACTCAGACAACAAGGGCACTTACCTGGAACATCTGAGAAAGGACTTTGAACCTAGTTTCCTGCTTCCCAGGTTAACACTCCCAACCAAGGGACAATTTGCCATATCAAGACAGACAGATGTCTCTTTCATTCAGATACCAAATATTAAAAAAAAAAAAAAAAAAAAAATATGTGGAGCACCACAAATTCATTGGATGGCAAAACTGTTACCTGATCAGTTCTGACAGACCCCAGATCCCTGGGCTGTCAGTCAGAGCAAAGAAATTCAGGTTTCACCATGCAACTGTGGTAAAAAGCCATACGATACAGATTACCAGGAGCCCTCAGAGTAAAGAAACTCTTCTTCTCATCACATTTCTTCAGAAGCGCCAAATATTGGGTCATTGATTTGAAAGGACCCCAAAATGCACCAGCCACTGTTAGTATTGCCAGAAATTCCATGCAACAAAGGCTTCTCTGAGTTATATGGTCTAATCTTATGTCCTGTGTTTTTACAGCCAGACACTTCTGTTCACAAACAGCGCTACTTTTCTAAGCCTCCAAAATATCTAGTGCAGTACCTACTGTGCATGTGTAGAAGAACCAAACATGACGCGTACCATCAGTCTAACTCCCCACATTAATCTGTCCCAGATTGAGAAGACCCTAGATCAGCACTGAAGCAGGGTCTCTAAATTCCTTCAGGGAGACATGACCCATGCAGGATCATGGGCAAAAACATCATTAAACCAGTTTTACATATTCTCCAGTCTTCTAGCTGTCAGGCTATGCACAGTGTAGGACAGAGCAAAAAAAATGTCAGTTCTGATTTTCATACACCTGGCTCACATCATAAACTGGAACCAAGGATGCCCCCATTCCCCTCTCCTTTTTTTTTTTTCCTGAAAATACCTGAACCTGTCCATTATCTGTACTAAAATGTAATCTGCTGACATTATTTAAGAGTGTTCTTTTTATTTTAATTCTTTTCTGTACTAACGCATATCTGAAAGAAAAATTCAAGCTATCTTCAAGTTTTAAAATAAAAGATTATTTACAATAGTTTAATCAATTTACCTGGCTTTGGAGCTGCCTGAGACCTGAGCATCTGGTGGGTTCTACACATTCGCAAACACGGCATTTTTGCAGAATACACCTTAGGTGGTAACACATTGCCAAAAACAGGAGTTGAGCACCCACTAACAGCAATACGCAGAAGGCTCGCCATTTCACCCAGACCTCACAGCAGACTCCTTGCCACGTACGGAATCCCTGCTGCACATGTAAAAACAAAGCAAGAATTATTAACGATACTAGACAGAAGGTATGTAAACTCAGCAGCTTAAGTCCAGTCAACTGACACTAGCCACGAGATGATCATTTCTCCCCACCTTTTCTTTCTAGCTAGAAAACAAAATCCACTGTTTTTCCAAACTGAGTAAGGCAAATATCAAACTGAAGCAGTAAGCCCATGAGAGAATTGACATTACAAGTTGACCTACAGATTGATATTTCTGTGACTCAAGACCATATTCTCTTTACGCCATTGCTCTAAACAAGCAACTCTGACAAGTGAAACTCTCCTGCACCCCAAGGAACCAGACAAACAATTCAAACTCCAGCCAGAGCTCCCAAAGGAGTTACCCTGAGCGGGACAGCAGCTTACAGGCGTCAGGAGACATACCAAAGCAGGCACTCGGAGTGGGAAAGGCACCACCGGGAAAAGTGGGGCAGCGGGCAGGGGAGCTGGTCCGCGCTCCCCGCCGGCTGCCGGGCCACCCTCGCTAGCAGGTGTCTGCCAGCGGAGGGAAGGGCTCTTCGCCTAGAATCCTTCCGTCTGCATTTATGGAGACACTAACGTGCCGTGCCTGCTCACGGCGGCGGCCCACCACGCCCCGCCGGCCCGGCCCACAAGGCAGCAACCCCATTTCACTCCCACCACTATTTATAGCCCGCAGCCACTGACTGACCTTGGGCAGGCGGCTCGCCCTCCACCGCCCGGGCCCACCGCTCTCCACAGCCACAACGGCCGGTGGCCATCGCGCCTACCCAGGAGGAAGCCCGGAGCCACCTCCTCCCGCCTGGGAGCGCTCCCAGGGGCCCCTTTCTGCGTCACCTACCTTCTACACACGCCCGCCTGCCCTTCGTTCCCGCCGCTCCCTGGGCGCTGCGAAAGCGGGACACCACAGCCTTCTCCTCAACAACGACCGTCCCCCACCCGCGCCAGGAGAAAGCGAAGGTGCCCTCGCACCCCCCAGCCCGCCACACCACAGAACAACACACCCAGCGGCCGATACTGCCGGCCCCGCCACGGTACTGACCGACCTTGGGGCGAGGGGGCGGGGCGGGGCGGGGCGGCCGGCCGGCCTGCCTGCCCGCCCGCCAACCCGGAAGGAGCGAGGGGAACGCAGAGGTCAGAGCGGGCGGGTCACGCGGTGTCCCTCTCCCCGCTCTGGAAGGGGGCGGTGGGGGTGCCCGTCACGTGGCGCCTGCGTGCCGCCGGCGGCTCGTGCTCGTGCTCCAGGCGCCCGCGCGTGGGGGAGGGGTGGCCCGGCGGCTCTCTACAATACGGGAGGATAAAAGAAAAAGAGGAACTCTTGCAACTGTATAAATACTAATATATGAATCGATAAAGAGAACGTGCTATTGTGAAATGTGTTCACTTGATTCGTGTCAATATGGAACAATGCTAGGGCCGCATGGTGAAGTGTGACCCTTTCTGTATATGTAATCTTTAACCATTTTGTTTGTTCTTGTATAACCGCAGGCTAATGGTTGCCTTAAAAAGAAGATAGTTCAAGTCATCAGGTCTGTTCCAGACGGACTGTCCTGATGGTGCCTTGGTGGGTGTGTCTGCGGGGCCTCTGCGTCCTGGTTGTTTGGGTGGAGGAGCCCAATCTTTGAAATTAAGTTTCAACTTTTGTTCTTGCCTCTTGCAAAAGCCACCTCTGGAATACCAGCTTAAACTGGTTTTGTTGCTAACTGCATAGTGATAAGCAAGAGGGCATGCGCCGAAGAAGATACACCATTCGTGGAATAGTTATGAATATGTATTAGCAGGGGGGATATAAACCGAGGGCAGGAACTGTACGGTGTGCGTCTTGGTAGAGCAGAGACTCCCGGCGCACCCAGTGCTGTTTGCTTGCCTCTATTCGTTTAATAAATTGTAAACTTAAATTGGAATCCTGTTTGGGACTAAATCATTTATCACACATTCCTTAGAAAAGGTGGTCTTATGGTAATGAGTTCCTGGAAGTCATTTACATAGTCCAAGCACACGCAGTAAAATTAGGGTTAGGGTCTTTTCCTTCTCCGGTGGTCGTCCATAGTCTTCCTCACTGTGTCTGTTAGTTGAACTCTGGGCTTCCTTTGTCTATATATGGTCACTTAATTAACTCATCAGTTCCTTGACTCTTGGAATGTAACAAGGCATCAGGTTATCTTGTCCTTTAACACTTATCCCTTCACAGTTGTTCATTGTTAGTGATTTACATAGGACACTTATCTCATCACAGGTATTACATAGGAGGCCTAAGGAGCCAGCTCAAGGTCTATCCTCTCTTATCAAGTGGGATTGATAGAGGGAACTAACACTTAAGGGTTAATAGCAGAGCCATTGTCTGGCTTGCTAGTGCAATCTTTTGTAGCTAGCAGCTCGGCTAGACAAGATGCTGTTATAAGCATAAAAAATATTGTAAGCAGAAGTTACAAAGGCTGTGTAGATAACAGGATCCTTGAATTACTAAACTAACTAACAATCCCTGACTGAGACCTTACTGATGTAGTAGGTACAGTATCTACTATTCCATACTGCTTGCTTCTGTAATTTTACTGTTTGCTTCTGTAATTCTAAACAATGAAAACTTGTTGCAGGCTAAATTGTAAATTTAAGCCAACAAAGTTAAGCTTCCAATGTGACAATATTATTGCACTGTTAGGTCTACTTAATATAACTTCAGAATAATGTATTTTATGTAGAATTTATACATGATGCAATAACAAATGCTCTTCTGATTTAATTTTTAAAACCTTCCATGCCAACAGAAACTAACTGGAGACAGTCCGTGTAATGCATTTTGCTAATATTATCACATTAACTGCGAATTATTCAATTCACATGTCCATTCACAATTTAATCCACCTATTTATGTTCAATTTCAGTCCAGAGTCTTGCTCTACTTGCTTTGCGAACTCCAGATCACAATCTGCTTTCAAGATTAGGAAAATAACTGAGAACTGGGGTGCCCAGAATACACCTCAGCTGATGTTTGTATTTTGTCTCCCTGAACAGTCTGGCCCTTGTTGACCTTTCCACCTGTTACTTCCACAACCAAAGTCAAAGGCTTGTGTGGTGTTCCTTAAAACTGTTCATGACTCATGAGGGGATGAAAAATATGCAAGTATGTATGAAACATTATAAAAAAATCAGAATAGCACTGTCTTGTATTTAAAAAAAGATTGTATTCTAAAATGGTGCCTTTAGAAGTTGTGTTCCTATTTTTAATTATTAATGGAGGGGGTAGGGAGTAAAATATTTGTTACTTCCCCAAGGCATGAATTGGACTGATTTTTGGTGAGAGACAAAGTTGGCCAGACAGTAAAGGTGACAGAGTTAGAATTAATTAATTAGGCTCATGGGAAAACTGTTCCTAGGCAACTATTACTGAAAGTGAAGACTGATAAACTAACAAATCTATACTCTGCAACTGAAATGAGAGAAAGTGTAGAAGATTTTGATGAGTTCTCAAAAAAGCAGACTTCCCTTGTGTAAGCAATTGTCAAAACTAGATTTAAGTAGTATTACTGACATGCGAAAAACAGACTCCACAACCTAGAAGGTTATAAAGTAGGTATGTTTATTCAGCGCTGGGCAGCACAGGGGGTCGCCCCACCACAATCATGCACGCCAGGGTACTTAACTTACAGGGGTTATATGCAATCAATATATACATATTCATTACATTCCTCAGAAAAGGCGGTCTTATGGTAATGAGTTCCTGGAAGTCATTTACATAGTCCAAGCATGCGCAGTAAAATTAGGGTTAGGGTCTTTTCCTTCTCCGGTGGTCATCCATAGTCTTCCTCACTGTGTCTGTTAGTTGAACTCTGGGCTTCCTTTGTCTATATATGGTCACTTAATTAACTCATCAGTTCCTTGACTCTTGGAATGTAACAAGGCATCAGGTTATCTTGTCCTTTAACACTTATCCCTTCACAGTTGTTCATTGTTAGTGATTTACATAGGACAGCTATCACAGGTGTTACATAGGAGGCCTAACGAGCCAGCTCAAGGTCTATCCTCTCTTATCAAGTGGGAGGATGCACTACAGTAAGGTCTCAGTCAGGAATTGTTTGTTAGTTTAGTAATTCAAGGATCCTGTTATCTACACAGCCTTTGTAACTTCTGCTTACAATATTTATTATGCTTATAACAGCATCTTGTCTATCCGAGTTGCTAGCTACAAAAGATTGCACTAGCAAGCCAGACAATGGCTCTGCTATTAACCCTTAAGTGTTAGTTCCCTCTATCATTACCAAGCTTTTAAAGATCACAAATTAGCTACTAAAATAACTAAATAAAAAATATTCAGTGTTCTTGTGTTATTTCAGTTCTGGTTTTAAAGCCTATATTGTGACCTCTGGTCACGTTTGTAGACTTTATCTTACCAGGAAGAGAATGAAAAGCTTACATTAATGTGGAAAAGAAAGTTGAGATTCTCAATCACTGGTCTCAGGATCCTGAGGCTTTAAGAAAATCATCATTATATACGGGCATCACTTTTTAATATGCCAATCTTTCAAGAAAGCAAATATCATTCTTTAAGTTATATGCCTATGAGAAATTAAATGCCTCAGGTTATCATTATTGAACCAGACAACTTTTCACCTTTGGTCATAAATGTGAATTCTTTTCACTTCACAGACATTCTTTATTATCTTAATTTAATGACTGCTTGGCAACTACTTACTGCGTAGAGCAGAATGTGATCACAGATCCATTTTTTCATTACAGATGCACTACTGAAGTTTGCATAAGAGCAGTTGCATTTAGTTGGGAACCCAATTTCTCCCCCCCCAATGTAGACACTTAAAAAAAAAAAAAAAATCTTTCAGGCAGTTAAATCCAAAATTACAATCCCCAAATACTACCTGTTGTCAATTTTAAGCCCTCAAAACACACTAAACAAGCACGTTTAGAGAGGAGACATTGCTTTATTCTGCACAGGATAGATATTTTCCACAAATTAAGCACACCACCACAAACTCCAGGCTCTCCTTTATAGTACAAAATTAGCAAAACCACGCCTAAAGCCATGCCTAACTAATACATATTCATGAGATTACATAAGCGTTACTTCTTCCTTGGCATTCTTTCCAGCCCTTCTGCGCTTGTGCGGGGGTCTCTGGTGGTCGTCGGTGGTTGTTTGGGGAAGCGCCCCCTCCTCATTTTGAAGCAAAGTTCAGTTTTAGGGCACAGGTTTGCTACTTTATCAGGGACGACCCTGGGAACCATTCAAGTCTTATTAAAACAGTCTTTGAAATACAGCCTTTTCTATATGTTCAGGTCATCTTGACACTGCTTATCTCAGGGACTAAGGATGATGTATTCCAGGAAGGTTTGGGAGGAACAGAAGAGCTACATCCTTGATAAGAGAATGACAATTCATCGCTAAGCTTATAACTGTCATACACATTATTTACATAATTTGCAACTGTCCAAGGCTTCACTACCTACAATAGTCAACCCCTTTAGACAATGCCTAAAATTCTGCTTAGAATGTTTTGGCCCAAGTAGCTGAGGTCCTGTAAATTACTTCTGAGACCAAACAGCAGAAAACTTGAGATAGTTAAGCTAGCAAGACATATCCTAAGCACCCAATAACTGGATTAAAACTTTCACCAAATATAGTTATGACCACTTATAAATATCCACTAGAGGAGTTACCTGCTTTATCCTAAGCGTGTTACCTAATAGTCTAAAACTTAATTCAGATGCAATACTGCACAGACCTGCAGTACCTGGTGCTGAGAAACCACAAACTGCAATTTTGTCACTATTCAGAACACAAGTACTTTTACATGTTTGGTTTTTTTATGCTGACAACATATTTCTAATTAGAAAGACAGAGAGGGCTGGTTCTACCTTTTAAAACACAATATATTATTAATAATTGGAATTATATTGATCCCCATCATACTGATGAGGCATGTTGTTGCACTAGTCAATGGTTACTGAGCCCAAAACACAAAGCACGTGTTAGCACATAAGCCGTAACTCTAAACGGAATCTTTCTCACAAATTTATTTAAAAGCACAGTGGTCTCCTGAACATCTAGTAGTAGGGTATCCTATTAATCACTCTCAGAGACTCACGTTTTCAGTGCTTAACTTCACTTCTAGTCATAATTCACCAGTTGTGAGACTAGAAGCTGTATGACACCATAAAATGCCTCAGGCAAAGCATATTTTGCATAAAGTGACACAGATGTAAATAAAAAAAAGCCTAATTTATACCTAAAAATTACAGATTGTGTGAAATAGGACAACATATACAGGCAATAGTGTAGGCAACGTGATTAGCTGTTCTCTGTAAACTGTCTCTTTAATAGTGTGATAAATGATTTAGTCCCAAACAGGATTCCAATTTAAGTTTACAATTTATTAAACGAATAGAGGCAAGCAAACAGCACTGGGTGCGCCGGGAGTCTCTGCTCTACCAAGACGCACACCGTACAATTCCTGCCCTCGGTTTATATCCCCCCTGCTAATACATATTCATAACTATTCCACGAATGGTGTATCTTCTTCGGCGCATGCCCTCTTGCTTATCACTATGCAGTTAGCAACAAAACCAGTTTAAGCTGGTATTCCAGAGGTGGCTTTTGCAAGAGGCAAGAACAAAAGTTGAAACTTAATTTCAAAGATTGGGCTCCTCCACCCAAACAACCAGGACGCAGAGGCCCCGCAGACACACCCACCAAGGCACCATCAGGACAGTCCGTCTGGAACAGACCTGATGACTTGAACTATCTTCTTTTTAAGGCAACCATTAGCCTGCGGTTATACAAGAACAAACAAAATGGTTAAAGATTACATATACAGAGAGGGTCACACTTCACCATGCGGCCCTAGCATTGTTCCATATTGACACGAATCAAGTGAACACATTTCACAAATGTAATGAATATGTATATATTGATTGCATATAACCCCTGTAAGTTAAGTACCCTGGCGCGCACGATTGTGGTGGGGCGACCCCCCAGCACTGAATAAACATACCTACTTTATAACCTTCTAGGTTGTGGAGTCTGTTTTCCGCACGTCACAGACACCTGTAGCTACAGGTTTCCTACCATGCATAGATGCAATCTTGGTCCTGTTACGGTCACAGCATGCTATTTGTTCCTGTAGGGAAGCAATTACAAAATAATATTGTCTTTTTGAAAATGCTGTTTCCAAGCTTTTGTGATTTTTGAGGAAGGTGTGACTCAAATACATCCCGAGGCCCCAAAACCGGCTGCTAACACAAATAAACCCCACACTTCTTTGTTGTTGGAAGTCGATCCCGTGTTGGGGCGGGGGGGGGGGGCTGACTCATCAGTTCTGAACACGTGGGATTAGCAACGCGGCCCGAAATCCGGGCGAGAGCCTTTAACCCGTGGCAGCCGAGCTGGCCTCCTCGACGGTGGCAGCTCTCGCGGACACCTCGCCTGGCCCACACCTGCGGGCAGTAGGGGCGCGGGGCGGCCCGGGCACCCCCGGCGCGGCGGAGCCGCGGCTGCCTGGTGGGCCGCGCTCCTCCCCCTCCCTGCGGCGGGCGGCGCTAGGCCCCGGCGGCGCCGAGGTTGCTATGGCGACGGGCGGTGCGAGGCCGCGAGGGGGCGCTGTGAGCCGCTCTGGGTCGCGACCATCGTGGCGGTGCGTGTAGGGGTGAAACTGAAAGTGAAGGGTTTGGGCCGCGGCGAAGCGGGACCCAGTCGCTGGCTTCTTCCTATGAGCGCCTGAGCCACCCCGGCCCGAGCATGTCGGATAGTTTCGACCGAGCTCCAGGTGCTGGCCGGGGCCGGGGTCGAGGAGGCGCTGCTCCCCTCAGTGGCGCGGGTGCGTCGGAGAGTGGCGGCGGGGCCTGCCTCGGGGGCAACGGTTCCCACAGTTCAGGCTCGGCCGAGCAGCAGCACAAAACAGGCGGCCTCTTCCCACAGCAGGAACCGTTGCGGCCTCCGAAGACGGCGCCGCTGGGCACTGGAAACGCAGGTACTGGCCGCTGTGCAGCGGCCCCCTCCCCGCCCTTCCGGAGGCCCCCGGTGCCGAAGGTGTCGGGGAGCGGCCTCCTAAAGCTCGCCGCGCTCCCCTCCTTTGCGCGCACCGCCCTATTCCTGCTTCGTTTGCTGCTCCGATGCCTCCCCCCCTATACCCTTCGCCGTCCCACTGAAAGTGGAGCCCTGGGGCTTCCCCCCATCTCCCTCCGGCTTGGCCGCGAGGACGCGTCCTTTCTCCTACCCCCCGCGCCTAGAGGCTGACAGGCCACCGTGGCCTGAGGGCCAGTGCTCCGCGCATCCCGGGCGCCTGCCGAACTCCTCTCGGCACCGCATAGAGATGAGCCGCGTAGGGGGCCTGGCAACTGCACTTTTCCTTAGATGAGCGGTCATGTTTCTGGGCTATGGGCCTGTGCCCAAGTAAAGGTGTGATGTTGTGTTGCAGCCTGCTTGCAACACCTCTCTGTCCATCCCTCCCTTTCTGCGCCCACACATCTGTGTGTGTTTTATCCATTTGTTAATCTGACCGCAGATGGTCTGTCTTCTCCCTATTGAAGAACTCTCTAACTCTAGTTTAAAGGTTTGCCAAAAAATAAACCCAACCCAACAGTAACATAAAGCATTGTTTGTTGGCTAGCTTTTTCAGGTAGATATCAGATTCTGTTTTCAATAAATTTAGGAGCTAATCTATAAAGATGGATTTGGAAAATGTGGTTTAAAAAACACTTGTTTAATTGGATTTTTTTGCAAATGGTGTATGAGAACAATGATAGTTAAGCGTCTTTCAGGATTATGTTGAAAATTAGTGATGTCTTCCATTTATTGACCTTCAAAGTCTTGCCTTTGCATCTGAAATCTATGAAAAACCCACAAACACAGCAAGCATATAAGAAGATTTACTAGTTTCTCAGGTTACCTCTTTTAGAAAACATGTTTTCATGGAGGAGGAGAGGGCTCTTCTTTCCCCCTTTTTTTTGGTCACCTTCACATGAACATTGTGTTCACTTTTTGTCATGTAGGAAGGCATCTAGAGTTTGCTGAAGTGAAAACTTTATCCATATTTAAGAAAAACAATAAAAACAATATATTTGAAGTATACTTGAAAGTATATTTATAGTATAAGTAAAAGTATATTTAAAGTCCAAAAAGTGATGTATTCTGTGTGTACTCTGTGTGAATACATACTAATTTAGCAATTTCTAAGAAAAACTGTTAACAAAACCTTTTCAGAACACCTGCAACAGGCAAGAATTCCATCTGGATCACAAGATAAAGTTTCAGTTCCTGATTCTGGACCGGAAATGGCTGAACCTCAGGTGGCTGTGGCTCCTGTGGTAACGTCAAAGTTGTCTGTTAAAGCACCTGAGTTTTATCCATCAGGATACAACCAGAACTTCAATCAGAATTTCACAGTGAGTGTTTATCTTCTCTTAGTATATGCTAATTTACTTATATTCAAATTAACAATGTTTTCTTGAGAACTTGTGTATCAGATAACTCCAATGCTGCATTTGCCGAAGAGATTCCAAAAATTCTGATGATAACCTCCAGAGACACAGTCAGAATGTTAAGTGATAATGAGTGAATATTATGCTGTGTGTGAGAACCTTTAGTGTGGGATATTTTGCTAAAGCTTGCTGCAGATAACCACATTCCTTGTTGATTACACCAAGCATTGATTACACCCAACATCACAGTAAGCTTTTTGGCGACTGCCTCTGTTGTAGTTACATCTGCACTGCATTTTAAGTAAAAGCTTAGCTGCACTTTTATTCAGATTTCGCAGGTTTTTGAAGCAAGTGCGGGAGAAAGCTTGAACTTTAGCTTTTCTAAGCACAGGTTTTACCTTTCCTAAATTTACTGTGCCATGGGTATGTTTGGCCATGACTGCCTAACTTTATGTACCATCATATGTCTTTTAATTCCTTCAGTGATATCGTATCACCAAAGGGCAAAAAAGTAGGGTTGGGCTCATTCCTAACAGTTAACCTACCCACATAAGTAATATGAAATATATTTGCAGCCAGACTAAGGGTAATCTCAGATCAATATTGTAGATTCATCACGTAATAAAAGTTGGTACTTCTTATTTTCTACTCCCCTTGTCTTCCATATTATTGCTACAGTAATTCTACTCCAGGAAAGATCTATGTGAATTCTTGGAATATCCTTTTGTTATGCAAGCAGACAAACTCTGGTACTATATATAAATAGGTGGGAACTATTACTTTTACAAATACAATCAAGTGATAATAAACAATTATACTGAAACAAATAGATTTTGAGTAACTTACAGAAAAATACTTGATTTGAATGCTAAACATGGTGGTTTGGTATTTTGAAGTCTTTTCCTCACCAGTAAAATCGATGTTATCTGGATGTTACCAGCTTTGCCAGCTTACTGAATAAAATCACTGTCCTGGATAATACAAGCCCATAGCCAATATACAACTGTTGACAAATGCTAATACAAACATGCTTCAGTGAATGGATAATCTAGGGGGAAAAAAATACTACTTTTCCCCAGTACATGTTACATGTTTTCTATAAATAAAGAAAAAATGCCATTTAGAATGGCATGCGTGTGCATACATATAATTACAAAGTTTTGAGGCCAGCAATGTTGCTTTTCAGCTGTTTTGCAAAAACACACAAGCATGTGGGAGTTCCTGGTTGCTATGTTGCAGGAATGAATATTTGTGACTCCTTTATTAATGAAAATAACCCTTAAAATGCTAGCAAAACCTAGAACACTTATTTGGAAGTATGTTGCAGGGACCCTAATCTAATCAGAGTATACTAGGCGTAGAATAGTGATGTTTCAGACTTGTTAGTTCTTCGCTATTACAAAGTTTGGGTTTTTTTTTTTTACTTTAATGACTGAATTAATTTCATAAACTGGGTCCACCTGCAATAAAAATAAGGAATTTAGCACACTTTACTATTACACAGATTTTCACTGTGAGTTTTAAAATTTGAATCAAAACAAAGTTTTGAGAAACTTCTGTTTTCTGACTTATAAATGAAAGCCAAGTATTAATTCTAATGTTCCCTGGAATTTTTAGGTCTGAAAACTCACATTGGTTTTGATATTTATTAAGCATTTATCGTTTTAGAAATAATGTGTTGATTCCTTGTTTGATAGTAATTACAGTAATGTACAATGTATGTCCATATAACACTTGATTATTAGATTAGTTAATCTCCAGTTAGTTCTGATACTCAAAACTATCAGTTACCTGTGAAGATGATTTGCGGAAACCGGACTCTACAATCTATGAGATTGTAAAGTAGGTATGTTTATTCAGCGCTGGGCAGCACGGGGGGTAGTCCCACCAAAGTCGTGTGCGCCTCAACGCGGCGCTTACCATAAATATATACAGTAAAACATTACATATTCATAGAGTTTCGTAATACGCCTATACATATGCGTGACCTGTCCCCGCTTTGTATTAAAATGAGTTCCAAGAAGTCATTTCCATAGACCCCTCCTATCTGCGCTTGCGCATTGCCTCCTAGTGGTGGTCGTCGGGGGTCGTGGGGATGAAGGCTGATAGTTCCTCTTTGTCACCGCTATTAACCTTTTGTTCTTGCGCAGGCTCAGTTGTCCTCTTACTTTTGTCCGAACCGCACGGTCGGTTTTAGCTGGTTTCTTAAGGCAAGTTCTTAGTTCTTATCAGGAACTGTCCTTGTGAGGGCCTCAGTTAATTTACACAACAAAGTATCAGACTAATCCTTTAACTACTATCAATCACTCTACTACCTTAACCCCTTCTCTCAGTCCCCCCTTTTCTAAAAAGTTAGTAAATTCTTTTACTTTATCTTAATGCCTTTTATATTATTCCGTTCCTCTCCAGGTTCTTTATAAGATTTTTGCCTGTTTCAATTTGTTGTCAGAGCTGATGAGCATATATCAAATACCTCATTTGTTTTACCATTCGTCAATTTAAAACATATAGCACTATAGATAAAACAATACTAATACAGGACAAAATTAGGAGAACAATAATAGGGTGACACAAGTTATTAAGGATACCTGTAGCAGTGGGTGACCATCTGAAAAGTGTATCCCACCATTTATGTTCTCCATCCTTTTCTACTCTTTTTAGAAATTCTTTTAAGTATACTTGACTTCCGTGCATAACCATGGTAGATAGATTTGCACCCTTTCGATCAGAATGTATCCCCATGGATCCAGTGTATCCGATATAAGCTTGAGACCAAGGCTGCCCAATATTATTCTGGCTAGAAGTGCTCTCCCATCCCTGAATTATAATTATGACTGTGAGAAAAATAATTTTCCTGGTTGAGCTTGCGTGACCTTCCATGGAGATTTAGGTGCCTTTTTCACTCTGGTGTGATGGATCCAGGCGCTCTGCTCCTTGATTTTGATTGCTGTGAAGGAGGTGAGGAGTACCTGGAATGGTCCTTCCCACTGCGGCTCCAAAGCCTTTTCTGTAAGAGACTTTACATACACATAGTCTCCAGGTTGTATGTTATGTACAGGCCCATCCAAACCCCTACTTCGGGTCCCAACCACATGTTTCTCAATTTTGCTGAGGAGTTTTCCCAATGCAACCATGTAGGAGGTGTCCTAGTTTCGGCAGGGATAGGGTTAAATTTCTTCCTAGTGCTGTGTTTTGGATTTAGTATGAGGAGAATGTTGATAACACACTGATGTTTTCAGTTGTTGCTAAGTGCCCTCCTAGTCCAAGGACAGCTCCCATGCCTACTGACTGAGCTAGGTACACAAGATGGGAGGGAACATAATCAGGACAGCCAGCCCAGCTGGCTAATGGGGTATTCCATACCATGTGACGTCATGCTCAGTATATGAATGGTAGGCGTGATCCAGGAAGTAGCGATCGCTACTTGGTTATCGGTCAGCGCGGGTGGTGAGCAATTGCTTTGTGCATCACTCATTTTGTATATTCTATCATTATTTATTATCATTATTCTCCCTTTTCTGTTCTCTTAAACTGTCTTTATCTCAACCCACGAGTTTTTCTCACTCTTACCCTTCCGATTCTCTCCCCGTCCCACTGGGGGGGCGGGGGGAGTGAGTGAGCGGCTGCGTGGTATTTGGCTGCCTGCCAGGTTAAACCACGACAGAGGTCATGATTTCATCCCCGACTTGTGTGGACATCCCTTTCTGTATTCTATAGGGTCATCCATACAAGATTTCAAATGGGCTCAGTCCTTCTTTTGCTCTTGGCCTAGTTCGTATGTGCAAAAGAGCCAAAGGAAGAGACTGAGGCCAGGCCAAGTTAGTTTCCTGTCCCAATTTCACAATCTGCTGTTTGATTAAGTGGTTCATTTTTTCTACCTGGCCACTCGACTGAGGGCGATATGGGGTATGAAGCTGCCAATCTATGCCCAAATGGCGGCTAATTTGTTGTACTACTTTTGAGATGAAATGTGGTCCTCTGTCAGAAGATATGGTTGCTGGAACCCCAAAACGTGGTATTATTTCTTGTATTAATGTTCTAGTTACCTCCTGAGCCTTGGCTGTTCTGGTAGGGAATGCCTCCGGCCAACCTGAAAAGGTGTCAGTTAATACCAATAAATATCGATACCCCCTTTTCTTGGGAGTTCTGAAAAATCGATCTGCCATTGTTGCCCAGGCCCGTTGCCTTTCCCAATTTGGCCCATTTCTGGTTTGGGGGTATTCTTGGGATTAGTCTGGAGGCAAAGATCGCACTGCTGAGTCACTTGTCTCACAGTAGTGTATAGATTCCTAGCTATGATTTCTTTGATTAGTTGTTTATATAGGGCCTTTGCCCCCCAGTGCCTCTTCCTATGTTCTTCCCTTATCAGAGACCATGTTAGATAGGAGGGAATAATTAGTTTCCCTTGTGGGGTGAGAGCCCACCCCTCTTTACTATATGTCCCTTCTAAATCTTTGATAAGCTTCTGATCATCTTTGGTATATTCTGGCTTACCTTCTAGGGAGATTCGCCCGTCAGGGACTAACGCCCCTTCTGTTTTTACCTTTGCTTTGGCTACCTGTTTTGCCTCTCTATCCGCCAGCTCATTTCCTCTTTCCAATTCCGAGCTCACTTTCTGATGCACCTTAATGTGCATGATTGCCACTTTCTCAGGGAGTTGGACTGCCTCCAACAGTTTCAGGATCTCCTCTGCATGTTTGATGTTTTTACCCTGTGTGTTCAATAATCCTCTCTCCTTTCAGATTGTTCCATGTGCATGTACGACTCCAAAGGCATATTTCGAGTCTGTATAGATATTCACAGCTTTGCCTCGGGCCAATTCCAAGGCGCGGGTCAGAGCAATTATTTCTGCCTTCTGTGCAGAGGTATTCATGGGCAAAGGCCTTGACTCTATTACTTCCTGACTGGTGGTAATGGCATATCCCGCATGTCTTTTACCACTTAGGACATAGCTGCTTCCATCTGTGAACCAGTTTTCTCCGTCTTCTATGGGGCTGTCTTTCAGATCTGACCGGCTTGCATATGTTGCTTCAATGGTTTCTAAGCAGTCATGATGCACTGGTTCTCCTGTGTTTCCCTCTAGGAAGGAAGCTGGGTTGGCAATGTTAGTGACTGTTATTTCTACATCATCCTGTTCTACCAATATAGCCTGATATCTTAGAAATCTTTGTTGAGAAAGCCAATGTCCACCCTTCGCTTCCAGTACTGCAGATACTGTATGGGACACCAGCACAGTCATTTTCTGACCCAGGGTGAATTTTCGGGCTTCTTGTATGTTTAGTATTACAGCTGCGACCGCTCACAAGCATCCAGGCCAACCCTTCGCAGTTGTATCCAACTGTTTGGAAAAGTAGGCAACTGCTCGTCGATTGGGACCCAAATTCTGTGCTAGTATCCCCAGAGCAACCCCTTGTTTTTCGTGGGAAAAGAGGAGAAATGGCTTACTCACATCTGGGAGCCCCAAAGCTGGAGCTGACATCAAGGCTTTCTTTAGTTTCTCAAAGGCTCGTACGGCCTGGTTGTTCCATTCAAGGTGTCCCTGGTCGGTAGTTATTAGGGCATATAATGGTTTAACAAGCAGTCCATAATTATAAATCCACAGCTGACACCACCCAGTCATTCCCAAGAAAGTCCGTAACTCTTTCACTGTTCGAGGTCTCGGGGTTTGGCAGATTGCCTCTTTGCGGGCTTGTCCCAAGGTTCTTTCCCCAGCACTGATTTCATAGCCTAAATAAATCACTTTGCGCTGTATTACTTGGGCTTTCTTCTTAGACACCCGGTACCCTTGGAGCCCCAAGAAATTTAATAGACTCACTGTCCAGGTGACACAATCGTTCTCTGTTTCGGTGGCAATCAGGATATCGTCCACGTATTGTAGCAGTTTTCCCTTTTCAGACGGGATTTCCCATGATTCCAAGTCCTTTGCAAGCTGATTGCCAAAAATGGTAGGGCTATTTTTGAATCCTTGTGGCAACACCGTCCAGGTGAGTTGAGTCTTGCGACCAGTTTTGGGGTTTTCCCATTCGAATGCAAACAATCTTTGGCTGGCTTCATGGAGAGGGAGGCAAAAGAAGGCATCTTTCAAGTCTATAACAGTAAACCAGGCTAATTCAGGTGTTAGTGTAGTCAACAGAGTATATGGATTTGCCACCACAGGGTAGAGATCCTCAGTTACCTTGTTTACGGCCCGTAGATCCTGGACCACATGGTATGACCCGTCAGGCTTACGAACTGGTAATATGGGTGTGTTAAAATTAGACTCACATTCTTTTAATAGTCCCAATTGTAAAATTTTTTCGATTATCGTCCGAATCCCTTCTCTATCTTCTCTCTTTAGGGGATATTGCTTAATCCTTACTGGTTGTTGGTTTCCCTTTTTAAGTTTAACTTCAATAGGTAATGCATTCTTTGCTCTTCCAGGTATATCGGTAGCCCATACCCCAGGGTATACCTGATTTAAGACTTCCTCCCTAATTTCTCCTTTTATGGAAGGACTGGTTAAGAATAAACCCAGGATTTGAATGTATTGTTGATCTTTTACTTTCAGAGAAATTTCTCCTTTTTTGAATATAATTTTTGCACCTAATTGTTCTAGCAAGTCTCTTCCCAATAGGGCCTTTGGAGAGTCGGGCATATATAGAAATCTGTGAATTCCCCATTGTTTTCCCAGTTTATATTTCAAAGGTTTACAGAAATACGCCTTTTCACTTTGGCCAGTTGCCCCCCTTACCATGATGTAATCATTCTCCAGGGGCATTAAGGCTTGATTCAGTTTATTGGACGTTCCCTTTTCCAATGACCAAATTCCTTGCACAGCGCACATTGATCCTTGCCTAACCGAGATGGTTCTCGTCTAGGCCTCCTTTCTTCCTCTTCCCTGACAGCTGCTATTATTCTCCTTTGCCCTTGTCTATATCCTTCTTCTCTGTTACTAAATACTCTCCATGCTTCATCTAGCAGCACTTCCAAATTTCTACTTTCCGTAGTGCGTAGCTTCTGGAGCTTGCGCCTAATGTCCCCTGTGGACTGACCCAAGAACAGAGAGACTAGTTGTTGTATTCTTACCTTGGATCCAGGATCCAGCGGTGTGTTACGGCGCATTGCATCCCTCAATCGATCCAGGAATTTGGATGGGGACTTGGAGGGATCTTGCTTAACTGCATATAAAGCTGACCAGTTTATAGTTTTGGGGATAGCCCTCTCCATTCCTTTCGAAATCCACTCCTGATACCCCTGTAGTTTTACCATTTCTGCAGATCTGTTCGCATCCCATTTTGGATCTTGTAGAGGGAAATATTCCTTAACATCCCCTCCTATAGTCTTATAGTGGTCATCAGCCAAACTCCCTGCTGTTTTTTAAAATCAATTGCTTCTCTGTCTCAGTCATATAGTCTAATAATAACTGTATGTCCTTCCAATCAGGGTTATGCTGTTTCACAATAAACTGAAAATGTTTGGTTACACCTACCAGATCACTCCTGTAATCCTTTGCAACCCTTTTCCATTCCCCTAAATCAGTAGTGGAAAAAGGTACCTTGATTAGCATTGTCCCGCCCTCGGGCCCTACTGCCTCTCGAAGAAGTGCCTGCAAGGCTGCTGGGACAGATTTCTTTCTGGTGCGGGAAGATACAGGGCTGTCCGGGGGGGTGGAAGTTTCGTCCGAGTCCGCATCCTGTTCCTGTGGTCGAGGGGGAGGCTTAAACAGGTCAGTTAGATCTGGTTCCGATGCCTGGTGAATTTTGTTTGCTTTAATACACCTTTGTCCAATACTACATGCCGAGCAACACCGCTTCAGTTTACCTTTAAATTCTTTATTGTTTTCTCGCTCAAGTGCGAGCACCATAGGGTCCTGTGGTGGTATCATTCCACAGTCCCTTTGCAACTCCGGATGGTTTCGGAGGGTGAAAAACATATCTGCATATGAAACTTCATCCCACTTCCCTTCTCTCCTTAGAAATAGCATCAATTGTAGGAGAGTATTGTAGTCTATTGATCCATTAAGTGGCCATTTAGCCTCACTTTCCAATTTATACAATGGCCACCATTGATTACAATACTTAATAAGAACCTTTCTATTTTCCGTCCCTCGGGTCCCAACGATATCTCTCCAATGAGCAAGCACACAGCCTAAGGGGCTTTTCTTCAAGACTCCCTTTTGAACGTTACCCATTTCGTATCTTCTCTTTATTGATCTTTTCTTTTAACCTTTAATAAGCTTCCGGGACTAGTTTTCCTTCCCGCACTGTCTCAGTGATTTTATCGGAGGTTTTCTTATCATAGAACCCTCTAGATGTACAATACTGCTTTTCCACAAAATTTTACAATGTTTTCGTACACAAAAGACGAAGGCTCGATCCTATCATTCACTTCGTTCGTCTCCGGCCGCTCTCCTCGCGGAGATTACGGAACTGCGGATCAGAACTCCGCACTCGCTTCGCAGCTGTGCTGCGTCTCACTCATACAACACAGACACTCAGTCACACAATAAATTGTTGCAACAGATGATAATACTTATGGCCATACCACGTACAACTCCTCAGACTAATTGTACATTAATTACTCCAATTAACACCCACCCATCCGCTGCAACCGTAAAGATGACCCAATCGCAATTGCGAATGACCCAATCGCAATGGCGAGGAGGTTTGCTTACCCTTCTCCTGCTTCTTATATACCAGTCATTAGCAGGTCCGTCCTGGCTCCCAACACTGGGATGCAGTGGAAACCTCGGATTCACTCGATCTACTCCCAAGATCGCTAGCGGCCGCTCTTTTGGTCAGCGAATCCCCTACCGTGCAGGGTACCCTCCTCCCATATGGGGACTATGCTGCATGCCAGACGTCTCTGTGCGATTTACCAGCAGCCCCGGCCATGCGTACGACTTACAGGCCCCTCTCCTAAAACATACCTTTTCTTTCCACGGACTCAGGAGGTTCTTGTCTACTCCCACGGTGAGCGGCTGGCAGTGGAGTCCTCTCCGAGGAAGTGCTCGGGGCGCGCCCAGGGGCGTCCGCTCCTCAGCCGATCCCGCGGTGAAGCAGAGAGTCTCCTGGCTGGCTCGCCAAAACTGACTTGCGGAAACCGGACTCTACAATCTATGAGATTGTAAAGTAGGTATGTTTATTCAGCGCTGGGCAGCACGGGGGGTAGTCCCACCAAAGTCGTGTGCGCCTCAACGCGGCGCTTACCATAAATATATACAGTAAAACATTACATATTCATAGAGTTTCGTAATACGCCTATACATATGCGTGACCTGTCCCCGCTTTGTATTAAAATGAGTTCCAAGAAGTCATTTCCATAGACCCCTCCTATCTGCGCTTGCGCATTGCCTCCTAGTGGTGGTCGTCGGGGGTCGTGGGGATGAAGGCTGATAGTTCCTCTTTGTCACCGCTATTAACCTTTTGTTCTTGCGCAGGCTCAGTTGTCCTCTTACTTTTGTCCGAACCGCACGGTCGGTTTTAGCTGGTTTCTTAAGGCAAGTTCTTAGTTCTTATCAGGAACTGTCCTTGTGAGGGCCTCAGTTAATTTACACAACAAAGTATCAGACTAATCCTTTAACTACTATCAATCACTCTACTACCTTAACCCCTTCTCTTAAAGATACTTTAAGGGGTACAGCATCCAAGGCATACTAGAATTTTCAGAAAAACTTTACCAGGACTTTGGGGAGGGAAGACCTCTGTGGGATTCTCTCTTTGCATACAGCTGTCCATCCCATAGGAAGTTGTGGATGTCTGCAGTAGAATTGGTGACTAGATTTAGGTTTGGATTGCCAGTAGGAAATGTCAGACTTGTTCTCTGGCATGGGTATATGAGAATAACATGGCTGTCACTCCATCAGAAGGGCATAATGTTCTCACTTCATAGTTTTAGGAGTGAGATTTGTATTATCTTAGGTGGAATCTCCCCCCGCCTCTCTTTTTTTTCTTTTTTTTTCTTGGTTTCTTTTTTTTTCTTGGTTTCTTTTTTTTTCTTGGTTTCTTTTTTTTTCTTGGTTTCTTTTTTTTTCTTGGTTTCTTTTTTTTTCTTGGTCCCTTTGGAAAAAAAAAAAAAAGCTAGTTCCTAAGAAGTCTGAAGAAATCAATTCAACGATGAATTATTGGTGACTTAAGTTCCTAAGTGGAAATGTTGTGAATACTTCTTAGGTATAGGAAAGTGGTAATTAGCACATGTACTGAAACAGCCTGAGAGCAGATTTGGCTCATGGATCTTTTCTATAGACTTTCTGGTTTTAACTTTAAGTAAATCAGAGGGATTTTAGTACTTACTTAGCCTTTTCATTGTTATGTCTTTAAACTCATGAACTGACTCTTAGTAGAAGAGAGGCAAATCTATTACCTTTAAGTTAGTGACTCTTGCATTTTTGTTGTGAATAATCCAGGATCCAGTCCTATAGCTATCGAACATAAAGGAGAAGGATTAGACAGTGTTGGCCTGACTGAGAAATCATTGAAATTAATGGAAAATTTCTAGTTGACTTTCATGGCTTTGAATCATAAATTTGTAATGAATGTGTAAACTTATAGCCTCCTGTTAGCCAACTACTGTTTAAAAATAACCAAGAGGAATTTGCTTTACTTTCCTTTAGTTGATACAGTACGTGGTGCTGTCTTCTCTGTTAAATCTTAAAATCTGCCAGTGAGAAACGTGAGTGGTTTATGTCTAGAAGTTACTGGACTAAATCTAATTAGTTTTTAAAGTATTGAGTGTTACTAATTTAGCAATATACAACATATAATAATGTTTGAATTATTAATTTTTCTCTTCCATTTGTTCTGTTCCCTGACATAGTTACTAAAACCTAGACTGCCTTTGGAGTTGCATATTTAGTATAGGTAGATGAATGTGGTGCTGAGTTTAGCCTCTGTGTTTAGCCTTTTAATTACAAAATGGGAAGAGGAGTATGAATACAGGGACACTGATATACCAAATGGGATTGGAGCCCCTTCCAAAACAAGGACATTTTCCTCCAAGATTGAATTTTTATCAGGTGAGGATGAGAGGAAGATAACTTCCTCTCTGCTAAATGAGGATCTCATAACAACCTGATGGCTGTCAGAAAGAGCAGCTTCTTTTACTAGCTACAACAATTGCATCCCCCTGCAACCTGGCTGGAGAGTTTTCAAACAGGTTGTTTGAAGAGATGCTAGTTCAGCTGTATGTGACTAAGCTGCAGTTGTTGCACAATAATGTCATAGTGCTGTGGAACAAAACAGTTTAACTTCATTGTACAGAACTTTTACCGGGCTATTTGAAATTGCCTAGTAAAAGTTGATTTCCTTTAGAGAAATAGAATATTTAGGAAGTTACAGAGAGGCCTGTTAGCTTTTTATTCTTTGGCTTCATAAGCTCCAAACCGTTAGAATCACAGAATAATTTAGGTTGGAAAGGACCTCTGAAGTTCCTCTGGTCCAATCCCCAACTCAAAGCAAAACCAACTTGGATCAGGTTGTTGAAGGCTTTATCCTTATGAGTAGTAACAATTTGCCACCATTTCCTTAAACCCATATTTTTTTTTCCTATTTCTGGTGAGCCACATTAAGTAACTTTGTCTTCAGTATTATTCACTGGGCAAATATTCTACTTAATTAAACATCATAAGAAATCTTTCTAGGTTTTCTTCTGTTATATTGATGTGTCCCTCTGTCATGGTTTAACTCTAGCCAGCAACAAAACACCATGCAGCTGCTCACTCACCCCCCTGCTCTGGTAGGATGGGGGAGAGAATCAGGAGGGCACAAGTAGGAGAACTCCCGGGTTGAGATAAAAACAGTTTAATAATGGAAATAAAACGAAGTAGAACAGTAATAATACCAATGAGAACAACAACAATAACAGAACATACAAAGCGGGTGATGCACAATGCAACTGCTCACCACCTGCCGAGCAAAGCCCCATGTGTCCCGAACCACGAGAGCCCCCCCTTTTTCCCGGACCACGCCTCCTAATTATATACTGAGCATGTCGTCACATGGTATGGAATACCCCATTGGCCAGCTGGGTCAGCTGCCCTGACTATGCTCCCCGCCCCCAGCTTCCCATGCACCTGGCAGAGCATGGGAAGCTGAAAAGTCCCTAGTGAAGGTGCCACTCAGCAACAACCAAAACATCAATGGGCCATCAACGCTCCTCTCATACCAAACCCAAAACACAGCACCCACCCACCCCCCCTAGCTACTGAGAAGAAAGTTAACTCTGTCCCAGCTGGAACCAGGACACCCTCATTAGCTTAAGTTGTATACCCTTACAACATGGGTCTTTGAAGAATTTTGGAAAATCTGCATTTTTTCCCCACACATTCTTCACAGGTTGCGAAACTAATGTCAATACTTGATTTTTCAGCAATTTGTCTTTCTCCACAGTTCGTATCCAGGGCTTTTATCTTTCACAGATCCATGTTGCTTCACAGTAGAGGAGACTGAGGCATTTTAAAGACAGAAAGTAAAGGATATCCCCTCATTAAGGGAGGGATGGTAGGGAGAGGGAGAATATAACTATAAACCTGATCAATGCATTTACGTCCACTAAATAAAGAAAAAGTGGTTTATGATTTTTTAGCTCAATTTTTCATTACAGTAGATATATTTTAAATATTTTTCATGTTAAATAGTAGATCAGTTGAGAATTCTGATATCCTTTATGTTACCCTTATGTCTTGAATCACTAATTATAGGTCAGTTCTTTAGCAATCCCTCTTCAGGCTCCTGCTTGCACTTCTGAGATCTCATATGAGATACTTTTCAATCTTTTGTATAGTGTGACAAAGTGAATTATTTGTACTGTGTTATTACTAGTTACATCACAAAGTATGTTGCTTCCTATGCTATTCCTCTCATATACTAGCATTGTAATCATCCAGAACAGCATTGACTTTAGAGACTGTTACATACATTCATTTCTGAATGGACAAAATTAGCAGCCTTTTGTTCTATCAGCAGGAGCATAAACATTGATAAAGTGGTATTGTGCTAGCTCATCCTTTAGGGAGCAGGTGTGTTTACTGTCTGGTTTTTAACCTCAGTAACTGCAAATTAATGCAATACCATTTGAATAGTTTCATTTCATGCCTTGTAGTCTTTCATCCATTGCCAAGAGATGCAAATTTGCTGACTTTAAAAGATAAGTTTTCCTGGCTATATTTTATACATGGGAACACTACACTGTATTGTATTTCTGTAATTTCTCCCCCTCCTGCATATTTTGGAGCACTTTTGCACTCTGTGCAAGCTCAAAATATTTTGTTTCCAATTTTCAATTATTTTTCCTTCTACAGTTCATATATCTGCAGCACAGTTAGTGTGCGCATCAGGAAAGGGTGTTGAGCCTCAGTTTGGTAGTTTTATTCTTAACAGGTATGCTTACTTGTTAGTTTGTTAGTTAATCTTACACCCAACTTGGCAAACTGATTTCTTTTTAATCTGTCTTTTGATGTGTTTTGCTGGGAGACCCTAATCTCTATAAAAACATGTTACCTAGTTCTTAAGATGACAGGACTACTGGAGCTTTCTGAATCATTGAGGTCTATGCTCTCTAAAAATGTTTAAGTGAACTGTGTAATAAAGATCACTATGCAGAGCATCAGGAGTTACTCAAGACTAAGGGCTATATGGTTACTTCTGGAGATAGTAAGTGTAACAACTTTATTTTAGGTTCCTTTTAAATAGCTGGTATATTCTTTCACTGCTATAGGATTCTTCCTTTGAAGATGGATATGATGGCTATCTGACTTTGGCAGAATATGTACAAGACTTCCTAAATCACCTCACTGAGCAACCAGGTTGTTTTGAAACTGAAATAGAGCAGTTTGCTGAAACACTGAATGGCTGGGTCACTGCAGATGAAACTTTGCAAGAACTTGTTGAACTCGTATATCAGCAGGTAGCCTGTGTATTCTGTCTTATAACATGGATGTTATGCCTCTGTTACCTAACAATAATTCAGGGAAGACATTATTGCACTATAATGATTGGTTATTAAGATGATGTGAAGTGGTTTTCTTTGGTCTCTGTGTGCTATGACAGGTCACAATACCCAAAATTGAATTGTTTCAGTATTTGATACAACCACAAATATAGACCAACTAATTGGGAAGATAATGGTTTAAAAAAATACAGATGAGGTTTGAAGAAGTTGTGGGTTTTGGTTGTGTGGTGTTTTAATGTTTTTTTTCTTTGTTTTTTGGTTTGTTTTGTGGTGTTTTTTGGTTGGGTTTTGTTTGTTTTGGTTTTTTTTTAGGAAAGAAGTGTAATTTAAGTGACGTATTTTTGCCTTATAAAAAGGGGGGCACCTCTTCTAGTCCAAGCAACTGATTGAACCAAAGCACCAAAAAGCTCGTTAGCTATTTCACATGCCTCTTACTGGAAACTAAAGTCGATTTGACTATCTTAATTACTTAAATTTGTTGTATCTTCCAAAAATACCTCAGTTCTTTCCAGCAACGTTATGCACATAGTACAGTTACATTGAGTGTATATTTTCCTCTGCCTGTAGAAGGTAACTAGCTATAATGCATTGACATGCTAATGGCAAGATGCTTTTTTCACACACATTAGAAGCAGAAGCATGCAAGCACATCTATAGCACTGATAGATGATCAAGATGTAAAAGGAATGTTCAAAGATGATAAAGCCAAAGGAGAATTTTAATGAATTCTTGGCATCCCTGGGTTTTTTTTGCAGAGCTGATCGAGTTACTTACACCAGAGCCTCTTTTCACTGAAGCTGTATCTGAGAAATAATCTCAAATTCAAGTCTCGTTAGAAGAGAGTTCAAAACAAATGAACTGTAATAAATTGCCAAAATAAGGGGATGTTCTGCTTTAAGTTCTAAGAGAGGTTGAATGTAGACACTAATGAACTCCCAATTACTTTTTTCCACCTCTTGGAATTTTCAAGTATCAGATTTAAAGCAAAATATTTTTCAGACAGTGTATAACTTATGTTGTGGAATTTCATTGCCACCACCTGTTTTTAGATGATAAAAGTATAAATGTTCAACAGTAACAGGATTTGTTTTTTTTTTTTTTTTTAAAAAAAAAAAAGGACCCATGGAGAGCTATTAACTGTAATGATACAGTTTTAACATCTGAATCAGGAGTTTGCTATTCTGCAGTTTGCTGGAGCATGTACAGGAGAAAGTATTTATCTTTACTTGCCATGTTCTTGTGCTCTTTCCCTGGGCATTCGCTATTGCCAAAAATAGATTCTGGCACTTAAACTGAATGAAGGCGATTTCCTTATTTATTTTGTTTTAATGCACTCATCCCTCCTTGAGAGAGTGCATGTCCTTGAAAAAATGTCTTAATGTCCACTGTTGTTTGGTGGGTTTTTGTTTGTTTGGGGGTTTTTTTGTATAAACAGTTTGTAAGTAACTTTCAGACACTCTTTGGTGTAGGTCACAATGGAGAAGTAGAATTGAGGACACATGGCATAGTGGTGGTTGTTTTCTTAAAGCCACAAAATCACAGTATAATGAACTATTAAGTGCTGAAATGCATATAGCGAAGTGTTGATGAGATACAAAAATTAACATGAGAAATAGTAATTATTAATCTTCTGCTCTTCAGTTGTCTAGTCAACTGTTGTTAAACAGTTTTCCAAAAAGCTTTTAAAGATATTTCCTGATAACCTAATCGTGACTTTTATGAATAATTTATTTTTCCACTTTTATTTTTGAAGGCCACATCTGTCCCAAATTTTTCCTACATGGGAGCACGGTTGTGTAACTATCTATCTCACCATCTAACCATTAGTCCACAAAGCGGGAACTTCCGACAGTTGTTACTTCAAAGGTCAGTATCAGCATGTCATTTTAAGCCCGTTACTTTCTCAGGTTAAGTGTCTTCCTCTTTCGTATTTAACTCTCAACATAGCATGCAAAGAGGTACGTATTTAAAATAGAAGTTTAGACAGAGGATTATTAAAGCACAGGTACATACTAGATATCGAATACATATATTTTAAAATATTTTTAGATTTTTTTAATATGGAAATAGGACTCAATTCGGGGTTCTGTAGGCTTTTTTGAACTCAGTATATTAGACTGATACCGAATTACAGGGTAAATTTGAAAGATAGTCAATTTAAAAGTATACTAAATGCACATATATGTACTGTCCTTGTCCTTTGACTCTTGCCGGGACTTATTTCATTGTGTTTTTTCTTTAATTACTTTTCTGGCTGAAGTTGCTGTGTAAGGCTTATTCATTGATTGGCTAACTGATTTTACACCTATGAAGTAGATGCATAAAATCCAGAAGGACAAATTTCTTCATTTTTCAGTTACTACAGAATTTGGGGACTTATGGTTTAATAATGCTTAGACTTCATAGTTGACAAAAATGCAACATTTTTTAAATGGATGTATTTCATTTTAAATCTTACTGTATGACATTTGAAGGAGTAGTACACTTCAATACTTCAGAATTCTTTAGAAATTAGCCTTTTTTTCTTTAAGGACTTTTGGCTTTCTAAGCTTCAGACTTGCTTCTTATTTTAAAAGTTTCACTTAGTCCGCCTATGTTTAGGAGCAAAGGCATGATAAACTTAAAAGATCATCAAAATGCATTGCTGTTAATCGGGAGCGGTACTTTATGGAGAAGCTGAATTTTTTTTTTCTTTTTTTTTTTTTTTTTTCTTTCTCCTTATCCCAAAGCAGATGAGCCTTTTTGCCTTCAAAATTATCACTTTTATCTTGTGGGTTTTTTTAAACTATGTTTGTTACTTGAACAATACTATGAAGGAAATCCCTGTTAATGTTGGATTATCTGATTCCTGGTTTTAAAGCCAACCCAATAGATAACATTCCTTTCATTCCTTTTAGCACCCTGAAGACATAAATTTAAAATTGCTTATGTTTTTATTGCTAATATGGATGGAATTGGGGGGGGGGAGAGGGAGATAAACAAGCTAACAATATGAATACAGAGAACTCCTGTTTCTCAGCCCAAGTTTCTACTTCAAATTTTTTATTTCAACTCCTTAGATTTTTCAGTTTCTCAGGTATTTCTTAATCTATTACATAACCATTGAGAATACATTGGAGGTTCTCTTGCTTTCCTTTTTATTTCAAATACTTAAAATATCAAATTCTTTTTTTGAACTGCTATGTAAACTTGTATATTTTTGATGCAGCTGTTGAATACTAGAAAAATACCTCACTGCCATGTTATCTTAATCCTCAGTATTTGCATTTATTTCTAAATTATGCATCACTGTCACTTAAAATGGTGGGATAAAGAATTTATCGAATAAGTGTAAAGGCATCTAAGACGACGTGGGCAGCACCCTGAAAGGGGGAAAATGTCTTTCAGAGTATACTTACTTTATTTCTGTTGATGTTTGGTTGCCTATGTTAAACTTCCTGGACCCATATTCTAATATATAAACTGTGTAACTGTCTTCTAATTTTTACATGTTGCAATTTGCTCTATTTCATTTTGCTGTCTCAGATATCTCAGTGCTTGAAAACACAATCATGTAATCATATGTATTCGTCTAGAAGGACAAAAATCCACATTGTCTTTGTGAAGTCCTCTCACTTCCTTCACAAATCATACTTCCTAGCATTCAGCATTTAACAGTTTTAATGCAGTGAATAAGTTCTTAGCATTCTATTAAATAAGTAGCATGTTACGTATGTTGGGATGTCTACAGATTATATGATTTTTGTTTTAATGTTTTCAGGTGTCGAACAGAGTATGAAAACAGAGATGAAGCTGCCAAAGGAGATGAGGCTACTCGAAAACAATTTCATGCCTTTGTGTTGTTCTTAGCTGAACTTTACCTTAACCTAGAGGTAAGAAGAAATTTGCATGTCAGATGGTTCTTCATTAATTTTTGTTGTGTTTAGGTAAACACTAAAATGTAATATCATTTGAGGTGTGGTTTGTGGAGTTTTTTTTGTTTGTTTTAAAGGGAGAGGGGAATAAATTAAAAGAATTTTAGAACAGTTTCATTATAATGTGTGTCCAAGAAACAGATAAACAAAAAAGGACAAGATCATCAGAAGAGAAATGTATAAAGATAAAAAAAAAAAGTGTAAGAATTCATAAAAAGAACCAACCATAAACCGCCTTTGAAATGAAGCTTTTGGTATTTTCTTTTGTCTGGTAAAACCACCAGATTACTACACTTAACCAACATAGGAAATGTTACAACCTAGCAGAAGCAGATCAGGATCAATAACCCATGTAATTCAGTATTCAGCCACTAATAGGAGCTATTATCAAATGCTTGAGGAAGGCGTGGGAATCTTCAAAATGAGCAATTAAAAATGCAGACCTTTAAAGAGATTTCTTCTGAAGGTTGAGTCCTTGACTTATGCATGAAGCATGAAATCTTGTATTTAGATCAGTTTTTTGTATCCAATATGTACAAAAAAGTGTATGTACACATAAAAATTCTTTGACTCTTATACCTGTGAGTTCAGTAAGTTCACTAACTGCTGTAGTGTCCTTAAAAATATATTTTTGACTGGATTATTTCAAAGGTTTGACTTAAGCAGACACATAAAAATGTTCTGCTGGCATGAGGAAAGAAAACTCTGACTCTTCCATTTTTGTTCATAAGTGGGCCTTGAAATCTAATTTTCACTTGCTAGAAGTAAAAAGGAAGCTTTCTAAAGGGTTTGGGGGAGGGGGAGTTGCCCAGTTTGGTGGAGAATACTGTTTATTTTTAAACCATTTTCTATAATTTTTAAATGTATAAAGAGTGCCTTCTATAAGTAAGCTACTGTACAGCTGTAGAAAATGAATAAGGTAGGATGGGAAAGAGCATGGGATTCTGAGAATTTGGGATGATGTGGACCACTTGCCAGGCATTTTGCAGCTTTTCTTAGCAATTTATTAGCAAAGAAACAAAATGCTAGACAAGCATTGTTATGTATATGTCAGAATTGTAAGGATACTACTCAAAGTCTGTGTTCTAGAATAGTTACAGTATTTGGCATATTCTTCCAACTGAAAAGCTCAAATATGTTAATCCCAAACCAAATCATACAGCATTAGAGAGAGAAAATGTGACTAAATTAATTTCTAAAACTTAAGTCTTTAAAATGTGGTTTGTTTTTGTTTTTGGTTTTTTTTTTTAAATATATTTTGCAGATTAAAGGAACAAAGGGACAGGTAACGCGAGCAGAAATTCTTCAAGAAGGCCTTCGGGAATTACTAAATGTGCTCTTCTCTAATCCTGTGGATAATAATTTGATATGTGCAGTGAAACTGCTGAAGGTGAGACAGTAGTTTTAAAAGAAGAAAAAAAAAAAACCAGTTGTTTTTTTTTTTTAAATAAATCATCATAGTCCTGAATGAAAGAGGGAAGCTCATGAGCACTACTTGTTTATATAATTATATGTAGATCATAGTATATTTTAAATACAAATACTAAGATACTTTGGTTTTTTTCTTCTTGGGATTTTTTTCATCTGGGATAAGTAAAAATAGAGTACATGACAGCTGACAGTGGAAAGTGAGGAAAACGAGATATGATCATATATGGTTCCTGCTGGTGAACTGGTGGGGAAAAAAAAAAAATAAGGAAAAAAAAATCAAGTGAAAGCCTATTTCTTTGTGCCACAGGCTAGAATGGATTCCTGGGCCACAGATTCCAGGCTAACAGAGGTAGCCACATCACACGATTCCTTCTGTAGTTTGGTACTACAGTATGTGGTTAACAGCTGTAATTAAATGAAGTAATATGGAGAGGTTTCTAATTATGGGTAATTAGAAATTCAGAATTTATTAGGTAAAAGGAGGGGAGGGAGTGTTTCGTCTCTTAATCAGCATGAACATTATCAGAGTTAAGCAACTGTCTGTCATTCTTGGATGTCCAGCTCATATGCTTCCATGCCCTGCGAATGCTTTAACTGGATGCCTCAAAAAAGAAATGAGCAATGCATAAAGTCAGTGGGTTGTGCTTCTGGAACACATAAAGTGTAGGTGACTGTCTTATGAAAGTATTTCTTGTCAGAAAGATGAGAATTTTTGCATATCTAAGTGAAGTGCTTGAAGATTGGGAAGAGAAAGTGGAGAGGCTTTGGATAACGGGAAGAGTATTTTTTCAAAAAGCCCTACTAGACAAGGAAAGGTATGCAGGGAGCATTATGTTTCTTTTTGAGACAATGGATGTACCTTTGTACCTTTGGGAGCAGTGGAGGAAACAAAACTGCAAATGAGGAAATATTTATGGGGTTTTATGCATTACATCATTAGTGGAGCAAGCTGTACTTTTTTTTTTCTTAGTACCATTATGAAATTGAGCAAACAAAAGTAACGTACTACTCTAAAAGTAAAATGCAAGGCCATTTGCGTACATATAAGAGCAGTAGAACTGAAGCCAAGGTGCAAAGGAGTAAGCAATCCCTTTAGCTCTCCTTTTGCCACTTCTGGTGTGGGAGAAAACTGTAACCAACTTGAATGAATTGTGGGGTTTTGGGTATGTTCTCTGTTCTGAAGGACACTCAGCAGTTAGGGTTTATCACTTGAGGGTTTGGTGTTTGTTTTGTGGTTTTTTGGTTTTTTTTGTTTTGGTTTGGTTTTTTTGCAGCAAAAGGTTCTTTATATCAGTTATTTCCTACTGTATTGTCTGCATCATTACTACTGTAGAAATATATTTCTCTTTCATGATGAAGACAAGCCTCTTTGCTTTTAAGTTTTACTTAGAGGAAAAAAAATAGTTAGGCTCTATACAGGGAGAAACTTTTATTTTCACAAGCCATGGTTATACTCATAGTTGGGAAAACAGTTTATTTTAGGAATGACGGTCAAAAGCTAAACAGTATTTTTGTGGAGTTTTGTTTCTGTTTTTTGTGGTTGGTCAGTTTGTTTTTCCTCATTCTTCCCCCTTCCTCCCACTCTATAATTTTTTCCAGACTCTTCTATCTTAAATTCCAATTCTGGGAGCTTCTTTTGATATGGTGAATAGGGAAGAGAGGTTTTACATCCTCCAATTTAAACCCTTGAAATGAAGTTTGGATGTTTAAGTAGGTTGCTTCATAGCAAGTGTGAGGTTGTGTTCAAGGAGCATATTCACTCCTGCAGTCAATCCTTATGTTGAAAGTGCTTCCCTGAGGCAAGGCCCACTGAAGGACCTTTCAAAAAGACAGTACACAAATTGGGAAGCTTTCCAGTGCTGCTGTGTTTTCTGATTGTTCTCCAAAGAAGATGGAGGGCTCACTGTTTCTGTGAATATTCACAGAAATATTTATTTGGCTTTGTCTGTTCCAGAATAAAAGACAGTATTGTGGGGTTTTTTGTTTTGTTTTTGTTTTGGTGTGGTGTGGGGTTTATTTTGTTAGGTTGTTTTTTTTGTTTGTTTGGTTGTTTTTTTTTAATACAAGCATCTTCTGATGTCTCAAAGTATCTACAAATGTTGGAGTGTATCTGTAGCTAGACTGGGCTACCTCATGAAACCTTGCTTTCACTACTGAAGCAATAAATGTTTCCTGTTGTCCTTTCCATTTAATATAGCGATAGATACAGGTTTTTCACCTGTTTGCTTTGCAATATATTTATTTTTAATTAAACCTTCTTGGTGCTGTTACCTAATTACCTAGGATCAAGGCCAGGACTGCAGTAGAAAACTGGGAATGCGAAACAAGTGCTGACCAAGATGCTTGCTTTATCTCTGCATTTTATTCCTTTGTATCATCAGATGCCATTCCAAGCATTTTTGGATCATGTAATATTTATGCTGAGTAGATCAGGAATTGCTATTAACTTCAACCATAGTGGCAAACTAATTTTTCCTGGTTTAACTCTTATCCCCTACTGTGCAATTATTGGGCAATGAAGTACCTATTCTTAACAGAAAAGGCTTTCATCCACAGCAGTTCTAGACTGTCTGCTGCTAAAGTTCTCAGCAGCAGCTTCAGTCTCACAGATTTTATGTATTGAAACTCAGGCTGACTTGGTCAGATAATTCTTGGCTCCTCTTATATATACCCAGATGAAATTCTCTGGCATGTCTGATGCTAGGTATGTTGACTGAAGTCTTTCTAAAGCTTACTAACCTATTGTTATTCTCAGGTAAGCCTGTGGCATCATCTGCAAAAATATGGTCTCTTTTTTCATAGCATGTACTTAAAGCAATTAAGATCGGACAAATGCTGTTAGTCCTTTCAAACAGGATTCAGAATGTTGCAATATTTCTGTGTCGACGTGACCCAAGTTAACAGTATGGTCAAATGCAATCTCCATGTCCCACTGATGTGCAACTTCAGAAAGATGAAGTGTAACGATTTTTCACAAGAAATTGCTGCAATATTAAAATTGTTACATGTATGCATTTTGTTGTAATGTGACTGCTTCACAGTGTAATTAAATTGCTGGAGAGTTGTTTCAAAATCATGTTTCAAGACTGAAAGGAGGGAAGTGGCTGTGAACTTCTAGGCAACATAAACATTGGACATAGAGTTACCATACTGTCTGTAGTCTAAAATAAACTATTTACAAGGTCTGTTAATCTATTTAGCAAAAAGATGTAGAAGATTGGGACCTTCAACCCTCAGGTAGTTGCACAATGCATCTAGATGTTATGGATTGTTACAGAATCTCTTCTGTTGACAGTTTCTTAAAGTTTTATAATTTGCTTAAAAAAAAAAAAAATTACTAATCCCTTGTCTTTAGTTGACAGGCTCAGTTTTGGAAGATGCCTGGAAAGAAAAAGGAAAGAATGATATGGAGGAAATGATTCAGAGAATTGAAAATGTCGTGTTGGATGCAAACTGTAGCAGGTGAGAAGATAAATTTATGTGCAGTGTTTTGTTTTTATATTAAACAGAACACCTTAAAAATCTTCAAGAATAATGAACATGTCCAAAACATTACCTTAAAAACTTTCATTTACAAAAAGTAAGGTGATGTTTGGGTCACTTCCCATGTAACAAAAAGTAATGTTCAATTGGGGGAGGTGTGTGTGTTTCATTTTTGGTTTTGTTTTGTTTTTTATCTTTTACTAGAGATGCACATTCCACTTAATGAGATTTTTGGTTGGGTTTTTTTTTTGTTTGTGATTTGTTTTGTTTTATTTTAAACCTTTAGGTGTTGAAATCTCCCTTAAGTGCTTTAGGCTCTAAAAGCATGTATAAATACAAAAATACAATAGTGGCGATATCTCATAGTTTATAATTTTAAATCTGAATTTAACAGCATTAAATATAGTATACAAATCACTATAAATGTAAGGGCAAAATGGAATATGCTTTTTTTTTTTCTGGAGAACGTACCTTTTTGGCAGGTTCTTACTACAGGCTGGAAAAGAATGAGTGGTTGGCTAAATTCTCTGCAGACTGGACCAAATTTTGTCCTTTTTGGAGCTTTTTTTGAGATTTAGCTATCTAGTATATGCAAGATATAGCCCAATTATTGCTTAGCACAAAACATTCTAACTGCTGTGGTGCTTCTGTTTATTTCAGAGATGTGAAACATCTGCTTCTGAAACTAGTAGAACTACGATCAAGTAACTGGGGTAGAGTTCATGGAATTTCTCCACATACAGAAGCTACCCCTGAAAATGACCCAAACTATTTTATGGTAAGAATGTACTGACACTTCAGTTCCTTAATTTAATGTGAATTTAACTTGATTCATAGACAATCACATTGCTGAAAGCTACAAACAGCTGTCTCTCTGAATGCATATAACTTACTGTATAACTTTATTCTTAGAATGAACCAACATTTTACACTTCTGATGGTGTTCCTTTCACTGCAGCAGATCCAGGTATGTCACAAGCTTAGTATACCTGTCTTCTCAATCTTCTTTAAAAAGTTTGTTGTGGTTTAACCCGGCAGGTGGCCAAACACCACACAGCTGCTCACTCATTCCCCCCCCACCCAGTGGGATTGGGGAGAGAATCAGGGAAAAAAAAAAAGTAAAATTCGTGGATTGAGATAAAGACAGTTTAATAGAACAGAAAAGGAAGGGAAAATAATGATGATGATGGAATATACAAAACAAGTGATGCACAATACAATTGCTCACCACCTGCCATGCCGACCAATGCCCAGCCAGTCCCCGAGCAGCGATCGCTGTTCCTCAGCCAACTCCCCCCAGCTTATATACTGAGCATGACGTCATATGGTATGGAATACCCCGTTGGCCAGTTTAGGTTAGCCGTCCTGGCTATGCTCCCTCCCAGCTTCTTGTGCACCTGGCAGAGCATGGGAAGCTGAGAAATCCTTGACTAACGTAAGCACTACTTAGCAACAACTCAAACATCAGTGTGTTATCAACATTATTCTCATACTAAATCCAAAACACAGCACTATACCAGCTACTAGGAAGAAAATGAACTCTATCCCAGCTGAAACCAGGACAAGTTGTAATTAAGTTTGTCCTGTTGAAGTACATAAAAAGTTGTTCTTAAAATATCTGAAACTCATACAACTTAAAAGACAAAATTATGTCTGAATTCCTGGCTTTGTGTAACACATGCCTTATTCTGTTTTAAAAGAAGGTAAATGTTTGAAATGGAGAATGTGCATTTGAGTTCATATATTTCAGAAGAATTTGTGCTATAGTCCTCAGCACTTGGTCTCTCCAGGAAGCCAGAAATCTTCAAGTCGTCTTTTGTTTGTCCATTGTTAGTAGCAAAAGGGTTTGTTTCTTCCTTGGTTTCTTTGTTTTTTATAATCTGAGCGCAACATGGCATGACATCATTTGAGGTAAAGACATCTGTGACTACCTTTACAGTTCTCTGGGTAGATAGGTATCATTCTTAGAGGTTGATTGATGTCCTGAGAAAACACTGTAGCAGGAGTTTTTTCTATAATATGTTTCATGCCGTTTATGGCTTCATTAAATAGGCTATTGTCAAACTGTATAGATGTATGTTAATTTAGAGGACTAGTCTTATATACTACTTGGTCTCATTTTTACTATGCCAGATTACCAAGAAAAATATCAAGAGCTGCTTGAAAGAGAGGATTTGTTTCCAGATTATGAAGAAAATGGAACAGACTTATCAGGACCTGGAGATCCGTATGTTTTCTTTTTGAGTGATAGTGGGTTTTTGGTTTTTTGGGTTTGTTTTGTGTTTTTTTTTTTTTTTTTTTTTTTTTTTTTTAACACTAGTTATTTTTACTGCAGACTTAGGAATCCAATCTTGACAAAAATGAAACTAAATAATATAATTATTATTTAGCCCTACAATGGAAGTTATGTATTTGTTCAGGTGTAAGTTGGTTTGTAATCACACAAGTTTGAAACAAATTTTATATTTATCCAACTGAGTAGGACAATTAAATTTCAGATATTTTTGCACATGTACAAACATACTCTCTTCTGCATTTTAAAAACTAAATTTGCAAACAAAATGAAGCACCAGACCTTCAAGTGTTGGTAGTGAGGCAACCTGAATTCATTTGACTGATGCGCATACACATCCTAGCTAGAGATAATTACAAAATTTTCAGTGTTTTTCAGTGTCTTTCAAAGGGAGGAGGAGGTTAAGTTTCTCTCCTCAGGATAAGTAGTATTCTCTCAATTAAATGGCTATTCAGTATTCCTGTAGAACAAGAAAAGCAACCTAATGGCAAAAGGGGAAGCAATAGATGGGAATATAGTCTGACTTTCTGACACCAGTTTATAAGAATTTTATAGGAAATCAGTAAAAGAAATACAGTCTAAAATAAATTGCTCTGAGCTTTGTACTCATCTGGTTGAAGGAGGACTTTCAGATCATGATTTGATACCCAAAAACATTTTCATTGTTGTGTTTATGTGTGTTAAGAGTGCTGGTCTGGATCGATATTTTTGTTAGTAAATTAGAAAACTTTTAGATGGCACCTAGCTGAGGGGAGTTGCAGGAACTTTGGAAGATAAATTAGAGATGTCATCAGAAATCAACAAGCTCATACTGTGGAAAAAACTACCCTCATGAACTGCTGTGCTTAGAGCAAATTAAATGCAAAATAGAGACAGACAGCAGTTAAACACAGCAAATTTGAAGAGTGATATGTGGAAGACTGAGTCAACCTTCATGCAAGGTGACTGTGGAACCTTCTTTGTTGAAGGCTTAAGAAAAACTTAGACAAATCTATCCTGATCCTCTGTCAGCTATTTCTCATGACTGACATCAGGGAGAAGGGTTCTATGTTGAGTTCCTTCTCAAGTCTACACTTCTACAGGAAAGGAGGAACAAATAAAATAAATGTAGACCGCTTCTTTAATGCGCAATGCTCAAGAAAAAATACTTTCCTTATTATACGTTTCTGTGGCACTTACTGTGGTAGACCACATCCACAGCCTTTCCCTCATCCGCTAGGCAGGTCACCTGGTCATACAAGGAGATCAGGTTGGCCAAGCAGGACCTGCCTTTCATGAGAAAACAAGGAACATTCAAGCTACTTCCCAATAACTGTGAGGAGAAAGCAAGCTGTTAAGTGATTCCCATCACTTCCCAGCTTTACTTCCCAGCTTTATTTTGAAACTCTGTGTTAGTCTCTACTCTGCGCAATACTGATTATCATTAATGGGATCCAGTCTTTTCTCCGACCTAAATGAGACAGATCATTTCTGAAAGACTGGTTACCATGTAATAGAAGGTCATGTAATGCAGATGCAAAAGGGAGGTGAATTAAGGTTGCCTTCTTTCATATATCAACAAATAGGAATACAGGTTTTCTATTGTCGTGGTTTAACCTGGCAGGCAGCCAAATACCATGCAGCCGCTCACTCACTCCCCCCGCCCCCCCAGTGGGACGGGGAGAGAATCGGAAGGGTAGGAGTGAGAAAAACTCGTGGGTTGAGATAAAGACAGTTTAATAGAAGAGAAAAAAGGGAAAATAATGATAATAAATAATGATAGAATATACAAAATGAGTGATGCACAATGCAATTGCTCACCACCCGCGCTGACCGATAACCAAGTAGCGATCGGTACTTCCTGGATCACGCCTACCCTTCATATACTGAGCATGATGACACATGGTATGGAATACCCCATTGGCCAGCTGGGCTGGCTGTCCTGATTATGTTCCCTCCCATCTTGTGTACCTAGCTCAGTCAGTAGGCATGGGAGCTGTCCTTGGACTAGGAGGGCACTTAGCAACAACTGAAAACATCAGTGTGTTATCAACATTCTCCTCATACTAAATCCAAAACACAGCACTAGGAAGAAATTTAACCCTATCCCTGCCGAAACCAGGACAGTATCCACCCCTTATTCCATACCATTTACGTTATGCTTAGGTCTCACATTTTTCGATACCTTTCAATTAATCACGACTATCTTTTTTATATATATACATATCTAATACATATACATACATATATACATATAATACATATACATACATATATATACATAAATATATATAAATGTCCATTGAGTTCTTTTAGTCCACAACTTTGGGCTCCATCTGTCATAACAGTCTTTCAGGGCCAGAAAGATGGTGTGTGGTGTTGGGCTGTTGCATCCTGAAGCCAGTTCTCATTTCGGTACTGCTGCGCTCGTCCAGTTCTATCATCGTTGCACTTTGCTCGGTTTCATCGGAGTCAGTTCATTCTTCATTAATCTGGGTGATTTTCACTGCTATACCATTGATAGCAACCACAGAAATAATGATATACAATATCATATAACAATTGACATCATAAAATTCAGTTCATTGGCTATTTTCACCCAAAATCAAATCCCCTTGAGGTACACACCGGACTTGCCCATCCTTTCGCATCACCCACCAAGTGTACCCAGGTCCTTGAGCAAAAGCAATCCCACGGATGGGTTTTCCCTTGCCAGAGGCAGGAGTAACCCAGACTGTCTTCCCCAGCATATTTCTTATGTGCACGACAGGGACATATCTCCATCTACAGTACGTAAGAGTCTTGTTTGGGCAGGGCCAGCTCGATTAACAGACCCCCTAGTGTTGACTAACCAGGTGGCTTTTGCTAAATGTGTGTCCCAATGCTTGAATGTCCCACCGCCCATTGCCCTCAGTGTTGTCTTTAGCAGCCCGTTGTATCGTTCGATTTTCCCGGAGGCTGGTGCGTGGTAGGGGATGTGATAGACCCACTCAATGCCATGCTCTTTGGCCCAGGTGTCTAGGAGGGTGTTTCGGAAATGAGTCCCGTTGTCTGACTCAATTCTTTCTGGGGTGCCATGTCGCCATAGGACTTGCTTTTCAAGGCCCAGGATGGTGTTCCGGGCAGTGGCATGAGGCACAGGGTATGTTTCTAGCCAGCCGGTGGTTGCTTCCACCATGGTGAGCACATAGCGCTTGCCGTGCTGGGTTTGTGGGAGTGTGATATAATCAATCTGCCAGGCCTCCCCATATTTGTATTTCAACCATCGTCCCTCATACCAAAGAGGCTTTACTCTCTTGGCTTGTTTGATTGCAGCGCATCTTTCACATTCATGGATAACCTGTGCAATAGCGTCCATGGTCAAGTCCACCCCTCGATCACGAGCCCATCTATATGTTGCATCTCTTCCTTGATGGCCTGAGGCATCATGGGCCCACTGAGCTATAAATAATTCACCCTTATGTTGCCAGTCCAGATCCACCTGAGCCACTTCAATCTTAGCAGCCTGGTCCACCTGCTGGTTGTTTTGATGTTCTTCAGTGGCCCGACTCTTGGGTACGTGAGCATCTACGTGACGTACTTTTACAACCAGGTTCTCTACTCGGGCAGCAATATCTTGCCACAATGCGGCAGCCCAGATGGGTTTACCTCTGCGCTGCCAGTTGTTCTGCTTCCACTGCTGCAACCACCCCCACAGGGCATTTGCCACCATCCATGAGTCAGTATAGAGATAGAGTACTGGCCATTTTTCTCGTTCAGCAATGTCCAAGGCCAGCTGGATGGCTTTCACCTCTGCAAACTGGCTCGATTCACCTTCTCCTTCAGCAGTTTCTGCAACTTGGCGTATAGGACTCCATACAGCAGCTTTCCACCTCCGATGCTTTCCCACAAGGCGACAGGACCCATCAGTGAACAGGGCATATTGCTTCTCGTTTTCTGGTAGTTTGTTATACAGTGGGGCCTCTTCAGCACGTGTCACCTCCTCCTCTGGGGATATTCCAAAATCTTTGCCTTCTGGCCAGTTCGTGATCACCTCCAAGATTCCTGGGCGACTGGGGTTTCCTATTCGGGCCCGTTGTGTGATCAGTGCGACCCACTTACTCCACGTAGCATCGGTTGCATGATGTGTAGAGGGGACCCTCCCCTTGAACATCCAGCCCAGCACCGGCAGTCGGGGTGCCAGGAGGAGCTGTGCTTCAGTACCAACCACTTCTGAAGCAGCTCGAACCCCTTCATATGCTGCCAATATCTCCTTCTCAGTTGGAGTGTAGCGGGCCTCGGATCCTCTGTATCCCCAACTCCAGAATCCTAAGGGTCGACCTCGAGTCTCCCCTGGTGCTTTCTGCCAGAGGCTCCAGGTAGGGCCATTCTCCCCGGCTGCGGTGTAGAGCACATTCTTCACATCTTGTCCTGCCCGGACTGGCCCAAGGGCTACTGCATGAACTATCTCCTGTTTAATTTGTTCAAAGGCTTGTTGTTGCTCAGGGTCCCATCTGAAGTCGTTCTTCTTCCTGGTCACTTGATAGAGAGGGCTTACAATCAGACTGTAATCTGGAATATGCATTCTCCAAAAGCCCACAACGCCTAAGAAAGCTTGTGTTTCCCTTTTGCTAGTTGGTGGGGACATGGCTGTTTTTTTGTTCATCACATCCATTGGGATCTGACGACGTCCATCTTGCCATTTTATTCCTAAAAACTGGATCTCCTGTGCAGGTCCCTTGACCTTACTTTGTTTTATGGCAAAACCGGCTTTCAGAAGGATTTGAATTATTCTCTCCCCTTTCTCAAAAACTTCTTCTGCTGTGTTGCCCCACACGATGATGTCATCAATGTACTGCAGGTGTTCTGGAGCCTCACCCTGTTCCAGTGTGGTGTGAATTAGTCCATGGCAAATGGTAGGGCTGTGTTTCCACCCCTGGGGCAGTCAGTTCCAGGTGTACTGGACGCCCCTCCAAGTGAAAGCAAACTGTGGCCTGCACTCTGCCGCCAAAGGGATGGAGAAGAAGGCATTAGCGATGTCAATGGTGGCGTACCACTTGGCTGCCTTTGACTCCAGTTCGTATTGAAGTTCTAGCATGTCCGGCACGGCAGCACTCAGTGGCGGCGTGACTTCTTTCAGGCCACGATAGTCTACTGTTAGTCTCCACTCTCCATTAGACTTTCGCACTGGCCATATGGGACTGTTGAAGGGTGAGCGAGTCTTGCTGATCACTCCTTGGCTCTCCAGTCTACGAATCAGCTCATGGATAGGGATCAGGGAATCTCGGTTGGTGCGGTATTGTCGCCGATGCACTGTTGTGGTAGCGATTGGTACCTGTTGTTCTTCAACCCTCAACAACCCCACAACAGAAGGGTCCTCTGAGAGACCGGGCAAGGTGGACAGCTGTTTAATTTCCTCCGTCTCCAGGGCAGCTATACCAAAAGCCCACCGGTACCCTTTTGGGTCCTTAAAATACCCTCTCCTGAGGTAGTCTATGCCAAGGATGCACGGAGCCTCTGGGCCAGTCACAATGGGGTGCTTCTGCCTCTCATTCCCGGTCAGGCTCACTTCGGCCTCCAATACAGTTAACTCTTGGGATCCCCCTGTCACTCCAGAAATACAAATGGGTTCTGACCCTTCATAGCTTGATGGCATCAGGGTACACTGTGCACCGGTGTCTACTAGAGCCTTATATTCCTGTGGGTCTGATGTGCCAGGCTATCGAATGCACACAGTCCAATAAACCCGGTTGTCCCTTTCCTCCACCTGGCTGGAGGCAGGGCCCCTCTAGTTCTGGTCATAATATTTGCTTCTCACTTCTTGCAAACATGAGTCAAGAATTCCTTCATTACAGTCCAAAGTAAGATCAGCCCTTCTACTCTGTCTGGGGAACTGTTCACTGGAAACTGGACTGTCGTGAGACAGGGTTTTCCTGACAACTGGAGCAGCATTTTTCCTGGGAGAACCCCCTTGTGTGATTGTTTTTCCTTGCAACTCACGTACACGTGCCTCTAGGGTCAAGGTAGGTTTTCCATCCCACTGCCTCATGTCCTCTCTGTGGTCACGCAGGTAAAACCACAGGGTGCCCCGTGGTGTGTACTTTCGATATCCTCTCTCTTGAGGAGAAAAACGCTGACTCTTAATGGCTGAGATACTGGTCCGTACAGGTGGAGAATAGGACCTATCGTCTTTGAGTTGCTGGACCTCTCGGGATAGTTTCTCCACAGCCGAGACAAGGGAGGAGGAGATAGTTTCTTCGAAATCCCGAAGTCTGTTAACCGCCTCATCCACCGTTGGTTCTTCTTCCTCTTTCCAGCACAGTACTGCCAACAATCTGGCATACGATGCTGGTGCGCTCCATACCAACTTCCGCCACATGGGTCGCGTGCACTGGACGTCATCTGGATCTTTGGGCGTTTGGTTGTTGTCCAGGTCACTATAAACCACCTCCAGCACGCCTAGTTCTCTCAGGTACTGGATACCTCTCTCCATAGTGGTCCATTTGCCTAGGCGATATATAACATCTTCCTTGAAGGGATACCTTTCCTTCACGCCTGACAGCAGTCGCCTCCAGAGGCTGAGGACCTGTGTCCCTTTTCCGATTGCTTTGTCAATACCCGCTTCCCTAGCAAGGGATCCCAGCTGTTTGGCCTCCTTCCCCTCTAATTCCAGGCTACTGGCCCCATTATCCCAGCATCGGAGCAGCCAGGTAACAATATGCTCGCCTGGACGATGGCTGAAATCTTTCCGCATATCTCGCAGCTCACTCAGGGATAGGGATCGGGTGGTTTCTGTCTCGTTTATGAGTTCTTCCTCTTCCTCCTCCTCTCCTCGTGATGGCCCTGGTCTTTCATCATCCCTTTCTAAACGACCTGATCTCCGCTTCCAAGATTTCCTCTTCTGTACAGGGGCAACGGATACCAGCAAGGGTTGGTCCTCTGGTTCAGCTGTAGTGCCTGTTGCTGGGGTTTGGGTAGCTGCAGTGCTTGTCATGGGGGTTGGAGTAATTGTAGTGCCTGTTGCCGGAGCTTGAGTGGCTGCAGTGCTTGTCGCAGGGGTTGGAGAAGCTACGGTGACTGTTGCCGGGGTTTGAGTAGCCACAGGGGTTGTCATGGGGGTTGGAGTAGCCGCAGTGCCTGTCGTGGGGTTTTGAGTAGCCACCGTGTCTGTAGCTGCCCCCGAGACTCGCCGCTCTGCCCGCCCCGATGAGGCACCGCTGCTTGCCCTCCCTCTTTTCTTGTTCCTGAGGGTTGATCTCTGGACAGTATTCCTGAATAGTTGTTTAACCCTAAACAAGGCCTGAACCACATTCAGGAGACATAGCAATATGAACATGCTTGTTTGAACATCCCAAGGATATTCAAAATTCTCAGGGAATATTGTGGACATCTTTGTGAAGAGGATAGAAGAAAAAGGAGTTTCTGACGATATGGAAGGGAAGATGAACAAGTGGGAGAGAGTGTCCCATCCCGTCTCCCCCTGAAATTCATTCTCCGAGGAGAAGCAAGTGCAATTACCAATAATTTCTAAGAGGTGGTTCCCGAGGTACAGAAATGACGGCAGTGCCGAGTACAGATACCAGATTAGACTTACGACCAACGATTTTATCACCTCATAAAACAGCAACAAAATGATAAACTTGGCCCAGTTCCGAATAATGATAAACAGCACAAACGGGAACATATACTGCAAGCAAGGTATTACATGACCCAACATTGAGAGCCAGCTCCACAACGTTGACAGCCAATACATCAACATTGTGACCAATCAATATAATGGATGCTTATAACAATTTTGCCTTAACACACTTTGGTCAGATCTATCGTTATCTCAACCCTTCGAGCCCCACGTTGGGCGCCAAAAACGACTGTCGTGGTTTAACCTGGCAGGCAGCCAAATACCACGCAGCTGCTCACTCACTCCCCCCGCCCCCCAGTGGGACGGGGAGAGAATCGGAAGGGTAAGAGTGAGAAAAACTCGTGGGTTGAGATAAAGACAGTTTAATAGAACAGAAAAGGGAGAATAATGATAATAAATAATGATAGAATATACAAAATGAGTGATGCACAATGCAATTGCTCACCACCCGCGCTGACCGATAACCAAGTAGCGATTGGCACTTCCTGGATCACGCCTACCGTTCATATACTGAGCATGACGTCACATGGTATGGAATACCCCATTGGCCAGCTGGGCTGGCTGTCCTGATTATGTTCCCTCCCATCTTGTGTACCTAGCTCAGTCAGTAGGCACGGGAGCTGTCCTTGGACTAGGAGGGCACTTAGCAACAACTGAAAACATCGGTGTGTTATCAACATTCTCCTCATACTAAATGCAAAACACAGCACTAGGAAGAAATTTAACCCTATCCCAGCCAAAACCAGGACATCTATATAAATACATTTTTCTGACTAGTGTGCAACCAAGACAGTTGATGCAGTATTTGTACTAGGATGTTAACCAACCAAAATTATGCTAATATGATGTTAATTATGTTTTTTGTAAATACATCGGTGCAAATGCATTATTAAATTTTGGAAAGCTTGTATTGCATTATTGCATTTTTCTATCATCTTGGAAACTATTTCTGTCTTTTAACCTGTGGACAGCATAAGATGATCTAAAATGGTGACAAACACTAGCAATTTGTACATATCTCTGCTGCTTTGAGGTTTCTGTTTGTTTTCCTAGTACCCATAATTTTTTTCTTCTTTGTCCCCTTTTAGTAAATGTCATAGTTAACTACTATTTATAAAGCTCTGTTTTATTCTTGACATCTACATAAATATTTCACCTACTTACTGTTTCTGGAAATCTGTACATAAACTTAACATTTTTGGTGATTTTTTTTTTAAGGTATTTTGATGACCTTGATGACAAGATGGATCCAGAAATTGAAGAAGCATATGAAAAATTCTGTCTAGAATCAGAACATAAGAGAAAACAGTGAGATGTTACACATTAATGTTAGCTTATTAAACCAGTTTAGGTATGGTTAGAATACAGGGGGACACAAAACATTTGTACCAAAATAAGGAAGTTTAGTTTCTCCAAGTACTAAAGTTACACATTTTCCATTTTGTTAAACATAATCTGCCAAAAATTGTAAACTTATGCCCTGTAACTTAAAATGTTGTGTATATATCATAGTTTATTTTATGTACAGGTATATGAACAATGTTTTGGCTGCAATAAAATTGATTTTAAAAGTATCATAATGGAAATAAAAATTTATTGGGGAACTGCCCCATAAAATTTCCCTTGGTGGGGAAAAAGTGGAAGAATAATTTGATCTAAATTTAATTGTTTGCTTACTTGGTTTAGTATACATTAGGACTTATCCTTTTTACCATATACATGATCTGATATTTAATTTTTTTTTTAACTAAGGAGCATATGATCCAAATACGGATTATTTTTTTTTTCCTGTAGATCACAGTCATGAAATCATGAGAAGTGTTTTGTGAATGGTTTTGGTTTTTTTTTTTTTGGGGGGGTGGGGGGTGGTGGTGGTTTGTTGTTTGTGTGGTGGTTTTTTTTTTTTTTTTTCTTTTCCTTCCTCTTCCGAAACACATATGAGTGAGGTCTGGATTCTTTTTCCTGGAATAAACATGTTATATGTTGATATGTGAAAAAGCAAGCAGTATTTTGGAAGTTGGGTGCTTTCAAGATCTTTGGTTCAGGTAAGCTTATTTTCAACTTTTACAAGCAAAAACTATCCTTTAATTTGCTGTGTTCTTCAAGACTACGTGAATATAGTTATGTTTTAACCCATGCTTCTCCAAGAGTATGTGCAGTGCTTGATACATCTAACATGTCTAACCTTCCAGCAATCCTTGTAAATTTCTCTATTCTTCTAATTATTTTATATAGTTTGTTTTAATTTTGTAGTTTGAGTAAATTCATATGTTTCATAAATGTTAACATTCTGAAGTCAACTGTTCTTTTTTGACCCCATATAATCATGTTAGTCTTCCTAGGATACACCATTGTTGTTGCCGCCAAACTCAGTTGTACTTCTTCCTGTTACCTGTTATTGGTTAGACTGAGTAGAACCCCTTACCAAAAACAAATGGGAAATATTTCCCAAAAGGTAGCTACTGTAAAGAACACGTTGTAAATATGCATGTAAATAATTCTGTTATTTGGTGAAATAACTTGTGTGTCTGCTAATACAGTGAGCACTGACTGTTTTCTGGATGTTTATTTAACATACTCATTTAGGTTGGAGTTTTGGAAAAGAAAATTTAACTAGCTTTGTTTCCCTTGGTATAATTTCCACTATCTTGTCTTTTTGCTTTTAAAAAAAAGGTGTGTTGGGGTTTTTTTTGTATTCAAATATGCATTATAGTAAGGTAATAGCATCTTCAAGGGACTCTGCCTTGCATGTTTAATTTTGCATCTTTTGTACAGTGTCTTTTTTCCTGAAAAGTAGCTGTCAGACTCCAGATGTATACTCTTGTCAGCTTGTGGAGACAGTATGTCTTAGATGTAGATAAGAAATATGCTAAGTCATCCTGTACAAAAATTTTGGGAACCTAGGAATTGTATATTTAAGGCAATTCAGATCAAGGTTTGCAAAATAAGCTTTTTTCCTCCACTAGAAATACTGAAATTCAAAGTGGGACTTTTACTCAAAAGAGTGGAGAAGTTTGCAGTGTCTGTGCATATGAAGGTTTGTAAGAGCTTTAAGCCTGTATTGCAGTAAGGAAAAATTGGTTTTAACTCTGTCCTACTGAGTAAGGAAGACAGGATAATCTTTGCCTTAAATGTTTAACAATCTGTCCTACTTGTCTTAAATCTCACAGGAGTCTAATACCAAATTAGCGATGGTGGAATGAAATGTGAGGGCGCAAAAGAAAGAAGCAGGTTTTGTGCTGTCACAATCGCCATTTGCTGCTTCTCTGCCCACTTTTAACTGCCAGTAGTTCTGCATATGATAGAGGTGAGTTTTGAGAGGTTTAAAGGTGATTTCACCTGAATTTTAGCATTTACAAATCTTAAGTGCACTGTGTAAAAGTGTTTTTCATCTACAAGTTTCTGAACAATACCTTACAGATGAACAGCCCTTTAAAAAAATTATTTTCTTTGTGGCATAATGGTAAGCCAGTGAAGGCACAGAAGCATGGAAAGTAAGCTTTAGGGGAGAAGTGAAGCAACCTTCTTTAGCACTGGTTCTGAAAAGAAACATCCTTTGCATTCAAATTCTGGCACATGACCAAGCTTCACGCATCAGAAAAAAATATGCACAATATTTGCCACTCTTGACAAATCAATTGTGATTTAAGGAAAATGTTTAGTATTTGAAAATCACACTTTGCTTGAAGTTGTTTCAAACTGGGCTGCAAGAGGTGCTGCTTTGCATGTGGTTTGCTTTTGAATGGGTTACATATTCAGAAATGAAATCAACTTTTTCTCAGTAGTTTCTTTTCAAATCTGCTAAGAACTTCTTGCTATTGGCCAATTTTTTATTTATTTATTAGGAAAACAGATGGTCACTGAGTTTTTGAATGTTGGTTTATTTCTCTCTGGGCCAGTATTTCATTATCAAGTTCTGCCTTTCCTTCCTACTGCATGGAACTCATTCAATTAGCGATTGTTCAAGTTTGCCACTTCTCTCTGACTCATTTATAGTTCTAATCATCCAGTTTATGCCTGTGGATCCTAGTAGTTGATACAGGAACAGAAAATGACATTCCAGCCAAAAGGCAAGGAAGATACTGCACTGTTTGCACTCTGTGAATTGCTGATTTGCCACCTCTACTTCAGCCTACTTGACCTACTTCCACAGTTCCTACGCTTAGGGTTCTGACCATAGTAGTGAAGTTGCCAGCAAAATATAATGCATCTTCCATAAATAATAAAAAGTAATAAAGCAGAGAAGTACCATTATTTGTATTTTTGATGGATAAAATGCAAATACTTCAAAACTCAGCCGGGACTAGAATGTGCATTTCTGAACCCTGATCCAGCCCTATAAACATTATACTTACTTGGTTTTAAAGCAAGCATCTCTATACTGCTAGATTTACATACAATAAAAGTTATAAAAGGAGGATTCATAATCCAAATATATACTTTGAAACTTGCTTCAGGCAAGTACTATGCAGAATAATAGTCATTTTTAAAAAAAAAAAGAGTATTACAAATAGAACCAGGTTTCTTTTGATGCATGGCTGTGTCTGCAGCCACTTGACTGGATGTTGACCTACCCTCTACTTTGCTGAGAAAGCAGTTGTAGAGAATGGAAATTTGTACTGAATGTACTACTTCCATGATTACATACTGATCTTAAGAAACCTGTACTTCTGTAGGTAAGGAATGATTGTTACAGCTAGATGAGACCATATGATCTAGCGTGGCCTGTATAGCAAAGGATCTTGAATTACATTTGCTTAGTGCTTTAAGCAGGAATTGATAATAAATTGTCACTTAACTGTAAACTGTCAATCCATTTAAAACAGCTTTGATTAAACTGTAAATATTAGGGGGGAGAGTGTATATATCTTCTAAAAAGGCAACTAGGCTTAATTTTTAAATTGGCCTTTGGGAAATTAATCTTTCAATCTATTCATCTAGGGCTTCCGAGACCTTGTTCTAAGTATGTGGATATTTGTTAGATTTCCCTGCTCTATGAATGCATATGTAAAGCAGCAGTCACAAGAGAATTATTTATCTGTAATTTGTTTTAGGGATATGTTGTAGATCGGCAATCTGCCTTCTCAGTTCTGTCCCCTAAGCTGCCGCCTCATTTTCCAGAGATGCTAATGCGAGGAGGCATTGAATGAATGCCCTCTTACACAGCTGCTTGCATGCTGCGGAGGGGAGGGCAGGAGGAACGTGCTTATGCTTCTGCAGAAGTTCTCTAGATAGCTGTGCTCTGTGTCAGTGCACGTGCTGAAAGATGTATATCTTAAAGAAGCACAGTTACAGGTAAGTAGTTCTTTTCTATAGTCTAGGCCTTTATACTGATAACTTTCATTTCTGGAGCAGCAAAAAAAAGACATCCCTGTTTCCAGAAGATAGTGATAAAAGCTAAAAAAAGTGAAAGTAAAAAGACACAGTGTGTATTTTCATCTAGCTTGTTTTACAGATGTGTATATAAATCAGGTCACGTTTTCGACCTGTTCTCTGCTAGCAGGAAGATAAGGTTAATTCGCCAAACAAATGTATGCGCGGGAGGGAGGGAGCTCGGCGGGCCGCCCCGCCCTGCCCCGGGCTTCCCGCCTCACGGGCCCCAGGCACCTTCTGTTGATTCCCCGTTGTCCTGCGTAGCCCCTTCCGGGGAGATGGACGTGGAAAGCCTGATGATGCTGTACAGAGACGACTCGGTGGAGGTGCACTACGCGGGGGGGTCCCTCTTGCTGCTGTCTCCTTGTTGCTTTTGAGTACCTGTATGAAGCGGCGCTCCCAGCCTCTGCCCACCCCCTCCAGCCGGCGGAGACCACCCACCAGTGGGTCGCCTTCATCGTCAGTGCTTACGGGGTACGTGGTGGGTTGGTGTTGTCAGGCCCTTTGCCCCGTGGAAGGGAAGTTGGGGTCGGGAGGAGTGTGGCTTGTGTTACTGTCTCCATCGGAGGCAAGCAGGTTTTAGAAAGCAGTCTTAATGAAGAGTACTTGAACTGCCGTTCAGGAGTAAATGAATTGTCGCTTAGGAAGTAGCATCTCTCGCCTGCCGCATTCTTGTGAAGCGTGTAACGGGCCGGTTACGCAGAAACGGGGAGTCGCACAGAAGTCCTGTTACCTGTGCTCTATAGGGGAGGGGAAAAAAAAACCAACCCACCCCAACAAAATTGTTGTTGCTCTGTGTAAAATGAAGGGATTTTCTTGGACTCTGCTCCAGAAAAGAAGAGGATGGAATCTGCTACAATGTTTTCACTGCATAGAAAAACTCATGATATTACAGGGGTGTGTTGTTTTGTTTTTCTTCACGCTTAATTAGGAACAGCTTCTATGAGCTCTAGATTTCTGGAACAAGTTTTCTTCTCACCTGTACTTACCTTCATGTATTATATCCCCAGAAAGAAAAAAGGTGAGTTTTACATATGTAATGTTTTCGTAAAATAAACGTCCCTAGTGGTCTGACAAAGTGGATTTACGTAATTTAACATGCATGTGTATGAGTACAGGCCTTGAAGATCTACAGAGTACAGTTTGGCTAATGCGTTTGTCAACTTGATTAGAATACAGCCATGTTAAATTACAGGTTTAAATGTTACTTAGTCCTCTATGCATATCCTTTGCAGCCAAAAACTAAAGAGTTTGCTTACTCTTCTTAGTAAGACTAAAACCTAGGATTTTGTACATTTGATAGAATGAGCTATTTTATATATCATCACTTTGCTGTACTTGAAACCTTTCAGGGAAGACGCAGTGAAATACGACAGTATTTCCTGAGAGGCTGTCGGGTTCAGAATCCCATTGTTTCCCCCTGTTAAATACCTGTGTGAGTCTGTTACGGGGGCCTGAGAGAGGACTGGGGCAGAGTATCACTCTGTGGGAATGGCTACCCCAAGTCAGACTGAAGGTCCATCTGTTGTCCAAAAAGTGGATTCGTGCCCGGCATGCAAGTAACCAATTCCACACGCCCAGGAGAGATATTGTTTTATTCAGGCCTGGGTGCTCGGTGGACTTGCCACAAATCAAGCACACCTGGTCTAATCATCTTTCTGTTTATATCCATGCTTCTCATACATATTTTTAAGTTTCTCTTTTACATATTCATTACATTTCCGAGAATTAATTATAATATTACATCATCCTAGACACATGCGCACTAAAGCCTTTAGGGTCTCCTTGAGGGTCTCGGGTGGTCTCTGGTGGTCGGCAGGGTAGTGAACTCTTCATGAACCTGTTTCTTTCTTTCCTTATAAGGTTGAGGTTTGTCTCCGAGCCACGTCTGGACCATGTTTGTTTATGGTTCTCTTTTCCAAGGTTACTCTTCACTAGAGTCTAACAATGCTTCCAGGATACACGATTTATACTAGTTACAATTCTACACACCTGCAAACACAACACCTGCTAGTTACCTAACTTCTAAGCAACAAGTCTTCATTGTTTAGAATTACAGAAGCGAGCAGTATAGTAGATAGTAGATACTGTACCTACTGCATCACATCTAGCCCCCATTTACTGTTTCTAGGAGCTTTACTCCTCATCAGCATCCCTCTGGTGTTGCTGCTGAATGCATATGAGTGCGTGCACTGTGGTGGGAGTCTTTAGAAGACTGATAAATCAAATGTGTTTTAAGTTTTAAAACTTTTAGACTGAAGTTTTGTAGTCTAATCAAATCCATACGTTTGAGTTAGCTTTTAGGTTACATCAACATTGTTTATCTGAGGGATTAGATGCACCAAGGATGGTGAATCCCAGGAAAGCTCTGGTGAGATAAATGAGGAGGTATGCAAGGAATGAAACAAAAGACATTATTCAACCTCTGTAGAGAGTTAACTGGGCATGGCCTTGGGGGAAGAAATATGATAAGTCAGCCAAATAAGGGAGTACCAAGATAAACACCAAGAGAACAGAAACTACCGATAAAACTAAAGAAACAACTATTTGAACTATGGGTGAACTATCCTAATTAGCATGGTAAAAAAACCCACCCCCGGGCAGGAAAGCCCCCTACCAACCAAAGCCCCTTCCCCACAGAATATGCACAGTAAAAAGAAAGGATGCTGTGACTTTAAGTGAAGACAAGGCATTGCAAGAACGAATAGAAGTAAGGGTGACTAAGCGTAAACATAAAAGTACTGATAACTTTTGCTGGGAGAGTATATGTTGTGTTTTAACCTGGCAGGCAGCCAAATACCATGCAGCTGCTTGCTCATTCCCCCCCACCCCTCCAGTGGGACGGGGGGGAGAATCAGAAGGGCAAGAGTGAAAAAAACTCGTGGGTTGAGATAAAGACAGTTTAATAGAACAGGGAAAAAAAGGGAAAATAATAATAATAATGATAGAATATACAAAATCAGTGATGCACAATGCAATTGCTCACCACCTGTGCTGACCGATAACCAAGTAGCAATTGGTACTTCCTGGATCACGCCTACCATTCATATACTGAGCATGATGTCACATGGTATGGAATACCCCATTAGCCAGCTGGGCTGGCTGTCCTGATTATGTTCCCTCCCATCTTGTGTACCTAGCTCAGTCAGTAGGCATGGGAGCTGTCCTTGGACTAGGAGGGCACTTAGCAACAACTGAAAACATCAGTGTGTTATCAACATTCTCCTCATACTAAATCCAAAACACAGCACTAGGAAGAAATTTAACCCTATCCCAGCCGAAACCGGGACAGTATCCACCCCTTATTCCATACCATTTATGTCATGTTTAGGTCTCACATTTTTCAATACATTTAAATTAATCACCACCATCTTTCTTTTTTTATATATATATATATATATATAAAAAAAAAACCCACAGAGATATCATTCCCTTAGTCTATGGACTATCCCTCTAAAACGTCCGTTGAGTTCATTTAGTCCATGACTTTGGGCTCCATCTGTCATAACAGTCTTTCAGGGCAGGAGAGATGGTGTGTGGTGTTGGGCTGTCGCATCCTGAAGCCAGTTCTCATTTCAGTATTGCTGCGCTCGTCCAGTTCTATCATCGTTGCATGTTGCTCGGTTTCATCGGAGTTACTTCATTCTTCATTAATCTGGGTGATTTTTACTGCTATACCATTGATAGCAACCATAGAAATAATGATATACAATATCATATAACAATTAACATCATACAAACCAGTTCATTGGCTATTCTCACCCAAAATCAAATCCCCTTAAGGTACACATAGGACTTCCCCATCCTTTTGCATTACCCACCAAGTGCACCCAGGTCCTTGAGCAAAAGCAACCCCACGGATGGGTTTTCGCTTGCCAGAGGCAGGAGTAACCCAGACTGTCTTCCCCAGCATATTTCTTACGTGCATGACAGGGACTTTATCTCCATCTACAGTACGTAAGGGTCTTGGTTGGGCAGATCCCCTGGTGTTGACTACCCAGGTGGCTTTTGCTAAATGTGTGTCCCAATGTTTGCATGTCACACCACCCATTGCCCTCAGTGTAGTCTTTAGCAGTCCATTGTATCGTTTGATTTTCCCGGAGGCTGGTGCATGGTAGGGGATGTGATATACCCACTCAAGGCCATGCTCTTTGGCCCAGGTGTCTAGGAGGGTGTTTCGGAAATGAGTCCCGTTGTCTGACTCAATTCTTTTTGGGGTGCCATGTTGCCATAGGACTTGCTTTTCAAGGCCCAGGATGGTGTTCCTGGCGGTGGCATGGGGCACGGGGTATGTCTCCAGACAGCCGGTGGTTGCTTCCACCATGGTGAGCACATAGCGCTTGCCCTGGCGGGTTTGTGGGAGCGTGATATAATCAATCTGCCAGGCCTCCCCATATTTGTATTTCAGCCATCGTCCTCCATACCAAAGAGGCCTTACTCGCTTGGCTTGCTTGATGGCAGCGCATGTTTCACATTCATGGATAACCTGTGCAATAGCGTCCATGGTCAAGTCCACCCCTCGATCACGAGCCCATCTATATGTTGCATCTCTTCCTTGATGGCCTGAGGTGTCATGGGCCCACCAAGCTATAAATAATTCACCCTTATGTTGCCAGTCCAGATCCACCTGAGCCACTTCAATCTTAGCAGCCTGGTCCACCTGCTGGTTGTTGTGATGTTCTTCAGGGGCCTGACTCTTGGGTACGTGAGCATCTACGTGACGTACTTTTACAGCCAGGTTCTCTACTCGGGCAGCAATATCTTGCCACAACGCGGCAGCCCAGATGGGTTTACCTCTGCGCTGCCAGTTGTTCTGCTTCCATTGCTGCAACCACCCCCACAGGGCATTTGCCACCATCCATGAGTCAGTATAGAGATAGAGTACTGGCCATTTTTCTCGTTCAGCAATGTCCAAGGCCAGCTGGATGGCTTTCACCTCTGCCAAATGGCTCGACTCACCTTCTCCTTCAGCAGTTTCTGCCACTTGGCGTATAGGACTCCATACAGCAGCTTTCCACCTCCGATGCTTTCCCACAAGGCGACAGGACCCATCAGTGAACAGGGCATATTGCTTCTCGTTTTCTGGTAGTTTGTTATACAGTGGGGCCTCTTCAGCACGTGTCACCTCCTCCTCTGGGGATATTCCAAAATCTTTGCCTTCTGGCCAGTTCGTGATCACCTCCAAGATTCCTGGGCGACTGGGGTTTCCTATTCCGTCCCGTTGTGTGATCAGTGCGACCCACTTACTCCACGTAGCATCGGTTGCTTGATGTGTAGAGGGGACCCTCCCTTTGAACATCCAGCCCAGCACCGGCAGTCGGGGTGCCAGGAGGAGCTGTGCCTCAGTACCAACCACTTCTGAAGCAGCTCGAATCCCTTCATAAGCTGCCAATATCTCCTTCTCAGTTGGAGTGTAGCGGGCCTCGGATCCTCTGTATCCCCGACTCCAGAACCCTAAGGGTCGACCTCGAGTCTCCCCTGGTGCTTTCTGCCAGAGGCTCCAGGTAGGGCCATTCTCCCCGGCTGCGGTGTAGAGCACATTCTTCACATCTTGTCCTGCCCGGACTGGCCCAAGGGCTACTGCCTGAACTATCTCCCGTTGAATTTGTTCAAAGGCTTGTTGTTGCTCAGGGCCCCATTTGAAATCGTTCTTCTTCCGAGTCACTTGATAGAGGGGGCTTACAATCAGACTGTAATCTGGAATATGCATTCTCCAAAAGCCCACAACGCCTAAGAAAGCTTGTGTTTCCTTTTTGCTAGCTGGTGGGGACATGGCTGTTATTTTGGTGATCACATCCATTGGGATCTGACGACGTCCATCTTGCCATTTTATTCCTAAAAACTGGATCTCCTGTGCAGGTCCCTTGACCTTACTTTGTTTTATGGTAAAACCAGCCTGCAGAAGGATTTGGACTATTTTCTCCCCTTTCTCAAAAACTTCCTCTGCTGTGCTGCCCCATACAATGATGTCATCAATGTATTGAAGGTGTTCTGGAGCCTCACCCTGTTCCAGTGCGGTGTGGATCAGTCCATGGCAAATGGTAGGGCTGTGTTTCCACCCCTGGGGCAGTCGGTTCCAGGTGTACTGGACGCCCCTCCATGTGAAAGCAAACTGTGGCCTGCACTCTGCTGCCAAAGGGATTGAGAAGAACGCATTAGCGATATCATTTGTGGCGTACCACTTGGCTGCCTTTGACTCCAGTTCGTATTGGAGTTCTAGCATGTCCGGCACGGCAGCACTCAGTGGCGGCGTGACTTCGTTCAGGCCACGGTAGTCTACTGTTAATCTCCACTCTCCATTGGACTTTCGCACTGGCCATATGGGACTGTTGAAGGGTGAGCGAGTCTTGCTGATCACTCCTTGGCTCTCCAGTCGACGAATCAGCTCATGGATGGGGATCAGGGAATCTCGGCTGGTACGATATTGTCTCCGGTGCACTGTTGTGGTAGCGATTGGTACCTGCTGTTCTTCAACCCTCAGCAACCCCACAACAGAAGGGTCCTCTGAGAGACCAGGCAAGGTGGATAGCTGTTTAGTTTCCTCCGTCTCCAGGGCAGCTATACCAAAAGCCCACTGATACCCTTTTGGGTCCTTGAAATACCCTCTCCTGAGGTAGTCTATGCCAAGGATGCACGGAGCCTCTGGGCCAGTCACAATGGGCTGCTTCTGCCACTCATTCCCGGTTAGGCTCACTTCGGCCTCCAATACAGTTAACTCTTGGGATCCCCCTGTCACTCCAGAAACACAAATGGGTTCTGACCCTTCATAGCTTGATGGCATCAGGGTACACTGTGCACCGGTGTCTACTAGAGCCTTATATTCCTGTGGGTCTGATGTGCCAGGCTATCGAATGCACACAGTCCAATAAACCCGGTTGTCCCTTTCCTCCACCTGGCCGGAGGCAGGACCCCTCTAGTTCTGGTCATAGTATCCGCTTCTTATTTCTTGCAAACGTGAGTCAAGAATTCCTTCATTACAATCCAAAGTAAGATCAGCCCTTCTACTCTGTCTGGGGAACTGTTCACTGGAAACTGGACTGTCGTGAGACAGGTTTTTCCTGAAAACCGGAGCAGCATTTTTCCTGGGGGAACCCCCTTGTGTCATTGTTTTTCCTTGCAACTCATGTACCCGTGCCTCTAGAATGAAGGTAGGTTTTCCATCCCACTGCCTCATGTCCTCTCCGTGGTCACGCAGGTAAAACCACAGGGTGCCCCGGGATGTGTACTTTCTATATCCTCTCTCTTGAGCAGAAGAATGCTGACTCCTAATGGCTGAGATACTGGTCTGTACAGGTGGAGAATAGGACCTATCATCTTTGAGTTGCTGGACCTCCCGGGACAGTTTCTCCACAGCCGAGACAAGGGAGGAGGAGACAGTTTCTTCATATTCCCAGAGTCTGCCAACCACGTCATCCACCGTTGGTGCTTCTTCCTCTTTCCAGCACAATACTGCCAACAAACTGGCATACGATGCTGGTGCGCTCCATACCAACTTCCGCCACATGGGTCGCGTGCCCTGGACTTCATCTGGACCTTTGGGCGTTTGGTCATTTTCCAGGTCACTATAATCTACCTCCAGCACGCCTAGTTCTCTCAGGTACTGGATACCTCTCTCAATAGTGGTCCATTTGCCTGGGTGACATATAACATCTTCCTTGAAGGGATACCTTTCCTTCACGCCTGACAGCAGTCGCCTCCAGAGGCTGAGGACTTGTGCCCCTTGTCCAATTGCTTTGTCAATGCCCCCTTCCCTAGCAAGGGATCCCAGCTGTCTGGCTTCCTTTCCCTCTAATTCCAGGCTACTGGCCCCATTATCCCAGCATGGGAGCAGCCAGGTAACAATATGCTCGCCTGGACGACAGCTGAAATCTTTCCGCATATCTCGCAGCTCACTCAGGGATAGGGATCGGGTGGTTTCCATCTCGTTTATGAGTTCTTCCTCTTCCTCCTCCCCTCCTCGTGATGGCCCTGCTTTTCCATCATCCCTTTCTAAACGACTTGACTTCCGCTTCATAGATTTCTTCTTCTGTACAGGGGCGACGGATACTAGCAAGGGTTGGTCCTCTGGTTCAGCTGTAGTGCCTGTTGCTGGGGTTTGGGTAGCTGCAGTGCCTGTTGCAGGGGTTGGAGAATCTACGGTGACTGTTGCCGGGGTTTGAGTAGCCACAGGGGTTGTCGTGGGGGTTGAAGTAGTCACAGTGCCTGTCTTGGGAGTTTGAGTAGCCACCGTGTCTGTTGCCGGGGTTGATCTCCCGCTGCCCACCGCCCCCTGGGACCCGCCGCTCCGCCCGCCCCGACGAGGCAACGCCGTTTGCCCTCCCTCTTTTCTTGTTCCTGACGGTTGATCTCTGGACAGTATTCCTGAATAGTTGTTTAACCCTAAACAAGGCCTGAACCACATTCAGGAGACATAGCAATATGATCATGCTTGCTTGAACATCCCAAGGATATTCAAAATTCTCAGGGAATATTGTAGACACCTTCATGAAGAGGATAGAAGAAAAAGGAGTTTCTGACAATATGGAAGGGAAGATGAACAAGTTGGAGAAAGTGTCCCATCCTGTCTCCCCCTTAAATTCATTCTCCGAGGAGAAAAAATTGTAATTACTAATAGTTTCTAAGAGGTGGTTCCCGAGGTACAGAGATGACGGCAGTGCTGAGTACAGATACCAGATTAGACTTACGACCAATGATCTTATCACCTCATAAAACAGCAGCAAAATGATAATCTTGGCCCAGTTCCGACTGATGATAAACAGCACAAAAGGGAACACATACTGCAAGCAAGGTATTACATGACCCAACATTGAGAGACAGCCCCACAACTTTGACAGCCAATACATCAACATTGTGACCAATCAATACAATGAATGCTTATTACAATCTTGCCTTAACACACTTTGATCAGATCTGTCGTCATCTCAACCCTTTGAGCCCCACGTTGGGCTCAAAAAAGGACTGTCGTGGTTTAATCTGGCAGGCAGCCAAATACCATGCAGCCGCTTGCTCACTCCCACCCGCGCTGACCGATAACCAAGTAGCGATCGGTACTTCCTGGATCACGCCTACCATTCATATACTGAGCATGATGACACATGGTATGGAATACCCCATTAGCCAGCTGGGCTGGCTGTCCTGATTATGTTCCCTCCCATCTTGTGTACCTAGCTCAGTCAGTAGGCATGGGAGCTGTCCTTGGACTAGGAGGGCACTTAGCAACAACTGAAAACATCAGTGTGTTATCAACATTCTCCTCATACTAAATCCAAAACACAGCACTAGGAAGAAATTTAACCCTATCCCAGCCGAAACCAGGACAGTATAAAATGTTTACCGTGTGTTAACTGAGGTGTGCTAGCTTTGTAGAGTTACTACCTAGCACCCATCTCTGCGCAGACATGAAAGAAACAAATATCTCGGCTCCGTGTATGAGATTGGCTTATTACATACTGGGTAACGAACCCTGCTTGCGGGACAACGGTTTCATTAGCAATACACTTCATGCTAATATTTAGTTGTTAAAAACATTGTCAAACAGTATCACTACATACTTACAGCAGTCAGTCCTTAACAGTCATACTATATGTTCACTGCAAGTGTACAGCACCACAGAGCTGATGCACTGTCCTTAGCACTAGTGGGTAACGTTCCACCCTCCCCTCGGGCCAGGATCTTGTTCTTCTGGAAGATGGCTGAGTTTCTAGACAGATTCTAACTTTTAGCTTCCACTGTGACTACCTGCCTCAGGATATTAAGGGATAACTTTCCCAAGACACAGCAAGTGCCTTATCCTGTTGCTTGGCTTTTTTTCTTACCTTTTTTTTTCCCTTTGGTTTATCAGCTGCTGCTTTTTTTAAAGCAAAAGCAGTCTTTTTGTAGCTCTTGAGATTGTACTTCTTCAGTGACTAGTAATTTACTATCAGTTTATTTTTCTGTGGCCTCTATTTTCAACCAGTGCCCACGTTTTCAAGTCCTTTGCCATTTCCCACACTTCAGCAGTCCATTATAACAAGACAACAGTTATCAAGCTCCAGTTTATTCAGCATGTTCTCCTAACAAGTTGGTAATGGGTTAGCCTGGGGCTTTGCACAGTTAGCTTAAGGCATAGTTAACGTAAGACCTGTGGCCTGTTACTAGCTGTGACAATACTACTTTTACTGGGCCACAGAGTAGGAAAACGCTTCTACAGTTATACTGTATTACTTTGTTTTGAATTTGAGCATAAGCAATCTAGTACTACGGTTTGCTTAGGCTCTGCTTTGGCCACACACTAACCATCCACATCTCTAGGCAGCTTGACGAGGGGGATCCTGTCAGTGGTATGGCCTGTGTAAAACTGCATACAGTATTCAAAATACAGGTTAACCACAAATATATTCAGCGGTATAGTTCTATCTTCTGTTTTGTTCTTGTTCCTTTCCTAGAAATTTCTAATATTTCATAGAATCATAGAATCATTAAGGTTGGAAAAGACCTCTAAGATCATCGAGTCCAACCATCAACCCAACACCACCATGCCCACTAGACCATGCCCCTAAGCGCCTCATCTACACGTCTTTTAAATACTTCCAGGGATGGGGACTCAACCACTTCCCTGGGCAGCCTGTTCCAAGGCTTGACCACTCTTTCAGTAAAGAAATTTTTCCTAATGTCCAATCTAAACCTCCCTTGGTGCAACTTGAGGCCATTTCCTCTCGTCCTATCACTAGTTACTTGGCAGAAGAGACCAACACCCACCTCGCTACAACCTCCTTCCAGGTAGTTGTAGAGCGCGATAAGGTCTCCCCTCAGCCTCCTCTTCTCCAGACTAAACAGTCCCAGTATGTTTTCATGGAACTGTCAATCATAACACCAAGATCTCATTCCTGGGTGGTGGTAGTCAGCTCAGAGCCCATTCTTTTATATGTAAACTTAGGATTGCCTTTTCCCATTTATATCACATTATATTTATCTCCACTGAAATTTTATCTGCAGCCTTATTGTCTGTTCACTTGATTTTTTTTTTTTAATTTTTTTTTAGAGTCTTTTTGCAATTCTTTATGGTAAATTTTCATCTTTAGTGCCCCAAATATCTTCAGCAGACTTTCTTACCTTACTAATACACTAGTGCTGTCATATTTCATTTTAATTGAACTCCAGGCTTTTCCAGTGCTGGGCCAAAGTACGATCCTGGCTGAAACATATTTGATTAAAGGTCAGTCAAATGAGACAAAGCTGATTAAATTGAGATAAAACAAATGATGAGGAGTGTGAATAATCTTTGGTTAATTTTTTTTTTCACACCTTATTTGAGAGGGTTTGCATTTCTGTGTTTATCCAGTGCTATACCTGGAGTCTTCAAATGAAAGCAGACTAAGGATATTTTCTGTGCAGTGATCAGGCATAAGGACAATACAAAGGAAGATATCTTCTTTTGGGGCAGAACTTTTGCAGATGTCTAGAAAAGCATTCTCTATCTTGACAGAATTTTTCTAGTTTCAGCATGCGATTAGTGCATTTTCTAAACTATATCTAACTATATCTCTTCTTCGGGCAAAGCTTTAATCTGGGGTTTGAGGTAGATGCAGTGCTTGTTTGGAGTAATTTGTTGAGAATCATCTGCTTCATTTTTGTAGAAGGGGTAGCACAAGGGCATATGCTGTGAAAATGTTTTTTGTTTGTTTTGAACAGAAGTGCTAATTGAAGCAGCAGTCTGTACTTGAATATCACTGCAGTAAGATGAGGCTATTCTTTTGAGATTTTCCAAATGTTGTATTGTAAAAGTCTAAACTCTTTATTATATTTTAAACTCTTCTTCAGAAATAAGCTCTATCCATATCCCAGCAATAGCTGTGCAACTCAATCTTCGGTGCTGGGGATTAATTAAGTTTACCCACATAGCTGTAAAACATTTTCAATAAATTTCCGTTTTGGTAAAAACACATAAATACTTGTTACATGCCATTTTTACAGGCTTATTTTAATTTTATAAGTAAAGAGAAGATTTCAGAGCACGTGGCATTTTAATGTACACGATTTTAATGTGGACTTTCCATGAACTCTACTGATAACTGATATGATCAAGATAATTTAGGCTTTCTCTTCAGTGTTTCTTAAGAAGCAGTTGGAAACAGAAATATCTACTGTCTGTGGGCAGTTGTGCCTGGTCAGTTGGCCATGTATCTTACTAGTTTATGAATGGATATTAAATGACAACCTTATTGCTAGATAGAATCCTGTTAGAACAGAAGGAAGTGGATATAAAGGTTATATAATTTGCTTCCTCTTGAGTTCATGTATGCAAATAAACACAGAGTAAAGTTTCTTGCCATACATCACCTTGCAGAAGGACCAAATTAATTTAAATGTAAATCCTCCATTGTAATTTCTGGCAAGCATGTCGTTTTTATCTTGCAACACATTCCTCTCTTTTTTCTTGTATTAGATTCTTTTCAGTGATGTCTTAGAAGTTAGATGGCCTGACCCTTCTATGGCTGATCTGACAAGATGTATAGAGAATGGCAGTGTGAAGATCTCATCAGTAGATGGTCATGTTCACCTTTACCTGTCAGAATTGCAGCAAGAACTTACAATAGAGTTCTTATGCAAAGTCAGCCAGTCATCTGCAGCATCCTTACGCTCCTCTCAAAAGAACAGCAACTATCAAACCAGGTATCAGTATGGAAAAATCAAGTAAAAATTCTGTTCCAGAAATGTCTTCAAAACAAACAAGAATAGAGAATAAGAAGAATGAACACGGTTGAGCTGAAGGTAAATACAGAGAACCAACCAAGCCAAAGGACCAAAGAGAGAGAGATGGAGTCCCTTTATTTTACACAAATTGTTCTGAATACATCTGGGTTACACAGCGTTGGTCTGTTTCCTCATACCCAGAAGAATGGAAATACCCTTTGTCATTGGCATTAGTACACTATAACTTACATACTGTTAAGAATGTAATGAAGACATGTGAGAATAACAGCCATACAGCTATAGGAGCTAATGTTTTAATAGACCCTATACTAGAGTATATTTCTCATCTAAATAACTACTTTTTTTTGTGAATTTTCATGTTAACATAGGTACATCAGAACAGCAATAGAATGGTGCAGAAGTTTGCATGAATGGAAGGAGATTCCTGAATATACTGCACGCTCTGTAACTGAAGAAAATTGCTATTCATCTTCATCCTAAATAATTGACTACAAATAATGTTGAAAATAAAGTTCGAAAAGACTATAAACTCTGAATTTTATAGACTGTATTTCCTAAGGGTCAAAAATGAAAACTGTAAATCCATTTATTTTGTATGGTTTCATATTTTTCTTATAGTGTTTAAAATGTTAGATAAGTTGAGTTCTAGGTGAAGCTTGTTTCATTGCGCTTCTGCCTGCCTTATTTAAAAATCAGAATTATGGTGACTTTGCCAAAGTAGGATTAATGTTACAGAGATAGTATCTTGCAAGGTGAAAAGGGGAAACTAGACTAAGAAATGAATCTTTTAACAGAACACCAAGCAGTTCAAAATAGTACTTTGAACTGTTAAATGACATTTGGATCTCTTGCTAATATATTTGTCCTTTTTAATACATGCTAGTGACAGAAGGTCTACTGACATAATATATGAACATAATTGGGAATTAAAAATGTGTTAATTGAAATCGATTACACAAGCACTTGTTATTCAAATTATAGCAGATTCAGTAGCTGATGAAACAAAAATTATATCTATATTTATACATATATACAGCAAAGAGACTATTCTTAGCAGAGCCCTGATTTTTGGAAATATATGATTGACAAATGGCAGCCATTGACTAGTGATATGAAAGACAAAAATAAAGCATTTTTTTTTTCCACTTGGATTTTGCTCATCTAATTTTCACTATTGTTGGAAACTTAAAAATTAAAATCTGAAGTAGAAAAATACATTTGAGAACCTTTTTTGATACTAAATCGATTAATAATCTTTATTTTCTTGGACAGGTCTGCTGATGCTGAGCTTGAAAAAATACAGGGATTTAACTATCTTTTTGAAAGCTGTAAAGATTTTTCACTTTTATATTCCATAGTCATCTGCATATTCAAATCTGCTTTTTTAGATCGTCAAAGGCTCTCTATCCTCTTCTCACCTTCTACTGTCTTACCCACTTCTTAAAATTAGCTTTTTAAGCCATTTTTTGTTTTCTCATTTATCATTTTTGTTTTATAATTTATCTTGTCCAACTTCTGTGTAACAGCACCAGAAACAAAAACAGTGGCAGAGTACAAAACTAAAATTAAAAAAAATTACAAAAAAAAAAAAGGAAGCCCTTTAATGGGTATTGCATCAGTTTTGCTAACACTCATCTGCTAATCTGTTCTTGAAAGAGGGATGATGCAGTTGCCTTTGGGCTTCTTGTTGCAGTACAATACCTTTTTGTTTATCAACTACCTCAGTATTGTTCCACTGTTCAGCCAGCTCAAAAAAGTGTGCAGTGCTGCATGTCTTTAAGCCAGTGTTCAATTTTATTAGCATGCTGTTAAACTGTGCAATGTGACATCAAATAGTTTCCTTTTTAAAGTAACTTTTGGATTAATTGAAGTCTTAGTAAAGACCTTTTCTAGAAATGTTATAGATGTTTTAAGTAATATACTCTTATTTTTTTAGCTTTATGTAATTACCATGCTATGAAATGTGAGACTTTGTAATGCAGAATGATGAATACAAATATAGAGAAGCATTTTTCTCATTATTAGGGGGAAGACTTTGATTTTTTTTTCTTAACAAAATAACTCTAGTTTTATTGGATAATAGCAATGTTCTGGAAAGGACATCTGCAAAAAACAATCCATCTGGTATTGCTGTCAGAAAAACAAAACAGGAGTGAGCTGGAAGAAATCAGTGAAGGGTGCATCTTGGTAGCTTTGGAAAAAAAACTTCTAAAGTAATTCAGGATATTGAATCTCTGCTTGCAGCTTCTGGGAAGTAAAGCCTCATAGCATGTGAAAACCTGTGTTACATATCTTCATAGGAGCTGTCCCAGCTATGTCTGAAGAGGCTTTGAGGTTTAAGAGGAGTAAAGGCTGAAGCTGTAGTTGAATGCCTTTTCAGACCAGCAAAGTGTTTAATTTGGCATTAGAATACCACAATTGTATAATGCGGATAGGCAAAAAGTATGGGCAAAATAATAGAGCACAGCTGTATGAATATGACAGGACTGACCTGACAGTGCTACTTTATAAATGTATGAATGTCTGAATAGTTTAATTTTATAGAGGATGGTGCAAGCATCTTAGTTAAATTGCTCAAGTGACTAGAGTAGGGATAAGCAATTTTGACTGTAAAAATGTGCTTTTATTCAGAAGCTTACACCGAGTAGTCCAGTATTGAATAGAGTAAAAAGTTTTCCAAATGCTTTCTACTCTACTGTTTTGTAGTAAATAAATATTTATTTAAAGTGTGTTTAGTCCTTTCTGCTGTGTGGTCAGTCACTTGGTGGTGCACGCTATGTTTAGTGATAAAATACTAACCTTTTACCGTTGGTTTTTCTTCCAGCGCTTTATTTAATCTTGTGGGAAATACCCAAACTGTTTTCAGTTTTTCTAGAAAAATTTCTCCCCTCACCCCAATGCGGCCCCGGGCAGTGGGCGGGCCATGGTCCAAGTGTTCTCTGCGGCCACGCATGCTTCCTAGCCCCGCGCCGACGGAGCTCGAGGCGGTTGGCTCCGCTTCGCCTCATGGGGTGGCTGGCGGCTGCCGCTCGTCAGGTGGGCACAGGGAGCGGCGGCCGGCTTCTCGCCTCTGCCTGGGCTGGGCAGAGCTGCTCCCTGCCCCGGCGGCCTCGCTCCCTGCGGTGCGGAAGGCGGCGCTTCCCCGTGTAGAGCGTGCCCTCTGCCGGCCCGGCGGGCACTACCCGGGCAACCCCCGCCAGCGGGAGGCGCGGGCTTCTCATCGCTCCGGGCTGCCTGTGGCGGGGTTGGGGTTTCGGGGTCCGTTGGTGAGGGGACCCCGGGGCCAAGCGTTTCCAATACGATATTTTTTACTGAGAAAAAGCTAAAGCGGGAGAAGGCTGTCGTAGCACTCTGACAGGAGCTAGCGTCAAATTCCTATTTTATTAATATAGTTACTTATATGTGCGTTGTGTCAGGTCTTAACATAAGAAACGGTAATGTAGAGCTTTACCTAAAGCCAGGCATGTCACTTACATGTTAGGCTCCGTAACACTCTTGGTTCCTTTTTTGCGGTAAAGATGACAGTATATTTTTATTTCTTAATGACTGAGGAGATGGCTGATGAAGGGTTTTGGTGCTGGGTGCTGAGACAAAGAATACCCTTACCTCAAGACATAAAAATTGTTGCTGATCTCTGTAATTTTACACGTCTGTCTGCCGCATGCATGTCTTCACTTCATCCCTCTCTTTAGTTACACATACTGACTGTACTTTAATCTTAAATTGGATTAGCTGTTTATGATCTGAATGCTGTTGTAATTAATTAGGGTAATACAAAAACTGCTTATGCTTTTTCTTTTTTCTTTTTTCTTTTTTTTTTTTTTTGTCTAGGATGACAAATGAATTTTTTTTCAACTGGATAGTACTGTGGTTTGTTTCCAGTTACCAAATACTTTTAGGATATTTCTTTCAACTTTTTCTTTCCTCTTAGATACATCTCAGTTCTGAAGTACTCATTAAGGAGAAGGTCTGCATTTTGGTAGCTTGGGAGGGCTCTTTTCAAACACTTCAATTTATGTTTCCTGAAATAAATAATTTAATTAAACAGTGCAGATCCTGATTTTATGTTTGTTTTGTTTAATTGTTTGCTTATTTTTCTTAATTTCCTCAGTTTGTTCCTAACTATCTTGGTAAAATCCTACTGATGTATTGTGTGCTTTTGTCCTCTTTCCTCTTCAACCTCCTTCTATCCTTCAACCCCAATAACACATTATAATTATCTGACCCCAAAATATTTGAATTATCAGTCCTTCACAGATTATTTTATGCTTGGATTTGCTTTTCCAGGAGATAATGCATTAAAAGTTTGAGCTTGTGTCTTAAAGGGTAATTGTATTTTATTACATTTTTAACATAAATAAACATCCAATATCAAATAATGTTTTTTTAGGAGATTATAGAATTATAAGGGACCACTGAAGTCTTTTGACTTCTTGCATAAAATGGACAATAGAATTTTATGCATTAACTTCCTATATGTATTCATGTACCCGATAACTTCTTGCAAAATTGGAGCAAAAATTTTGGAGAGTGATAATATTTCTAAATGATAATTTTAGGTGTTGGATTTTTGCTTTGGTCTTACACCGTGAGTTGAAAGGCCTCTTAGTGCCAGGTATTTCCCCAAATGCATATTTACAGCTTTGATCTAAATATTTTCTTGTGTCAGTAATTTACAATATGTCAACTGTGCATTTATTAAAATTATTTTTATAATTTCCTTAAATGAAATTAAATATATCAACAAAATTGCATTTTGTGGGTATAGGCAGAGACAATGCTTTAATGCTTTATGCCATATAAAAATATCATGAGAAATCACAACTCTAAGTAGTGTTGTCATATCAACTGTTGTGTGCATGTGTTTTATGTAAACCCAACCTAAATCTTTTCTTCAATAAGTTAACTGTACTGACCACCCATATTCTTTAGTTGTGAAGTTAGCTTTCTAAGCATTCTTGTTCTGTTTTAACAAGAATGTAAGCTCCACAACTATGCTTTCTGAGATTTATAGGATAGAAAAACCTATGACACTTTATTGCAATATTTTGTAAACATTCTGAAAAGATTTTTTCCAGACAAAAATACAGTTTCTAATTTTATATTAAAAATAATAATTTCAGAGATTATTTTGGTGGAAGAGAGTTTTGCTTTTTCTAGTCTGATTTCACTCTTGACCTGGAGAACATTTATACTTATGCTGTTGTACCTGGGAATGTGACTTGATTTTTCCACAGACAGGGGTCATTTTTGTCTATAAAAGATGGCAGAGACAGACTGTTTAAAAAGAACAGTTATGCCATGGATATGGCTCTTGACTAAGGATAATCTGAAGCCACGTTTTTGCTTTCTGTTCTTCATTCTTGCTCAAAGACACCCATCCACATATTGTCCTTGTTTTCCAGTTGGTATTGTTACCTTTATTTCATTCATGGTACATAATTCCCAAAACATATTCATTTTTGGATTTTTTTTTAAGTCTGTAGTGATACTTTTCCTGTATACTTCATGCACATGTTAATAATATCCATAGTAAAGCAGTGTAAGCCTACCACAGAACTGACACAGACCTCTGTTACTATTTGAATTTATAGGTCTCTGTTTATCTATACCAAGGTCACTAATTGATGGGATGAAATTAAAAAGACATCCCTGAATGTGACTCATCTATGTTTCATTAGGTGGGAATCTTTCAGGCACACAGTTACAAGGAAAAATCTGTTAATTTTGAAATGCAGTTACTTAAAACAGAAGGCTGGAAGTGCCCTTTTCTGACTTTATGACATAGGGTTTTGTTATCTTTTAATTATTATCTTGTTCCATCTTTGTGCCCTTCTCTTGTTTTATGGTCTTGACTTTTTTTTCTGCTTTCTTTAACAGAGCTTCTAAGCCCTAGCTGAAGTTGCTTTTAGCTCAATTATATTTGTTCAGGAATTCATTAAAGATGTTGCTTCATTCTGTATTTTTAACTATTGTTCAATTTTCATGTATGTTTTGTAGAGAGTTTGTAGAGCTTTGTGTAATATCGGTGCTTGCTGTTGCCTGGTTTGATTTATTTAGGTATGGAACAAACTGTGTTTGGTCTTTCCTGCATTGGACTGGACAGACTGGATTCAGCAAGCACAGAGGCTCAACTCTGAGACATAGACCACATTTCCTACAGGAATAAGGCATCTGCAATGGAAAAAATGTCCTCCTAGTCCCGGGGTAAGTTTGACTCTGAATACTGGTGTGCTTTTTAAGGGTGTGTTGCTGCATTAGCTCTTCCCAGATTGGATTCTTATACAGATTTTATGGTAATTTTAAATAAAATCCAGTCTGACATGATGGTTATATAGAAGAAACATTTTTGAGGATATCGCCATTTGTTCCTTAAAATGGAATTTATTCAGAAATGTACTGTATTTTGTAAAGTCACCCCCCAGAAAATGACAGTTCCAGTGTTTCAGGAAATACTTTGTGTCTACATGTTCGTTCAGAAGAGGCACAGTCATGGTTAACAGACTCTAAACTTGACCCACTTTTTTTTCATCTGTGTGCAAAGCTCATGTATTATTCATGCTTTCTTCTATTTTTTTAACCTTTTGCAAATGAATGCTTCAGTGAGCTTTTTTTCTATAAAGATCAATGCCAGTAGTCATGTCTTGGGGATAATTCTACAATAAACAGGCATGTAAATAAGATAGAAGAAACATTTTATATTTTCTGGGGCTTATAATCAATAATGTGTTTAAAATCATAAAATATTATTGTCCTGGTTTCGGCTGTTAACTTTCTTCCTAGTAGCTGGTATAGTGCTGTGTTTTGGATTTAGTATGAGAAGAATGTTGATAACACACTGATGTTTGAGTTGTTGCTAAGTAGTGCTTACACTTTTCAGCTTCTCATGCCCTGCCAGCGAGAAGCTGGGAGGTGGTGCAGCCAGGACAGCTTACCCAAACTGGCCAAAGGGATATTCCATACCATATGACGTCATGCTCAGTATATAAACTGGGGGGAGTTGGCCAGGGGACGGCGACTGCTGCTCGGGAACTGGCTGGGCATCGGTTGGCAGGTGGTGAGCAATTGCATCGTGCATCACTTATTTTGTATATTGTCCTGGTTTCGGCTGGGATAGAGTTAAATTTCTTCCTAGTGCTGTGTTTTGGATTTAGTATGAGAAGAATGTTGATAACACACTGATGGTTTTAGTTGTTGCTAAGTACCCTGCTAGTCAAGGACTTTTCAGCTTCCCATGTGTCGCGAATGAGTGGTTTTGCAGCCGCTTAAAGAATCACTGGCAAAGGTATCAGCAAAAGTGATTTTAATAGAAATCTATAAAAGCGCGACTTAACAGAATTCGATGGCAAGGTTCACTCTATTACTTATTACATGGATTAAGTATACACAGGGAAAATCGTGTCAGAATTGTGTTGGAATGATTTATAGAAAGACCGAGGACAAAAGGGTAAGGGAGACCCTCCCGTTGAGTCATGAGGTTCAGAGAAGACCCAGCTGGATCCAATCTTAGTCTCAGACTTGGACAACGGTTTGTGTCTAATAAAAAAGGGATAAGGAGACCCTCCTGTTGAGTCACGAGGTTCAGAGTAGACCCCCTTGCTCTCTAAACTCCTTCTCAGAGAGGAGTCTAGGTGCGGCTGGATCTACCCCTAGTCTCAGACCTGGACAATGGTTTATGCCTAAGGGATTATATGTGTTTAGCAGCAATTTAAAGTTCATAAACAGTTTTGAGGTAGATCATAAGATTCTAACAACACTTAATCATTAACCAATTAGGCAGTTACAAAGTGAGGTAGTCAAGTTTACTACAACTACTAAACCAACTTAACTGCAGATTGTGCTTATCATTGATTATCTAAATCAATACACACAAACACACACACACAAAAGATCTAGATCAATTCATATATATATATATGGTACCAAAGCTAGATAAGTTTATAAAGGCCTAAAGCTAGATAAATTTATAAAGGTATACCTTTTAAAAATTTCCCTCGAGTCTCGTGAAATACTCACGTTAAATGCCTTGGCATTTTTCAACGGGCGAAGGGTTGAGCCCCGAGGAGTGTCTCGGCCAAGGAGTGTTTCAGCCCAGATTCCGGTGGTCCTCCGAATATCACAAACTCGAGAGTTTGCGAACTCTGAGAGGCGTCCCACTCAGAGGGAGATTCTGGGTGCAGCCCGCTGCGGTCCAGGAGAGCTCAAAGGGTCTCACTAAGGACCACTGTTTATAGGTTTGTTAGATGATTGGCTTTAGTCATCCATGACAATTCCCAGGATTTCAACAACAACGGTGCCGTTCCACTCAAGTTACAACTCAGATAGGGGTGTCGGGGAATGACGGATTATCCCCAACTTTGTCCCCCACCCGGGTTAGGTAACGAAAGTTCTGGTACGGTCAGTGCTGTTCCTCACTTTGGCCATGGAAGAGTTCTGTGAACACTCAAGGGACACTTAACTGCCCAACTCATTACAGGAGGGCCAAAGTTTATCAGGAGTTCCTGAGGTCATAGAGTGACCCTGGGAAAAAAAGGGGGGGAGGAATGCACCACCACACCATACTCTGCCAGGTACACAAGAAGCTGGGAGGGAGCATAGCCAGGACAGCTAAACCAACTGGCCAACGGGGTATTCCATACCATATGACATCATGCTCAGTATATAAACTAGGAGGCATGGTCCAGGAAGTAGCGATCGCTGCTTGGTTATCGGTCAGCGGGTGGTGAGCAATTGCATTATGCATCACTCATTTTGTATATTCTACCATTATTATTGTTATTATTATCCCTTCCTTTTTTGTTCTATTAAACTGTCTTTATCTCAATCCATGAATTTTACTCCCCCCCCCCCCCCCCGATTCTCTCCTCCATCCCACTGTGGGGCGAGGGGAGTGAGCGAACAGCTGTGTGGTGTTTGGCTGCCTGCTGGGTTAAACCACAACAGTCCTTTTTGGCGCCCAACATAGGGCCTCTGGCAGAAATCACCAGGGGAGACTCAAGGTTGACCCTTAGGGTTTTCAAGTTGGGGATACAGAGGATCCGAGGCCCGCTATACTCCAACTGAGAAGGAGATATTGGCAGCATATGAAGGGATTCGAGCTGCTTCGGAAGTGGTTGGTACTGAAGCACAGCTCCTCCTGGCACCCCGACTGCCGGTGCTGGGCTGGATGTTCAAAGGGAGGGTCCCCTCTACACATCATGCAACCGATGCTACGTGGAGTAAGTGGGTCGCACTGATCACACAACGGGCCCGAATAGGAAACCCCAGTCGCCCAGGAATCTTGGAAGTGATCACAAACTGGCCAGAAGGCAAAGATTTTGGAATATCCCCAGAGGAGGAGGTGACGTGTGCTGAAGAGGCCCCACTGTATAACAAATTGCCAGAAAATGAGAAGTAATATGCCCTGTTCACTGATGGGTCCTGTCGCCTTGTGGGAAAGCATCGGAGGTGGAAAGCTGCTGTATGGAGTCCTATACGCCAAGTCGCAGAAACTGCTGAAGGAGAAGGTGAATCGAGCCAGTTTGCAGAGGTGAAAGCCATCCAGCTGGCCTTGGATATTGCTGAACGAGAAAAATGGCCAATACTTTATACTGACTCATGGATGGTGGCAAATGCCCTGTGGGGGTGGTTGCAGCAATGGAAGCAGAACAACTGGCAGCGCAGAGGTAAAGCCATCTGGGCTGCCGCATTGTGGCAAGATATTGCTGCCCGGGTAGAGAACCTGGCTGTAAAAGTACGTCGCGTAGATGCTCACGTACCCAAGAGTCGGGCCCCTGAAGAACACCAAAACAACCAGCAGATGGACCAGGCTGCTAAGATTGAAGTGGCTCAGGTGGATCTGGACTGGCAACATAAGGGTGAATTATTTATAGCTCGGTGGGCCCATGACACCTCAGGCCATCAAGGAAGAGATGCAACATATAGATGGGCTCGTGATCGAGGGGTGGACTTGACCATGGACGCTATTGCACAGGTTATCCATGAATGTGAAACATGCGCTGCCATCAAGCAAGCCAAGCGAGTAAAGCCTCTCTGGTATGGAGGACTATGGTTGAAATATAAATATGGGGAGGCCTGGCAGATTGATTATATCACACTCCCACAAACTCGCCAAAGCAAGCATCATGTGCTCACCATGGTGGAAGGAACCACCGGATGGCTGGAAACATACCCTGTGCCCCATGCCACCGCCAGGAACACCATCCTGGGCCTTGAAAAGCAAGTCCTATGGCGACATGGCACCCCAGAAAGAATTGAGTCAGACAACGGGACTCATTTCCGAAACACCCTCCTAGACACCTGGGCCAAAGAGCACGGCATTGAGTGGGTCTATCACATCCCCTACCATGCACCAGCCTCCGGAAAAATTGAACAATAAAACGGACTGCTAAAGACTACGCTGAGAGCAATGGGTGGTGGGACATTCAAGCATTGGGACACACATTTAGCAAAAGCCACCTGGTTAGTCAACACCAGGGGATCTGTCACTCGAGCTGACCCTGCCCAATCAAAACTTTTACGTACTGTAGAGGGGGATAAAGTCCCTGTCGTGCATATGAGAAATATGCTGGGGAAGACAGTCTGGGTTACTCCTGCCTCTGGCAAGGGAAAACCCATCCGTGGGACTGCGTTTGCTCAAGGACCTGGGTACACTTGGTGGGTAATGCGAAAGGATGGGGAGGTCCGGTGTGTACCTCAAGGGGATTTGATTTTGGGTGAAAATAGCCAATGAACTGAATTGTATGATGTTAATTGCTATATAATACTGTATGTCATCACTTCTATGGTTGCTATATGTCATATCAATGGTATTGCAGTAAAAATCACCCAGATTAATGAAGAATGAACTCTGATGAAACCGAGCAAAGTGCAACGAAGAACCGGACGAGCGCAGCGATAATGGAACCAGAACTGGCTTCAGGATGCAACAGTCCAAAACCACACACCATCTCTCCTGCTGTGAATGACTTATGACAGATGGAATCCGAAGTCATGGACTAAATGAACGGAATGGACATTTTAGAGGGACGGCCCATAGACTAAGGGAATGATATCTGTTTGTATATATATCAAAAGACAAGAAAAGTGGTGGTGATTAATTGGAATGTATTGGAAAATGTGAGACCTAAGCACGACGTAAATGGTATGGAATAAGGGGTGGATATTGTCCTGGTTTCGGCTGGGATAGAGTTAAATTTCTTCCTAGTGCTGTGTTTTTGAATTAGTATGAGAAGAATGTTTATAACACACTGATGTTTTTAGTTGTTGGTAAGTAGTGCTTACCCTAGTCAAGGGCTTTTCAGCTTCCCATGCTCTGTCAGGTGCACAAGAGACTAGGAGCGAGCTTAGCCAGGATGGCTAACCCAACTGGCCAATGGGGTGTTCCATACCCTATGATGTCATGCTCAGTATATAAATAGGAGGCGTGTTCCAGGAAGTAGCGATCGCTGCCTGGTTATCGGTCAGAATGGGTGGTAAGCAATTGCATTGTGCATCACTCATTTTGTATATTCTACCACTATTATTGTTATTATTATCCCTTCCTTTTTTGTTCTATTAAATTGTCTTTATCTCAATCCACGAATTTTACTTCCTCCCCCCCACCCCCAATTCTGTCCCCCATCCCACTGCGGGGGGGTGGGAAGTGAGCGAGTGGCTGTGTGGTGTTTGGCTGCCTGCCGGGTTAAACCACAACAGTGCTTTTATTAAGATTGGAAGTAAAGTCAGGTCTTCTACTCTGTCTGGGTAACCACTCACTGGAGACTGGAGCAGCAGTTTTCCTGGGAGAACCCCCTTTTGTGATTGTTTTTCCTTGCAACTCACGTACCCGTGCCTCTAGGGTTGAGGTAGGTTTTCCATCCCACTTTCTCATGTCCTCTCCATGGTCACGCAGGTAAAACCATAGGGTGCCCCAGGGTGTGTATCCACGATATCTCCTCTCTTGAGCAGAGGGACGCTTACTCCTAATGGCTGAGATACTGGTCCATGCAGGTGGGGAGTAGGACTTATCTTCTTTGAGGTGCTGGAACTCCCGAGACAGTTTTTTGGACAGTTTCTCCACAGCAGAGATGCAGGCCCGTAGGGAGGAAGAGAGACTTTCTTCATATTGCCAGAGTTGGCCAGCCAGTTCATCCACTGTTTGTTCCTCTCCATCTCTCCAGGTCATTATTGCCAATGAGTTTGCATACGACGCTGGTGTGCTCCGTACAAACTTCCGCCACATGGGTCAGGTGCACTTGACTTCATCTGGGTCTTTGGGTAACTGCTCGTTGTTCAGGTCATCATAAATCACTTCCAGCACGCCTAATTCCCTCAGGTACTGGATACCTCTCTCCATGGTGGTCCACTTGCCTGGGTGGCATATAACATCTTCCTTGAAGGGATACCTTTCCTTCACGCCTGACAGGAGTCTCCTCCAGAGGCTGAGGACTTGTGCCCCTTGTCCAATTGCTTTGTCAATGCCCCCTTCCCTGGAAAGGGATCCCAGCTGCTTGGCTTTCCTACCCTCTAATTCCAGGCTACTGGCCTCGTTATCCCAGCATCGGAGCAGCCAGGTGACAATATGCTCGCCTGGACGATGACTGAAATCTTTTCGCATATCTCGCAGCTCACCCAGGGATAGGGATTTGGTGGTTTCCGTCTCGTTTATGAGTTCTTCCTCTTCCTCTTCCTGTTCTCGTGATGGCCCTGGTTCATCTTCATTCCTTACTAAACGAGCTGATATTCTTGTCTATTTCTTCTTTTGTATAGGGGCGACTGATACCGGCACAAGTTGGTTCTCTGGTTCAGCTGCAGTGCCTGTCGTGGGGGTTTGAGTAGCCACCGTGTCTGTTGCTGGGGTTGATCTCTGGACAGTATTCCTATATAGTTGTTTAACCCTAAACAAGGCCTGAACCACATTCAGGAGACATAGCAATAGGAACATGCTTGTTTGAACACCCCAAGGATATTCAAAATTCTCAGGAACTGTTGTGGAGGGCTTCATGAAGAGGATAGAAGAAAAAGGAGTTTCTGAAGATATGAAAGGGAAGGTGAAGAGGTGAGGGAAAGTGTCTCCCCCCATCTCCCCCATAAATTTGTTCTCTGAGGAGAAAAGAGTGTAATTAGTAATAGTTTCTAAGAGGTGGTTCCCGAGGTACAGAGCTGATGGCAATGCTGAGTACAGATACCAGATTAGACTCATGACCAATGATTTTATCATATCATAGAATAGTGTTACCCAGTGCAGTAAAATTATAACCTTGACCCAGTTCTGAGCAGTGATGAACAGCACAACAGGGAACATATACTGCAAGTAAGGTATTACATAACCCAACATTGAGAGCCAGCCCCACAACACTGAGAGCCAATAAATCAACATTGTGACCAGCGACTATTAAACCAATATAACGAGTGCTTATAACGAATTTTGCCTTAACACGCTTTGGTCAGATCTGTCGTTATGTCAAACCTTTGTGCCCCACGTTGGGCACCAGAAAGGACTGTTGTGGTTTAACCTGGCAGGCAGCCAAATACCACACAGCCGCTCGCTCACTTCCCACCCCCCCGCAGTGTGATGGGGAAGAGAACCAAAAAAAAAAAAAGTAAAATTTGTGGATTGAGATAAAGACAGTTTAATAGAACAGAAAAGGAAGGGATAATAATAATAATAATGGTAGAATATACAAAATGAGTTATGCACAACGCAATTGCTCACCACCTGCTGACCTATAACCAAGCAGCGATCGCAAAAAAACACAACATATATTCTTTTATCATCATTATTATTATTTTCCCTTCCTTTTCTGTCCTATTAAACTGTCTTTATCTCAACCCACGAATTTTACTTCCCCCCCCCCCCCAATTCTCTCCCCCATCCCACTGGGTGGCGGGGGAGTGAGTGAACGGCTGTGTGGTGTTTAGCTGCCTGCTGGGTTAAACATTGTTAGAAGTATTCATTTTTAAAGGAAGTCTAATACACTCATAGAAGCCCATTTAGGAAAAAAAATTACCTGATAGAACTGTAAGAAGAAGGATTATCAAGATTTAATGTATTGCACAGAATTAGCAACCTCTTGAGAAGAATCCATTTTTAGATAGACCACAGTTTCAAAGCCTACATCCTATCTCCCTGGCTCCCCAAAAAGACAGACAGTTGGACAGTTAGAATTGATACTGTCCTTCAAAGTCTGCTTTTCAGTGCGTTTAACATACATAACTAAGCTAGGGGATACATCATTTATATGAGGATTTTTATTTCAAAAGTGTTCTTTTTAATGTTATTACAGAAATGAGTACTCTGTCTTTATAATCCAGGTATCCTATAGTTGTTTCTTGTGGGGGGTCTTTTAGACCTTGACTTACTTTTGGAATTTCTTTTGAGGTGTCAAGCAGTTATTTAAGGACAGGGTAATTATTCCCAAGAAATCACCTTGTACGAGAGGGTTTCATAGTAATTACAGAACATAAATAGTTTTAAAGGACTTTTAAGTGATTATTAATGCTAATAACAATGCCTTTATTTTCAAATTACAGTGGTCAACTGTCGTGGTTTAACCTGGCAGGCAGCCAAATACCACGCAGCCGCTCACTCACTCCCCCCGCCCCCCCAGTGGGACAGGGAGAGAATCGGAAGGGTAAGAGTGAGAAAAACTCGTGGGTTGAGATAAAGACAGTTTAATAGAACAGAAAAGGGAAAATAATGATAATAAATAATGATAGAATATACAAAATGAGTGATGCACAATGCAATTGCTCACCACCCGCGCTGACCGATAACCAAGTAGCGATCGGTACTTCCTGGATCACGCCTACCATTCATATACTGAGCATGACGTCACATGGTATGGAATACCCCATTGGCCAGCTGGGCTGGCTGTCCTGATTATGTTCCCTCCCATCTTGTGTACCTAGCTCAGTCAGTAGGCATGGGAGCTGTCCTTGGACTAGGAGGGCACTTAGCAACAACTGAAAACATCAGTGTGTTATCAACATTCTCCTCATACTAAATGCAAAACACAGCACTAGGAAGAAATTTAACCCTATCCCAGCCGAAACCAGGACAGTATCCACCCCTTATTCCATACCATTTACGTTATGCTTAAGTCTCACATTTTTCAATACATTTCAATTAATCACCACTATCTTTTATATATATATACATATATAATACATATACATACATATAATACATATACATAAATATATATACATAAATATATACAAATGTCCATTGAGTTCTTTTAGTCCACAACTTTGGGGTCCATCTGTCATAACAGCCTTTCAGGGCCAGAAGGATGGTGTGTGGTGTTGGGCTGTTGCATCCTGAAGCCAGTTCTCATTTCGGTACTGCTGCACTCGTTCAGTTCTATCATCGTTGCACTTTGCTTGGTTTCATCAGAGTCAGCTCATTCTTCATTAATCTGGGTGATTTTCACTGCTATACCATTGATAGCAACCATAGAAATAATGATATACAATATCATATAACAATTGACATCATAAAATTCAGTTCATTGGCTATTTTCACCCAAAATCAAATCCCCTTGAGGTACACACCGGACTTGCCCATCCTTTCGCATCACCCACCAAGTGTACCCAGGTCCTTGAGCAAAAGCAATCCCACGGATGGGTTTTCCCTTGCCAGAGGCAGGAGTAACCCAGACTGTCTTCCCCAGCATATTTCTTATGTGCACGACAGGGACTTTATCTCCATCTACAGTACGTAAGGGTCTTGTTTGGGCAGGGCCAGCTCGATTAACAGACCCCCTAGTGTTGACTAACCAGGTGGCCTTTGCTAAATGTGTGTCCCAATGCTTGAATGTCCCACCACCCATTGCCCTCAGTGTTGTCTTTAGCAGCCCGTTGTATCGTTCGATTTTCCCGGAGGCTGGTGCATGGTAGGGGATGTGATATACCCACTCAATGCCGTGCTCTTTGGCCCAGGTGTCTATGAGGGTGTTTCGGAAATGAGACCCGTTGTCTGACTCAATTCTTTCTGGGGTGCCATGTCGCCATAGGACTTGCTTTTCAAGGCCCAGGATGGTGTTCCGGGCAGTGGCATGGGGCACAGGGTATGTTTCCAGCCAGCCGGTGGTTGCTTCCACCATGGTGAGCACATAGCGCTTGCCGTGGCGGGTTTGTGGGAGTGTGATATAATCAGTCTGCCAGGCCTCCCCATACTTGTATTTCAACCATCGTCCTCCATACCAAAGAGGCTTTACTCTCTTGGCTTGTTTGATTGCAGCGCACGTTTCACATTCATGGATAACCTGTGCAATAGCGTCCATGGTTAAGTCCACCCCTCGATCACAAGCCCATCTGTATGTTGCATCTCTTCCTTGATGGCCTGAGGCATCATGGGCCCACTGAGCTATAAATAATTCACCCTTATGTTGCCAGTCCAGATCCACCTGAGCCACTTCAATCTTAGCAGCCTAGACCACCTGCTGGTTGTTGTGATGTTCTTCAGTGGCCCGACTCTTGGGCACGTGAGCATCTACATGACGTACTTTTACAGTCAGGTTATCTACTCAGGCAGCAATATCTTGCCACAACGCGGCAGCCCAGATGGGTTTACCTCTGCGCTGCCAGTTGTTCTGCTTCCACTGCTGCAACCACCCCCACAGGGCATTTGGCACCATCCATGAGTCAGTATAGAGATAAAGTACTGGCCATTTTTCTCGTTCAGCAATGTCCAAGGCCAGCTGGATGGCTTTCACCTCTGCAAACTGGCTCGATTCACCTTCTCCTTCAGCAGTTTCTGCAACTTGGCGTATAGGACTCCATACAGCAGCCTTCCACCTCCGATGCTTTCCCACAAGGCGACAGGACCCATCAGTGAACAGGGCATATTACTTCTCGTTTTCTGGTAGTTTGTTATACAGTGGGGCCTCTTCAGCACGTGTCACCTCCTCCTCTGGGGATATTCCAAAATCTTTGCCTTCTGGCCAGTTCGTGATCACTTCCAAGATTCCTGGGCGACTGGGGTTTCCTGTTCGGGCCCGTTGTGTGATCAGTGCGACCCACTTACTCCACGTAGCATCGGTTGCATGATGTGTAGAGGGGACCCTCCCTTTGAACATCCAGCCCAGCACCAGCAGTCGGGGTGCCAGGAGGAGCTGTGCTTCAGTACCAACCACTTCCGAAGCAGCTCGAATCCCTTCATATGCTGCCAATATCTCCTTCTCAGTTGGAGTGTAGCGGGCCTCGGATCCTCTGTATCCCCGACTCCAGAACCCTTAGGGTTGACCTCGAGTCTCCCCTGGTGCTTTCTGCCAGAGGCTCCAGGTAGGGCCATTCTCCCCGGCTGCAGTGTAGAGCACATTCTTCACATCTTGTCCTGCCCGGACTGGCCCAAGGGCTACTGCCTGAACTATCTCCCGTTGAATTTGTTCAAAGGCTTGTTGTTGCTTAGGGCCCCATTTGAAATCGTTCTTCTTCCGAGTCACTTGATAGAGGGGGCTTACAATCAGACTGTAATCTGGAATATGCATTCTCCAAAAGCCCACAACGCCTAAGAAAGCTTGTGTTTCCTTTTTGCTAGCTGGTGGGGACATGGCTGTTATTTTGTTGATCACATCCATTGGGATCTGACGACGTCCATCTTGCCATTTTATTCCTAAAATTGGATGTCTTGTGCAGGTCCCTTGACCTTACTTTGTTTATGGCATAACCAGCCTTCAGAAGGATTTGAATTATTCTCTCCCCTTTCTCAAAAACTTCTTCTGCTGTGTTGCCCCATATGATGATGTCATCAATGTATTGCAGGTGTTCTGGAGCCTCACCCTGTTCCAGTGCGTTGTGGATCAGTCCATGGCAAATGGTAGGGCTGTGTTTCCACCCCTGGGGCAGTTGGTTCCAGGTGTACTGGACGCCCCTCCAAGTGAAAGCAAACTGTGGCCTGCACTCTGCCACCAAAGGGATGGAGAAGAAGGCATTAGCAATGTCAATGGTGGCGTACCACTTGGCTGCCTTTGACTCCAGTTCATATTGAAGTTCTAGCATGTCCGGCACGGCAGCACTCAGTGGTGGCGTGACTTCGTTCAGGCCACGGTAGTCTACTGTTAGTCTCCACTCTCCATTAGACTTTCGCACTGGCCATATGGGACTGTTGAAGGGTGAGCGAGTCTTGCTGATCACTCCTTGGCTCTCCAGTCGACGAATCAGCTCATGGATAGGGATCAGGGAGTCTCGGTTGGTGCGATATTGTCGCCGGTGCACTGTTGTGGTAGCGATTGGTACCTGTTGTTCTTCAACCCTCAACAACCCCACAACAGAAGGGTCCTCTGAGAGACCGGGCAAGGTGGACAGCTGTTTAATTTCCTCCGTCTCCAGGGCAGCTATACCAAAAGCCCACCGGTACCCTTTTGGGTCCTTGAAATACCCTCTCCTGAGGTAGTCTATGCCAAGGATGCACGGAGCCTCTGGGCCAGTCACAATGGGGTGCTTCTGCCACTCATTCCCGGTTAGGCTCACTTCGGCCTCCAATACAGTTAACTCTTGGGATCCCCCTGTCACTCCAGAAACACAAATGGGTTCTGACCCTTTATAGCCTGATGGCATCAGGGTGCACTGTGCACCACTGTCTACGAGAGCCTTATACTCCTGTGGCTCTGATGTGCCGGGCCATCGAATCCACACAGTCCAGTAAACCCGGTTGTCCCTTTCCTCCACCTGGCTGGAGGCAGGGCCCCTCTAGTTCTGGTCATAGTATCTGCTTCTCACTTCTTGCAAACATGAGTCAAGAGTTCCTTCATTACAATCCAAAGTAAGATCAGCCCTTCTACTCTGTCTGGGGAACTGTTCACTGGAAACTGGACTGTCGTGGGACAGGTTTTTCCTGAATACTGGAGCAGCATTTTTCCTGGGAGAACCCCCTTGTGTGATTGTTTTTCCTTGCAACTCACGTACACGTGCCTCTAGGGTCAAGGTAGGTTTTCCATCCCACTGCCTCATGTCCTCTCTGTGGTCACGCAGGTAAAACCACAGGGTGCCCCGTGGTGTGTACTTTCGATATCCTCTCTCTTGAGGAGAAAAACGCTGACTCCTAATGGCTGAGATACTGGTCCGTACAGGTGGGGAATAGGACATACCCTCTTTGAGTTGCTGGACCTTCCGGGACAGCTTCTCCACAGCCGAGACAAGGGAGGAGGAGATAGTTTCTTCGAAATCCCGAAGTCTGCTAACTAAGACATCCACTGTTGGTGCTTCTTCCTCTGCCCAGGACAGTACTGCCAACGAACTGGCATACGATGCTGGTGCGCTCCGTACCAACTTCCGCCACATGGGTCGCGTGCACTGAACGTCATCTGGATCTTTGGGCGTTTGGTTGTTGTCCAGGTCACTATAAACCACCTCCAGCACGCCTAGTTCTCTCAGGTACTGGATACCTCTCTCCATAGTGGTCCATTTGCCTAGGCGATATATAACATCTTCCTTGAAGGGATACCTTTCCTTCACACCTGACAGCAGTCGCCTCCAGAGGCTGAGGACCTGTGTCCCTTTTCCAATCGCTTTGTCAATGCCTCCTTCCCTAGCAAGGGATCCCAGCTGTTTGGCCTCCTTCCCCTCTAATTCCAGGCTACTGGCCCCATTATCCCAGCATCGGAGCAGCCAGGTAACAATATGCTCGCCTGGACGACGGCTGAAATCTTTCCGCATATCTCGCAGCTCACTCAGGGATAGGGATCGGGTGGTTTCCGTCTCGTTTATGAGTTCTTCCTCTTCCTCCTCCTCTCCTCGTGATGGCCCTGGTCTTTCATCATCCCTTTCTAAACGACCTGATCTCCGCTTCCAAGATTTCCTCTTCTGTACAGGGGCAACGGATACCAGCAAGGGTTGGTCCTCTGGTTCAGCTGTAGTGCCTGTTGCTGGGGTTTGGGTAGCTGCAGTGCTTTTCATGGGGGCTGGAGTAACTGTAGTGCCTGTTGCCCGATTTTGAGTGGCTGCAGTGCCTGTTGCAGGGGTTGGAGAAGCTACGGTGACTGTTGCCGGGGTTTGAGTAGCCACAGGGGTTGTCATGGGGGTTGGAGTAGCTGCAGTGCCTGTCGTGGGGTTTTGAGTAGCCACCGTGTCTGTAGCCGCCCCCGAGACTCGCCGCTCCGCCCGCCCCGATGAGGCACCGCTGCTTGCCCTCCCTCTTTTCTTGTTCCTGAGGGTTGATCTCTGGACAGTATTCCTGAATAGTTGTTTAACCCTAAACAAGGCCTGAACCACATTCAGGAGACATAGCAATATGAACATGCTTGTTTGAACATCCCAAGGATATTCAAAATTCTCAGGGAATATTGTGGACATCTTCGTGAAGAGGATAGAAGAAAAAGGAGTTTCTGACGATATGGAAGGGAAGATGAACAAGTGGGAGAGAGTGTCCCATCCTGTCTCCCCCTTAAATTCATTCTCCGAGGAGAAGCAAGTGCAATTACCAATAATTTCTAAGAGGTGGTTCCCGAGGTACAGAAATGACGGCAGTGCCGAGTACAGATACCAGATTAGACTTACGACCAACGATTTTATCACCTCATAAAACAGCAGCAAAATGATAATCTTGGCCCAGTTCCGACTGATGATAAACAGCACAAAAGGGAACACATACTGCAAGCAAGGTATTACATGACCCAACATTGAGAGCCAGCCCCACAACTTTGACAGCCAATACATCAACATTGTGACCAATCAATATAATGGATGCTTATAACAATTTTGCCTTAACACACTTTGGTCAGATCTATCGTTATCTCAACCCTTCGAGCCCCACGTTGGGCGCCAAAAAGGACTGTCGTGGTTTAACCTGGCAGGCAGCCAAATACCACGCAGCCGCTCACTCACTCCCCCCGCCCCCCAGTGGGACGGGGAGAGAATCGGAAGGGTAAGAGTGAGAAAAACTCGTGGGTTGAGATAAAGACAGTTTAATAGAACAGGAAAGGGAGAATAATGATAATAAATAATGATAGAATATACAAAATGAGTGATGCACAATGCAATTGCTCACCACCCGCGCTGACCGATAACCAAGTAGCGATCGGTACTTCCTGGATCACGCCTACCGTTCATATACTGAGCATGACGTCACATGGTATGGAATACCCCATTAGCCAGCTAGACTGGCTGTCCTGATTATGTTCCCTCCCATCTCGTGTACCTAGCTCAGTCAGTAGGCACGGGAGCTGTCCTTGGACTAGGAGGGCACTTAGCAACAACTGAAAACATCGGTGTGTTATCAACATTCTTCTCGTACTAAATGCAAAACACAGCACTAGGAAGAAATTTAACCCTATCCCAGCCGAAACCAGGACATCAACTTTTCAAAAGTAAAATGACTGGGATTAGTTAATTTTCTTTTTTTCTGCAAAAAGAGCTGTTATGAAGGTAATGTGGCACATAGTAGACAACTCCTAAAAGTAACAGTAGAGTTTGCTACTGGAGCACATACTAAGGAAAAGCATATGTATCTTTTCTCTGTAAGGAGTTAGTTTTGGTTACTTCTGCTTGACTGAACGGTTGTTGTCTTTGTGTGTATGATAAATAGCCAAGATATTTTAGCGGTTCTGGTTTTCTTAATGCTTATTCTACGTGCCAGTCTCCAAGATAAACAAGGAGTTGCTCAGAGAGGGGTACCAGGGTGATAATACATAGTATGCAAATGAAAGAGGTGTTTTGGGATTATAGATTAGAAACTCAGTTTTAACAGTTGTTGCATAGAAAGATTTGGGGTTTTTTTATGCTCAGTTGTAGCTGTGATAAATGCTTTGTGCTGATGGATTTTTTTCTTTAATATTTTTTTTTCTGTTCTCTGACATTTACAGAAAAACTGACGATACAAAGGAGAATGCACAGTGTATATCCTGATGACATTTTGTGTGCTGTGACATGGTTTTTGCCATGGCATCTGAGACTGAAAAGGCCCATGCTCTTCTCCAAACTTTCAGCACAGCTTCAGTTATTTCTAGTCTAGGTTTCGGAATATTCTGCTTTGTAGCAGACAGACTTCTGCAGTTTTCCTTCATTCAGCAAAATGACTGGCTCCGAGCCTTTTCTGATAATGCAGTGCATGGTATACTAGGAATGTGGTCCTGGGCAATAGTGATTGGACTCAGGAAGAAAAGTGATTGTACTGAAGTCACTCTGGCTGGCTTCCTTGCCTCTGTCATTGATGTGGACCACTTCTTTCTTGCTGGCTCCCTGTCATTAAAGGTAAGTCAATAGATCAGTGATTGCTTATTTTTTTTTTCATCACTGTTTACTTTATTGTTCTTCTACCATATCCTAAAAAAAAAAAAATTCCAATGATACTTTAATTAGATACATTTTTTAAAGATATATGGGAATTATATTTTTATACAGTTGTTATGATTTTTTTAAAAGCCCTAAAATATATTTTATATCCACTGTTAAGTTCTGCCTCTTACAAGGCTCTGAAAAAGAGTTCTGAAAGCCCTTGTACATGATGTCCTATGCGTATCACACATTTTCTTTGTTATCCAAGTGAAACAGTTAAGTGCTGCCATGCACACTTTGTGTATAAAGTGGGTCATTCCATTTCTTTTTACAATAAGGATAGAAATATCTAGAAAGTAGATCATCCAGCTGCTGTTTTGTTTCATTCAGTCTTACTGAGAAGTAGTACATTTGGTTTTAGCCAACCCTAAATATTTCTCCCACAAACAAGCTGTATATGAGCTGTTCACCTTTAAAAAGGCAGTCTGAGTTTGTCCTTAAATATAGTTGGCTGTTGTGGTGGGTTGACCCTGGCTGGATGCCAGGTGCCCACCAAAGCCGCTCTATCACTCCCCTCCTCAGCTGGACAGGGGAGAGAAAATATAACAAAAGGCTCGTGAGTCGAGATGAGGACAGGGAGAGATCACTCACCAGTTACCATCACGGGCAAAACAGACTCGACTCAGGGAAATTAGTTTATTGCCAATCAAATCAGAGTAGGGTAATGAGAAATAAAAACTAAATCTTAAAACACCTTCCCCCCATCCCTCCCTTCTTCCCGGGCTCAACTTCACTCCCAATTTTTCTCTACCTCCTCCCCCCGAGCGGCACAGGGGGACAGGGAATGGGGGTTGCGGTCAGTTCATCACATGTTGTCTCTGCTGCTCCTTCCTCCTCAGGGGGAGGACTCCTCACACTCTTCCCCTGAGCAGTGTGGGGTCCTTCCCACAGGAGACAGTCTTCCACGAACTTCTCCAACATGGGTCCTTCCCACAGGCTGCAGTTCCTCACAAACTGCTCCAACATGGGTCCCTTCCACAGGGTGCAGTCCTTCAGGAACAGACTGCTCCAGCGTGGGTCCCCCATGGGGTCACAAGTCCTGCCAGCAAACCTGCTCCAGCATGGGCTCCTCTCTCTCCACGGGTCCACAGGTCCTGCCAGGAGCCTGCTCTAGCACGGGCTTCCCACGGGGTCACAGCCTCCTTCAGGCACATCCACCTGCTCTGGTGTGGGGTCCTCCATAGGCTGCAGGGGGACAGCCTGCCTCACCATGGTCTTCACCACGGGCTGCAGGGGAATCTCTGCTCTGGCGCCTGGAGCACCTCCTCCCCCTCCTTCTTCACTGACCTTGGTGTCTGCAGAGTTGTTTCTCTCACGCATTCTCACTCCTCTCTTCGGCTGCCGTTGCTCATGGTTTTTTGGTATTTTTTTTCCCCCTTCTTAAATATGTTATCACAGAGGCACTACCACTGTTGCTGATTGGCTTGGCCTTGGCCAGCGGCGGGTCCATCTTGGAGCCGGCTGGTATTGGCTCTATTGGACATGGGGGAAGCTTCTAGCAGCTTCTCACAGAAGCCACCCCTGTAGCCCCCCCTGCTGCCAAAACCTTGCCACACAAACCCAATACAGGTGTAAAAAAAAAAAAAAATCAAGTGTCAAACTTTTTAATGGAAAGAAAAAAGTGAATTGGCTCCTGTTAAGGAATATATGTGATCATCATCCATTTGCAGAACTGCTTGTTAGGACAGAGTTTCTCAGTAGGATTAGTACTATCAGATTATGGCATTCTTTTTCAGTGGTTCTCCAGTGTTTTAGGTGTATCCTGTTCCCGCTCCTCCATTCACACACATACATATATCCCTGTCGTCTTGCCTGCTCCAAACATACATACCCAGCTTTCCTTGACCACAACAGTCTGTTCTGTATACTCTCCAAAACATTTGCACCTTCCGCAAGCTCCATCTGTGCCAGCCCCAGCCATAATTCTCTTAACACTGCCCTCCAGATCTCATATCTCAGGCAGACACTCCTCGCCCTCAGCTGGCTTCTGGTCCCCATAGCTAGAGCCCTGCTACTCTGCTTGTTATCAGGAATTTGCTCTGCTCAGCAACACAAGTCCTCACAGTTTGATTATGCTGGTGTTGCTAGCATACATATACATACATGCTACTTACTCTCCCCTCCCCAAAAATGTACACCTCCACCTACAGATTGACCTGCTGTTGTTGCACAGAAGGGGAAGATACCAGCCTTTATTTATTCAACCAGAGCATAGCTTAGTAGTTTGACCATCTTGCCTTCTTACTTCTCCCCCAGTTTGCTCAGAGTAGTGTTACACTCTTCATGTGGATGACAGAGGAAATAATAACTCCTAGGAAGGAAGGAGGTAGAGGGAAAATTGACGTTCTTTGTAATCCTTTAATTAAAGAACAACAATACAAAATGGTTTATCAATTTTTTTAAAAAAATATGTAGGAGACGGATAAATGCAAGAAGCATTATTGGTTATAGTTGAGATGTAAAAATCAGACTTCTGATGGGAAAATAGTTTTTGTTTACCTACAGTATCACTATTTGTTGTAGGTAAAAGTTTTCCTATTTGTGTGTTTGGTAGACCTTTTAATATGATCAGTTTCCCCCTTATTTGTCTTTGACAAAGAGGGCATTTTCACAGAATCACAGAGTGGTTGTGGTTGGAGGGGTCCTCTGGAGGTCCTTTTCTCCAACCCCCTGCTCAAGCACATTCACCTGGAGCTGGTTGCTCATGACCATGTCCAGACAACTTTTGAATATCTCCAAGGAGGGAGACTCTACATCTCTGGGCAACCTATTCCCATGCTCAGTCACCCTCACAGTAAAAAAGTGTTTCCTTACATTCAGGAGGAACCTCCTGTGTTTCAGTCTGTGCCCGTTGCCTCTTGCCTTGTCAGGGGACACCAATGGAAAGAGCCTGGCTCTGTCATCTTTACACTCTCCCTTCAGATATTTGTACACCTTGATGAGATCCCCCCTGAGCCTTCTCTTCTCTAGGCTAAACAGTCCCAGCTCTCTCAGTCCCTTCATCATCTTAGTGGCCCTTCTCTGGACTCTATCTCCAGTAGCTCCATGTCTCTCTTGTACTGGGGAGCCCAGAACTGGACTCGGCGCACCAGAGGTGGCCTCACCAGTGCTGAGTAGAGGGGAAGGATCACCTCCCTTGACCTGCTGGCAACATTCCTCCTAGTGCAGCCCAGGATACCACTGGCCGCCTTTGCCACAAGGGCACATTGCTGGCTCATATTGAACTTGTTGTCCACCAGGACCCCCAGGTCATTTTCTGCAAAGCTGCTTTCCATCCAGTTGGCCTCCAGCATGTACTGGTGCCCGGGGTTGTTCCTAGGTAGTCCCTAGTTCTCCCCTTTTCTGTACTTTTTGTGTATATGGAAATAGTGTAAAATTATAAAACCACATAAAGAAAAGGAAAGTTATTTTGGTTGATTAATGGGTCCTATAATATTAACATTTTGGTATAGCATTTAAATCTATAATTATTCTCATGTATGTTTTCTTATTTGAAAATCAGTAAATGCAAGTAATGAATGACTACTTATTAAAAAGTATTGTTAAAATATTCTTGTTACTTTTTCTTGCATTTGAGATTATCACCAGTATTTTTTTCTTAATTATGACCACTAGATGACACATTTCACCAATGTTTGTTTAGAAAGTTGAGTATTGTATTGTATCATAGAATTGGGAAGTGACCTGTCTCTTTACTGTCTTCAGTGAGGCAAGGTTAAATATGCTTACACTTTCCATGATGGAGAACGTTTGTAGCCTATCCCTAGTATCCCAAACAAAGTAAATTATTGCAATTTAATGCATTAAATTGTTCCTGTGTTTTTTCAATTCCCGAGCAGCTAGAAATTGTTTTTCTAATATCTAGCCTAAGTTATCGTTGTTGACAGTTAGATCTTGTTTTCTTATTCTTTAAGGCTTCTCTGCGAAAGACAGTTGATTGCTGTGCTGTCTCCAAAAATGTTTTACAAATTAGAAATAAAAGATCTGCAGGTAGAAAAATAGCCCTTTAGTAGCCAAACTTACATAGCTGAGGTGAGGAGAAGGCAAGATGCCCAAAGGCTCTTTTATAGTCATTTGCCTACTTATCTCCTCCCCCTTCCATATGTTAATTGGGCTAATAAAGGATGTTTACCTGTAAACCATATCCTGTGTAGGTCTCTAGACCCTTACAGCAGTAACAGTGTTACTCTTACAACTTGAAAAAACATTATGCTTTACAAAAAGTCTCTTCTTGACTAAATAACTCTCAAGAAAAGGCTGAAGGGCCTGGATTTATGTTTTCTAAAGCTCTTACTATTTTTCTGGTCTCCTCTGGATTGCCTTTTGCCTAAATTATCTTTAAAGGGTCCTGTCCCAAACTGTGTATAGTATTTTAGGTGAGACTTCATTTGAGCCAAATAGCATAAATTAATTCCTTTTAATGTCACATGCAAACAACACTTCTGTCTTTTTAAAAAGAAAAAAAATCTGTTACAGCTTTTATGTCTTCTTGCAATGCCATCAGAGTCTTTTTAGTTTGTGATATAATGTAATCCCCATAAACTTTTCTGCTGTGTTGTTGCCTGGCTAGCTAGACCTGATTATAATATGTGATTTCGCTTTCCTCACCTTAATATGATGCACCTTTCAGTTTCATGTCATAATTTCAGGCTGTTGCCTATGTAATTTATTACTTCATGGGATACTTTTTTACTACTTATTTGTTACTTCCGGTCCCATTCTTCCTCTTTAAATTGCAGGATCGAGAGTAACTGATTTAAGAGGCTACAATGTTTATTGCTTATGCAACACATTACTAAGTAACTAATAAATTAAGAAATCTAATTACCTAACCATACCACTATTACTAATTTGTAACAGTGGTATTTTTCACATTACTATATACAATTATCTATAAAGCTCTTCATCATCACTCTTAAATTTGATGACAGGTTACTTTTTTGAAGTAACCCTTCTGGCAGTACAAGGCAGTATTGCCATCTACCTCCAGTTGCTACCTTCACACTTCTCCAGTCATCTACTCCTGTTCCGGCTGATACAGCTTGCTGCTTGGCCTATTTGGCTATTGGGCTGTTTTTCACGGTTTCATCATTATTTTTCTGGAGTGTTCAGGGTAAATAGTCACCTGTGGTATTTATATGTTTACTCTGATAAATACTTGTGTACCAAGTAGCATGTGATCTGCCCTTTTGCCCACATTATTTTTTGCAACAAGTATAAAGTCCACAAAGACTTTGCTACTTGGATTTTGTAGTTCTTTGTATTCCAGGTAGTTTTTACTGCGTATTATGTGCACACAAATGTAGAATAATCTAAGAATCAGTGTTTGAAGAATCTGTCTCATTGACTAGCTCTAAAGATGAAAGTTACTGCAGCCTGCCATCACATTCAGCATTGCTGATAAACAAGAGCAGCATGATGGGCTAAATGTGATACAGGTATGACTTCAATGAGAAGTGTTCCCCAGGATTGTAGCTCAAACACTCATGTTGCGGAACAGATGCGCAGAAATTGCTAGCTTGCTACTTAAGATTCACCAGCTTCTAAAAGTGTTAAGAATGCAATTGGCGGCTGTCCCGATCCGATGTCGGGAATGTCCCGATCCGAAGTCGGGGGAGGTTTCGATATGATCCCAAGAGCGAGATTAAGACACAAAACGAGATCAAATGCCGTATACCCAAAACAGCAACTTTTAATATCAAAAGTAGAAAATTAGTAGCGATAGGATAGAATAGAGTAAAAAGACAGAAGTCAAGCAGGTATTCAGGATAGATTTGCAAGAATAGTCCCCACCATGGATCCGTGGCGTCCCGGGGGTCCAAGTCTCTCGGTGTTCCGGCGGTGGGCGGTCGCTCCGGGGTCCGCGGTGTTTCGGCGGGGTCGGCAATCGCACTGGGGTCCTCTTGGCAGTCCCTTTTATTCTCGTTCGAGGGCTGCAGTTTCCATGGCAACGACATGTCTCCGCATTCCTGAGTCTTGACTGTCCAAGCACGTGCCAGCCGGAGATCTTTCACACCTTACTAGCCGGAGATCTCTGTGGCCTTGCAGCCATTCTTATCATATTCAGCAGCCAAAGGAATCCTCGCCCAGATCTTTCACGCCTTGCAGCTGATCTTATCATATTCAGCAGCCAAAGGAACCCTCGCCCAGATAAGCAGTCTTTGAGACAAAAGTTCTATAATTCAGTCTTTCACACCACCCCGTGGCTCAAAGATTGCTTCAGGACCCATGGCGGTTTTGAGAAAGATAGTTATGTAGAAAAGGCTAGAAAAGAGCAATTCATACAATCCGCACTACTGACGGCATGGTTCGACGCACAGCGCGTATTTGTTTAACACCATCAGGTGAAATGGTGGTTACAAATTGCATATTGGTTACAACACGTTGAATTAACTGTATAAAACATGGAATAATGCATGGCAAGAACAATAACATGGCAAAACTACATAACAAATAAAATAAAACTCGCTTAACCCATGGGCCGCCTGGGAGCCAGGAAAACAAGTCAACATCCCAGCCTTTCCATGTCTGGACAGGAACATGGGCCAATTTTCGTATTCCTGCGGTAATTTGTTTAACAATTTTACCACTGTCATCAATTTTTAAGCAACAGTTGGAATCATTCAGTTTACCACAGACACCCCCTTCTTCGGCTAGCAGGTAATCGAGAACCATGCGGTGTTGGAATATCGCTGTTCGCATTTGCGTAGCCTGGTCTGCTAATAGATCCAGGGCACGGGCCGTCTCGTTAGTAATAATTTCTAGGACAGCTTGTAGCCGGATGATGCGGTTTAAATTATAGATAGGTTCTCGAGCACCGCTAATCCACTCGTTGGGGTTCCAGGTGGCAGGTCCATAATGCTGGATTATACGCTGAGGGGTCCACTCATCTTTACCCCAGGTTTGACCACTTCCACCTGTTATAGAGGTATCAATGGACCGCCGATATCGATTGAGATCATCATATAACTTAACACCCAAACCGTCACCTTCATCCTCTGGGAGCAAAAAGAACAAGGGGCGAATTAGCCCCACATAACACACCCCAGTCCAATTTTTGGGCAATTGCTTGTATGCATGCTGTCCACAGATCCAATAATGACCTTTCATTGCCCAGGCACCATTTTCAAACAGACCTGTGGGGGTTCGTGGTAATTGGAAATATGTGGTATTGTCTGCTCCGAGTGGATGGTTTAACAGTATGGGTATGTTGTTGCCAGGTATCTTGTAAATGGAACAGGACCAAGCACCGATATCATTACGCCAGGAACATTTTTCAGCAACACCGGTAATACTTTTTGTGCGATTGATCGGAGACCAATAGGAAGGAAACATTTTCCGGTGTCCGGTCTCATTCACCCAGGCCCATCCCAGCTCGCGAGGTACAAAAGGCTCATTATTGTAGTTAAGCGTTGTCTTACAGCCCTCAATGAAGCAATGGTTTCCATATGTATAGGTCCAATTACATTTGCTATTTCCTACAAAAACACCACCCTCCTGTGTTCGATTTAGACAATATTCACCTCGGGTCGGGTATTGTATCGTCCAAGGTTGCGTATCCTCGCTCCAATAGGAATCATTTTTGATCTCACTGTAATTACTCACTAACCATTTAGGAGAAAGGGGGATGGAAGTCCAGGGCCAACTTTCTAAACCCAAGGGTCCTCCACATACCCAACAATTGGTAAGGTTAAAGGTATCAGCTACTTGTTGACCTAAAACAATAAATTCATTTTGCCATGACACGTCGAAAAGGGGGGCACAGAAGCCTCCCCAAACACCAAACACAGTAAAAATAATTAACCAAAACATTATTTTCAATGATATAACAAAACCATTCAGGTGATCCTTGGCTTCAGTTATTTCTTCTGGTTGGCTTCAGAGTCTCCACCTGAAAAAGAAAAGAAAGCAGACTCGGTTCGTTTTAAGGAACCGGACAGATCGTTATTAGAAAGATGGAACAATCCACCTCGTGTTAATCTTGTGTTCTTTCCCACGAGCATCTTTCGCCTTCCAGGCATGCTTATTTACTGGGGTTTCCAGTACCAGGGGTACAGCTCCTACAGTAGGGAGTTCAACCAAAACTGGTTGGCCGGGAAAATGTGATGGGTTTTTAAGATGATCAGGGCCGTATGGGGCTGGTATAATGGTTGGGGCCTTCGGACAAAATGCAGTAATTTTCGGGCACCCATTTATGCCCCAACGACTGTTGACACTAGTCACTGCGTCCCACAGCCGTTCGGCCCAGCCTGGCTTGTGTGGTTTAAGGAAGCGCTTCAGCAAGCCATTTGTTCTTTCCACAATCCCATTTGCCTGTGGGTAATACGGAGTATGAAATACCCATGAAATTCCCTCCTGAATTGCCCAGTCTTGGACTACTCTGGCAATAAAGTGGGAGCCATTATCTGATTGAATTGATTGCGGTTTGGGGAAGGTACCAAACCACTCCTTCAGAGCTTTTACCGTGTTTTCCCCCGTTGCTCTAGCAAATGCTTTGGTCTGGACTAGCCCCGACACTATCTCTACTCCAACCAACACATAATTCTTACCTTCTGATTTCCGGAAAGGGCCGATGTAGTCCACCTGCCAGGCCTCCCATAGGCCTTTCCCCTCCCTCAAGTGGAGGGGGTCATCCTCCAGGGGATGTCTTTCTAAGCGGGTACGACATTGTTCGCAAGCGGACACACAAGTCTTACATTCTTCCCTGGTAACTGGCCAACCTCGGGCTTGGGCCTCGCAATAGAGGTCCTTAACCCCTGAGTGTTTCCTTTTTACATGTAGCCATTCTAGCAACCGTTCCCAATCTTCAGTTATTTGGGTGTTCTGCAGGGGAGCCAATCGGGCTAGTTCATCAGCTTTGCCATTCCACTGGCTTGCAGGAGTATCATCTTGTTGGTGGGAAGCCACCCAGCCCACTGCAAATTTTCCTTGCCTAGCAATAGTTAGAATGTCTTGCCATTTCTCCTTCTGCCACACAGGTATCCTATTGACTTCCCACTCGTTCTGTTCCCAAAACGGAAGCCATTCAGTACAGCCTTTAAATACAGCGTAGGAATCAGTATAAATATAGGCAGGAGAAGCAGATTGGGCCTGATGTTGAAAAACACTCCATACTGCAACTAGTTCCCCTACTTGAGCACTACCTTCCCCTTCAGTAATTATTTGTTCATTAATGTCTACACGGAGTGCCACGGCTCGATATTTCCAGGTTTTTCCTTCCCGCTTGGAAGACACATCAGTAAACCAAACATTCTGTAACTGCCCGGAAAATGGAGGGGCCACTTGTATTACGGGAGGGAACTCACTCATTTCCCTATCCGGGCCCATCTCCTCCTGAATGGTTAACATCTTTGTGGCTCCCTCGGATACCGTGAAGATGTCGCAGTAATGTTCTATCTGGGCATACCATTTTCGAACAGAAGCTCTCTGGGCCACCCCGTCAGGGGGTGGAGTTCCTGCCAAAACTGTTTTAATCACTTTAAATGGGCCTCTGAGCACTATTGGTTGTTGTCGGATAGTTCGTTCAGCCTCTCTCAAGGCTAAACTGACCACAAACAAACCCTTTTCCCAAGCTGTATATCTTTTTTCAGCATCTTTAAAACTGCGAGAATAGAATCCGATAGGTCGAGTGGGTCCTTTGGGGCCCTTTTGCCACAAATGTATCGATAGCCCAGTTTTGGCAAATCCCCATTCGATATGGACTGGGTCTGTAGGGTGAATAGGACCCAGAGCTTGATGGGCAGTTGCTTCAAACACCAACAACTGCAATGCCTCTTCATGGGGCTCAGTCCATTCCCACTGTGCCCCTTTTCGCAACAAGTCATGCAGGGGTCTTGCAATAATTGAAAAATCAGGAATGTGTTTTCTCCAAAACACAAGCAGCCCCAGCACATGCTGTAAGTCCTTTTTTGACTCTGGCATCTTAATCTGATCTAGCGAGGAGAGGGTGTCAGGTGGGATACATGTCATTCCTCCCTTCCACCAGATCCCTAAAAACTTTACTTCACTCGAGGGTGTTTGTGTTTTCTCAGGCGGAATCTTCAGTCCCAAACTTTCCAGATGGGAAATTATATTATCTTGGGTTGTCTGAACCCTTTCTACCTTATCCCCTCCCACAAGTATATCATCGATATATTGGTAAACACTGACCTCCTCCTCTACCTGGATTTTTTCCAGCTCCTGCACCAATGCATGGTGGGCTAATGTTGGGGAATGCTTGTATCCCTGTGGGAGTCGGGTGAAAGTGAATTGCTGACCTTCCCAAGTAAAAGCAAAACGGTCTTGGTCCTCAGATTGTAGGGGGACCATGAAAAACATGTCCTTAACATCCACCGTCGCCATGATCGGGTGGGCTCGTTCCTGGATTGTAGCTATAAGCTCAGCAATATTCGGTACTGCGGCTGTCAATGGACCGGTGTTTGCATTAAGTCTACGATAATCCACAGTTAGTCTCCACTTGCCATTGGGTTTTCGTACTGGCCACACTGGGGAGTTAAAAGGGGAGTGGGTCGGAACCACGATGCCCTGTCCCTTTAAGTCCTCTAACACAGGTGTTATTCCCTCTCTGGCCCCCAAGGGTATCGGGTAAGGTTTAACATTCGTAAGCTTCGAAGGGGGAAGTGGCGGCGCAGCTTGTAGCAGTCGAATGTCTATTGTTGGAGAGCCAAACGACCACTGTCTCCCTTTATTATCAATCCAGGTCCTCCCTTTCAGGACATCAAGTCCCAGGAGGTTGAGTGGAAAATCTCCCACAACCATTGTTACCGTGGTAGCAATATCTTCTCCCGGCAATCGTAGGCTGACCATTGCTAACGCCTGTGGTTGAACATTGCCAAATGCATCTGCTACAAACAGTCTCTGTTTAGAAAATTTAACCCCACAGCTAGTAGCATCTTTTGTTTTAATAGCCGAAATTTGAGCCCCAGTATCTACCAAAAACGTGACCGGGACTTGTTTTGGACCCACAACACCTGTAATTAGTAAATCACCCTGGCCGTTCTCGGTGAGCTGTCTGATGTACATCCAGCCTTCGCCCCCCCCGCTCACCATCAGAGGACGAAGCATCTAGTTTCCCGCCGAATATCGGGGGACATTTGTTTCTGATAAGTCAATTAAAGAGGGTGCACTCGGGGTTATATTTTTAGAACCCGTGTCTTTATCTGCCGATTTATCGGGCCATTCAGACACCAGTTTTTCTAACTTGTCAGTCGGCAATCCATCCATTAAGTCACGTGGGATCCCCTTTTGCCATCCCTTTGCCCACAGACTGCTGCGCTTATTTGGGATGTCCCTCCCTCCAGGTGGTTTAGAGAGGGGTGTTTTTCCATCGCCCTCAGGGCGTGGAACCATTTTTACTTCAGTTCGCCTCAGGCCTCTAGAGTCTGTTTTAGTGGCTGGAAGGTTTACAGGGCCATACTTGCGCCCATAATTGATCAATTCTTGGGCGACCTCCCCCCAAGTCCACATCTTCCTATCCGGGGACCGGCAGTGCCGGTCCGGTGTAAGTCCTTCTAAAGCAGCTGCAACTCTTTCGCCCTGAGGTATTGCTTGTATTTTCCCCTGTAACTGTATACCAATCGGCTTTAAGGAATCGGGAAGTCCCCTTATAAGGGGAGTCATTCGCTCAGGATTTACAGGCATCATCATCGGGGACTCCTGCCTAGGCTCCAACTTCCGATCATACATCATCTGCAAGCAAGCTGCCTTATGCACACTTTCCACCAACTGATCAACAGTCCCCGTGATTGCAAGGGGATCCCCCCTCTCCAAGGGGTTCAATCCCCCCCCCCAATAGGCTGCCCGCTGGGTTAAAGACCAAGGGGCGCGGTAATTCCCGGTAGTTAAAAATACTCCCGGTCCCCAATACCCCTCCGCCTCCTTTTCACTTAACAAAATCTGATCCCCCCCAGATAACGACACTCTCCACACATACTCCGTCTCCGACTCCCTAGGGGTTCGGCCAAAATCCTTTTTTAGCTTCGCCAATTCAGTGGCAGTATAGGGGACCTCCTTGGTTGTAACCTGGGGGAACTGATCCTCCTCATCATCATAAATATACTCGGTCTTAACCAAGGGTCGCAGCGAGGGCGGTTCCAATTTCTCTACTTTTTCTCTTGCTGCCTGCAAGTCGTTAAAAGGGTAACCAGTTTCCGATCTTGGGGGTATTTCCTCATGGGCAGTGCCCGCAAGGAGTTGCTCCTTAAGAGCAATCTGCAGATATTTCACCTGGTCTCTCTCTCCTTCAAGCTGTTCCTTTAATTCCGCCACTTGCCCCTGAAGGGACCGAACGAGGTTTTGGAGGGATTCAACAATTAGGGATTCCTCAACGCGACAACGTTCTCTCGCCTCTACAGCAGTGGCTAAACTGGCACCAAGAACAGCACAAACAATCGCTTTTCCTCTTCCAGATCTCACTCTCGCATCCTTTTGCAAAGCACTCGTCCGATCAACCACACTCTGCAAATTATACCAATTTCCCTGAGCCCAATCCATTCCGGGTACAGAGGGTCGTGCATTATGTTTCTCCAAAAACTCAAACAAAACTTCTCTCCCCGAAGGGACAGTTTTAGTATCACTCATCTTTATACAAAGCGGGGAAGCGGTCATCTCAGGAAGGCAGCGCGCAAGTTTCAAACACAAACCCGCCCCCCTTCACTCTCCTGAGAGGTTTCACGTATTTGCAAAACAAAGCGGGGAAGCAGTCTTCTCAGGAAGGCAGCACGTAAGTTACAAACACAGCCCTGCACCCCTTTACTCTCCCGAGAGGTCTCACGTATTTTAGAAAACAAAACAGCACGTAAGTTTTAAACACAGACAAAGCGGGGAAGCGGTCGTCTCAGGAAGGCAGCACGTAAATTTCAAACACAGCAAACACAGACCCGCACCCCTTACTTTCCTGAGAGGTCTCACGTATTTGGGAAATAGTACGGCACTCTCGTCTCAAGGGATCCTGTCCGTGACGCCAATTTAATGTCCCGATCCGATGTCGGGAATGTCCCGATCCGAAGTCGGGGGAGGTTTCGATATGATCCCAAGAGCGAGATTAAGACACAAAACGAGATCAAATGCCGTATACCCAAAACAGCAACTTTTAATATCAAAAGTAGAAAATTAGTAGCGATAGGATAGAATAGAGTAAAAAGACAGAAGTCAAGCAGGTATTCAGGATAGATTTGCAAGAATAGTCCCCACCATGGATCCGTGGCGTCCCGGGGGTCCAAGTCTCTCGGTGTTCCGGCGGTGGGCGGTCGCTCCGGGGTCCGCGGTGTTTCGGCGGGGTCGGCAATCGCACTGGGGTCCTCTTGGCAGTCCCTTTTATTCTCGTTCGAGGGCTGCAGTTTCCATGGCAACGACATGTCTCCGCATTCCTGAGTCTTGACTGTCCAAGCACGTGCCAGCCGGAGATCTTTCACACCTTACTAGCCGGAGATCTCTGTGGCCTTGCAGCCATTCTTATCATATTCAGCAGCCAAAGGAATCCTCGCCCAGATCTTTCACGCCTTGCAGCTGATCTTATCATATTCAGCAGCCAAAGGAACCCTCGCCCAGATCTTTCACACCTTGCAGCTGATCTTATCATATTCAGCAGCCAAAGGAACCCTCGCCCAGATAAGCAGTCTTTGAGACAAAAGTTCTATAATTCAGTCTTTCACAGCGGCAAACAAGATTGTACCGGCAAATGTACATAACAGAGCTGGTTAATGTGCCACTGCTGACCAACCTGGGCTGCACAGGAGCATTTCTGGAATTGGAGAATAAGCTTTGCGCATACACAATGAATTTAACATTGAATTTACAGATCTGGACTCAGCCTCAAAACTAAGGACTTCAGGCTTGTGAAGCATCACAGAATATGAGTGAGGGAGCCCACGTTGTTACATAAATTCCTTGCTGTCCCCTTGAGCATTAAAGCAAAGAGTTTGCTTGGGTTCTACTGGATGCAATTGTTGTCTCCTGTCTCCAGCTGCTCGTTGTAGTGTGTGAGAGGGGCTGGAGGAGCAGGAACTTCAAGAAGATCTTGCACCTGATTGAACGTTTAGGCAAATGGAAAAGATCATTTGTGTTGTGAATAAATTTTGTTTGCAACTGCAGCCTGATCTCTTTCATGGTAGACGTCTCCCTAAATCTACCCAAACCATGATGATCTTTTTCCAGGAGGTTTAAGGCAGAAAAGACTTGTGCTTTTTTTTTTTTTTTAAGATCTGGTGATTTCTAAGGGCGAACAAATTTGCCTGTTAGGAGAAAGAGTATAACAGCTTATATTGCCAAATAGAACTACGTGTCTGTCTCTTGGGCTTGGCAACTCAAGGATGTAAATGTTCCTCTAGTTACAGAACGTAAAAGAGAAAACAGACTATTCTTCTCTCAGAACTTGGGCAACAGCATTTCAGAAGCCTGATGACTGTACTGCAATTACAAAATAGGGTTTTCTCTTGCTAAAATTGAGCACTCAGGTTTGCTGTATGAACAACCCTGCCATCTAAAATTCTGTATGAAAAATTTTCAAGCATTATCTCCCCAAAACTGGATAAAGATCAGCACTAATACTGATAGATTGCATAAGTAATCAACATTCAAATTCTCCTTACTCACTGTGTTGCTGTTGGCACCTAACCTCCATAGGGCAGAGGGAAAAGAATCATTTGGACTTTGCCACTGAAGGCTTCACTGATTTTTTTTTTTTTCAAAGTGCAGAAATAGTGGCCAGTCAATAGGATATCTGCCAAAATGTATCACCATCCAGGGTGGTTTTTCAAAAATAGGCTAGTATGAACGTTTTAGGCTCTTGCTGACAGTAACAAAAATCTGACTATCTTTGTAGGGTAGGTGATAAACAATTTCACCATCACAAGATTTTTCTATTTTAATCTGTGAACAATCTGCTTGTATGAAACAGAAATGAAGTTGCAGAAAATACACCCTTTGCACTAACTTAAAGGAGTTGGGTCTGTACCATTACAGTTAAAAGTTGTTGAGATGATTTGTGAACTTTTTAATCTTGTCACCTGATTGAGAGAGTCATGGACAAGCATGTGGTGGGAAGCTAATAGAGCAAAGCTTTCTGCAAGCCTTTTACCGTTGGCTTTGGTTTAGGGCACAGACTGTTATATTCCAAGGTAGTCCATAACTTCCCATCTCTGTATTTCTTGGCTAAGGCTACATCAAAGTTTCCTTACAGAGAAGACAGGGTTCCAAGCAGTTGTCTAAATTATTCATGAGAACTCAATTAAGCTATTCCAGAGTCCCATAGTTGCAGGTACTGTAGCTGATGAATCCTGCAACAATTAACACAACCGAAGCATTAATGGGTTACTGGCTTGTGTCTTGTAGTGATGTTTGTTTGCTTTCTGCAGTAGATGAAGTGAGGGATATGTTCAACATAAGTCAGATGCACCATCATGTGCAAAGAGTATGTTTCTGGGGCCTGTTACAGTCTTTCCAAATGTTCACCAGTATCTGAATTGAGCCAATTAATATTACATCAGCAAATTGTAGTTATGCTTATGGAACAGAAGATACTGAGGACTAGGCTGATCAATCTCTGGAAAGCTGTGAAGGAAATAGGGTTAAATGAGCAAAAAATTAATGACTTCTGGAGAGCTAGAAGGAGAGAAGATTGAAAGGTTACTACTATTGGAGAATCTTTGCTGCTGATTACAGTCATGCTGATGAAACTGGTGAATGTTAGTTACTAGGCATTGGCAACTAGAGTTTGCTGAGGGGCTCACCCTGCTTTGACTGCTAGTCATGCCTCTCATTTTTCACCAGTATAGATCTTTTAGTAACGTGCTATCATTTCTTCTGTGCTTACAGAAACAAGAATCTACTTATTTGTTGCTTAAACAAGTTCGCTGAAATCAAAACACATTTTTTTTTTTAAACTATCTTTGAGTTTGTGGAGATAGTTCTAGCTATTGCTAGTAAGTACATCCAGAATATTTTCTCAAGTATGTATATTAAATTGATAATTATCACTTCTTAAAATGGCTAAATTTAATCTCCTTTGTAGTGAGGACTCTCACTAGCTAGACGTTCACCTTTATTAAGCCCAAATATCAGGCTTTCAACTGAGTTAACATTAGGCAAAGTTGTTAATATAAAACCCCCAATCACAAATGACTCGGATGTTAGCTTCTGAATGTGTCTTTTCCCTGTCCAATTTTGTTGTATTGGAAATTACTGCTCTGTATTGGATATTGTCGCACTAAAATAACTTCACAGGTGTATTATGCATATACATTATACATTATAATAGTATTATACAGGATGTATTTTTGAAAAGAAATTCCATTAAAGCATATTAAATATTTCAAGTAAAGCATATTAAATATTTCAAGTATATTGTATGATTGTTTTCCTTTTTAATTATCTTGAAATTAAATACATATAATCAGTGCAGCATACTATACACATTCCTGTATACCACATGACTATATGACAAATAGCATACCTCATCCCTCTCCCTCCCTGTTTTGCCATTGGTACTGCTTAGTAGGACGCATGATTCATATCATACAATAGAGAAAAGCCTGTCCCAGCACCCTAAGCCCTACTACTACCAGGGCAGCACACAGCTCTCATACATCTAAATAGTCATATTGTTGATTTTGATCAGTTGCAGTGGAAAGGAACAGTATGTTTTTCTTTGCACTTCCGCTTTGATAATACACCTGTAAACATCCATGGAACATTTATTTTCTTGTCACAATTGTAGCCATTGCCAATTATATTTTTCTTTTCTGCAGGCTGCTCTTACTCTTCCACCGAGACCACTTCTTCATTGTTCTGCTGTGATTCCTGTTGTGGCTCTGACATTAAAGTTTATTATGCACCTTTTCAGGCTTAAGGACTCATGGTGCTTTCTTCCCTGGATGTTGTTCATATCCTGGACTTCTCATCATGTCCATGACGGGATTCGTCATGGCCTCTGGATCTGCCCGTTTGGAAAAACTTCTCCTTTGCCATATTGGCTGTATGTGGCAATTACAGCATCTTTACCTCATCTATGTTCATTTATTATGTATTTAACAGGCACTAGAGAATTAATGTCTATAAAACACGGAATCCACATTGATGTATAAGGATGATGGATCTTAAGTTGTTTATATTAGCACTTGAAATAAGCTGTCTGTTTATCACTGAAGTGGTTTCCTTATGTTCCCTACAACTTCCAAGTTAGGCATTTTAAGCCTGTGGAGCCAGTTACAGCTCCTGTGTCAATTCTTTGTGGTCATAGAAACCTATTTCATGAATGGTAATAATTTCATATCTATTGTCCTGGTTTCGGCTGGGATAGGGTTAAATTTCTTCCTAGTGCTGTGTTTTGGATTTAGTATGAGGAGAATGTTGATAACACACTGATGTTTTCAGTTGTTGCTAAGTGCCCTCCTAGTCCAAGGACAGCTCCCGTGCCTACTGACTGAGCTAGGTACACAAGATGGGAGGGAACATAATCAAGACAGCCAGTCCAGCTGGCTAATGGGGTATTCCATCCCATGTGACGTCATGCTCAGTATATGAACGGTAGGCGTGATCCAGGAAGTACCGATTGCTACTTGGTTATCGGTCAGCGCGGGTGGTGAGCAATTGCATTGTGCATCACTCATTTTGTATATTCTATCATTATTATTATTATTTTCCCTTTTTTCTGTTCTATTAAACTGTCTTTATCTCAACCCACGAGTTTTTCTCACTCTTACCCTTCCGATTCTCTCCCCGTCCCACTGTGGGGGTTGGGGGGAGTGAGTGAGCGGCTGCGTGGTATTTGGCTGCCTGCCAGGTTAAACCACGACATCTATGCATTCCCCTTGTGAAATATGTGGTCTTCCATTATAGTTCATGCATAGCTAGCTGATTTATAAAGTACTTAGTCTCTCTGTAGTACTTACATTACATTTTACTGTCATGGTGCCATTCATCTGATCACCATTCACTTTGGATTTGTATTCTGCCTTTAGATAATACATTTCATCTAGATAGCATTTGTATAGCGCTTCAAAAATGTAAAGTACTATATAAATGCTAAGTATTAGTGAGAATTAAGTAGTTTATGGCACTTCTAAAAAACATCAATTAGCCTTTTGAATGTATTTATTTGTTTTCCTGCTGAACTCTTGTATTTAACTGTTTTAAAAGAAATGCTGTTTGTATTTCACAATGTGCAACTGCATATCTGCACCTCTTTGAACGCTGCTATAATATAGTGTTTCTACTAAATACTATTCCTCTATAGTTGCTTGATACTCAATTTGCAGACAATTACTAGCTATTATTTGTGGATAGAAAGGAGAAGACAGTTTGGTTACAGTCTTATGTGCATTGACCAAATTGTTTAATTTTTAAAAATATACTAATTATGAATACTATTTAATTTGGAACTAAGGAATTTTAGTAAATATTTAAGGATTGTGTAAAGGCAAACTAACTTATTACAGAAAAATATAAGCTTTAGGGAACAGTCAGGAAGATAAAATTGCTCAAAATGTAAGTTTGCTTAAAGGCCTTACTACTGTACTCATAAACAGCATTTTCCATTAGGTGCAATATCATCCTTATTATTATTATGAAATAAAATGCAAATAAATTCCCTAAGGAAAAATATGATTATGTTGCAGGTTCATAATGTAGTAATTTGCACTCTGGACTATACAAAGTAACAGTTTTCATTTACGGAAATTTCTCAGATGAAGTCCCAAAGTAAAAATTAAGCTCTTGTGTAGTTTACACTGTACAAGCTAAGAAATGTCTATTAATAACTGTTTTGTTAATTTTTTATTCATTGAACTCCATTGCCCATTAAGAACATGGGGCCTTAATTATTCCAGTTTCTGATGAATAGCGCATGATTCATGGATAACCTGTGCAATAGCGTCCATGGTCAAGTCCCCCCCTTGATCACGAGCCCATCTATATGTTGCGTCTCTTCCTTGATGGCCTGAGGTGTCATGGGCCCACCAAGCTATAAATAATTCACCCTTATGTTGCCAGTCCAGATCCACCTGAGCCACTTCAATCTTAGCAGCCTGGTCCACCTGCTGGTTGTTTTGATGTTCTTCAGGGGCCCGACTCTTGGGTACGTGAGCATCTACGTGACGTACTTTTACAGCCAGGTTCTCTACCCGGGCAGCAATATCTTGACACAGTGAGGCAGCCCAGATGGGTTTACCTCTGCGCTGCCAGTTGTTCTGCTTCCACTGCTGCAACCACCCCCACAGGGCATTTGCCACCATCCATGAGTCAGTATAAAGATAAAGTACTGGCCATTTTTCTCGTTCAGCAATGTCCAAGGCCAGCTGGATGGCTTTCACCTCTGCCAACTGGCTCGACTCACCTTCTCCTTCAGCAGTTTCTGCCACTTGTCATATAGGAATCCATACAGCAGCTTTCCATCTCTGATGCTTTTCCACAAGGCAACAGGACCCATCAGTGAACAGGGCATATTGCTTCTCGTTTTCTGGTAGTTTGTTATACAGTGGGGCCTCTTCAGCACGTGTCACCTCCTCCTCTGGGGATATTCCAAAATCTTTGCCTTCTGGCCAGTTCGTGATCACCTCCAAGATTCCTGGGCGACTGGGGTTTCCTATTCGGGCCCGTTGTGTGATCAGTGCGACCCACTTACTCCACGTAGCATCGGTTGCATGATGTGTAGAGGGGACCCTCCCTTTGAACATCCAGCCCAGCACCAGCAGTCGGGGTGCCAGGAGGAGCTGTGCTTCAGTACCAACCATTTCCGAAGCAGCTCGAACCCCTTCATATGCTGCCAATATCTCCTTCTCAGTTGGAGTGTAGCGGGCCTCAGATCCTCTGTATCCCCGACTCCAGAACCCTAAGGGTCGACCTCGAGTCTCCCCTGGTGCTTTCTGCCAGAGGCTCCAGGTAGGGCCATTCTCCCCGGCTGCGGTGTAGAGCACATTCTTTACGTATTGTCCTGCCCGGGATACCCCAAGGGCTACTGCCTGAACTATCTCCCGTTTAATTTGTTCAAAGGCTTGTTGTTGCTCCGGGCCCCATTTGAAGTTGTTCTTCTTCCTGGTCACTTGATAGAGAGGGCTTATGATCTGACTGTAATCTGGAATATGCATTCTCCAAAAACCCACAACGCCTAAGAAAGCTTGTGTTTCCCTTTTGCTAGTTGGTGGGGACATGGCTGTTATTTTGTTGATCACATCCATTGGGATCTGACGACGTCCATCTTGCCATTTTATTCCTAAGAACTGGATCTCCTGTGCAGGTCCCTTGACCTTACTTTGTTTCATGGCAAAACCGGCCTTCAGAAGGATTTGGACTATTTTCTTCCCTTTCTCAAAAACTTCTTCTGCTGTGCTGCCCCATACAATGATGTCATCAATGTACTGCAGGTGCTCTGGAGCCTCACCCTGTTCCAGTGCGTTGTGGATCAGTCCATGGCAAATGGTAGGGCTGTGTTTCCACCCCTGGGGCAGTCGGTTCCAGGTGTACTGGACGCCCCTCCATGTGAAAGCAAACTGTGGCCTGCACTCTGCTGCCAAAGGGATGGAGAAGAATGCATTAGCGATGTCAATTGTGGCATACCACTTGGCTGCCTTTGACTCCAGTTCATATTGGAGTTCTAGCATGTCCGGCACGGCAGCACTCAGTGGCGGCGTGACTTCGTTCAGGCCACGGTAGTCTACTGTTAGTCTCCACTCTCCATTAGCCTGTCGCACTGGCCATATGGGACTGTTGAAGGGTGAGCGAGTCTTGCTGATCACTTCTTGGCTCTCCAGTCTACAAATCAACTTATGGATGGGAATCAGGGAGTCTCGGTTGGTGCGATATTGTCTCCGGTGCACCGTTGTGGTAGCGATTGGTACCTGTTGTTCTTTGACCCTCAGCAACCCCACAACAGAAGGGTCCTCTGAGAGACCAGGCAAGGTGGACAGCTGTTTAGTTTCCTCCATCTCCAGAGCAGCTCTACCAAAAGCCCACCGGTACCCTTTTGGGTCCTTGAAATACCCTCTCCTGAGGTAGTCTATGCCAAGGATGCACGGAGCCTCTGGGCCAGTCACAATGGGGTGCTTCTGCCACTCATTCCCGGTTAGGCTCACTTCGGCCTCCAATACAGTTAACTCTTGGGATCCCCCTGTCACTCCAGAAATACAAATGGGTTCTGACCCCTTATAGCTTGATGGCATCAGGGTACACTGTGCACCGGTGTCTACTAGAGCCTTATACTCCTGTGGGTCTGATGTGCCAGGCCATCGAATCCACACAGTCCAGTAAACCCGGTTGTCCCTTTCCTCCACCTGGCTGGAGGCAGGGACCCTCTAGTCCTTGTCGTAGTATTTGTTACTCACTTCTTGCAAACCTGAGTCAAGAATTCCTTCGTTACAATCCAAAGTAAGATCAGCCCTTCTACTCTGTCTGGGGAACTGTTCACTGGAAACTGGACTGTCGTGAGACAGGTTTTTCCTGAAAACTGGAGCAGCATGTTTCCTGGGAGAACCCCCTTGTGTGATTGTTTTTCCTTGCAACTCACGTACCCGTGCCTCTAGGGTCAAGGTAGGTTTTCCATCCCACTGCCTCATGTCCTCTCTGTGGTCACGCAGGTAAAACCACAGGGTGCCCCGCGGTGTGTACTTTCTATATCCTCTCTCTTGAGGAGAAAAACGCTGACTCTTAATGGCTGAGATACTGGTCCGTACAGGTCGAGAATAGGACATATCCTCCTTGAGTTGCTGGACCTCCTGGGACAGTTTTTCCACAGCCGAGACAAGGGAGGAGGAGGCAGTTTCTTCATATTCCCAGAGTCTGCCAACCACGTCATCCACCGTTGGTGCTTCTTCCTCTTTCCAGCACAATACTGCCAACGAACTGGCATACGACGCTGGTGCGCTCCATACCATCTTCCGCCACATGGGTCGGGTGCACTGGACTTCATCTGGATCTTTGGTCGTTTGGTTATTGTCCAGGTCACTATAAACCACCTCCAGCACACCTAATTCTCTCAGGTACTGGATACCTCTCTCCATAGTGGTCCATTTGCCTGGGTGATATATAACATCTTCCTTTGAAGGGATACCTTTCCTTCACGCCTGACAGCATTCGCCTCCACAGGCTGAGGACCTGTGTCCCTTTTCCAATTGCTTTGTCAACGCCCCCTTCCCTAGCGAGGGATCCCAGCTGTTTGGCTTCTTTCCCCTCTAATTCCAGGCTACTGGCCCCATTATCCCAGCATGGGAGCAGCCAGGTAACAATATGCTCGCCTGGACGACGGCTGAAATCTTTCCGCATATCTCGCAGCTCACTCAGGGATAAGGATTGGGTGGTTTCCGTCTCGTTTATGAGTTCTTCCTCTTCCTCCTCCCCTCCTCGTGATGGCCGTGCTCTTCCATCATCCCTTTCTAAACGACCTGACTTCTGCTTCCAAGGTTTTTTTTTATGTATAGGGGCGATGGATACCAGCAAGGGTTGGTCCTCTGGTTCAGTTGTAGCGCCCGTCGCGGGGGTTGGAGTAGCCGCAGTGTCTCTCCCAGCGGTTTGAGTGTCCACAGTGCCTGTCATTTTGTCATCAGATCCAGAGACCTTCTCTCCCCCTTGAGGGTTCTGAATAGTGTTGAACAGGGCTCGGTAGGCATGGGCCAGGCCCCAGCACCTTGCAGTAATCTGGGTCTCTCTGGAATTGCCAGGGTGACAGCATACGTTTTCCAAATATTTTACTAGTTTTTCAGGATTCTGCACTTGTTCAGGGGTGAAGCTCCAAAACATTGGAGGTGACCACTGTCCTAGGCACTTGCCCATACTATCCCACACACCCTGCCACTCATAACTATCCAGCCTCGGGGCAGATCTCTGCGTGGTATTCTTAAATAGTTGTTTAATCTTAAACAGGGCCTGAAACACATTCACGAGCCATAACAATAGGAACATGCTGGTTTGAACATCCCAAGGATTTTCAAAATCCTCAAGAGCTATTGCAATCAGCCTGGAGGAGAAGGGGAACGTGAAGGAAGGTGTCTCCCCCCGTTAATTGGCTCTCCGAGGAGAAGAGGTAAAAAGTGTAATTATTAATAGTTTCCAAAAGATTGCTCCCGAAGAACAGGGATGATGGCAGTGCTGAGTACAATCCCATGACCAATACTTTTATCATACCATAAGCCAGTGTTACACAGTGTAGCAAAGCGATGACCTTAATCCATTTTCCAGAGATGACCAACCGCACATAAAAACTGATAATCAGCAGTACAGACAGCCAGTAAGGTGCTTCATACCAAAACTCCAAGAACAGATCCAACAACTCTGAGAGCAAATAAACCAACATTGTGACCAGTGACTACTAAACTGATATAATGAATGCTTATAACAAATTTGTTTTAACCCACTCGGGTCAGATGTGTCGTTATCTCAACCCTTTGGGCCCCATGTTGGGCGCCAAAAAGGACTGTCGTGGGTTAACCCAGCAGGCAGCCAAACACCACGCAGCCACTCGCTCACTCCCCTCCCCACACACAGAGGGATGGGGAGAGAATCGGAAGGGTAAGAGTGAGAAAACTCAGGGGTTGAGATAAAGAGAGTTTAATAGAACAGAAAAGGAAGGGAAAAAAAAAAAATAATAGAATATACAAAATGAGTGTAGCCGCCAAGCAATGCCCAAAAAACAGCGATCGCTACTTCCTGGACACACCTACCATTCATATACTGAGCATGATGTCACATGGTATGGAATACCCCGTTGGCCAGCTGGGCCAGCTGTCCCGGCTATGCTCCCTCCCAGCCTCTTGCGCACAGGAAGCTGAAAAGTCCTTGACTAGCAGGGTACTTAGCAACAACTGAAAACATCAGTATGTTATCAACATTCTTCTCATACTAAATCCAAAACACAGCACTAGGACAAAATTTAACTCTATCCCAGCCCAAGCCAGGACAAGCTGTAGCCTTTTTAGTAACTATATGTCCACCAACAGTCCTTAAGATTGGTACTGTACTGTTCTACCTATGTTTTTACGGTCAGTTAATGGGGTACATCTTCAGTAGTTTAAAACTACATATTTTCATTCTCTGTATTTCTAGCTAATTTTTTTTTTTACAATAGTTTTTAACTGTATTTCAAAATATTATTTTTCTGGTCATGTTCTTATACCAGTTCTACCACAGCAATAGATGACCACTCAGAAATGTTTTAAGGAAAGTAGCAAGCACATGTGACACATAACTTCTTTCTTTCTCCCTCCAAACAGATGTGGCAGTCTCACACCTCATGCTGACTTTTTGGCACCTTTAGCTCAGGCCATTGACAACTTTTTAAGGTAAACTGACACATTGCATGTAATGCTGTAATTTGTGGGTAGCCAGATTAGGGAACAAAGGCGAAGTTAAATTTTTGTTTCAGCCCATGTCACTTAGGAGATACATCTCCCTATTACAAATGAATTTCCTAACAATTCCTTACCAGTATTTCATGTAAATTTCAAATTCATTAATATTTCCAACTATGCATTGATACCTGCCATGTGTAGCAAAACCGTGGCAAAAATAAACCAAGATACTAAAAACGTATCTTAATGAATTTGTACTTTACTGCATGTATTACAATAAAGAGTAAATGTGAAGTACAAAAAGCATGTGAATTACACAAAAAATTGTTAACAAACTCAAGCTAATAATTTCATGCACAATGTGTGAGACATATCACTAAAATATTACTGTTATTTCAGTGGTTCATTTACTATGCTAATCTAAACTTTTTCCATATATTTTCAAGTTGTACTTATAAATTTGAAGAAAGTGTGGTTTTTTTCTGACTTACTTTTGGTTTAGAACTGTGCTGCTTTTTTTCCTGTTTTAATGCATTGCTGTCTTAGAAAGTAGGTACTAATAATTGCCAAGTTAAAAGAAAAATGTTTGAATGTTTCTTCTCCCCAGTCCTCCAGAAACAAGATAAAATTTCTCCCAATTCCCTGGTGGCCTTAACAGAAAGAGCGAACATGTTTCCTATCAGTTTATATTCTAGTTTAAAATGTAATCTGTATTTTCAAGTGACTACTGGTACCATTTTTTTCTACAGGGAAGTATATTGTATTAATGATCATGTGCCTTTAATTGGTTATTGATAAGTGAATTATTCATAATTGATGCCATGCTACAAGGAAAATGCTGGCGAGTTTGAATTAAATTGAAATAATTTTAACAGCCAGGCCGTTGGTATTAGCTTATTATCAGAAGGACATCTCCTTTGCTAATGGAAATAAAGTTCCAGAAAGAGAAAGAGAGGGAAGGGGTTAAAATTCAGTCTAAAGGAAATGTTAGTACATAGCTTATTTTCAACACGTATTTTTATTCCATCAGCTACTGTCAGTATGAAGCTAAGTGATGAAATGCATCAGAAGAGTACATTTCTGTTTAAGTAATTGAGCCAATCTAAATTCTGTCAATTACGCAAATTTATTCAGGGCAGAAGAAATTTTGTATTGTAAGTGTTACATAGCATGGGCTTTGATCTACTGGTAATTTGAGTCCACAAGCTAGGTTTTGTTTCCCTGCTACAGGCAGACCTTGCATTGAAACGAAGGAAGGGCTGTCAGGTTAAAGTACCCTTTGCATTCATTGCAAAAATACAGTAGTAACACTTTTCCTCAAAATACTAAATTGGTACCTGCAGTTCTTTCTTAAAATTCCCAAAATTTTACACTGAATTATAATTTTGAATGCTGTATTGTAGAACTGTTTTCTGTTACTTTATAACATAAACCCACCATTAAAGATAAATAGTACTTGTATTTTTATATATATCACACACTGATCTTTCCTTCGATGTTCATATAATCACTTTACATTTGCTTAACCTAATTTTGTATTGGATTTTCCTGGGGGAAGGAGGAGTGTTTGTTTCAATGAATAGGAAACCCAGGTATGCCACTACTTAGCAAAAATGTTTTAATGCAACGTTAAGGAAATCTTCAGAATATTGAAAACTAGTTAAAAGAAATGTATTCCTTTTGATGGAAGTGTTAAGTAGATTTCTAGGCAGTTTGTAAAAACAGATTTGTTTAATCAAAACCAACTGACTGAAAACATTTGTATTAGTAAATCTGTGTGAAAATGGATTTGTATACTGAAACTATTGGAGGGGTAATTCACCAGGTCAGACTATATGCTGTTGCCGTATCCACCACGGAAACAATTCCTTTGTCCAAGGAATGTTATTAATGTCCCTGGAGCCTTCCTCATGTTGCCAAGTGAATTCAATCTTACTTTGATCTTAGTAATTTTTCCCCTTAAAAATTGCATAACATTGAATAAGGGTTCCTGGACTAGTGTGGGGTAGTTTCCTTGATCTGCTTGCTGTCCACTCCTTCACAACAATTTTTACAGATGAGACGAAGTTGGTAGTTGTGAGTTCTGGTACAGGAACTATGGTAAAGATAGCAGACATAACAATGGCATAAGGAATTTACAAAGTTATAATGCTACTAGTTTCACTTTTACATTTCAATATAAATTGCTGATAGTCAAACAAAACCAACTTCTTTTCATATATTACTGCCAACAATTTAGAAGCAAATCTTGTGATGACTGCTCTAAAAATATGAAGTGTTTCTGGGTCAAATGAATACTGTAAGATTCAAGTAATAAGGCTTTATCAATATATTTTCAACAGTCACCTATGTCTTTTTGTTCATTTAACTGTATATAATGTATAGACCCAAGCACTCATTTATTTCGTAGTCTTACTGTGGAAGCATGGTTGGGGTTTGGGGAGTTTTTATACAGAATTCTCTAGTTAGCAAAACCTTTTAGCATAAGTAATTTTTGTTTCATTAGTCCCTGGGGAGACTGATCTTCCCTTCTTCTAGACATGTTTTGTTAATGTGAAAGTTTGAGTGATTTGCAAGCATCTTTTGGGTGAATGTTCTGTATGCCTTGTACATCAAACATAAATAAGCAAAGCAAATGCACTTACAACTTCATACCATAAAAATTTATGCACATAATTTATTTATAATTTTTTTCCCCAAAGTAAAAACAATTTAACATGCTCTTGCATCCTGGACGTGTAAATGTTGTCCAAGTGGCATTTCTAGTAATTTTATGTGGCTACAGAGACACCAGCAATGTTTCATGTGCTCTCCTAGTGCTTGACTTACCTCAGGTTGGATGAAAGTATGCTTCTGCTTCAATGTACCTGACCCAGATACCTCAGCTGGGTTCAGCTGACTAAATGGGGATGCCTACAATATAGACATCTATCTCATAGCAAACCATCATAGACTCACTTTCTATTCAGTGTGTAGCTAGTCAGTCTGTTTGTTGGTGCTTAAAACGTGATTTATCTCTTCCTAAAAAAGATGTCTACTTCTGGTGTACTGAATTGCATTCTAGTCACCGTGGATTGTACTAACTAGATGGTAGCTGACTGAAATTGGGATTGTAGATTGGTCTAGACTTCCTATCATTCACCATGATTTCCTATTGCTGGAGAAGGAAACTTTCTCTTCAGGGAGTATTTTACCCAGCAGATACTTTGACATGTAGTGAAACATGAAAAAGTGAAACAACCGAAGGCAGTTCTCATGAGGCACTTACATCACTTCTAGACTCACATATTTCAGTAGAGGGATAATCAGCTTTTTAAAAATAATTGTAACTTTTTAATGCAAAACAAACATTTATTGTAAAATTAGACCATTTTCTTTCTCAAAATCAAAATCTGTCCAAAGCCAGGAGTTTCTCTTTAAAAGATTTAACAATTGCAGTTAGTATCCTTACATTTATTGTGGCTGAAATTTTCAATGCTAAGTCTTTGCTTCGCTTTACATTTCTTTGAAAAAATTAATTTGCTCTAGCTGCAATGTATGGGGACTTGGACTAGGAACATGAAATTTGTTAAAAGATTGCATCTCTTTCTCCCTTGAAAGTTGACCCAGATTTTTCCATTTATAAGGCTTAGAAGAGGTTCTACTTGTGTATCCTACAGTGGAGCTTGTACTATGTACTGTCAGTCTCTCTTAATGGCAATATATAAAAGCTGATCACCTGTTATTGTAATGATAAATATTTATCAAAGCAATTAGAAACCTCTGGTATTACACTCTGGCACTATCAAGGAGATGTGTGTTGTACTTGCTGCTGCCATCTGCGTATTCAGCGCAAAGGAGGAGTGCTGCAGTGTTAGTTAAGGAAAACTGAGGCTTGAGTATGTGGTGTATGGGGTTCCATGCTTCAGCAGTTCCCCTGGGTGTTAAAATCTGCTTCTGTTAAAAATAAAATCCTGAGTTTCAAAGAAAGAATTGTTTCCCAATGAATTTCTGCCACTGAAAGTCTTGTTGAATGATCAAATTTCTTGAAAACTCATTTCAGATAAGAAAACCAGTTTGGCTGTGACTTGATTTACAAGAAAGCATATTCTTGCTGTCTGTTTCAAAGGGATGTATGTTGGCACATTTCTTTGGTTCTCTGTTGCCTGGGTTAGCTCTGCAAAAAAGGTAGTGTTGTCTTAGTAATCAAGAGTGTGAGCATTTTCCCTCTTTATAGTGAACAGATACAAAAGTTTGGAAAAAAGTTGAGTACAACTTTTTTGCCTTTGGAACATGTTTACAAACATTCACCTATCATGGTCATGAAAGGTATTCAATAAAAGATGGAAAATGCCTTGGACTAGGCATACACTGAGCATTTCATCAGAATCTGTCCAAACTGCTTATGCAACAGACTGTAGATGCATCTCCCCTGGAAGAAAGTAAGTGATATCATAAAATAGGGTATTGAAAAAGAAAACATTGAAGACAGAGTTGCTTTGCTCTAATTTTTTCTTCATCCGGTTATTCTACCTCCCTAACTTGCAGAAGGACCGGCCTTCTAGTGAGTTTGTTCGCATTGCCATGTAGTGTACACATACTCTACGTTTCATGGAAGATGAAAGGTTTCAAGTGCACAGGTGAAGGTGAATTGCATGATTACAGCAGAATGCTCTGTTCCTGAGTTGCTGATGGTATGCGATACCAACCGGGGGGGGAAGCATCTCTCAAAAGGAGTAGTATTGATTGAAGGTAGAGAACAGATTATTTCCCTGGCGCTGGTGATATTTCCTTATGCCAGGATATCACTCCAGTTTCCCTGGCAGGAGTTACTTTATTGATGGAGATAAAAGTTTTAGTTTTCAGTTGAGATTCCAGCTGATTTGGCACACTGACATAATTATATCTACAGAGGTAACAAACTGATTTTCTCTGTGTAACGAGATCAGCTTCTACTAAAATTTTCCAAGTTTGTACTATATCCAGACTTGAAAAAAAATGTGGCAGAATGTGTTTAAGACATTGTTTGTAAACACTCTTCTGTCATGTTTACAAAGGGTATTTGGTATTTCTGCTTACTTTCTATCCCAAAGTAACCCATACTTGCTGGCCTTTAGGAATAATTGAATAGTCTACTTCATGGAGAAGGAAAGGACTTGCAGAGGTACATACAGGAGAAAATGGTTTACCAACCTGTTTGTTTATTGCCAGAGCTGGATGGCTTTTTTTTAGGCTGTGAGAGTGACTGTAAGGTTTATTGTGTTACTCAGAGCACACAGACCTTCTGGAGAAGGTAACAGCTAGGCTTTCAAAATCAAAACAGTTGAACAGAGGTGTCCTATGACATGCATAAAATACATTTTAATGCTATCGAATGTTATATCCCTTCATAATTTATCAAAGTAAAACTTCTTAACTGACACCTGTTTTCTTTCCTCTAGTATTCCTTTCTCCATGAGTCACCTGGTGGTAGAATTTCACACAGCTACTTTTATCTTCAAAGTGCTTTATAAGAGTTACCCAATCTCACTAGTTCCCTAATTAGTTTACAGGAAAAAAAAGAAAAAAAAAAAAGGTTTATTGTCTTCTATGAACAAATGGGGAAGCTGGGCTAGATAAGTGTGTTCAAAGATAAATTCTTCAAAGCTGAAGAAGTAGAGCTGACTGTGGAATGTTAGGATGAAATATAGCTTTTCAAGAAAAAGACTGCTCTAGAGAGAAGCTTGTTTCAAACTCTGTAATTACTAACCATGAAACGCCACGGTTAAATGATATATATCAGTCACTTCCTGCTAGCTGACCTAAAGTGATGAAACAGTTTGGGTTTTAAAACTACAAAAAGAGAGCAGGGTATTGCAAACAACTTTCCAATGCCAGGAAATAGGCTTTGGAATAACAATGAGGAACTAAGATACTAAATTCACTTGCCAAAGTAAATCTCCTCCCTGTCCCAAGTTAGTCAATAAATACAAATGTGCAAGACTCTCCTTCCATCCAAGTATTTGATGGACTGGAAACCATTGGATAATTTGAAAAAAAGGCAGTGAAAGAGATTACAGCAGCGAGTGTGTGCAATGTCCTCTGGAGGGCATGGAAGCACCCCTGGGAAGAACAGTCAGTACTTACTGCAAAGCTTGTCTCTTTTTCCTGTTTGTTTTTTGTTGCAACCCAAAGACTGGATCCCTGAAGGAGTGGACAAGTCAGGGTGGCCCATCTTTAACTGGCAACATACAGTCAGTGGTACCTGAGTGTAAATGAGATGAAACAAAAGGGAATATTTACTTGCCCAACTTTAAGTGGTTAACATAACCTAAAAGAGATTTGAGTGCAAATTTGTTCCTGTGTATTTTCCTGGATCAAATTTTACTCTGTTACATCTGTACAGCCTCGATCTGTTAGCTGAGAGATGAGCTTGTTCACTGTGCAAGTTTCATAGTGTAACCTTTATTGCAAATGAGGAATATTTGGTGATCACATTACTTAAGTGGAATTCAAAAGAAAAGCAGGCCAAATCCAGCAACCAAAGCTCTTTCCAGTATTAGTGAGCGAGAACTGCAGAAGCAGGCATATTAACAACATCATTCTTATTAATAATTTATTTGTTCTGGGTAGTGCAGGAAGGTTTCAGTTACTCATTATGTTAGCTGTTGTGTAACAATAAGACAGTCCCTGCCCAAGTAGTCTTACAATCGAAATAATCTGTTTTATATCATGTAGATAACATTTAACTATAAAAAAATGAAAATAGAGGAAGTGATTCTGATCTTGTTTAGCTTCAAGTAACAGACTTTATAAATGCAAATTAGAACTAATAAATGCAAATTAGAACTTATTTTTTCAAAATGTTGGCATTTCCCATACCCCTTGGACTTGTGAAATTCATGCATCTGGTATTCCAAAAAGAGAGCTGCCAAAAATAGCCCCCCACATTTTTTTTTTAAATTATCTTTTAAAAAAATTCTTAAGTAGATTTTCCACAGACAGTGACATCATGGAGGAGGATGGGGAGGATCTATATCCAACTCATGCATCATTTTACTGTTCAGAATTTTAATATTATGTCTCCCATTGTTGGTAAAGTATGGCCTTTTTCAAAAGCTGTGCATATCAGATTTCCTACAAAGTAGGCAGTGGAAATTACGTTAACCCAGCTGCAGTCCTACCTGCCATGTTTCTTAATAACACGACTGAGTTGTATACTGAAGTTCTTTTGTGCCTTTCTGGGAAAAAGGAACTAAAAAAATCAAAAAGGTGTGGGGAAGCTGTTTTGGATGAATGCTCCTTACATGGTGAGTTTTCCCCACTTCTGCCAAGCTACCTGGCAGATCCTGAAACAGGATGAACATAGATAGGAAATTTATGCAAAGACCCAGGGTGAAAACACACCACTCTTGTTTCACATTCAGTGGGCCAGGGGGCCCTTTCAGAAAAGAAAGATCCTTTGTTAGTGCCGCCCTCTTATTTCTTAGCCCAGGGTATGAGAAGCATAAAAGAAGTCTTGAAGCTCTTTTTCCTCTTCCCTAGCTTCCATACCTACACTGGGCATAAAGAAAGTGTGAATTCAACTCTGTGAGTGAAAAACTATATACTATGCAAGACTAAAGAGTACATCATAGCCTCAGAGCTGTGAGGGGACTATCTGTTACCTGGCAGATGTGAAATCATGTGAGGTAGTATGAAAATCTTGGTACTAGCTAAATAACGAAAATGTAGCACGTGGGCATGATGGTTTATAAGACAAAATTTAATTTCCTGGTATAAGCAAGGACTGCAAGAGATCATAGTTCAGGGTTAATAATGACTTCACAAGCCACTATAACAGTCAATGAATTTGGGTCAGGAAAGAGGGAGAATCACATTTGTTCCCTGTAAAATTGGTGCAAATCTGTTGATCCTCATGCTTAGATGTAATGTGCTGCATGTATTCTGCACAACCTTGTGTTAGTATAACCTCGTGCAGTGGTTATGTTTGCGCTTGACCCTGTGTAAGTCTCTTGTGACCATAAACATGTTTTCAGCCAAAGCGTAAGACCAGAACATTTTTTTTAACTTGATTTAATGAGTTTTCATTGAACATTTGTAACTTCTTGCTATCCCCCTATACATACAATGTTGCTTTTTAAAAGATAGGGAAATCAGAATAGATGCTCAGAATATATGTTGTTCTGAAAGCCAACTTCAAACTTTTTAGGACTCAGGAGAAGCAGGTTAGAAACAAAGCATCATGCTGAACCAGACCACTTATCTGTGTAGTCAGATATTGCCTCTGTAGGGCATGAGCTTTCACTCATGTTTGTGAGTAGACCTTCTGTCCCTCCCCCAGCTTGCTTTTTGCATTTTGGAATCAAAATAACAGACTCACTTCCTCATTCAAAAAGTCAGTTAAGACCTAGGACAAAAAAAAACATCCAAAACTTAGGGGAACCTGGTCTTCGGCACTCATCTTTGTCATGAGAAGTCTTTTGGGAGGCAGAGTTGGGAAGAGGCTGTGTGGACAACTGATGTAAATGTCACATTTTTTACTTGGTTTGAGAGAATGACTAAGCTATGTAGTCAAGAAAATCTTTGGTCTTTAAATAATAAGAAAGCATGCAGAATTACTGGTCTTTGTTCTATTAAGAAACACAAATTCCAATGTACTTATTTCCTCTTTGTGTATCTCAGCATCAGGTTTTCTCTTGAGCCAGTCAACCATGGAAAACATCTGCCATTCTTTCTCTTCAGCACCTGCAGATCCTCTCAGTACATCTCTCATGGTCCTCCTCTAAATTATGATTGATTTTTTAAAAATAGAGATTGAGAAGGGAAGTTGTCCTGGTTTTGGCTGGGATGGAGTTGATTTTCTTCCTATTAACTGGTATAGTGCTGTGTTTTGGATGTAGTGTGAGAATAATGTTGATGACACGCTGATGTTTTGGTTGTTGCTAGGTATTGTTTACATAGTCAAGGACTTTTCATCTTCCCATGCCCTGTCAGATGTGCAGAGGGCTGGGAGGGAGTGTGGCCAGGGCGGCTGGCCCAGCTGGCCAATAGGCTATTCCATACCATATGACGTCATGCTCAGCATATAAGGCTGGGTGAAGAAGAAGGAGGGGGGGCGTTCGGAGTGATGGCGTGTGTCTTCCCAAGTAACCGTTACGCGTGATGGAGCCCTGCTTTCCTGGAGATGGCTGAACACCTGCCTGCCGATGGGAAGTGGTGAATGAATTCCTTGTTTTGCTTTGCTTGCGTGCGCGGCTTTTGCTTTCCCTATTAAACTGTCTTTATCTCAACCCACGAGTTTTTCTCACTTTTACCCTTCTGATTCTCTCCCCCATCCCACCCGGCGGGGGGGGTGAGCGAGCGGCTGCGTGGTATTTGGCTGCTGCCAGGTTAAACCACGACAGAAGTGTCTTCAGTTTCTCCTTTTGCTCATTTCCTCAATGAATTAGGTCCTTTTTCTAAACCTGCATAATAGTATGTCAATTTTTAAATGTCATATTGGAGATATGGAAAGGGTTGTAATTTGGCTATCTCAAATGATGGGAACGTGCCATTGGAAGCCAAGCTTTCCAGTTTCCTTGACAATCTTGAAGAAAGTTCTTGAGGTGAATCCTGGAGCTCTGCTCGGGGGTGACTTCCCAGAATGGTTCAACATCTGCAACATGATACTAACACAGCTTTCTATCAAATGGTACTCCTTGCTTCTTCAGTAAATGGATTTCTGGGTGTCTGCCTCTCATTCTCTAGCCTGCAGCATTTTCATGCCCATCTTCTCTGCAGTCTCTGCTTCTTGCCTTCACAGGGGAAAGGAGTCACAGAAATTTATCAGCCTCAATTTTCCTCTTAGTTCTCACTTCAGGGAGATTTTCACTTCTCTTTTGAATGCCAGTCAGATTCTTGTCTCTGTTAGCACCTGTGCCGCAGCATCCTCTCCTCCTCTTGTGGTCTGGCCTCCAAAGCGCTGTCCTGTGAGGAACAATCCCTTTTGCTGTGTACTGGTGGTAAGGGCTTTCTCTGTGCTGTTTCCACTGGTGATGATAGCTACTACCACAGTAAGAGCTAAAATCCAGTAAAGGCACCTCCAGGTAAAATGCCTGGCTCTTAGTGTGTGGAGGAAGTCAGCTGCTTCGGATAGAATTCAAAATACCTGTAATGAAAATTTTACTGAAACAGCCAATAGAAAATGCTAGGTATTTCTCTGCAATTTTGGCACTGGAGCCAGAGCTGGCACCTTTGTCGTCTTGATGTGTAGAGCCCAAAACCTCCTCTTCAGGACAAAAGCCTGCATTCTTCCCAAGAACTCAACTTTCATCCTATTCTATCATAATTTAATGGTCAGGGAGCGAGAAGTCCATGCTCAAGTCCTCACCCCTAAGTGCCAGGCAACAGCACAGGCTGGCACAAGCCTTTCAGCTCCTTCTGCAAGGGCTCCAACTGTGCAGCAGAGAGTGCAAGAGTCCCAGGGAGGCTGAGCAAAGCAGGAACATGACAGCATTATCTGTTTGTGGGGACATTCACCTGACAGGAGGGAAATGGGCACTCCAGTCCCTTCTCAAGTTTCTTTTCTTTTTTATGTATCAATAAGATATAGTGCTGAACGTAAAATATACCTCCCTGAGGCCCTAGCTGGCTGGCTGGGGAGCTTTCCTGAGAGGTGGGGTGTATCTGTACCCTCCCTCTCAGGCAGAGGACTGAATCTGTCTGGCTTGCTTCTTAGGAAGTGCATTAACCATTTAAAATGTTCACAGCTCAAATTTTTCTTCTGGACTCTTTCCCCCCCCCCAAAGGAAAATACCCATGGATAAATTTCTGGTATGCAGAAGGCTGAATGACAGTTATGCAGAGAATTTTAAAGTCTGGGGTTTTAAGGGAGGCACAGGGCCAGTCAATGCAGTCTAGAATAGGGGACATCTGAAAAGGTCACAGTTTGGGATTTTGATACCCACACAAACAATTGGAGACATTTCTAGAAAGTCCAAAGTATAATTGTAAATTATGTCCTCTGTCCATTCATGATTTTAGCCATTCTAGGAAAAAAATTAAATTGATTATTGTGAGTTGATTATTATGAGCATTGACAGAGTAATAGGAAGTATTGAAGTAACAGAGAAGCCCATTGCATCGATCAGTATGTCAGGAGCCTTGGTCAAATTAAGTCTTGCTGGAGACAGCAATGATCCAAAGTTGTTTTAACATGAATTACCCTGATTTAACAAATTGAGTCAGTGGTTTTAGTCTTCAGTAATCAGCACTTCTGTTGGAAGTTCAGTTCCAGAGACTGAAAAGCTGTAAAGACTCAGTTTTCTCTTGTGTGTTGCACAGTATTTTTTGGTTTGGAGTTCAGGTGTATTGGCTGAGCAGAAGCACGTGGCTGCTGTTCCCCATGCCATACCTTTCACTGCAAAAGAAGATTGTCTAAGGAGTGGATCAAAGAAGGACAGTTTACTCTTGCCTCTGCTTGAGTAACTGGAGAAAGGTATATATAACTGGAGGCATTATATTACAATGCATATTAATATAGAAGAAGTTACAATCATTAACCTCCGCTCTAAAATTAAAGGCTCAGATTAAAAGAGCTGTCAGTTTTAGCCTTTCCAGCAGTCCTACATTCACAAATACAAGGTAGAACTTCAAAAAGGACTAAAACAAGGATTTGCTTTGTTTCTCAGGACAGAAGAATGACTACCTTCTCATTTGCAACACTTTCTGCCTGCAGGTTAGCACTTTCATTTGAGCTTTGAATGCAATCCAAGCCAATATGTCAATAAAACTCTTCACTTTCCTTTAGCTGTACTTGTAACTAATGCCACTGTCAACTATGTCAGTGCAATTCTTGGAAAAGAATTTCTAGAATTTCTGGCTAACTTGTTCTTCCTTTGTAAGCTGGATGGCTGCCTGCACGTTCGTGTGGAGCCATAGCACAATATTTGCTATTGTTCCCTGGCTTTATTTTTATTTTTTAATTTCTCAATGTCATAAAATAGAATTGTTTCCTCAGTTTACATTTTGTCCTGTTCTAATAGGTTTCACATTTTAAATTGTTGACACATTATATAGCCTCCATAAAGTGGAAAGCATGTTCCGGGTCTGACATAATAATAGTTTCCTTGCTGCACTTTCCCATTGAAGTAAATAGACATTTACTTTCTTTTGGACCTATAAATGACACTGTGAACTCTGAAGGAACATAAGATGTAGAACTTGAGCTCAAATTGAGCTCAATGTGACTGAAGAAGTTTTATTCAGTATGCCATAGTTTGTTGTCAGCAGCAGACAAATTAATACCTGCAGACATCTGTATTTACTCTGTGTTTTTGAGAATATAGCATCTGTATGTGTCTGAGCAGCCATCTGGGAACACTTTGGACTTGTCACTGCAGGAACTGGTCTTAAACGCAGAGTGCTTTGGTTCTTCCCCCCATCCCCATCACTGCTACAGCTCTCCATACTCCTACTGGGGTGAGACTTTTGTAATCTGTATCAAGCCTTTAAAACTGTATCTGGAGATCTCATGTGAAGCATTTGTCAGAACAAACTAGTTAGTTATCCGCAAGGTCACAAAGCACCCCATTTTGCAGTGCCAAGCAGACACTGGAATACAAAATCAAATTAATACTGACTGAAGCTGTTTCTTTAACATGTTACTCCAGTAACACCTGTCTCATTATATTTCTTTTTATCTAGCTTGTTCCTCTTTGTGCTACTTTGAAGGACATTAATGCTGCTAGTAGTCTTGTCCTTATCTAAGTTCATGTTAATAAAGGTGTTGTGAGCTGTCTTAGCTTTGGCCGTGGTGGTTTAGCTTTTATAATGCAGATTTTTCACTGTAATTAAATGGTGACAATGAATCAGCTTGTTGATTTCAACATAAATTACTTCCCTGAAATCATACTTTAAACAGCACACATCATTATCTATTCTTTCTCCTCTTAACAGTAGACTTTCATTCGAAAGTGTAGTACTCTGCATTTGCCCCATTTTCTTATCCTGGTAGATAACAGTGTCAAGCAGAAACCAAGAGCTATGAAGTAAAACTGTGATAGCCAGAAAGTTTGATTGCACTATATTAATTTATTATTAGATGGAATTGCAAAACTGGTGTTGGGACAGTATAAGTGTAGATTAAAGTCCCTGAGGTTAGCAATTTCTTGTATCTCGTGTTCTGGAAATTTAGGAATGGTAAGAATGGCTGTAATGAGCCAGAGCAAAGGTGAGCTTGGTTGAACAGTCTAGGGATTTCCCAAACTGATTTTTCTAGTTCAGCCCTGGAAAAGGTCAAAGCAGACAGCCTGCGCTGCAGTGGCAGTGGTGGAGTGCAGCAAAACACGGCAACTGCTTGCTACCCATACAGCCATAGTGTTCAATTCAGACAGAGACCACACAGTAATCTTTTAAGGTTTTAGAAGATTTGAACCAGTGATGTATGTCAAGTGTAGCAGGAAATTTGAGGAGTTATTTTCCCCAGAGACAGATTTCCCCATCACCTGCATGAGTCGGAAAAAGACTTTTCTGATGCCACTCACAGAAGCGTTATGGAAATTATCAGCCTCCAAATACACTTTTTTTCCCCCCACTGAAAGCCACAAGTTTGTTCAGATTGAGTGTTCCTCTGATATCACAGAAAATTATTGAAATGGGCTGCAGAAACAAGAGTTGGGAAAAAAAATAGAGGGAGATGCACCAGCTGCAGTTTCTCTCCAGCTGTCTTTCGCCAAAAACATTGCAGAGTCTCTTTCATGAACAACACGGCTGCTGCATTACCAGCAGGTCAAAAAGGAAGTAAGGTGTGCTAAATAACATGGCCCTTGCTCAAGGTCTTTACAGGCTGAAAACACATAAGTCAAATGCAAAGCTAGTGCAAGGCTCGTGGCTTCTTGAGGTTGTGCCTGTTTATACTACAGCAGGTTTGGCCCACGACGTTGCATGTTTAGCTTTCACACGGAGACAATATCTAATAGCAAAGTTTTTTTTTTCTTCTGCCTTAATCCTGCAAGTGTTTGTTTCTGAAGTATTTCTACCCTCAGCACTTCTATTGTTGAAGAGCCTCATCAGTGAGGAGGGCTGGGAGGATCTGGCTGTAAGGCAGTACGGCCTTGGGGCTGCTAAGTGAAAAAAAGCCTATTTTCCCATCTGGCAAAACACTTAACCATGCATCTATAGGTGAGAAGAGGAATCCTGCTGAAGTCCATAGTGCTGCACGGGACAGAGCCGACGTCAAGCTGCTGCTCAGGGTGGGGCTTTGAGTCACGTTCATCCCTAGCAGCCGGGAGGTAGGGTCAGGCGTCAGTTCCTGCAGCTTGCCGCCTGCTCTGTGGCTGTGCTCCCGCAGCTCCTAGGAGGAATGGGTGTGAACTTGGTCACTGTTTCAGCTATTCTAATAGTCGCGGTTAGTCAGACATCTGAGAGTAAGTAAAACTGTACTTTATCTATTTCTATAATTTAATCTCCTAAAAGTAAAAAAAAAAAGACCCAAAGGGTGTCTACCTGGAATTGTGTCTGCTTAAGCCTTTGCAGCTCTGTACAGGACCACAGATGATAGCATAAAGGTCTGTGCTGTAGCATGGGAAGATTTTAAAAGTGAAACTTGGCTCTCAAACTGTATAGAACAATTGACATTTGTTTCAGTGGAGTTAGGGCTTCACCTGAGCATTTCCTCAATGTTTCCACAACGGATATGGGGACTTTGTGATTCTGTAAAATGGCTTAAACAAGGAAAAGCCGTGTGGGTTATTTGTCATAGCAAATATTATCAAGAACATCATAGCTGAGACATTTTAACTGCTGAAGGCGTAAGAAGTTTAAAGCAGTGATTTCCTGAGGGAACACCTAATACAATTTCACTGTTTAAAGTGATCTCTCTAGTTCAGCTGCAATTTCCTCCTTTCCAAGCTTCTCGAGAGGGAATATGTTTAGAAAATCACTTGATCTTTTTCCTTTAAAGTTAAATTGCAAAGATTTAAAAAAAAAATTATGACAAACTTCACGTAACTGATTTCTCATATGCAGAAAAGAGGCTTTGCATGCAGCTTTGCTCTGCATTTGGTGCAGCACGTCTCGAGGATTTGGGAGATCTAATAACACTTGCTTTTGTCTTCTTGCATTTTCATCAAAATTTTAAAAAATTCAAAACAGATTAGCCAGTGCTGTGCTTGAATTCTTAGTTTTTCTTTGTAATTTTCTACTGTAAAATAAGCTGTGTTCACAGAGAAGATAACTCAAATTCTGGAGGACTTCAGCCTTTGAGATGCTCCTTTCTCAAGCTCCACTGGCTTCAGTAGGAGTAGGAATTGTGGAGTTCCCTGGGGATTTAGACAATACATGGACAAAATCTGCCTTAAAATTTTATCCTGTTAAAATGGCCACTGCACCTGCTGGCATGGGAAGGCTCTGCAAGTTCTTTTCTATTAGATTTATGTCCTGGCCAGTCAGCAAGGTCTTGCACAATAGGACTGGCACGTACATACACAGGTCAAAGTAAAGGTTCTCTTAGAACATGTTCTTTTATACTGAACCATCTGGCACAGAGGAAATACCTTCACCCCCTAACTTTCCTCATGCAAACATGCTCCGTACTTAGCAACAATATTCAAACAGCAGAACCCACAATAAAAATAGGCAGAACTGCATGTAGCTATCTGGGTACGGGCATACCCTACCCCGATCTGAACTAGCAAATGGGTTAGGCTTCTTAGGCTGGCCATTATGCATCCATTTATTTCAGCATCATGGTACAGATATAAAAATAAGATTTGGGCTGGTACATGCAAACTTGCAAAAGTTTCCTTTGCTGTCGTGGTTTAACCTGGCAGGCAGCCAAATACCACGTAGCCGCTTGCTCACTCTCCCCCACCCCCCCGGGGAGAGAATCGGAAAGGGTAAGAGTGAGAAAAACTCGTGGGTTGAGATAAAGACAGTTTAATAGAACAGAAAAGGGAAAATAATAATAATAATGATAGAATATACAAAATGAGTGATGCACAATGCAATTGCTCACCACCCGCGCTGACCGATAACCAAGTAGTGATCGCTACTTCCTGGATCACGCCTACCGTTCATATACTGAGCATGACGTCACATGGTATGGAATACCCCATTGGCCAGCTGGGCTGGCTGTCCTGATTATGTTCCCTCCCATCTTGTGTACCTAGCTCAGTCAGTAGGCATGGGAGCTGTCCTTGGACTAGGAGGGCACTTAGCAACAACTGAAAACATCAGTGTGTTATCAACATTCTCCTCATACTAAATCCAAAACACAGCACTAGGAAGAAATTTAACCCTATCCCAGCCGAAACCAGGACATTTGCTTGTGTATGTGAATTGGTGGCTGTTGACAGAGGCCACGAAAGCTATCTGGTGGCCAAAATTACACCCAGCTGCAGGGAGAAATGCAGCCCTACCAGGCAGTGCCAGAAAATGAGATCAAGATAATTTTGTAGAACTGTGATGGGGATGTTTTTTTTTTCCTTAATATAATTCAAAAGAAATTTTTGCAATTTTACTTTTAAAAAATCCCTGATATTCTTCCATCATCCTATTGCTCTCAGTGCCAGGGATTTACAGAGTGCCAGACACTGTCATACCTGCAGTGAAGTGGGTAGCACTGCATGACAGACTATGCAGCAGATTGGACAAAGGAACTTATTTCAAAGGTGGTTGGTTTGAATTTCAATTTGAGAAGACAAAAGTTCTCTTTCAGCAGCTCCTACATATGTTTCATCTTGCAGATATCAAGAGAGAAATTTGGTAATTACTATACAATAAAAGCATCCAAAACAATTGTTAAATGCTATAGGGTAGGAATAACAACTAAATAAGACTCTGGGTCTTCCTGTAGGAGTTAGTTGGAGTTATCTTAGTCAAGTTATTCCAGTAATGCTGATCTGGACAGAGTGAGGGTGATCTGTGCAGTATGGGAGATGGGTTCCCTCTTATCAAATTGTGTTGCTTCATAGAAAAAAACAGATGTATGTTCACATAACAGCTTCTTTTTACATCATAATATGCAAGACATTACGTGGTTTGTTTTTGCTAGGAATAGCAGAAATTTCACCTTCTGGTAAGGCACTGGATACTAGTGTTTGTTTGACCACATCAGTATTACACACTGTTTTGCCAATTTTCAGCCTGCATTTCCTTGATGTTCTGTAGTCCAGAGCATCAAGGATGCTGTATGGGGACAGACAGCTTACAAACTGATGGTGATTTGATGGACAAAGACCCATTTGAATATCATGACCTATATGACATACTCATCTGTTCATCTCCAGTTGGCCTTCCAGCCTTGAAAATGTCCATATTAACAGCAGTCTTCATAGCAGAGCAGGAAAAGCATCACTGCATAACTTCATTTGTATTTATTCTTGGCCACAAAATTATATAGTATGATTTATATATTTATATATTATGATTTATACTTTATTTATGGTTATTTCCACCACTTCAGCAGGTATAGCTTAGAATCCCTTCTAAATCTTTTCTTTGCCTTTTTCTCAGAATTATGCTTTATCTGTGCATATTACCACACAGTCAAAATAGTAGGATGCATTAAGACATTTTTCAGCATTTGAGTTCCCCTCTCATCTCCAGCTGTTAAGCAGACTCCTTGTTTTTACAGAGTACAGCTATGCTACATTTGCCAAGGATTCTAGCATCCTGCTTTGTTCACCTGCCAACCAGGATCAGAGCCTTCTTCATAATGAAATAATTATTGACTTCCTTTGGGTTAAGCTGAAAAGATGTGCTTTGAGCTACTGAACTCTTAAAATAGCCTCAAGTTTGTTTTAGATGAGAGGAACATTTTCTGGCAGCTTCATGAGCAAATAAGTACTAAATGAGCTGCCTTATAGTAGTTAATATAAGGTGTAGGTGATGCGATAGTAATTTTTCTTCCAAGGACAGAGCCTGGATTCTATGTTCATTAGCCAACAACACTGGATTAAGGGGTGAAACTTGTCTATGGAAATGGCTGTATTGAGACCAGAGCATTTCAGTACATATCATGTTCTGACTAAGCAAGGCATTAATCCAATTAATCAATGCAAAGTTTTTTTCCAGATGTACAAAGCCTACTTTGTAACCACAAAAGAATTCCATTAGGAAACACTAATGCCTGCTGCTAATAGCTCCAGGTGTGCCAAAGTTGTGCAATCAGTGCAGATACAGAAAGCGCCTCAGATTTATGGATCTTGCCATGCAAGATAAGCTGTCCCTCAGACCACACAGTATTTTGGGAGAACCCATTCTGCTTAATAACTATATGCATCTTTGCTGGGCTCCCCTAGTTTGTATAAGTGCAAGAACTATCTTTCTGGTTTTTTGGTTACATAGAAGAACGTCTACAGCATGGCCTTTCACTCAGCAGTCCATGGGTCACATCCAGTTCACTTAGGTCAACTAAGGGCTCTGTCAGCAGTACTGACAGGCTCCTCTGTGCTGCCAGCAGAATTCAGGAGGGACCACCAAAGGCCTGGTCAAAACACTAACTGCTGGAGTGAAACCTGTCAGGAAAAGAGCTGCAGAAGGCCTGTGTAAGGCAGCTGGGTTGGGAACAGGAGCAGAGAGAAATGGAGACAGGGACCAAAAACGTCTTTCCCACTGTTCTCACCTAGAGCCCAGCATTTCCTATCGTGTTTAGTCAAAAGAGGCCAAAATGAAACCAAGCATAGTTAAGAGCAAGCACAGGGGTGGGGAATACAATGGCTCTATCACTCACCATCTATTTCCATGTGGCTTCATCTCCTCTTCTTTCTCCATCTGATCCCCCTTCAGCTAAAATATGAGGCAAAGACCTGTCCTGCTGTGTTAAAATTTTCTACAGAAGAGCCTGGCTGAACCAATGACTGCTGTGTTTCTCCTTCCCAGTGGTCTGCCCTACCCATATTGAGACATTAACCCAGTCCTACCTGCCTAAAAGCTGCAGCCAGAGAGCAGCAGAACAGCCACCTGCTATTCCCACTGTATGCAGTAGGAGGGCTCTTCATCAGGCATTACAGTTTCCCTAAATAGGAAGGCAAATCTAAGAATATCAACCCAACACTGAAGAAGGAGGGAAATATTCTTTGTTGCCCCAGAAACTGAGCAGGCAGCAATAATGGTTTTTAATATTTCTTGCCTGAACCCTAGATGACACGGTCTTCCTCAACTGTTTAACATGTGATGCTCAGGTTTGAGAATGATGACCAAAAAAGCAAAGCAGAAAGGATGAGAAAAGTTTCTATGGACTGAGTTTGGCCAGGTAGAAGATAGGAAATGGAAAAAGAAACTTTTGGCAAAGAGACTTGATACTGATCAACAGAAGTGTAAAGACAGATAATGAACAGTACTCATGGAGGTCTTGTTCCATCAAAGCCATTGTTTTTGCTGTGCTTCATTCTCTAGCACTCCACTGCAATCACATCAATTCAAACTCACCGAGTCTCACAGACTTTGGGGATCTTTTCCATTCAGGAGCAACATTTTACTAAAAGAGCTTCTAACAGGTCTAGCTGAATGCAGGTGGAAACAGTAATCTGTAGTTGCCAACTGCTTTTGATCCTTTCAGCCCTAAAAAAGTGACTGACTACTGTGCCACCAAGATTTGACAGGCTTCCAAGGAAACAAACCACTGTGGGAAGTTTAAATTAAGTTCTCGTGCTACATTCCTTGAACAACAAGCACTATTTCAAAATAATTCAGAATTTCGGGGATTTTCTTTTTCTTTTTTCTTTTTTTAAGAAAAAAAGTCAAGTGGGTTTTATTTAAATGTGCTAAACAACTTATTCTCACTAGAAAGGACCTGTCTCAAGATTCATTGTGAAATTTGTTGGTTCTTTCAGCGGCTCCTTTAGATTTCTGATTAAAGAGGCTCAGTGTCAGACAACAGGTCTAAATAATTTTTGGGTAAGCAGCTGTGGATTTCTGATTGTATCATTGGGCCATAGAGACAAATTAAATGGGCAGCACTGGAAAAATCTCTTTGAGTCATAAAGGGCACACAAAAGACCACGCCAACATCCTTGTGGAAAACCACAGTTATTTTCTTTTAACCGCTGTTTAGACCAACAATTACTAATGAGCCTGATCTAATTGCTGAAACCACAAAAAATTCTGGTATTGGGTTGAGCTAAATTCATTAGCTTTGCTTATTACCTCCTGGTTCCTTCTCACTTGTGGGATCAGAGCGCAGTTACGGTAATAATGGACTGGCAACAGAGCTGCAGGATGGCTCAGTGCTCCAGGAGAGCAGCATCCCCTCTCCTGGGGCTCTGGGGAAATACAGGAATTCCTTGGCTCACTGTCCTGATTGTTCTTCCCACTCAGGAAAAAAAAAAAATCACTTTTAAAACTGACTCACATGTAAAAAGGTACAAGTTATCACAAGTGCCTCTGTCAAGACAAGGTTGCAGATGACACTTTCATGTTGTCTGACGGAAAGACCCTGATGCCATGTATTCATCTGTGAAATCTGCTACTGTGAAAACTGCTACTCTAGTTATATAAGTGGTATCTAAAGGTGCAATTATAAACAAGTTTCTAAAAGATGCAATTCCTGTTGGCTAAGTTCCTTGCAAAAGGGCAGTCTGTCACGAGTGGCCAGTGAGATACCCATAAACCTGGAGGCATCAAGAATTTTGCTTTATTTTCCTTATATGAGTTTGTGTATATTTTTCCTTATATGGCTATAAAAGTACATCAATGTTAATTTCTTACTTTTCAGTTATAAAGTGCGTAAAGGACAGTGCAATAAAGATGGTCCAGATTTGGGGATCAAAGCAAGTGATGTTTCTGAGTACATAAAGTGGGATGAGGGCAAGAGATGGTAGCCAGGCACCGGAGAAACCAGGTGAGGAAGAGTTCAGGAGGCAGCTGTCTCACCCTAACACCTTCTGTAATATCCAGCCATTCCACAGGAGGCTGGCAGTGCTGGCCTTGCCAAGTATTTTAGTTTACTAGACCCCAAAGCAGCACAGGACTAGACCTCTCCAAAATGCACAGCCGGCAACCTCAGATAGAGTTCAAGGTATAATTACCCTTCCTTGAGTTTTTATCCTTCATAATCCTTCTGCCAGGAGCTGACTGGTGACAACAGAAGTTCATACTTTAGTGTCACCAACACTGTCTTGAGCCCTCAGAAAAAATGAAACTCAGTGGTGCTCAGTGAGCTGAATTCCCATTTGCAAACATGAATTAATTGGCTTCACAAGCAGTATGCTGTTGAAGAGAGAAAAGAAAAGGACAACGGGGAAATAATACAGGTAATGTTCAACACAATTAATCCTTCTGCACCATATGATTATTTGTAGTCCTCCTCTCTGGGTTGCTGAGGAGGCAACTGCTAGGTCAACTGCTTTCTTTCACCTTCCTTTCTGACTGCGAAGTCCCAGGGCTCTGTCATCAACCCCACCGGTACGAAAGCCCCCTCAAGCTGCAGCGGACAGTGTGATTGGTCTTCTGCAACTCCTGCTACATTGCTAGCTGCTCGAGCTCACTGCTACAGCTTTGCTGGCATCTTCTGTTGCACTCGGCAAGAACTCTTGTAAGGAACACAGCACACAGTCTTCTTGCTTACAAGAAAATTTTTAAACAGACTTCTCATCTCCTGTTTACAGGACACGTTTGAAATGGATTCTCCTGCTTCTTTTTTTCTTGCTCTATGACTCTTGCACTCCAAGGCTAAATGATTACTTAAGGAACAGCATGATTTAAAGGCTAGGAAAAAAAAAATCAAAACAAATAGGAAGAAGACAGAAAACTCTCTCCCCACTTCTCCCAGATTAGTTCATTGACTGGGACACAGGGGTCCTTGCTGTGGTCACTTTGAAGCATGGGTTTCATCCTGAGACCCTCCCATCCTAGATAAATCCCTGAGCCACATAGCTTTGCTTGTCCTTGAGCTGATGGAGGGAATCCCTTTTAGAAGATCTATTTCTGTGCTAGAGCAGAAGAAAATCAAACACCAAAATGTTAGTATTTGTCACCAAAAAATATTGAGTTTTGATCTGCTTTTTAAGGTTCAGTGACTCTTTTTTTCAAGATGGTATTAGCAAGCAGGAAAAAATCTGCAGATCATTCCCTAGTGGAGACACATTCAGTCACAGATCCCTAGGCCCTTGGGGCAAAAGAAAACACAAAACTCAGCAACAGCATTAATAATTTCAAAGACAAAAGATAACGGGCCTGATTCAACCTCGCAAGGCAAAGCTTTTAAACTATACTCCTGAACACTTCCTGTGTCGTTAATGTTGGTGATCTTCTTCCACAAACAAAATACTTTTTTCTTAAAAATTTTTTTTTTTTTTTACTGTAGCAAGCCTTTACATATATGTGCACAAGGAGAGGTGGAGGAAACTGTTCTTTAAACAACAAACACATCCATCTGTCTTGTGGGAGAAGCCGAGAGGATGGTATCTCATCTCATAAGCTGTAAAGATAACTAACCCTTGACACCCCTCTGAAATGCCTTTACACTAATGCACATGGGGAGCAAACAGGAGGAATCAAAAGTCTGTCTGCAGGTACAGGGCTAGGACCTCATTGGGATCATGGAGACATGGTGGAATGGCTCACGTGACTGGTGTGCTGCAATGGAGGGATACAGGCTTTTAGGAAGAACAGGCTGGAAGGTGAGGAGAGGGAGTTGCCCTTCATGCAAGAGAGCAGCAAGAATGCACAGAGCTCTGCCTGGGGATGGATGATGAGCCAACTGAGAGCTTATGGGTCAGGATTAGCGGGCAGACCAACATGGGTGTCATTGTACTGGGTGTCTCCTATAGACCTGATCAGGAAGAAGTAGATGAGGCTTTCTTCAAACAGCTGGAAAAAGCTTCACGTTCACAGGCCCTGGTCCTCATGGGGGACTTTAACCACCCTGATATCTGCTGGAAGGACAATACAGCAGTGCTCAAGCAATCTACGAGATTTCTCAAGTGCATTGATGACAACTTCTGGCACAGGTAATCAAGGAACCAGCAAGGAAAGGCACTCAGCTGAACCAGATACTTACAAACAAGGAAGAACTGGTCAGGGATGTGAAAGTTGGAGGCAGTGTTGGCTGCAGTGACCATGAGATGGTGGAGTTCAGGATCCTGGAAAGAGAAAGCAGGGAAAAAAGCAGGACCACAGACCTGGAATTCAGGATAGCAGACTTACAACCTCTTCAGAGATCTGCTTGGAAGAATCCCATGGAATACGACCCTGGAGAGAAGAGAGGTCGAGGAGAGCTGGCTGATATTCAAGGGTCACCTCCTCCAAGCTCAAGAAAGGTCTGTCCCGACAAACAGAAAACCAAGCAAAGGTGGCAGGAGGCCTGCATGGATGAGCACAGAGCTCCTAACTGAACTCAGACATAAAACCAAAGTGTACAAGGGGTAGAAGCAGAGGCAGGTGACCCAGGAGGAGTATAGAGTTGCTGTCTGATCATGCAGGAATAGAGTTACGAATGCCAAGGCTGACCTGGAGTTGAATCTGGCAAGGGATGTGACATGCAACAAGAAGGGATTCTACAAGTACATAAATAACAAAAGAAAGAGTAGGGAAAATGTGAGCCTGCTGCTGTATGGGGCAGGACAACTGGTGACAAATGACATGGAAAAGGCTGAGGTACTCAATGCCTTCTTTGCCTCACTCTTTACCATTAAAATTGGCCTGAGACCAGAGGGAAAGTATGGAGCAAGGAAGACTTATCATCAGTGGAGGAGGACCAAATTAGGGACCACTTAAAAAAACTGGACATACATAAGGCCATGGGGACTGATGGGTTGCACCACCCACAAGTGCTGAGGGAGCTGGCTGATGTCATTGTGAGGCCACTGTCAACCATCTTTGAACAGTCATGGCAATTGGGAGAGGTTCCTGAAGACTTGAAGAGAGCAAATATCACTCCTATCTTCAAAAAGGGCAAGAAGGAAGATCCAGGGAATTACAGGCTGATCAACCTCACCTCAATCCCTGGGAAGGTGATGGAGAAAATCCTCCTGGAAAGCATTTCCAAAGACCTGAAAGACAAGAAGGTGATCAGTAGTCAGCATGGATTTATGAAGGGGAAATCATGCTTAACCAGCCTGATATCCTTCTACAATGAGGTGACTAGCTTGGTGGACAAGAGGAGAGCAGTGGATGTTGTTTACCTTGACTTCAGTAAAGCCTTTGATACTGTCTCCTATAACATCATCATAGACAAGCTGACAAAGTACAGGTTAGATAAGTGAATAGTGAGGTGGACTGAAAACTGTCTGAATGACCTGGTCCAGAAGTTTGTGATCAGTGGCACAAAGTCCAACTGGAAGCAAGCCACCAGTGGTGTACCCCAGGGATCAACACGGGGGCCAATGCTGTTCAACATCTTCATTAATGACCTGGATGATGGGACAGAGTCTGCCCTCAGCAAGTTTGCAGATGATAAAAAAACTGAGAGGAGTGGCTGATACACCACATGGTTTTGCTGCCTTACAGATAGACCTCAACAGGCTGTAGAAATAGGCAGAGAGGAATCTCATGAAGTTCAACAAGGGGAAATGCAAAGTCCTGCATCTGGGGAGGAATAACCCCAGGCACTGGTACATGCTGGGGGCCAACCAGCTGGAAAATAGCTTTGGCAAGAAGGACCCTGGGGTCCTGGTGGACAGCAAGCTGACCATGAGCTAGCAATGTGTCCACACGGCAAAGAAAGCTAACAGTATCCTGGGCTGCATTAGAAAGAGCATTGCCAGCAGGTCGAGGGAGGTGATCCTTCCCCTCTACTCAGCACTGGTGAAGCCACCTCTGGAGTGCTGGGTCCAGTTATGGGCTCCCCAGTAAAAAAGAGACATGGACTTACTGGAGAGAGTCCAGCGAAGGGCCACTAAGATGATGAAGGGACTGGAGCATCTTTCATATGAGGAGAGGCTGAGAGAGCTGGGGCTGTGCAGCCTGGAGAAGAGAAGAGAAGGGTCAGGGTGGATCTCATCAAGGTGTTGTAATCATCATCTCCATACCTGATGGGAATGAAACAAGACAAGGGAGTCAGGCTCTTCTCAGTAGTGCCCACTGACAGGAAAAAAGGCAATGGGTACAAATTAAAACATATGAAATTAAATCTTAACACAAGAAAACACTCTTTTTCTGTGAGGGCGATCAAACACTGGAGCAGATTGCCCAGAGAGGTTGTGGAGTCTCCATCCTTGGAGATATTCAAAGGGTGTCTGGACATGGTCATGGGCCATGGGGGTTGGACCAGATGACCTCCAGAAGTCCCTTCCAACCTCAACCATTCTGTGATTCTGTGAAGTCAAGCTATGGCTTGTCCCCTTCATATCTATGTTGTTTCTAACGTTGTTATTACTCTTTTTAGCTTTGTTTCCTGGGGCCTTTAACTGTTGCACGAATATTTCAGATGAAATTCCCAAAGGAATTCTCAGAAGAGTGGAGAGGTTTGAAATCCAGAAAGCTGATGGCCTGTGTCACCTAGAAGCTGTTATGTAAGAGATGTTTTGGGTGCTTCACTGTGAAAGGGGTACTGTCAAGTTAAAACCTATTAGGCACCATTTAAACAAGTAGAATCTTAGAATGCTAACACAAATTCAATGAAAAACAAGACTGTGTGTGATTTAAGAACTGTCTTTCCTTGTACTATTTAAACTTCTGACTGCTAAAACTGAATTTCCTTTTTGGTAATAATATTGATCGTTATTCAGCCTGCACTAACTTTGATGCTCTATTTTCAGAACTGAAGAAGGACTTACATATCTTAAGGCTTCTCTGTTTTTTTTCCAACTATTGATCCTCTACAAACCTTGCCTAAGCTCATTATATCAGCTTTACTTTTGTACATAAGCTATTTCTAATTAATTTTTTTTTTTGGCTGGTATAATATCACACTGTTTGGGTTAAACTGATAAATTTCAAAGAAATCCTGGACATTTTTTATTTCTAGACATTTGCATGATGATCATGACGATAATAATAATCAAGTGGTCTACTTATTTATTGGCAATAGAAATGTACTGTTTTGCACTGTGGTTCTCTTCAGACTCACTGAAGTAGTAAAGCTTTTTTCAGATTTTTGGAAGACAAGCATAATCATGTAAACCTTAGATCCTAACTTTTACCATATCTGAAACCAGACAAAAGGGATTAGACATAGTATAAAATATAATTTGATTAACCAATTCTAACTTTATGGTCTTCATATGTGAGTGATAAGTATGAAGTTGGGTTTTTTTACATTTTTTCTTTGAAACTGACAACCAATTTTTTCTCTGGCAGTCTCTACATAGAAGACAGAAAGTTATGTGTGAGCCCACGGATTAGAAAAGTTAAAACATGGATGAAGAAGAATAAGCACAAGATTCCCAGAAAAAAAGCTCATGGAAGAAAGCAGAGAAGAATCAAAATTATTAAAATAAAAGAAAAGAAACAGTAACATGATGAAGCAAGCTCCATGATGAAGATACCTGTGGCATACGGCACTGCAAACAAAGATACCAGACTTCATCAATGATGGATGATTGTAGCATTAAAATGACCTTTCAAATATCTATGTGCTAGAGAAAGCAGTGGCAGAAAACATCACCTGTATGCAAGAATGATGCTGGTCAGATTACCAGCCAAATTACAAGGTGTTCCTGACAATGTCTTGTAGCAAGTGCTCTGCCATACCTCCTAGTTCTACTGGTAGATTTAAATCCTCCTCAATCCCACCCTGCTTTCATGGCTACCTCCCCTGTGATTTCTATTTTAACATGCCAGTATGCAGTTCCTTCTCATTGCTCCATTTTTCAAGGCCCATTCTTGGTCCCTATTCTTTCCTGTTTGCAATCATCTTTGTGCTGTTGCCCATTTTGTTTCTACTCTTCCAGTCATGAATCTGTGGGTTTTTTTCTTATGTTATTTTACAGATACCTTTCCAGATACTAGTTCAGTTTAAGTTGGCCAAAACCACATATCTTTTACCTATTCCAAACAATCTCTGCTCCCAACTGTTATTATCACGAAATATAATTTCAGTGTGTCCTGGTTCTGGCTGGGACAGAGTTAACTTCCTTCCCAGTAGCTTGGGGGTGTGCTGTGTTTTGGGTTTGGTGTGAAAGGAGCGTTGATGGCCCATTGATGCTTTGGCTGTTGCTGGGTGGTGCTTGCACCGGGAGTGGGGAGCACAGCCGGGGTGGTGGACCCAGCTGGCCAATGGGGTATTCTATACCATGTGACATCATGCTCAGTATAAAAACCAGGTGTGTGTGTGGGGTCACCCCCCGGGTTTGGGACACGCGGTCCGCGAGCAGTTGCGTTGTGCATTGCCTGCTTTGTGTATTCTGTTATTGTTGTTGTTCTCATTGTTATTATTACTGTTCTACTTCGTTTTATTTCAATTATTAAACTGTTTTTATCTCAACCCGGGAGCTTTCCTACTTGTGCCCTCCCGATTTTCTCCCCCATCCCACCGGAGGAGGGGGGTGATCGAGCGGCTGCGTGGAGTTTATTTTTGCTGGCTGGGGTTAAACCACGACACAGTGATAATAACCGAGCCTGTTCATCGGGCTCAAAGTGTGGCAGCCAAAGCTATGCAATAAAATAATCTCTATTGCTTTTGTTCATTCAATCCCCTCTTCAAATCCTTCAGCTGGGTCCTTCCTACCCTCTTTGCTGAATTTCTCGTAATTAGCATTGAGGATTGCATGTGTCTGTCAAGGCCTTTCTTTGAAGACTAATGATGATGCCAGTCTGGCTACTCACTCCATAGCCTCCCTCCCACTGCATGGCACTGCCTTCTCCCGTGTGGCACAGTCTCCAATTCCCTCCCTCCTTCCTTGGAAACTTCAAACTAATTTAATATTTCCACAAAGCCACCTCAGTCAAAGGCACTTTTCCTCAGAGACACATACATGGAAAGCAGCACATGAGGGAAAAGAGAGGTCTTAAAAAGAGTAAGTGCCATAGAATGCACACTTAAAATATTTACCTAATGAGCCAAAAATACTTAATATAGCAGCATAATTCTGTTCTTCCTTCTCTTCCCCTACTAATTACTTTTTGTTTTCATTCACTACATTTGACTTAAATTAGCTCCTCAGAGTTGTCTCTTGTATTTGTTTTGTAATTCTTATGTCTAACCACATACTGCAAACATGGGAGAAAGCATGGCAGATGACAGTAGACAGAAGCAGCTGCTGATAGGTTCCCTAAATAAAATAAAGATGAACATCTGTAGCAAGGTCACTAGAGAATAGGTAGCATACTCCCACAGATGCATATATGATGAAAGAAACTGACTCCTTCCAAAATAGATAAAACAAGAAACATAATTATCATCTCTGATGAGCCAACAGCCTCCTAACAGGGATGAGGCAACTCATCTAACTCTTCTTCCAGTTTCTAGGGAATATTGTGTGCACCACGTACATTTGGCATAGCTCCATCCTCTGCTTGCTAAAATGACATGTAGAAAGCGTTCTGCCAGGAGCAGGAGTCAGGATTGTTCTCTCTGACTCTGAACATGCACAGAAACTCTTCCTCCTGAACACCTTGTACAGCACACTGGGGAGGCAGAGGATGTGACCCTGGCTGATGCAAGCTGAAATGGCAAACACATTTCATTTGCATTCTGATGCTGCACTGCCTGAACACCACACAGATATAGTGAATGTGTATTAGATGGAATACACATTGCTTGAGGGTAGGAAGGCTCTGCAGAGGGACCTGGACAGGCTGGATCGATGGGCTGAGGCCAACTGTATGAGGTTCAACAAGGCCAAGTGCCGGGTCCTGCACTTGGGTCATAACAATCCCATGCAATGCTACAGGCTTGGGGAAGAGTGGCTGGAAAGCTGCCTGGCAGAAAAGGACCTGGGGGTGTTGGTCAACAGCCGGCTGAATATGAGCCGGCAGTGTGCCCAGGTGGCCAAGAAGGCCAACGGCATCCTGGCCTGTATCAGAAATAGTGTGGCCAGCAGGACTAGGGAGGTGATTGTCCCTTTGTACTTGGCACTGGTGAGGTCGCACCTCGAATACTGTGTTCCGTTTTGGGCCCCTCACTACAAGAAAGACATTGAGGTGCTGGAGCGTGTCCAAAGAAGAGCAATGAAGCTGGTGAAGGGTCTAGAGCACAAGTCTTATGAGGAGCGGCTGAGGGAACTGGGACTGTTTAGTCTGGAGAAGAGGAGGCTGAGGGGAGACCTCATCGCGCTCTACAACTACCTGAAAGGAGGTTGTAGCGAGGTGGGTGTTGGTCTCTTCTGCCAAGTAGCAAGTGATAGGACGAGAGGAAATGGCCTCAAGTTGCGCCAGGGGAGGTTTAGATTGGATATTAGGAAAAATTTCTTCACCGAAAGGGTTATCAAGCATTGGAACAGGCTGCCCAGGGAAGTGGTTGAGTCACCATCCCTGGAAGTATTTGAAAGACATGTAGATGTGGCGCTTAGGGACATGGTTTAGTGGTGGACTTGGCAGTGTTAGGTTAATGGTTGGACTCAATGATCTTAAGGGTCTTTTCCAACCTTAATGATTCTATGATTCTATGATTCTGTGAATCCAATCCTCATGGGCCTGGGTCAGCAGAGCACCAAGAACGCTAAATTGCTGAAATATATTACACTATGGTATCAGTATCTTACTGTTTCTTTTTATTTTCTTCCTCATGTTCTGCTAATGATTCCAGATTTTACCTTCATGCTTCCCTCTTGAGTCATAGATTTCTAGGTGGGTTTATGATGACATCTCAGCTCCTCATAGCTTTCCCATCAACGCAACCAATGCTCTTTTGAGTGTATTGAGTTGTCGTGGTTTAATCTGGCAGGCAGCCAAATACCACGCAGCCGCTCACTCACTCCCCTCCACCCCCCCAGTGGGACGGGGAGAGAATCGGAAGGGTAAGAGTGAGAAAAACTCGTGGGCTGAGATAAAGACAGTTTAATAGAACAGAAAAGGGAAAATAATAATAATAATAATGATAGAATATACAAAATGAGTGATGCACAATGCAATTGCTCACCACCCGCGCTGACCGATAACCAAGTAGCAATTGGTACTTCCTGGATCACGCCTACCGTTCATATACTGAGCATGACGTCACATGGGATGGAATACCCCATTAGCCAGCTGGGCTGGCTGTCCTGATTATGTTCCCTCCCATCTTGTGTACCTAGCTCAGTCAGTAGGCACGGGAGCTGTCCTTGGACTAGGAGGGCACTTAGCAACAACTGAAAACATCAGTGTGTTATCAACATTCTCCTCATACTAAATCCAAAACACAGCACTAGGAAGAAATTTAACCCTATCCCAGCCAAAACCAGGACATGAGTGTACCCTAAGTATTGAGTAAAGTATGGCATGTACCCTAATTTCCATGCCTGTTCTATCAGAGATATTCAGCATTTCACAGGATTAGAGCTATGCAACTAACTTTCCAGGCTGACGCAGGCATGTCTGAGGCTCCTGTGAACCATCTGACTGTTTCACTTACAGAATCATTAAATATTCCCACATGGTAGAGGCAAGTCAGGAAAGTTTGGAAGACTGGAGAAAGAAGGGAGCAAAGTCAAGCTGACAGTAAAGATAAGAAAAAGTGAAACTGTGGCTCTAGATGAGACCACAGCAGCACTGCCATCAAGAGTAGGAACTCTTGGATACTCAGTCTGTTATGGGAAGAGAAGTCCCTGTTGGTTTAGGCACGGGCTGCTGGGAAGCTCCATACAATCCTGGCTTGCAGACCTGTCCTCTGCTGGTTGTAAGAATGCAGCACAGCTCACTCATTTCTCCCTCTGGTTTGGAGAACAGTATCTGCTTCCTAGTGGTGACCTCTTTTTGTACTGTCAGCTTTTCTGGCCCCCAAATCCTAGATTCTTGGGTGATCAAAAATTACTGCTTTGCATTTGAAATTATGACACTGCTGCATTTCCTCCTCTTATGCATATTGTATAAAAGCAGCAAAGTGTGATCTAAATGCATTTTTGTAGTTTTTAATAACTGGAATTGTTACAATATCACAAATATTTTAAGACCCAGCCAGATCTGCAACTCAAATACTATTGAAATATTTGCATTTACTGGACCTACTTTAAAAGACAGGCTTTGATAGGTTTGTTTATATCTCCCAGTTATTCAGAGTGTGTGTTATCTCATATTAGGTTCTCTTGGATTCAGTAGATCAAATTGAGAAATTATGAGAAGATAGAAGCCATCTCCCAGCTGCCAAGTGTGTTTCAAGTTTGGGTTCCTGTGCATTCTTTTGGGAACTGAATTAGAAATAACTTCTACTAGTCATTCAATCTAAAAAACTTTCTTCCTCAATATTGGTATATGAAGTATCAAAACAGCACTTGAAAGATCTACTGTCTGGTACAGTTTGTCCTGGTTTCGGCTGGGCTAGAGTTAATTTTCTTCCTGGTAGCTGGTATAGTGCTGTGTTTTGGATTTAGTATGAGAAGAATGTTGATAACACACTGATGTTTTAGTTGTTGCTGGGTAGTGCTTATGGTAGTCAAGGACTTTTCAGCTTCCCATGCTCTGCCAGGTGTGCAAGAAGCTGGGAGGGGGCACAGCCAAGACAGCTGACCCAAGCTGGCCAAAGGGGTATTCCATGCCATATGACGTCATGCTCAGCATATAAACTGGGGGGAGTTGGTCGGGGGGCAGCAATTGCTGCTCGGTGTCTGGCTGGGCGTCGGTCAGCGCGTGGTGAGTGGTTTGCATCACTTGTTTTTCCTGGGGTTTGTTCCTCTCGTTTTCCTTTTCGTTACAAATATTATTATTGTTGTTGTTATTATTATTATTATTAATTTTATTTCAATTATTAAACTGTTCTTAACTCAACCCACGAGTTTTCTTACTTTTGCTCTTCCGATTTTCTCCCCCATCCCACCGGGGATGGTGGGGAGGGTGAGGGAGCGGCTGTGTGGTACTTGGTTGCTGGCTAGGGTTAAACCACGACAGTCCTTTTTGGCACCCAACGTGGGGCCCGAAGGGTTGAGATAATGACAGATCTGACCAGAGCATGTTAAAATAAATTTGTTATAAGCATTCATTATATTAGTTTAATAGTCATTGGTCACAGTGTTGGTTTATTTGTTCGCATGGTTGTATTCTGTAAATCCTTACTTGCAGTATGTATTCCCTGCGGGGCTGTTTATCACTTCTGGGAGATGGGTCAGGATTATCTCTTTGCTGTACTGTGTAACATCGGCTTATGATACGATAATATTACTGGTAAAAAAACTAATTTGGTATTTGCATTTGGTATTGCTGTCATCTCCGTACCTCAGGCTCCATCTCTCGGAAATTATTAATAATGACACTCTTCACCTTTTCTCGGAGAACCAACCTATGGAGAAGACAGAGGGGGATGCTTTCCCCTGTTCTTTCACCTTCTCTTTCTCCTTCAGGCTAGTTACACCAGCTCTTGAGAATTTTGAATATCCTTAGGATGTTCAAGCCAGCATGTTCCTATTGCTATGTCTCCTGAATGTGTTTCAGGTCTTGTTTAGAGTTAAACAACTATTTAAAAAAATCACCCAGAGATCTGCCCCGAGTCTGGATGGTCATGGATGGCACAGCATGTGGGAGAATATGGGCAGGTACTTAGAGAACTTCTAACATCCAGTGGTCTGGAACTTCACTCCCGAAAAACTACAGGATCCAGATGAAGTGATAGAATGCTTGAAAAAAAAATGCCGTAGTTATTCCAAAGAGGCACAACTTATAGCACTGTGCTGGGCTAGTATCTACCAAACACTGCTCGGTATTATGCAACACCCTCACACAGGGCCTTCACGAGGAGAGGAGGAGGAAGAGGCAGAACCCATAAACGAGACGGAAACCACCCGATCCCTATCCCTGAGCTGCGAGATATGCGAAAAGATTTCAGTCGTCATCCAGGCGAGCACATTGTCACCTGGCTGCTCCGATGCTGGGATAACGGGGCCAGTAGCCTGGAATTAGAGGGTAGGGAAGCCAAGCAGCTGGGACCCCTTTCTAGGGAAGGGGGCATTGACAAAGCAATTGGACAAGGGGCACAAGCCCTCAGCCTCTGGAGGCAACTCCTGTCAGGCGTGAAGGAAAGGTATCCCTTCAAGGAAGATGTTATATGTCACCCAGGCAAGTGGACCACCATGGAGAGAGGTATCCAGTACCTGAGGGAATTAGCCGTGCTGGAGGTGATTTATGATGACCTGAACAACGAGCAGTTATCCAGAGACCCAGATGAAGTCAAATGCACCCGACCCATGTGGCGGAAGTTTGTACGGAGCGCACGAGCATTGCATGCAAAGTCATTGGCAATAATGACCTAGAAAGATTAAGACACACCAATGGTGGGTGAATTGGCTGGCCGAGTCTGGGAACACGAAGAAAGTCTCTCTTCCTCCCTTGTTTTGACTGTGGAGAAACTGTCCCGGGAGTTCCAGCAATTCAAAGAGGATATGTCCTCTCCACTTGTATGGACCAGTATCTCAGCTATTAGGAGTCAGCGTTCCTCTGCTCAAGAGAGAGGATATAGAAGGTACACACCCCGGGGCACCCTATGGTTTTACCTGTGTGACCACGGAGAGGACATGAGGCAGTGGGATGGAAAACCTACCTCGACCCTAGAGGTACGGGTACGTGAGTTGCAAGGACAAACAATCACAAAAGGGGTTCCATCCAGGAAAATTGCTGCTCTAGTCTCCAGTGAGCAGATCCCCAGACAGAGCAGAAGGGCTGATCTCACTTCCGATATTAATGAAGGAACTCCTGACTCGTATTTAAAAGAAGTGAGTAACGAATACGATGACCAGAACTAGAGGGGCCCTGCCTCCGGCCAGGTGGAGGAAAGGACAACCAGGTTTACTGGACTGTGTGGATTGGATGGCCTGGCACATCAGACCCACAGGAGTATAAGGCTCTCGTAGACACTGGTGCACAGTGTACCCTGATGCCAGCAAGCTATAAAGGCGCAGAACCCATTTGTATTTCTGGAGTGACAGGGGGATCCCAACAGTGTCGTGGTTTAATCTGGCAGGCAGCCAAATACCACACAGCCACTCACTCACTCCCCCCACCCCCCCAGTGGGACAAGGAGAGAATCGGAAGGGTAAGAGTGAGAAAAACTCGTGGCTTGAAATAAAGACAGTTTAATAGAACAGAAAAGAGAAAATAATAATAATAAATAGTGATAGAATATACAAAATGAGTGATGCACAATGCAATTGCTCACCACCCGCGCTGACCGATAACCAAGTAGTGATCGCTACTTCCTGGATCACGCCTACCGTTCATATACTGAGCATGACATCACATGGTATGGAATACCCCATTAGCCAGCTGGGCTGGCTGTCCTGATTATGTTCCCTCCCATCTTGTGTACCTAGCTCAGTCAGTAGGCATGGGAGCTGTCCTTGGACTAGGAGGGCACTTAGCAACAACTGAAAACATCAGTGTGTTATCAACATTCTTCACACACTAAATCCAAAACACAGCACTAGGAAGAAATTTAACCCTATCCCAGCCGAAACCAGGACATTTGCTTGTGTATGTGAATTGGTGGCTGTTGACAGAGGCCACAAAAGCTAACTGTATTGGAGGCCGAAGTGAGCCTAACTGGGAATGAGTGGCAGAAGCACCCCATTGTGACTGGCCCAGAGGCTCCGTGCATCCTTGGCATAGACTACCTCAGGAGAGGGTATTTCAAGGACCCAAAAGGGTACCGGTGGGCTTTTGGTATAGCTGCCCTGGAGTCAGAGGAAATTAAACAGCTGTCCACCTTGCCCGGTCTCTCGGAGGACCCTTCTGTCATGGGATTGCTGACGGTAGAGGAACAACAGGTACCAATCGCTACCACAACGGTGCACCGGTGGCAATATCGCACCAACCGAGACTCCCTGCTTCCCATCCATAAGTTGATTTGTAGACTGGAGAGCCAAGGAGTGATCAGCAAGACTCGCTCACCCTTTAGCAGTCCCATATGGCCAGTGCGGAAGTCCAATGGAGAGTGGAGACTAACAGTAGACTACCGTGGCCTGAACGAAGTCACGCCACCACTGAGTGCTGCCGTGCCGGACATGCTAGAACTCCAATACGAACTGGAGTCAAAGGCAGCCAAGTGGTATGCCACAAATGATATCGCTAATGCGTTTTTCTCCATCCCTTTGGCAGCAGAGTGCAGGCCACAGTTTGCTTTCACTTGGAGGGGCGTCCAGTACACCTGGAACCGACTGCCCCAGGGGTGGAAACACAGCCCTACCATTTGCCATGGACTGATCCACAACGCACTGGAACAGGGTGAGGCTCCAGAACACCTGCAGTACATTGATGACATCATTGTATGGGGCAGCACAGCAGAAGAAGTTTTTGAGAAAGGGGAGAGAATAGTCCAAATCCTTCTGAAGGCGGGTTTTGCCATAAAACAAAGTAAGGTCAAGGGACCTGCACAGGAGATCCAGTTTTTAGGAATAAAATGGCAAGATGGACGTCGTCAGATCCCAATGGATGTGATCAACAAAATAACAGCCATGTCCCCACCAGCTAGCAAAAAGGAAACACAAGCTTTCTTAGGCGTTGTGGGCTTTTGGAGAATGCATATTCCAAATGAGAGTCAGATTGTACGCCCTCTGTATCACGTGACCAGGAAGAAGAACGATTTCAAATGGGGCCCTGAGCAACAAGCCTTTGAACAAATTAAACAGGAGATAGTTCAGGCAGTAGCCCTTGGGCCAGCCCGGGCAGGACAAGATCTGAAGAATGTGCTCTACACCGCAGCCGGGGAGAATGGGGAGAATGGCCCTACCTTGAGCCTCTGGCAGAAAGCACCAGGGGAGACTCGAGGTCGACCCTTAGGGTTCTGGAGTCGGGGATACAGAGGATCCGAGGCCCGCTACACTCCAACTGAGAAAGAGATATTGGCAGCATATGAAGGGGTTCAAGCTGCTTCGGACGTGGTTGGTACTGAAGCACAGCTCCTCCTGGCACCCCGACTGCCGGTGCTGGGCTGGATGTTCAAAGGGAGGGTCCCCTCTACACATCATGCAACCGATGCTACGTGGAGTAAGTGGGTCGCGCTGATCACACAACGGGCCCGAATAGTAAGCCCCAGTCGCCCAGGAATCTTGGAAGTGATCACAAACTGTCCAGAAGGCAAAGATTTTGGAATATCCCCAGAGGAGGAGGTGACGCGTGCTGAAGAGGCCTCAGAAAATGAGAAGCAATATGCCCTGTTCGCTGATGGGTCCTGTTGTCTTGTGGGAAAGCATCAGAGGTGGAAAGCTGCTGTATGGAGTCCTATACATGACATAGATGCTATAGGATAAGGGGTGAATAGTGTCCTGGTTTCGGCTGGGATAGAGTTAATTTTCTTCCTGGTAGCTGGTATAGTGCTGTGTTTTGGATTTAGTATGAGAAGAATGTTGATAACACACTGATGTTTTAGTTGTTGCTGGGTAGTGCTTATAGTAGTCAAGGACTTTTCAGCTTCCCATGCTCTGCCAGGTGCACACAAAGCTGGGAGGGAGCATAGCCAAGACAGCTGACCCAAACTGGCCAAAGGGGTATTCCATACCATATGATGTCATGCTCAGTATATAAACTGGGGGGAGTTTGCCGGGGGGCAGCAATCGCTGCTCGGGGTCTGGCTGGGTGTCGGTCAGCGCGTGGTGAGTGGTTGCATCATTTGTTTTTCCTGTGTTTTGTTCGTCTTTCTCTCTCCTTCTCTCTCATTGTTTTCCTTTTCATTACATCATCATCATCATCATCATTATTATTATTATATTTTATTTCAATTATTATACTGTCTTTATCTCAACCCACGAGTTTTCTTACTTTTGCTCTTCCGATTTTCTCCCCCATCCCACTGGGGATGGCGGGAAGAGTGAGTGAGCGGCTGTGTGGTACTTGATTGCCGACTGGGGTTAAACCACGACAGTCTCATTTATCCCTAAATGCTGACACAAAAAATATGTAAAAGAAAAACCTTCCAGTTTCCAAACCTTCACTTAGGTGACCTCACGCTCTCTGTACCTGAACATTATTTTTGACCTTTGCTATTTTGTACTTGGCAACAAAATAAAATCAATATTTTTTTCAGTAAAGTCATCTCAACATCTTATTTTGTGGAAGAGATTATTACGGCACATGACACTGTTTTCCCTGAAAATGCTGACTAAAGGTCTTTTTTCAGTGGGTTTAGGCACCTAAAGATGTAGTTGGCTGCATCTGAAAACCCCAGTGAGTATTTTAGTGACTTAGAAGCCTAGCTCCCATTGAATTCAGTCCAAATTAGGCCTGGAATTCCTTTAATATTCTTGAAAATTCCAATAAATTCACTCTTAAACAGTTTTAAGAAACAGCTTTAATCATCTGGCTGTTTCATTTATTTTAAGAGATATTAACCTAATATGACAGTCTCTATCTCTCTAGGAGGCTTTAGAAAAAAATGTCCCAGATAGGATTGCTTAAGAATTACTAAACAGAAGCAAAAAACCTGTTAGGTCTACTGAGATAAAGCCAGTGCCCTAAATTTGATACAGTGGCTTAAAACTAGAAGTAAAGGTGAGTCATCGGACCACAAACATTTTTCTTTCAAAACAGTACTGGATTAGGAGATCCCACCCACTTTTACAGAAGTGAAAAATGGTGAGACTCAAATTCAAACTCCTCTTTTATCAAAACAGACTCAAACAATGAATGGATTTTAACAGAGGAAGAGGAAGTGTGTTTGTCCTCTCACTAGCAGCATCTGAGCATGTTTTTGCTCCAAGGTTATTCAGAGTTATTCTGAGTTTCTTTGGTAATACCATCTTTAGTAAATGGACCTCTCTCTCAGGTTTCCAGTTCTAATGTTACTGAGGTGCAGCATTCATTTTGGTACACTAGTCCAAATTACCAAATACAGTCTCGATTGAAAATCTCACTGGACAGATTGGTTAAGCTCTAGAGCCATGAAAGGAAAATGACCTGCATTTTCACGAGCTGGGCTGGAAATAGTGGCAATCGCATGTCTGGAGCATAATTTGGTTAGAGGACTGTAATTAATTACCTAAGAGGTTTGGAACAAGATCCACCAACAACTTTAATGTTATTATTGCAATCTTTCTGAGAAATCCATATAAAGCAATTGTCAATTCTATCACAATAGCAGTATAGGCAGATCCTGTCTTGTGAAGAAATAATAGTAATTTTTATAAGTATTCCCTTGCAATACACTCAGTGACAGGAAAAGCAGATAGGAGCCTCATAAAGCTGAAGAAAAGGAATAACGCTCTTGACAACAATTATAAAATAAATTGTACTGATTAATAAGAAAAAGTAGTAAATCTTAGGCTATAAAGAATTAGTCATTGAACTAGTCTGCAAGAGGAGGACATCTGGACTTGATGTAAGCTTAAATTAGTATTTGGATCCAGAAACATCCTTAGGAGACAAATACATTGCTTTTATAACAGTGTAGATTAGATACCTGGTCTCTGAATTTAACTTCAGATAATTATTAAAAAAATAGGACTGCATTGTACCTTTAACCTCAGTTTTAAAATTCTCAAAATCCAGCAACTGTTATATTTTACCTTTTAGCTTTCCTTCATCATCTGCAGGGTGTAATCTTTAAATGCGCTTTGGTACAGGCACAATAGGAGAACGTGGTTATAGTTCTATTGGCTATAGGTGGTTAATTTGGTGGGTTTTTTTTTTTGCAAATACATGATTTTAAATTAATAACAATGATTTCATGCATGTCTATGTCATACTATCTTCTACAACACAGTTAATGTCAAAGACTGTGGGAAGTCATTCATCATCTTGTACCATGGAAAAGAAAGCAATAATATGGATCGTCTCCCCAAGCTAATCTTAGTCATTTTGGCACCTTTTTTGATCAGATCTGTGAAGATATAATAAAAATCCGAAGATTGCTATTTACATATATTGTTGACTACACACCAAAAAACAATTGCAAAAAACAATTCTGCCTTTACCATTTTGAAAGAAAATACAACATTTATCAGAAAAAAAAACACCCAACCATGTAAGTACAGGGTTACAGGCGAGCACATTTAAGCTGTCAGGGAGCAGCAAGGGCAGGCTGCTCTGCAAGGGAGGGTGAGCCAGAACGTGACAACAAGGCAGGCAGGGCAGTGACCTTGCTGACAAGGGCACACTCTCACAGTGCCCAAACAAAAAAGCAGAGCAGGGCCAGTGATGGCAAGCAGGGTCAGCCACGAGTCCAGATTTTTGGACAAGTCTGTAGTGATGAGGCAGGTCGGAGATGAAGTTGGGAAGTCAGTGGCTCAGGATCAGCAAGGGATGTAGCCAGGCACAGGCACATCTGCGGCGCCGCTCAGGCAAGGGCCCAAGTTTGAACACAGCTCCCAAGTGAAGGGGAAGAGGCCACCGAGGAGGCTTCTCACAGCTCCTTGTCACACAGCTCTTTTCACTGCAGCCCCATCCCAGGCTACTTGAGCGCGTTGTATCGGAGCCGGCCTTGCGCACAGGCAGCTAAGACCCCAGGGAGTGGGCAAGGGGTTGCAAAGTCTCAGGGTGCACTCGCAGCCCTAACATAAGCTCCTGCAAATTCAATGAGCATCTTCCTGAGCATCTGTTCTTCTCTAAAGCCAGAACAGTCAAAGTACCCTGATGTGAGGAAACATTATGCCACCAAACTATATAATGAGAGGCTGGCATTAGGAACCCATTTTGAAGTCTAGAACAAGGACACAGTTATGGGTTTGGGGTTTTTTTGTGTTGTTTGTTTTTTTTTTTGTGGTAGGAAGGGAAAAGAAGAAGGAATTGAAGTTTAGATTCCCAGAGCAAAGTTCAATTTTTCTAACAAGTCATCTGTTTGGTCTGTAGGCACAGAAGATATGGTGTGTTTACATGATGTAACTATGCCATGGCCTATTGAGTTTGCATTTTGTCAATGTGTTTTTTCAGAATTACAAATGGAACTAGCTTGTACAGACTGGTGTAAGCTTATTAGAAGACTGCAGGGTAACACGCGCAAACAAAACTTCTCTCAATTTCTCAGTAGTATTTCTCAATCCTTGCACTACAAAGAGTTATACGACAAATCTGTGATTTTACATGACGATAGCAGAACGGTTACAAGTTCAAAACAGATTGAACAAACAGGGTAGGAGTTGAGACTTTCAATGAGAGTTTTTCCCTTTCTTTTGCATTATTTTTACCTGCCCCTAAGATGGTGGAAATAACCTGGTTGTAATGCCCTGATACTGTGTGAGGTGAGCAAGGTGTTGTCTTCTGCTAGCTGTAGCAATCAGATGTCACAGAACCTGACACCAGTTGCTAAGGGAGTATATTTCTTTGACTTGAGTGGTGTTTTACAACCAAATTATCCAGGCTTTAAAATTTGCGTGTGAATTTATCGAGCAGTTTCCCGTCTGCAACAAACATTTGTACTCCCAGTACCGGCAGGAAGGAATCCTCTGGGGATGCTCTGGAACCTGTGCAGCAATGGATTAGCTGGATATAAATCATCATAGGGCCTAAGGGCTACAGAGGTTTGCATGTGAAACCCATACATTATCTAATTGTGAATTTGCCAAATAACAATAATGCCATGAGATATGGCTTGGCACACTGTGAATTTAACAAGCTGGGAAGAGACTGTTACGGGAGGATTCGGGGCAGGTAGGGCAGGACATCACATCCTCCATGAAGCAATTTCGTTGGCAGAGCCCCCGTGCATGCCCCGAGTGCCTCATCCTCGCCCACCAAGGGGAAGGACGGAGGGTAGGTTTTACAGGCGAGGGAGATGTCACAGGCTGCCGCACCGGGTGGCACCGGGCGCCCTGCCCGCCCCGGCCTGCGCCTCACGGCCTCGGCACCCCCACCAGCCCCACTGCTCCTCTCAGCCCGCCGTTGCTGCCTCCCAGCCCCTCACCCGCGGCCCTCCGCGCCCGGCCCCAGTCCCGGACAGCGCTGGGGCCCCCGAGCCGGGGCCGAGGCGACACGACGGGCGGCTCTCGCCGGGGCCGGGCGGGCCTCGCCTCCCGTTGCCGGGCAACCGCCTCCTCGCCTCGCTGGGGACCGGCAGCCGTCCTACTCTCATCCGCGGTCAGCAGCGCGCTCCCATTGGCTGCCCCCGCGCTGCGCTCGGCTCCCATTGAGCGCCCACCGCCTCTGCCGCGTCCTCATTGGCGCACTGCCCTCTGGCCACGCTGCGTCACTTTCTCACACCATTCCCCCCGCCTTCTCAGCCAGCTGCGGGCCCGCCGGCGGGCGGGACCTGGGCGGTGTCATCTGTGATTGGCCGGGGGAGCTGCCGCTCAGGGTGCTGTCCGGAGCCCGGGCGGTGGGGCTGTCTAAAGGCGCCGCGCGCCAGCGCACTATGTTTTCTCTTCGTGCATGCGAGCAAAGGTGTGGGGTGGTGAGCGACACCGGGAACTATCGCCTCGGATAGGTGAGGGCAGCTCGGTCCCCAGAGGCCCTTGGGCCGGGTGGCGTCCCCTGCCTCTCCTCGCAGCGGCGGGGTGCCGAGGCTGCGGCACCGCGTGGAGCTGGAGCTGTCCGCGGGGCGTGGGGATAGGTCGGCATAGCTGGGAGCGGTGTTTTCGGTGGATGTAAGTGCGTTTGAAGTAGTGTCTGCAGTGCAGCAAGAGGAGGGAAAAAAAAGAAAAAAGGAAGAAGAAAAAAAAAAAAAGCGTTTCTGAGTGTCACTTAAGGTAGGTGTCAGCCTGCAGACCGCGCTGGGCGCTGCCCGGAGCATCATCGAGCAGCGCCCGTGGCGCGGCCGCTGTGTGCGGCGCTGCTCTCACCCGGTGTAGCTGGCGAAGTAAAATGCATCGTGAAAGATCCCGTAGCCCCGGTGTTGGAGGACCCTGGGTGCTGTCTCGCGTGCTGCCCGCCCCCGAAAGAAGCACCCCGGCTGAGTGAAGCTGTGGTGGGCGCGTCCCTGCCGCTGCCCCGCGCAACGAGGCTCCGCGGGTTGTTGTTGCAGGGCTCCTCCGGGCTCTTCCCCCGCCTGCGGAGTCCCCAAAGAAGCCTGAAAGCGACGGCGCCCTAGATGTGTCCCTTAATCGTCTCTGTGTCGCGACAGAGGCTCCCACCCAAGCTGGAGGCTACCCCCCTCCTCGCGCAGGGCAAAGGCAGCCTGGTGCTGCCCCCAGGAATGCCATTGCTTTCTTTCGTAATAGCATTTGTTGCACAGGTGTGGGCTTCCTGCCAGCCCACCCGTGTTGCTAACGGAGTCTTGGTCTCGGATGTGCTCGGGGCTAAACCCGGGGGGAGGGTGCCTCGGATCCCTGCGGCACGCTGACCCCCGCGGGGAGAGACGCTTCAGATAGATCTTTATGAATGAATTCAAGATACTGTCTTCTGCAGTTTGGTGGGTTTTTTACGCTGTTTGCTTGTTTCTCACTTAGTCTCATTCTTTTGGCTCAGAGGTGAGCGGGGGACGTGGTGATGTTCGTGCATGGTCCATGCCGTGGCGAGTCGCAGCAATCCGGGTAAAAGCAGTGACCTCTCGTGGCGTGACAAGTGTTTTGCGTGTACTTGCACTCGATACCTATAAACCTTTTAGCTGTGTGGGAATAACTAGATTTATTTAAATGATGTTCTAACTGAAGCTACCAGATCATCACTGTTTAACTTCTGAAAAACGCCTGAAGTAGCTTTGCTTTCATGAGCAAAGTCTGTTCTACAAGTCCTCTAGAAATAAAAAGCCAAAGGGAATTACCAAATGTATTACTTGTAGCAAACAGGCTTCGGTTTTATTTTCTAACTTTCAGTCAAGTGTTTTGTATGAATTAAAAACTTAATTAGGAAACAATGAAGTCAAATTATTGACAGAATATTCTCAAATTATTAATAAAGTCAATGAAAGCCAGCAGTTGTTGTGGGAGAACGTATTTCTGGTATCTGGAAGCACTAGCAGAAAGTAGTGGCTGTTTTATTGCTGCTCATCGTTCCCTACAGAATCTTAAGGGGACGCAAAACAAAGCAGGCTTCTCATTCTTTATATTAAAGCATTTTGGATTCTCAGTGTTTTAAAAGAAATAGTACTTTTGAGTACTCTTTCATTTTCAGTAAAAACTCAGCGATGGGATTTTGTTTGCAGTTTGACCAAGAGGACAAAAGGCTGTTTGTTTTGCGTCAAGTAAACAATTTTTTTCCACGTAATGACCAACTGACTTAAGATGTCATATGTCCCATTTTCTTAAGTGATCAGAGCAAGCTTATAAAGCAATGTTTTTCGTTGCGGTATAACCTGATAGCCCTGACTGCTGCTATATTAGGTGTATTTGAGCCATGCGAATACAATAGAAAGTCTCCCTTTAGTTGTCTTCTGCAAAAAGTTTTCTGATGAGAACTGCATCAAGTAGTATGGAATTAAATGCCAGCTTTGATCTCAAAGTTCTGTAATGAACAAGCACAGAGCAGAGTGTTTTCCTCAGCCCTCACCAATAATGCAAATCCTTTTGGCATACTGAATTTCCTAATAATTCACTGCCTGGTTAAAAACTACTTATTTTCTATGGCTGCTACAGGTCAAGTCCATTATGTGCTGTCATGCATTGTCTTTTAGTATATAACTTAATTAAAATTAAGCATCTGAGAGTCTCTGTAGCCTCTAACTTTAATCTTTCAGGCTCTTGGAGCAGAACCAAGCTCTGCTATGGGTAGAAGGCTCAGCCTCAGGGTGGCTGCCAGACACCATGCTGAGTTGGGACCTGCCTGAAGTCTGCTGGCAGCTGTCTGTATTTCCTTTTTGTCCCCTTTTAAAGAAAGGAGGTGTTTTATGCCACAAAGAGGGCTGGACCCCAAAGTCCTTTTCCCAGCTGGGACCTTGGGAATCTTACTGTCAGTAGTATGTCTGCATTCATACAGAGCAGGAAACCACTCTCGTTCTCCTCTTCAGTGCCTGTGCAGATTTGGGGTAAAATGCAGCTCAGTGCTGCTCCTTGTCCCCAGGAGGTGTGTAACTTGTTAGTTGTGCTGCTGAGAGGGGATGTGAACTTGCCCTGGCAGCTCCTGGGGGTTCTCCAGGCCACTGTGCTCCCTTCCCTGGCTGTGGCTTCAGGAAAGCTGTGACTGCCACTCCGTTTCTCACAGTGTAAGCCTGCTGCTGTGCCATGACAAATCCTTAATCCTGCCCACCAGGGTCAGCTTCCTGGAGGCAGATGTTATTCTGTCTTCCTTGCTTTTTTTTTTTTTTTTTTGGTCCAGCTAGTTTAAAAAGAGCGATGGTACTGCTTGCCCTTACTGCCATGGCTTAGGTGTGCAAAAAGGTGCAACTTAAAAGCATTTGAGAAACTTTAAAAATGAAATGCTAATAGAGGTGAAGTGCCTGCAGGATGGGGTAGCCTGTGGTCAGGGACTGTCAAAACCAGGAATTTTGGATGCTGGTGGATTTTATTTCAAGTTTTTATTGGGTTTGCCTCCATGCTGGTGCTGCTGGGTTTATTGTGCAAGGCGCTTAAGACAACAACATTGTCCTCACCTCGAGGGACCCCGTTAGAATGGGGGGAGTCCGCAGGTGAACGCTCTGGGGGGGGCCCCGGCTCCGCGGGGGTGTGGGCTGGGCTGGGCTGGGCTGGACTGGGCTGGGCCGGGCCGTGCCGGCATGGCAGGAGCGCTGCGGCCGGAGCCACGCCGGGGGGGGGGCGGGGCGGGGCGTGCTGCCCGCGCCTACGAGAGCCGGATGCTGCCGCGCGCATGCTCGCCCTCCACGCCGAGAGCTGGCTATGGGATTCTGCAACGCGTAAGAAGTCGCGGCCAGCGGGAGCCGGGTGGGCTCCGTACTGTGGGCGGGGCGCGACACCCCCACCCCGGTGGCTCCTCGCAGTCTCCCCGGCCGGGTCACGGGTAACCTTGAGGCGTGGGGGCGTCCTCGGTGCCCTTACCAGCGTCGTGGGGCCGGCTCGGCGAGGGGAGTGGGGTGGCAGGCCCTCGGCCGGGCGCTGCAGCCCGCGGCGCGATCGTCTGATCTGAGGGGCTTCGCAACGGGATGGATTAGGAAAAAAGAGTTCCGGTCAGCCGCGGCGCTCGATTTTATCCGGACGTTGTAGTGGGGAGTTTGCGGGCACTGCGCTTTCGGGTGAGCGGATACGAAATTGTGAGCCTGGGGTGGCAGCAGAGCACACAAATAACGCGAAATTGGTTTTCTTGCTTGAAATTTTGTGGCGATATGCTGTGCGGCTGTTCTGCAGCGCTCCAGTAAGCAGTTTTAAATAGCAGCCTTCTGCAATTTACACGTTTTAATACGAATAAATGCTATAAATGAAATACTTCAAAATGTATTATTTTAGGTGCATCATAGGTATGTTTGAAACTTTGTTAGAGGCAATCAAAATGAATGGCGAGCCATGTGCTCTTACTTTAGTCTTATGTAAGACTTCGATATCCAATTGTACATGTAGCAGAAGGCATTTTTAATGTTTTCCTAACACTTGTTTTAACATGCATCGTGTAAAGTCGTCATTCCTGCATAGAAAGGCTTTATTCCTTTATACAGCTCATTGTGATTTTATGGAAGAAGCTGGGTAAGGTTAATGTGATGGTATGGCTGGGCATAAAAGGGACAAGTGTTCTGTAAGGATGTAAGCAAAAGTACAGGAAGATGGTGCCTGTCTGTGTAATACAGATAGGGTTAAAGTAATAGGATATAGTATATCCTAGAGTATAGTGACAGTAAAGTTATAGGGTTAAAACAAGAAAACTTGATCTATCAAGAAGAATCCCTGTGTGTTTATCTCTGCCTGTGAAATATTCCTCCAGGCCTGGTGTTAGGAGTTCCAGTGTTCAGGAATGCCAAAACAGAGTATGCTTAAACCCAAATGAACAAACAAAAAAACCCAACCAAAAATACCAAAAGACACCACACCAAAAAAACTTCTGTCTTTGTTGCAAGTATAAACAAAATGAAGCAACTTAGACCACTTAGTTTAAAAATAAAAACAATTTTGAAAAGTCCTGGCCTGTTTTAAGGCTGAGATTTCCTGGTAAGGATAAATTTTAAACTTAATGTCTCAACTAGCAACACTTAAAAAAAGAAAAAAAAAAAAACCCACCCAGTGTTTCCAGCTTGGTTGTGTAAAATTGAGACTTTACATATACGCAAAAGTAGAATAATGAACATTAAAGCTAATTTCTCAAACACTTAAACATTTGTTAAGCATGTGTTTTGCTTCAGTGAAATAACTTGGTCTTAAGCTATGTATATTCATCTCCAGGGCTGAAATTGTACCTTTGCTTAAAAGATCTTAACATAAAATGTTATAAAACTTCTAATGATGTTTACAGTATGCTCAGACCAAAATTTCACCTGGAGGCAAAGGCTTGCCTTTTGCAAATGAACTTGTAGAATACCTAAAACTTAACCTTTTCTATAAATCTATAGAAAATTCAAGTATGTATGAAGTAGGTATCTAAAAATGGATGTGAATAAATCAGCTGGTTTTTGTGGTTTTATTTTTTTCTTAAAGATTTACCACGATGCCTGGGTCTCTTCCAGTGAATGCTGAATCCTGCTGGCCCAAAGATGTGGGAATTGTTGCACTGGAAATATATTTTCCCTCTCAGTACGTTGACCAGACAGAGCTGGAGAAGTATGATGGTGTGGATGCTGGCAAATACACCATTGGGCTAGGCCAGTCAAAGATGGGATTCTGCTCTGACCGGGAGGATATAAATTCTCTCTGTTTGACTGTGGTTCAGAAGCTCATGGAGAGGAACAGCCTTTCCTATGATTGTATCGGGAGATTAGAAGTTGGAACGGAGACAATAATTGATAAATCAAAATCTGTAAAGACTGTCCTGATGCAACTTTTTGAAGAATCTGGTAATACAGATGTAGAAGGAATTGACACCACGAATGCATGCTATGGAGGCACCGCTGCTCTCTTTAATGCTATTAATTGGATTGAGTCCAGTTCTTGGGATGGTAAGTTCAGGGTATTTTCTTGAAAAGTTGTGTCAGTCTCTATTTTTGCGTAGTCTGCCTTGCAATTACAGTGTTCATGTTTAACCATATAAAACCCAGAGGGTAAACTCTTATATGCTTCTGAAGTCTTTTTCTTAAATGCTCTGGGCATTTGCCACTAGTTCAGTTACATGCAAAAAATAATGGCACGGATAATCATTGCTAGTCTTTTCCTGTAAATTTTGGTGGCTGCCAGGATTGAAGAGCCCCTTAATCTGGGAGTCATCTCCTCTATAAACAAAGTCTAAAAATTACTGATGGATATTAAAACGTGCTAGATTCTTGGCTACTTTTCATACTTATTTCTGTGTTTTTCACAGGACGTTATGCACTTGTTGTTGCTGGAGACATAGCTGTGTATGCCACTGGAAATGCCAGGCCAACAGGTGGAGCTGGTGCTGTTGCTATGCTAGTTGGTCCAAATGCTCCGTTAATTTTTGAGAGAGGTTAGTCCTGTGAGAAAATAAATACCGTTCAGCCAGATACTGGATCCATTCTGAAGCCTGTCCCCTGTTTTTGTGGGTTGCTGGAGGGCTGGATTAACTACCACTAATGTCAGAAATTGTACTTTGTCTCCTCTTGCTCTGGGCTAACTCGGCCAAGTCCTGTTATAGGAGGCAGCAAGAAACAACTAGAGATGCTTCTATCTGTTTTTTCCTTGGGGATTCTCCAATAAAATTGATAAAGAGTGGACTAGAGCTGAATAACACAGTGCTCTACTTTCAAGGTGAAATGATGAAAATCATTTGTTACTTGTGTTTGTCATGCTCAGTCCTTCCATACTTGAGTAACAGGTGATTGAGAACTGTGTGAAATGTTACCTTAAAGGGCCTGAAGTGCTAAGAAAACCTGCTTGAGGCAAAATATTACTTGTTTTCCATGTGTTAAGCAATGTGTTCAAGCTGACTCAAAGTAGCTGAATAAAGTAATTTTCAACTTTTGTCAATTTCTCTCCATCAGGATTGCGTGGAACCCACATGCAGCATGCGTATGACTTCTATAAACCAGATATGGTCTCTGAATATCCTGTAGTTGATGGTAAACTATCTGTACAGTGCTACCTCAGTGCATTAGATCGCTGCTATACTGTCTATCGCAACAAAATCCACGCCCAGTGGCAAAAGGGTATGTAGCCTCACATGATATTGCAAGATTTGGCAAATATTGGAATGTGTAGCTACACAGACAATGTATTTTCAAGTTTTAGCATCCAATCTAAAGACCCTTTCTTTGTGTGTTCTGAGACAATTGAAATGTTTGTGCTCTCCCATAAAGAAATGTCTTATTTCTGTTCTGGTATGGCTAAGTACCTGATAGTCAATAAGCAGTAGTCTCTACAAGCTTTTGTTGGTGTAATGTATAATATCTTGCTTAAAAGTGTGTCGTTCCCTTCTCTACCAAGGCTCTTAAGATATCGAGGTTAATATTTACATGTTTTATAAGGATACTGATTTTTTTTTTTTTTTTAACCCCCATATGTTTAGTAATTGCTTCATCTGTATTAAGAAGCATAGGTTTGAAGATTAGATAGTTAGGTGAAGTAGACTATTTCTTATTTCAAAATGCTGGGTAGAAATACTGAGATTCTGTTAAGCTTATAACTTTTTCTTCTAGAAGAAGGGCAAACATTGCTAGCTGGTGCACAAGATCAGTAAGAAACTTATTTTTAAATAGAAGTAGCAGCAGTGTGTTAAATGAACTTGCCAGCAATAGTTAGTCTTACAGTTGTCTTTCGTATGCTGATGTGTTATGATGACTGGTATCCTGCCATCCCCCTATTTTATTTTAATACTTGAAGTGAGTACTAAACATAAGTTGTAACACAACATTTCTGCTACTTCCAGAGGGGACAGACAGACATTTCACCTTGAATGACTTTGGATTCATGATCTTTCATTCTCCCTACTGTAAACTGGTACAGAAATCTGTGGCTAGACTATTGCTGAATGACTTTCTTGGTGACCAGAACCTAGAAACAGCAAATGGTGTTTTCAGTGGTTTGGAAGCTTTCAGGTGAGAATGGCTGCCGTCTTCCTTATTCAGATAGTCTTAATTTGTTAAACATCCAAGGTGTTTTTCCTTGCTGCCATTTTAGTAACTGTTTCTGAACCGTTTTTTAATAGGGATGTAAAACTTGAAGATACATATTTTGACAGAGATGTGGAAAAAGCTTTTATGAAAGCCAGTGCAGAGCTCTTCAATCAGAAAACCAAAGCTTCGTTACTCGTATCCAATCAGAATGGAAATATGTATACCCCTTCAGTCTATGGTTGCCTTGCCTCTCTTCTAGCCCAGTAAGCATAAAATTGGAAAAAGTCATAGCTTTTTATATGTAAGCGCATAAAAGGTTTTTGTTTCAGAAAGCCTTTTGTAAAAGCACCATCTAGCAAACTTTTTCCTACTAGATTGCCTTAAGTAGCAAGACTAAAGTTAGAAAATTATTCTGCATACACAATCAGGTCAAGTGACAAGTGGATTCAAAACTTCTGTGTCAGAAGCTGATCTGAAACAGCAGCTTAATGCCTTCCAAAGTATGATCTTATTTGTAAGGTGGTATATCTTTTCCCAGCCTCAACACCCACCCACCCCCCCCCCCCCCCCAAACACCCCAGTGGAAAAGAGAATCTGAATGCCTTGTCTGTTCCACTATAATCATAGAATAGTTTGGGTTGGAAGGGACCTTAAAGATCATCTAGTTCCAACCCCCCTGCCATGGGCAGCGATACCTTCCACTAGATCAGGTTGCTCAAAGCCTCATCCAACCTGGCCTTGAACACTTCCAGGGAGGGGGCATCCATAACTTCTCTGGGCAACCTGTTCCAGTGCCTCACCACCCTCACAGTAAAGAATTTCTTCCTAATATCTAATCTAAATCTACCCTCTTTCAGTTTAAAACCCTTACCCCTTGTCCTATCACTACACTCCCTGAGAAAGAGCCCCTCCCCATCTTTCCTGTAGGCCCCCTTTAAGTACCGGAAGGCCGCTATAAGGTCTCCCTGGAGCCTTCTCTTCTCCAGGCTGAACAACCCCAACTCTCTCAGCCTGTCCTTATAGGAGACATGTTCCAGCCCCCTGATCATCTTCGTGGCCCTCCTCTGGACCAGCCTGAGCAGGTCCATGTCTGTCTTATGCTGGGGGCCCCAGAGCTGGACCCAGTACTCCAGGTGGGGTCTCACCAGAGCAGAGTAGAGGGGCAGAATCCCCTCCCTCGACCTGCTGGCCACGCTTCTTTTGATGCAGCCCAGGATGCGATTGGCTTTCTGGGCTGCTAGCGCACATTGCTGGCTCATATTCAGTTTTTCATCTACCAGTACCCCCAAGTCCTTCTCAGCAAGGCTGCTCTCAATCCACTCATTGCCCAGCAAGAATAAGCAAAGCCAAATTAAATTAGTATTTACTTAACAAATTGTTGTGGTGGGGTTTTTTTGTTTGTGTTTTTTTTTTTTGGGGGGGTGGGGTGGGGTGTGTGGTTTTGTTTTGCAATGACAGACTTTTACAAAATCATGTTAAGTTTAAATTAAACCACTCCTTGGGTCCTTTTTTCTTTATTGTGACTTTGCATTCTAAGATGTGATGGTTCATTTTAGGCTTTAGGTCACTTAAGAATGAAAATTGGCTGCCTTCTAGATAATCATATTCTGAGCATTTCTTTGTTCTCTTTTGCTTAGGTAGCTTTGAAAATCATCGTGTAACAGCAGTGTTTGAAATCCTGTTTTTAAAAGTCATCATTTATGCATTTAGCACACTAAATGGGTATTGTAGTCAATATAATTTTGGCTGCTTTTTCTAAGCTAGCTGCGCTTTTTAGTTATTTAAAATTGGTACCTTGGCTTAATTCTCACTTTAAACAACTGTTGCTTGATTTGCAGGTACTCCCCAGAGCAGCTTGCAGGACAGAGAATTAGTGTGTTCTCATATGGCTCTGGTTTTGCTGCTACGCTGTATTCCATCAGAGTTACACAGGATGCCACTCCTGGTGAGTGAAAGGAAGAGATGTTAACTAACTCCCTTGCACAGCTCACCTCTAAATGCTTTGTTATGCCCACCAGCATAAGTAAACCTGCAGAACAATGCCTAATGACAGTAGCGTTAAACTGAAGATGTTCTAGCTCCAGGGAATGTTTTAAGTGTCTCTTTGGGCAAATAGATAATATTCTTCAAATGCTTTAAGCGTTTTGCTTGAGTAATTTAATATTTTTAAATGACTAAAACTTTAGCTTCTCTAATGCAAAATATTTTGAATGGGCTTGAAATGCTAACATGCTAGTGTGCAGTTCTTGGCACTGGTGCTACCTTACATGATGGTTTTATATTGTAGGTTCTGTACTGGACAAAATAACTGCCAGCCTTTCCGATCTTAAAATGAGACTTGACTCAAGAAAATGCATTGCACCTGATGTCTTTGCTGAAAACATGAAGATTAGACAGGAAACACATAATTTGGGTAAGAACATCATAAATATAAGTAATTCCTAGTCCTACAGCAAAATACTCATTGCTTAATTTGCATGACTTTAAATGATTAAGGTGTAGAATAAAGGAAATATCTAACTCTTTCTACTTCTGAATAGCTTGTAAAGTGCTTTTCTATAGCTTGTGTTCATTGGCCCAGTATGGTTGAAATGAAAATGCAGACTTGGTTTTCCTGTCTTATTACTACTTCCAAACTGCAAAGGCCTGTGTTGTATAAAACTCTCACCAGGAACCAACTAACAGTATGTTATTGGCTTTTTTACAGCCAACTATATTCCACAGTGTTCAGTAAAAGATCTCTTTGAAGGAACATGGTACCTTGTGCGTGTGGATGAAAAACATAGAAGAACTTACGCGCGGCGCCCACTCATGGGTGATGGACCTCTGGAGGCAGGAGTTGAAGTTGTCCACCCAGGCATTGTTCATGAGGTGAACACTCAGCACTCTTTAGCTTGATATAAATGGTGGAACAGTTCATGTGTTTGTCTTAGCATGTGCATGTATGTTAAAAGAGGAAGTGGTTTAACAAGTTATATAAAGTACTTTGTTAAAATATGTAGCATATAAGCCAGAAGTTTAAAAAAAAAAAAAAAAAGAGCATGGGATTTTAAAAAATACATTTCATCATAAAAAGAACAAAACTGCACAAGAATGAAATAAGAACAAACTGTCTCTTTTCACATAATCAGTTTGCATGAAGCATGACAGATTTGAATGACTTAAGACCAAGCTGTCCAGTGTAGCATGAATGTTGAGAGTTGGACTAGCCATGAAGTATGAATGTTTGTGAACTAGAAAACCATGTTTAATGCTTTATTTTGTGTTTTCCCCCCCCTTCTTAGCAGATCCCAAGCCCTGCTAAGAAAGTGCCAAGAATCCCTGCAACAACAGAATCTGAAGGCGTTACTGTTGCCATTTCCAATGGGGAGCATTAAGATACCTCTGTGAGGTGGGGAATGAAAAAAGGTGTGAGTAGGGTGAGAGAGAAATGATTGCAGTAGTACTGAAATTCCAGTGTACAGTAGTACTTCATTGGAGCATGGAAAAACTGTTTAAATTCCTTGAAAAGATTTGTTGTAATATGGTGTACTGATACTTATAGTATTTTCAGAACACTAAAATCATGAATATACTGGAGATAGAGGAACTTGCCAAGGGCTTTGTGGATTCCTTAACATGTCTGAATTTAATTGCTGCATAGTAGCTGTAATCTATTACTTTTTTTTTAATGTACAAAGACCTTGTATCTTCTACTTGCTTTTTCCATGTAAAATGACTTGAAACCTACACTGTAACTTTTCTGCTTGTACTCAAAAGTGGGTGGCAAAGTAGTCCAAGCTTTTAATGTTAGGGTTCTCAGTGCCTTGACAGTAAGCAGTCAGTGTTCTGAATACTGCACTTGTCTTTCCCTTTATCACCTTCCCTTTCTTCTCCCAGTCTACCTCCCATCACACCATTGCTTTGGGAAAGGTATAGAACCAAGTAGCATTCATTACTGGAATAGAATCTCTCTCCCCTGTCAAAATGACTGGATCAAGAATGGTTAGACTGACAGGTGTGGTGTGGTGTTTTTGGTTTTGGTTTTGTTGTGTGTGGTGTTTTGTTTTTTTCTTTTCCTCCCCCAAGAAACTCTGACTTACTGTGTTAGTTACTATGTAATTCCTCCTAACGTCCATATTACCTGTTTTATACCTGCATTATAAATCACAGCAGCCTGGGAGGAAAGAGGAACAAGAAGGGAGGTAGTAGTTTTTTCTTCTAAAGAGCAAAAAGGGTATATTTCTTGGGTTCGTTGATTTGGCATCTTTCAGGATTGTTTAACTGTAATAGAAGTATTTAAGGCAGCAGAATTTTCAAATAAAGCTTCTGGATATTATGGAGCTGTTTTAATTGGCAAACTAAGGAAGGGAGGAAGATCACTTTGGAACTCTGGCCTCTCGCTATTCTTTATATAATACATTTCTAAGAGACTATTTCTAACTTTGAATTTGGCTTGTACTTTGAAGTCTTTCTCACTATTGGTAATGTTGTAGGAGTGGGGTTCCCCCCCCAAATGCAAGCTAAAAGCTATCCATTTTGTAAGTGGTAGATATACAATGCTAATGGGGCATCCATTCTGGTAGATTTTTTTTTTTTAAAGCCCAGACTGGAAATGAACTATGACATGAGCCTCGTAAGCTTGTAATATATATTTAAATTGAGCCAATGTACAGAATGAAGTTTTGTTGAATTTTATTTCTTTGCTAATTCTACAAAGCTACATTATCTAATATAAAGTAGCAAAAAAAAAAAAAGATTCATCTGTTAAATTACAATTTTCTTGTGTGTGTAATTAAGTGTTTGTATTATGTCACTCACTAGGATTTGATAACGCTGTATTTGTACAGTCAACCCTTGGTAAAATAGTTGTTTATTATAAATTGATGAATACTAATCAGTTTGTTCTGCTGAAAATGATGGAGCAATGATGCATGAATACTTGTTTGCAAGTATTTTTGTTTAGGTTGCCCTTGTGAAACTTATCTTGGTACCAGGAAAAAAAAAAAAAATTGCCATGGAACAAAGTCCATTGCTGGCAGTGGACAAGCCAAGAAGTGAGCTACTGGCACAAAAAATTAACCACAGGGACCTCACTTTCTGCGAGGCCGATCCTTTATTAAAATAAAGTTTGAGATACTTGAAACCTGTTAAAGTAGTGCTGACTTGTTGGGTTTTCAGGATGCATTTTTCCTTAACAGGAAAGAAAGAGGAAACTGTCCCTGTGAAAACCCCAAGTTGTGGGTTCACAATCTGTGTGGACCTTCTGGATCTTTCTTCTTAATATCATTCCATTACAAAAGTGGAAAGAAAAGGTTGCTTAGGCTGGTGGGAAACTTATTTCAGGAATGTGTTTCAAGATAACTTAAATGTTTTCAGATGGAAATTGTTTACAGTGGAGGAATTCATTCCCAGCTTATGAAATACAATTCATCTTATTACTGTCTTATGAAAGATGGTATTGTTTTATCCCCTTCTCAAGAACCGCGAAAGGGGAGTGGTTCTTGCTTTGTACTTACCTGAGCCTCACTGAGTCCAGATTCCCATGGGTGGCTTTTCAGAATCATTCTGTTGCTAATTTACATTAATTATTCCTTTTAATGTCAACTGATCATCTCATCAGTCCCCATAATAGATAAGGCATCCCTGCCCTTAAATTTGAAAGCACCAGCTGTACCTCTCTAAACCTTGTATTGGTTTACTTGCCTTAACTAAAATCATATAGGCTCTTCCTCTTAGCTTAGGCATTTCAACTGTGCCTGTTCAGAGAAGGACAGCTACTGTACTCCACTGTTTGCATTGGAGCTGATGATATTGAAAATTGAAGTATAAAATAGCTGATTAAAGCTGAAGGTAGGAGTAGCTACATCTTGGTAATGCTCAGAACAATTGGAAGTGTCAGGCTATCCAACTTCTAACTTGCAGTGGTCAAGAGTTATCAAAATCGGCTTTGTGCTGGCAGAAGTAGTATGGCAGAAGTTAGTACAAGCCTGTAATGCTCAGTATATAAACGGATTTTGTTATTGATTGTATTCAACTTATTGTGATACCTAGTGCTAAAGCAAGAATTTAAAACTACATGAGTCTTGGAGTATGCTTATATCTTTCTTTTTTTGGAGTGCAATGGGAGTCCAAGCAGTTCTAGACTGTCAGAATTGTACAAGTAATGGAAGGTGTCAGAAGGTTAGTAGATGGTAGCCCAACCAGCTATGCGCTGGGAATTGCAACCACACATGCAGGATTAAAACAGCATATCCTAACTTGCCTTTCTGAATTGTGACAAATGGGGAACCGTGGTCAACAACAGCATTGCTGTTTCTTTAAACAAAAATTAAAAAAGGCTCCAACATACATTTTTATCATGTTTAATTTGCTGAAGAAGTTTTAGAGAAGAATTTGCAGTTGTTTAGATTATTGTCTGGTTTCTGCTTAGATTTAGTTCTCTGTGAAAACTGTCCTGGTTTGCAGTGGTAAAGTTGTGTCAAGCTAAGGTAAAACTCTTCAAGAAATTAGCTGTTATATGCCTGTACTGAGAATCTCCCAAGCATGTTAAGTGCAATACTATTTGATTTTTTTTTTTTAATAAAGATCATATCCACAAATGATCTCTCACCTGTTTTACTTGAGTTCTTGCACTGGCTATACCAAGTTTCTGGAGCAAGGGGCAAACAAGTGCATGAGAGCTCTGCATTTGAGCGCTTCAGTGTGACTTGAGAAATACAAATGAGATGAGGTGGTTTTGGTTTACTTAAAAAATACAAAAAAATGTAACACCAAAACTTGTGAAAAGTGAATAAAACCCTTTGTTAAATGTGCTGAGTAGAAAGCCTGCAGTGCAATTTATAAAACAGAACACAGCTTGGATGCGTGCTTCATCCCGCTGTAAGAACGGATTCCTCTCCTCAAGTCTTGTTCTTTGGGGTCTGGATGGGACATGATAGGAACACATTCAAGTGCCCTCTTCTTCTGTACTTGGTGCAAAACAATTCTGTAGACCCCTGTTGTTGAGCTGTGTGCATCTCTTCCCTGGTTATTTTGAATGTGGTGTTCTGTGATTCCCAGATCTTCCAGAATATTTTTCACTTCAATTTCTTCCTCTTTGAGTGTACCAATCTCCGATAAATACTTTGGATCCAGTTTAAACGGCTGTTTGGGGTACTGTATCCCTTTCATCCATTCACTGTTCATAATAAGTTTGACAGAGTATTGTTTGGTTGGTACTGGCTGAGGGACTCCTTTTATCAGTTTCTGGCAAATTTGAGAGGGAGGGAGGCAAACTGTATGTCCCTTCAAGAATGCACTTTTTCAGTTTGGCCACTGTATCTGCCTGAAATGGCATGATACCTGTCATCATAAAGTATAACAGGATTCCCAGTGCCCAGATAGCTATGTAAATGCTAACATAGTTTTCATCTCAGAAGAGTTCAGGGGCAGCATAAGGAGAGCCACAGAAAGTATTTAAAGTTTCGTCTCTTTTACTTATTGTGCTGAATCCAAAGTCTCCTACCTTAATACAAGTGTTACTGGTGTAGAATACATTTTCTGCTTTCAAGTCCCAGTGAATAATATTATTCTCATGCTGCAGAACAAGAGGAAAATTTGGTATTAGCTTGTTCATGGGAAAGTTCTTAAGTGACTACCCCTAATCGATTAATTACCACACAGGAGAAAGGGAATTACCTTGGACAGTCAGAAATAAGCATTGCAATGAAATTGAAAACTTAAAGTATTTAAACAAATTTAACTTAATTCTCTACTGATACAAAAACAATAGAGTACATGGAGAAGATAAGGAGGATGCTGTTTTTATAAGAATAGCAGTCTCTTGTTAACTAATATCAACTATTTTCATTAAGCAGATTTGTGATGGCATCATGGCTAATCCTACAAGACCAGATATCTTCATGTGCAAAATCTGTGTATTTTATTTTTTTAGGATTCAGAACACTTGCTTTTGCAATTATTACATTTCTGTAATGATGTAAGTAACAAAAATAATTTCTTTTTAACTAATTCCATTTTTCTATGTATTGTAAGCTTGTGGACTCATGAAGCAAAAGCTTTTAGTTTACCAAGACCATGAAGTGAACGTAATCACATATAAAGTAAGAAAGTTGCTACAATTCTGTTGTGTGATCTAATGTCCTATGAAGAACTGGTGGTGGCAGGAGAAAAGGACCACAGACTTGTGCCTTGTGGTATTTCATGTCCTTGCAGGACACCAAGTTTAGTGGTGTCTTCAAGTTTTAGAAATCTAATGTAACTTGTACTCTTTTTCCTTGAAAATGGCAGTAGTAGTCAAGGACTCAAACTGAATTTGCTCTGCTTAGTAGAGATATGTCTGTCTTGATTAGGTAAGGGTTTAGCTTCATCTTTGAAATAACTAGGAAGAATGGATGTGTTCGAGCATTCTCTGCCCTACCCTTTGAAGTAACAAGGTGTATGTGTATCTGGAGGCAATAAGGAAACCCTTCGGCATCCTAAGATTTTTTTAAACTGTCATCAATAACAGGCAGGGATCTTCTGTCCTCATGTGGATTGACAGCAGTGAGATGGGATTTAAGTAGCCTGGATTTGATGGCTTAGCAAAAATAAAATGTTTTTGCAGAAGTCTGTGTATGAGTGAAGAGGTTGGCCAGCTTGGTAGTCTGGGTTTAATGCTAAGAAATAGATGTGATCTTGAAATGTAAGTTCCAGTAGCTCCTGAATATCTGTCCTATGGAAAAGGTGTTGAAGCTGAGCATTTTGTCAAAATACATAAAAAATGCATACTGTTTACATATACTACAAGCAGTTTGTAATGTAGTTTCTAGACATCTGACCTGGGAACACCCTTGCTTTTGACTTTCAGAGCTTTTCAGGCTTTCAGAGCCCGAGGCTATTACATGGCATATGAGAATATGAGCTGGAGGGCACCCTGAGCCAACTTTAACAAATACTACTTTTATTTCTCAGACTTGCAGAACAGTCTTCCTGTGGTTTTTATGCTGTTGCTTTAAGTAGCAAGGTTCAGAGGAGATGGTACTGGAAGTAGTTAATTGCCCTTTTCTGCCTTTATAAGATGCTTTGGGCTCTATACAAATAGCATCATCCTAAATCCAGTTGCAATGCTGAAGACTAGGCAAGGGGAAGTGACTTGCTGGGTGTTAACTTCACAGATTTGTTCCAAAGTGAGGATCGGGAATAAATGGTCTTAAGTGCTAGTCTCCCACATTCATTAATAAGCAAGCTGGATGTTTGCAATACCTAACAAGTCTCTTCTCTGGAACACTTTGTTCTAGCGGAAGAGCGACTGATCCTATGTTTTAAAATAGCTGGAGGAAAGAAATTAGTTAGCTGGTATCTACAGCAACTTAAAGCAGACCAGGAGAACGCTGTTGTTAAAGGGATGGTTCCACCCACCAGATGTTCCCAGTTCAGTCTCCTCCCAAAAGCTGTCAACAGAGGCAGTAACTTGAGGTGGATGTGAAAGCTCTCTTAAGATAGCTCTTCTCTAGCTGTTTTGCTCTTCAGAAACATGGGCCTGAAATCTTGGTATCAGTAAACCTACTAGTTGAAAACCAAAAGATACATCCACAAAATCTGCTAGAGTAGTGAGGGGCAACATGCCTGTGGAAGAAGAGCAACTTACCATGTGCTTCACAGCAGACACAATCTGGGAGAAGATTATTTTACACTCTGTTTCTAGCAGCTTCCCTTCTGTGCTGATTTTAGTGAAGAGCTCCCCACCTCCTGCATACTCCATCACCAGGTGCAGTTTTGAGAGTGTCTCCACCACTTCATACAGTCTGATGATATTTGGGTGGTGCAGTTTTTCCATGCTGGATATCTCACGAGATAGAAAATGTTGAGTCTTCTGATCTTAGCTTTGTCTTGTCCAAAATCTTAATTGCGACTTTCTCATGAAAAGCATTTTTCTTTTCAGGTGTTAATGCAATAGGTACAAAATGGTAATACTATTTACTTAAAACAATGCTTGGTTATAGAAGTGCAATAAAATTTCACCTCTGATCAGTATAAGCTAAGCTGCAGAGGCCTACTAAGCCCTGTAAACTTCCATAAACACCCATGTTCCTTTCTGTCTCCAGCATCCTATTCACTGCTGAGGTAGCTAAAGGCTGGTAGAGTATTGCAAGGGCTAATCAAATCATCTGCTGTCTTAGTGTGCTCCACTGCTGTCAAGCTAATACATGTCTGATGGCCATAGTTACAGCATCTACTTTCGGTGTCTAATGCTGGTAAAGAAAGCCTGTGCTTTCTCTTCCATTGTTAGCTTAGTGCTGTTCAGATGAGCTAGGCCTGAGCCTGGTACTTGCAGACTAATGGAGGTGTCAAATTTAGGTTTCAGAGTAGACAAACTTGGGGGTAATTTAGGGGCTCTGGCTATAACTCTGCAAGTTTATAATGGAAAGATGTGTTTAAGTTGGTGCGACTTACAGAACTTTACCCTAACTACTTACCCCCACAAATTCTCAGTTACTAAAATCAGTGTTGTAGAGATTTGTCTTTCTCGGGATAGCTGTACCAGTTTTTCCAACACGTTCATGCATGAGTAGTTCTTGGTACTGTACAGAATACAGGAAAAGTACTTTTTTTTTTTTTAAGGTCTGTATGCCACAGTGGGCCATGAATCTACACCATGCAGTTTTATTCTGAGGAAGGGGAAAAAAAAAAACAGTGAAGTAGAATAGGTGGGGGTTTAGCACCTATAGCCTTGCAGCCCATGAGCTGGGGCAGGGAAGAAGGCAGATGGACAGGACTAGTTGTAGGAGGGGAGGCACAACATTGGTTTGTTTCTTGGTTTGGTGTTTTTTTTTTTGTTTGGTGGTGGGTTGTTTTTTTGTTGGGTTTTTTTTTTTTTTCTTCAAACTGTGGGGGTGCTTGAGCCATGGGGCAAGACGTGTTAACTCCCCGAAGTGCAGAGACTAATTTTTCTTGTAATAACTGCCATCTAGAGAAAATGTTTCTGGCTGCTTTAAAGACTAATCCAAACCTAAGCATTTATCTGTGACTCTGCCTATAGATTCACACAACAACAACAACAAAAGGCACATACAACCTCTATGTGTACTTACAGTTCAGATAGCATCTTTCTTCACAAAGAGGTCCATTTGTATATGTACAGAACTACGGTGCTCAGCATGCAGGTGACCCACACAGCGCTGCCTACCTTTGGTTAGGGAATGAATTCTAAGCTTCACTTGAGAAATTTCCACTTCATATTTTTCCTCTGATTCGATTAGAAGCCAATTCTCTTTCCCAGGGTTAATTCTTTCACCACTTTGTCGTTCTGGGACATAGCCTGCATTAGTTTCTCAAATGGGGTCAGCCTGTGCTGCCTGCCCTCTTGTCGTAGTTTAAGCTGGCAGGCAGCCAAATACCACGCAGCTGCTCACTCACTCCCCTCCACCCCCCCAGTGGGAAAAGGAGAGAATGGGAAGGGTAAGAGTGAGAAAAACTCGTGGGTTGAGATAAAGAGAGTTTAATAGAACAGAAAAGGGAAAATAATAATAATAATAATAATGATAGAATATACAAAATGAGTGATGCACAATGCAATTGCTCACCACCCGCGCTGACCGATAACCAAGTAGCAATCGCTACTTCCTGGATCACGCCTACCATTCATATACTGAGCATGATGACACATGGTATGGAATACCCCATTAGCCAGCTGGGCTGGCTGTCCTGATTATGTTCCCTCCCATCTTGTGTACCTAGCTCAGTCAGTAGGCACGGGAGCTGTCCTTGGACTAGGAGGGCACTTAGCAACAACTGAAAACATCAGTGTGTTATCAACATTCTCCTCATACTAAATCCAAAACACAGCACTAGGAAGAAATTTAACCCTATCCCAGCCGAAACCAGGACAGTATCCACCCCTTATTCCATACCATTTACGTTATCCTTAGGTCTCACATTTTTCAATACATTTCAATTAATCACCACCATCTTTCTTTTTATATATACATATATATATGCACACAGAGATATCATTCCCTTAGTCTATGGGCCATCCCTCTAAAATGTCCATTGAGTTCATTTAGTCCATGACTTTGGGCTCCATCTGTCATAACAGTCTTTCAGGGCCAAAGAGATGATGTGTGGTGTTGGGCTGTTGCATCCTGAAGCCAGTTCTCATTTCGGTACTGCTGCACTCGTCCAGTTCTATCATCGTTGCACTTTGCTCGGTTTCATCGGAGTTAGTTCATTCTTCACTAATCTGGGTGATTTTCACTGCTATACCATTGATAGCAACCACAGAAATAATGATATACAATATCATATAACAATTGACATCATAAAATTCAGTTCATTGGCTATTTTCACCCAAAATCAAATCCCCTTGAGGTACACACCGGACTTCCCCATCCTTTCGCATCACCCACCGAGGGCACCCAGGTCCTTGAGCAAAAGGAATCCCACGGATGGGTTTTCCCTTGCCAGAGGCAGGAGTAACCCAGACTGTCTTCCCCAGCATATTTCTTATGTGCACGACAGGGACTTTATCCCCCTCTACAGTACGTAAGGGTTTGGATTGGGCAGGGCCAGCTCGACTGAAAGATCCCAATGCTTGAAAGTCCCACCACCCATTGCCCTCAGTGTTGTCTTTAGCAGCCCGTTGTATCGTTCGATTTTCCCAGAGGCTGGTGCATGGTAGGGGATGTGATAGACCCACTCAAGGCCATGCTCTTTGGCCCAGGTGTCTATGAGGGTGTTTCGGAAGTGAGTCCCGTTGTCTGACTCAATTCTTTCTGGGGTACCATGTCGCCATAGGACTTGCTTTTCAAGGCCCAGGATGGTGTTCCGGGCAGTGGCATGGGGCACAGGGTATGTTTCCAGCCATCCGGTGGTTGCTTCCACCATGGTGAGCACATAGCGCTTGCCTTGGCGGGTTTGTGGGAGCATGATATAATAAATCTGCCAGGCCTCCCCACATTTGTATTTCAACCATCGTCCTCCATACCAAAGAGGCTTTACTCGCTTGGCTTGTTTGATTGCAGCGCCAGGGCTACTGCCTGAACTGTCTCCCGTTTAATTTGTTCAAAGGCTTGTTGTTGCTCAGGGCCCCATTTGAAATAGTTCTTTTTCCGAGTCACTTGATAGAGAGGGCTTACAATCAGGCTGTAATCTGGAATATGCATTCTCCAAAAGCCCACAACGCCTAAGAAAGCTTGTGTTTCCTTTTTGCTAGTTGGTGGGGACATGGCTGTTATTTTGTTGATCACATCCATTGGGATCTGACGACGTCCATCTTGCCATTTTATTCCTAAAAACTGGATCTCCTGTGCAGGTCCCTTGACCTTACTTTGTTTCATGGCAAAACCGGCCTTCAGAAGGATTTGAATTATTCTCTCCCCTTTCTCAAAAACTTTTGCTGTGCTGCCCCATACAATGATGTCATCAATGTATTACAGGTGTTCTGGGGCCTCACCCTGTTCCACTGTGGTGTGGATCAGTCCATGGCAAATGGTAGGGCTGTGTTTCCATCCCTGGGGCAGTCGGTTCCAGGTGTACTGGACGCCCCTCCAAGTGAAAGCAAACTGTGGCCTGCACTCTGCTGCCAAAGGGATGGAGAAGAACGCATTAGCGATATCATTTGTGGCGTACCACTTGGCTGCCTTTGACTCCAGTTCATACTGAAGTTCTAGCATGTCCAGCACGGCAGCACTCAGTGGCGGCGTGACTTCGTTCAGGCCACGGTAGTCTACTGTTGTCCACGCTCCATTGGATTTTCGCACTGGCCATATGGGACTGTTAAAGGGTGAGCGAGTCTTGCTGATCACTCCTTGGCTCTCCAGTCGACGAATCATCTCGTGGATGGGGATCAGGGAATCTCGGTTGGTGCGATATTGTCGCCGGTGCACTGCTGTGGTAGTGATTGGTACCTGTTGTTCTTCAACCCTCAGCATCCCCACAACAGAAGGGTCCTCCGAGAGACCGGGCAAGGTGGACAGCTGTTTAATTTCCTCCGTCTCCAAGGCAGCTATACCAAAAGCCCACCGGTACCCTTTTGGGTCCTTGAAATACCCTCTCCTGAGGTAGTCTATGCCAAGGATGCACGGAGCCTCTGGGCCAGTCACAATGGGGTGATTCTGCTACTCATTCCTGGTTAGGCTCACTTCGGCCTCCAATACAGTTAGCTCTTGGGATCCCCCTGTCACTCCAGAAATACAAATGGGTTCTGCCCCTTCATAGCCTGATGGCATCAGGGTACACTGTGCACCGGTGTCTACGAGAGCCTTATACTCCTGTGGGTCTGATGTGCCAGGCCATCGAATCCACACAGTCCAGTAAACCCGGTTGTCCCTTTCCTCCACCTGGCTGGAGGCAGGGCCCCTCTAGTTCTGGTCATAGTATCCGCTTCTCACTTCTTTCAAACACGAGTCAAGAATTCCTTCATTACAATCCAAAGTAAGATCAGCCCTTCTACTCTGTCTGGGGAACTGTTCACTGGAAACTGGACCGTCGTGAGACAGGTTTTTCCTGAAAACTGGAGCAGCATTTTTCCTGGGAGAACCCCCTTGTATCATTGTTTTTCCTTGCAACTCACGTACACGTGCCTCTAGGGTCAAGGTAGGTTTTCCATCCCACTGCCTCATGTCCTCTCCGTGGTCGCGCAGGTAAAACCACAGGGTGCCCCGTGGTGTGTACCTTCTATATCCTCTCTCTTGAGCAGAAGAACGCTGACTCCTAATGGCTGAGATACTGGTCCGTACAGGTGGGGAATAGGACCTATCGTCTTCGAGTTGCTGGACCTTCCGGGACAGTTTCTCCACAGCTGAGACAAGGGAGGAGGAGACACTTCCTTCGTATTCCCGGAGATTGCTAACCACAACATCAACCGTTGGTGCTTCTTCCTCTTTCCAGCACAGTACTGCCAACGAATTGGCATACGACGCTGGTGAGCTCCGTACTAATTTCCGCCACATGGGTCGCATGCACTGGACTTCATCTGGATCTTTGGGTGTTTGGTCATCGTCCAGGTCACTATAAACTACCTCCAGCACGCCTAGTTCTCTCAGGTACTGGATACCTCTCTCCATAGTGGTCCATTTGCTTGGGCGATATATAACATCTTCCTTGAAGGGATACCTTTCCTTCACGCCTGACAGCAGTCGCCTCCAGAGGCTGAGGACCTGTGTCCCTTTTCCAATTGCTTTGACAATGCCTCCTTCCCTAGCAAGGGATCCCAGCTGTTTGGCTTCCTTCCCCTCTACTTCCAGGCTACTGGCCCCATTATCCCAGCATGGGAGCAGCCAGGTAACAATATGCTCGCCTGGACGATGGCTGAAATCTTTCCGCATATCTCGCAGCTCACTCAGGGATAGGGATCGGGTGGTTTCCGTCTCATTTATGAGTTCTTCCTCTTCCTCCTCCCCTCCTCGTGATGGCCCTGATTTTCCATCATCCCTTTCTAAACGACCTGACCTCCGCTTCGAAGATTTCTTCTTCTGTACTGGGGCGATGGATACCAGCAAGGGTTGGTCCTCTGGTTCAGCTGTAGTGCCTGTTGCTTGGGTTTGGGTAGCTGCAGTGCTTGTCATGGGGGTTGGAGTAACTGTAGTGACTGTTACCGGAGTTTGAGTGGCTGCAGTGCCTGTCGCAGGGGTTTGAGAAGCTACGGTGACTGTTGCCGGGGTTTGAGTAGCCACAGGGGTTGTTGTGGGTGTTGAAGTAGCCGCAGTGCCTGTCGTGGGGTTTTGAGTAGCCACCGTGTCTGTTGCCGGGGTTGATCTCCCGCTGCCCACCGCCCCTGAGACTCGCCGCTCCACCCGCCCCGATGAGGCAACGCCGTTTGCCCTCCCTCTTTTCTTGTTCCTGAGGGTTGATCTCTGGACAGTATTCCTGAATAGTTGTTTAACCCTAAACAAGGCCTGAACCACATTCAGGAGACATAGCAATATGAACATGCTTGCTTGAACATCCCAAGGATATTCAAAATTCTCAGGGAATATTGTGGACATCTTCGTGAAGAGGATAGAAGAAAAAGGAGTTTCTGACGATATGGAAGGGAAGATGAACAAGTGGGAGAAAGTGTCCCATCCTGTCTCCCCCTTAAATTCATTCTCCGAGGAGAAAAAAGTGCAATTACTAATAATTTCTAAGAGGTGATTCCCGAGGTACAGAAATGACGGCAGTGCCGAGTACAGATACCAGATTAGACTTTTGACCAATGATTTTATCACTTCATAAAACAGCAGCAAAATGATAATCTTGGCCCAGTTCCGACTGATGATAAACAGCACAAAAGGGAACACATACTGCAAGCAAGGTATTACATGACCCAACATTGAGAGACAGCCCCACAACTTTGACAGCCAATACATCAACATTGTGACCAATCAATATAATGGATGCTTATAACAGTTTTGCCTTAACACGCTTTGGTCAGATCTATCGTTATCTCAACCCTTCGAGCCCCACGTTGGGCGCCAAAAAGGACTGTCGTGGTTTAACCCAGCAGGCAGCCAAATACCACACAGCCGCTCACTCACTCCCTCCGCCCCCCCAAGTGGGACAAGGAGAGAATCGGAAGGGTAAGAGTGAGAAAAACTCGTGGGTTGAAATAAAGACAGTTTAATAGAACAGAAAAGGGAAAATAATAATAATAATAATAATGATAGAATATACAAAATGAGTGATGCACAATGCAATTGCTCACCACCCGTGCTGACCGATAACCAAGTAGCGATCGGTACTTCCTGGATCACGCCTACCATTCATATACTGAGCATGACGTCACATGGTATGGAATACCCCATTGGCCAGCTGGGCTGGCTGTCCTGATTATGTTCCCTCCCATCTTGTGTACCTAGCTCAGTCAGTAGGCACGGGAGCTGTCCTTGGACTAGGAGGGCACTTAGCAACAACTGAAAACATCAGTGTGTTATCAACATTCTCCTCATACTAAATCCAAAACACAGCACTAGGAAGAAATTTAACCCTATCCCAGCTGAAACCAGGACACCTCTTCATCTCCATAGCCCTCCAGGCGCCCGTTGTCCTCTCCACTGTCCTCATGATGCCTCCTGGCATAGCAGTGTTTTCCAAGACCTCTGCCATTCACATATCCTGTTGTCATAGTCTGTAGGGTAATCGCATCCCCATTTAACAAGATGTCCCAATAAGGAGTTTAATTTAAATAATTCTATATGAATATGCAATCCTGCACATAATGGACACTGTGACAAACTTGGCAAAAAAAGCAGCTTACCAAAAGTCCAAGGATTAATTTGGAAATTACTTCAAAAATGAATCTGGCATATCTACATATTTCAGTTCTGTTCAAAATCAAACTGGAAAGTTGTTTATGTCCATCTCTCACTAACCGATTTAGTGTGTCAGGATCTTCATCTACAAGGTAATAGAGGCTTTGCAATTAAAACTGTAAACTGTGCACAAAAGCAGTGAGTTGCTCACAGTCTATGCAGTACATTTGACACATGCAAAATATTTGACACAAATTTTCAGGCTTTAGCTTGCTGCTTTGAAAACTACCTTGATAGATAAAGGTCAAACAAATAGCTGATTAATTGCTCTGAATAAATCCAGATGCTTCCAGTTCATTTTGAATAGCTGACCTTAAGAGTGTAGTTCTCCTTGATTCTGGTACCAGTCCAAGAGCTGAACGTAGGGTTTGCCTTTGATTCATTCTTCAGCCTGTGAGCTTGTCACTGTGCCTTGGAAATGTTACTGTGCCTCGGAAATGTTACTGTGCCTCGAAGCCTTGCTGTAAAAAGTTTGTTGCCCCTGTTTCCTTCCCATGGCAGGTTTAACAAAGCAACTGATCCTGGAAGATGACAGAAAAAGCATAATCTGTGCACCATGCAAAAGAAACGCTGCGCCTCGGTATCCCTGCAGTCACATGGCAGGACAATACAGGATTAAGTAACTGCAATGTCAAGTTAATCCTCCTTTATTTAGATGAGCTTTCTTTAATGCCTTGAGCGTTCTCAAAATTTTTCCAGACGCATGGTGTTCCTAAGCAGACAGATGAAGAAAGTCATTAAAACCTTTACATAACAGCCATATGCTTCACTAAACAACAGCACACCACATACCATTTCACCAATTTAATTCTATTTGTTTGGCAGCGCACATGAAGTCCTTATTCTAAATACACAAGCAATCACCTTTAAAATAGTACAGCATTTTTTCTTCTTTACCTTTCTTCTTTAACCTTGAAAAATAGGAGTTGATTAGCAACTGCTAATCATGCAGCCATGTGCCTGAGAGTGGTGAGCTGAGCACAAAAGCTCTGAGATAGCGCAGGTGGTGGCAATACTCACCTCCCCTGCTCTCAGCCTGCAGCACCACCCGACTGATGAACACGGGAGACACCTCACTGCTGTTGTGTAAAGATTCACCAGACTGAGGGGGGCAAGAATTAGACCAGTAACTCAATGCCTGGAGCTTAGGGAAGGTAGACAGTCACCTAAGGTGCTGCACTAGAAGAGGGCATGTGACAGAGGAGCTGTCCTCTAAACCCCAATCTCCCGTGTGAGCAAGAGGAGGAGAGGCCGAAGGCACCACAGAAAGGCAAAGAAAAGGCACCTGGCAACGTATTTCATTAAACAGCAATTGGAGTGGCACAGAAGCATGTCTGCTTCTACAGAGAGGCTGAGGCAACAGACCCAGCCTCTGGGAAGCTGCTCCTTGCCCTGAGACACATGTGAGTGATTTTGGCCTCTGTGACCCAGGGAGAAGCAGAAAGCCTGGCTTCTCCTCACCCTCGGGGTACAGGAGGATCTGCCACCTCTCCCCATCACTTCTCTGAGCCAGGGATGCTTCTTACTGTGCGTGCTGCAAACTTACAGCTGACATAGTTTATAACTGGAATGGAGGGAGGATGTACTTGTTTCATGACGCCTTTGAACTCCTGTTACTCTTCTTTGTTTTACTCCTGTTTGAATTTTACATATCAAGCAGCTGAGAGCTGTTTTCATGGTTGACAGAAAAAGTATAAAATAATAATAAATATTCAATTAGCTCTTGCATCATGCAATACTGTGAAATCACCACACACTTTCAATGAACGCAGAGAAAACTGCTGTGAAGCAAACTACTTGTAAACAGTGCTCTAACTTTAAGACAGAGTATTCAAATATTTTCATATTTTATTCTCTGGAACTAAATAGAGTCAAAACTCTGACAAATACTGTATGTGTGCAACAACTATTTGCCGAATCCTGCAATTGTTAGTAGAGGAGAGACTGAGTGGCAACTGAACAGTCTTCAGGATTCACCCATCAACCCAGCCTCACTTAGCACCAAATGTTCCCTCTAACTTCATTATTTGATACCAAGGAAGAAACGCCTATGTGGAGAGACACCCCCTCCCCAACCAAACCAAAAACCCACCTAAACCCAGACCTTACATTCTCTATTTGTTCTCCTTTTCCATTTGGGGAAAGGACAATTTCTTGCAGGATTGCCTGAATTCTGGCCCATAGTTTTCTGTTTTAACCTGTTTCACATCACAATTTTAAGAGTATTTTAGGTAACAAAAAACTTGTTATATGAACCTCACCTGTGTTTCACAGTTTTAATGGTGGACAGCACTCTGGCAGAGCAAGGCTTTTGGAAGCCACTTGTCTACCGTATACCGCCACAGTGATTCAGCTATTAGAGAGGCCGAACTCTGTTCCCGTCCTGCTGTTTGATCTTCAGGAAAACCACAGCAGCTCAGGTTGTCCATATGAAAGGTCTGGAAAACTCTGTGAGCAACATCAGAGGTGCCATGTACAAGCTACAAACTATTATTTAATTAAGTATCTTTGGATGGGCAGTGACATCCTCATCACCTTACCGAAGAACAGCTGTAGCTTATGACTATAGCCTGAGCACTCCAGAGTGGCAGGTAGAGACAATTCTGCCCTTGCAGAAGGGGAAACACAAAACTACTACTAATGGCGGGGGGGGGAGAAAAAAGAATGCTCTGGATAGCTGAGTCTTATGAATGCCTATTCAGCATTAGAAGTCACCCAGCTAAAGACCATCTTCTGCAAAAATAATCAGGGCCTGCAAAGGCTGTACAGAAAGGGCTGACTACATAAGAAGAGTTTCCTTCAAAGAGACCTATACAAGCCCCTCCTGAATACATTTGGTAAAGGCAAAGAGAAGGCAGCTAGCCCAATCTATGTGAATGTTCAGTAACACAGAGACAAACACACCACATGGGAATGCCATGACCTTGTGGGGATGGGGGTGTCAAGAGAAAGGCAAAACTGTGTTTTAAGGCCTTAGCACACAGCTCTTCCAGAATTTGCTCCTGACAAATTTCTACTGATACTCAACATGCTCCTTTTTAGAGCACAGCCTACCATTAATCTCCCTTTCAGGCTTCCCATTAATTGTCAACCCTGCAATCTCCTGGTGCTTGGCCAACTGGCTAGGTTTCTCCTGTCTTTTAAGATGAGCTATTTCAGTATTCCTGGAGTTAGCAGAATATATACCATCTATTTATGGTCTAGGTTCCTTCCTGTAATCTAAACCAGTAAAATCCACCCTGATACCATACAAAAGGGCACTGACTGTAAAAGAAAATAATTCTGAGAGAAGGGAGAAACTAGGAAATCAGAAGTCATCCAAATACAATGAAGGACAATGATTTAACTTTTTTTTCTTCAGTCTGGCCAACTGGTAACCTGAAAAACCTCAGAAGAATATATCTGCCCAAATTATTCATTACTTTACTTTAAAAACCAAAATAAACAAGCAAAAAAAAATCACACTACAAAAAGCAACACAAGACAGAGTGAATAGATGTATCAAGCCTTTAAGACATGTCCCAGCCCAACACTGCTCTTGTTTGACCTTGTTATTCAAATATTTCCAGGTATTACCAGGTTCTGGTCCTATTCTAAGAAGTGCTAAATACCCTCAGGCTTCAGCTGCAGGCTCAGTTTAAACCCTGCATCACAGATCCTAGGAAATTTAGAATGAAAGGAAAAAGGATAAAACCAAAAAAAGAGATCACTGGATATACAGACTTCGGTTCCTAAAATCCCATCTTGGCAGGTAAATAAAAGTGACCTGGTTTTAAGGAGCTTTGAATGGAGCACGTGGAAATGTGGAAGCAGCTAGAACAGGGCTCCAAGCACTGTGCTTTGCAAATTGGTCTCTTTTATTAAGCCTGTCTTTCAGAGAGACAAAAAAAACATTCAGCTTTGTGTACTTAAGCTGCTGCAGCTCCTATTCTAATGAATGTGAAAGTCGTCACACTGGATGGTCTCCTACCGCTCAAGTCCTCAGTTTTAATGAGGATGCCACTGGATATTGCAACACGTTCACTAGATGGAGTTCCCTTTTCGGCCCCTCTGCTGTCTAGCCTGAGGAGAGCAGGATTTTGGAGGTATTTCCTTAGGGTAGGGGATTAGCTCGATTTGTTTGACTTCCCTTGAAGAACAGCTTGTCTCCTTAGTACATTATACACATTGTGAGCCAGCTGTGAAAATGAACTGAATTTAAAGTAGTGGGGCTTTTTTAAGTCATCGGTAAGAAAATATCGATCCTTCCTTTTTACCATAGCTTTGAAAGTTGTTATTGCAAGAAAATACCAACAACTTAGTATATCCCTATGTTTTTAAAGCCTACCTTTTATAAAAGATGAGAGCCCAGCAGAACAGTCCACAAGACCTGTACCATACCAAACACAGCACAAAAGGTCTCCTGTGCAGCCACACAGCATGTTCACTGACACAGGGAAAGTAATAGCTCCACTTTTGTACTTTTGCTCAAGTAATATTGGTTCAGCGCACGGCTGTCGTCACTAAAGGAAATCAATGTTTGTTCTGATGCACGGAACTCACAGAGAGTTATAAAGCAGGTATGTTTATTACGGCGCCGGGTGCAAGGGGGATCGCTCCTCCTAACTTGCACACCGGATCATGAAACAAGCATCCATTTATTACACAAAACATGCATATTCATTACGGTAGGTTGGGTTATTACAATTAATAGGTGTAACTATGATGTCATCCTCAGGTACTCAGTATCATAAATCTCCTCCTTCTGGCGCTTGTGCACTGCCATCGGGTGGTCGTCTGTTGGGGTCTTTTGGATGAAGGCTCACAGTCTTCTTCACCATATATTTTCACCTTTGGCCCAGAATGCTGAGTTGGCTGAGTTCCAAATCGCAAAACCCAGTCTCAGCCAGATGACTGCTTCTTGTAGACAATGGAGTTCCTGTTATCTATGCAAGTCTTGCTTGCACCAAGGTTGCAGCGTCTTGCCTTATTCTTCAGGGTGTTTACAACAGCATCTATCTTATCTAAGTTGCTAAGCTACAAATAGGTCGCATTAACTTTTATCATCCTATTCTTCAATTCAGTTCAAGGTTTGCCCTGAGCACATTTTTTGGATTTGAGTAAGAAGCACTCTCAGTGTTATTTCTGTGAATGCCAGGAAACAGAGTGACTATATAAAATATGCACCCCAGAGCTTCGTATGAGTTGTTAAAAAAATAAGATTCAAAGCACACAATATAGCACAGTTACAGGCTGAACACAGACCTGTATGTTCCCAACTCAGGCAGGAGGAAATACAAACAGTGCTCAGCATTGACTGTGGAGAGCCTCAAGAAACAACTTGCTCTCTCTGCTCGGGTCCACATGCCACCCATTTCAGTACATCCCAGAATTACTACTGTTAGTTAGCATAGCATTCAGTTTGCCAATTATTGTTCAGTGAAAACCAGACATGATCAACATAATTTTTAACCTTATAAATATCCTTGCCTAAGACACCACATTGTTTTTCCACACACGGAAGATTAATGTATGCAGCAGCCCTGGCTAAAGCAATAGAAAACAACACTGTACACACTTTTAGAAACATGAAAGTATAACCACGAGTGTTGTACCAGATGGAATTTAGGATGGTGATGATGTAGTGGATACAGTTTGTTAAGATTTGTTGCTTAAAAGTTAGGTAACTAGCAGGTGTTGTGTCTGTAGGTATGCAGATAAATTGGGTATCTTGGAAGCATTGTTAAGAAAGGAACAGTGAAGAGACATGAGATTCTTTGGTTGAAATGATGTACATGGGTTAGGAATGCTTTACGAATAGATAGACCGCACATTCAGTAAATAAAAGAACCTTGAAACTTAGCACTCTATGTAAATTAGATAGAGAAGCTAACCTTGTAGAGTAGATAGGGAAGGTATACTGGAATAAGCTAGCTTGTTACAAGTGAAAAACATGTAAACCAAGCCAAGGGATAGATGGAGCATGCGTAAAGACTGAGTTCAACCAGAGGGCAGTGATGAAGACTATCGACGACCACCAAAGGACCCGAAAGACCACCAAAGAGCACAAGGGCGCATGCGTCAGAGACTTTTGCATATGTTAATGAATTCTGGGAAATGACATGAATATTTAGATTATTTCTCGGAAATGTAATGAATATGTATATTCTAATTGTATTTAAGCCCTATGGTTAAGTGATTTGGCACGCACACTAGGTGGAGCGATCCCCTGTGCGTCTGTTGTCCAAAAAGCGGATTCGTGCCCGGCGTGCAAGTAACCAATTCCACACGCTCAGGAGAGATATTGTTTTATTCAGGCCTGGGTGCTCGGTGGACTTGCCACAAATCGAGCACACTTGGTCTAATCACCTTTTTGCTTATATCTATGCTTCTCATACATATTTTAAGATTCTTTTTTACATATTCATTAAATCTCCAAGAACTAATTATAATATTACATCATCCTAGACACATGCGCACTAAAGTCTTTAGGGTCTCCTTGAGGGTCTCGAGTGGTCTCTGGTGGTCAGTAGGGTAGCGAACTCTTCATGAACCCGTTCCTTTCTTTCCTTATAAGGTCGAGGTTTGTCTCCGAGCCATGTCTGGACCATGTTCATTTATGGTTCTTAATTTCAAGGTTAATCATTACTAGGGTCTAACAATACTACACACCTGCAAACACAATACCTGCTAGTTACCTAACTCCTAAGCAACAAGTCTTCATTGTTTAGAATTAAAGAAGCGAGCAGTATGGAATAAGAGGTACTGTAACAGACTGTACCTACTGCATCAATTCCCCCCTTTGAGACTTATGATGTTGAGCATCATGAGTCTCACACTATTCATTTATAAGCATTTGGTCTACAAAAAGACATACATTGAATCATACAACAAGTAATTATAGCTAAGATGATGACCAGTATTGCAAGTAAAAATAACTGTTTGAGCCAATTTAAATTTGGAAGCCATGCAAATTTACTTCTCGGGTTAAAAGTTCCCAGATATTTCGATTTCTATTCCATTTTGGCAATAGAAATTGGGATTGAGCTTTACTCATCGCCGTAACTAATATCAACAGGCTCCACATTTTCTATTCCTAAACCCACAATTCCTAATTAATTTGGTTTCCTTTCTAACAATAAATATTTTAAATATCACAAATAATTCAGCAACATCTCCGGTGACTCATCAAGTATGCCTTAAAGTTAATTTCAATGGTTCCTTAGGTGTAGATGTCCACGGTCTAGGAGGTATTTTCTTTATTCTGATGTAATGAATCCAAGAGTTTATTTCTTCTAATTTTACAGTAGTGTTTGTTGTTAATAACACTTGGAAGGGTCCTTTTCACTTTTCTCCAAAGGGGTCGTCCTTCCACGTTCGCAGGTAGACTTGGTCTCCTGGACTGAATGAACGTACCAGAAATTCAAGGGGTAAAAGTGTGGTAAAGAACTTACTATTTTATTCAGTTAACACTTTTTTCTCCTATTATGTGCATTTGTTCAAACCTTCCTGTTAGATTGACATTATAAGGTTTGACATACAGAATTTCAAATGGACTTATTTTTTCTCTAGCTCTCAGGGTCACCCTAATTCTTAACAAGGCAAGTGGTAAAGCTTCAATCCATTTCAACTGAGCTTCCTGACATATTTTAGAAATTTGTCTCTTTAATGTTTGGTTCATTCTCTCTACCTGTCTACTAAATTGTGATCTTCTTAGTGTCTTACTCACATTCTTAATAACCTCCGCCACAAAATGTGGACCTCTGTCCGAGGACATCCCTAAAGGGACTCCAAATCTTGGAATAATTTCCTTTAATAAGTGTTTTGTTACCTCTTTTGCTTTGTTGGTTCGACACGGGAAAGCTTCTGGCCATCCAGAGAAGGTATCTACCAATACCAATAAATATCGGTATTGATTGCACCTTGGTAATTCTGAAAAATCTATTTGCCAATACTCACCGGGAGTTATGCTTTTCCTTACCTCTCCAGGAGGGGGTCGGATTTGTATTTTCGGATTGTTCCCAAGACAAATCTCACATTTATTACTCACACTTTTAGCAATCAATAATATTTTAGTCCCTATTGCATATCGTTTTACTGACTTGACCATTGCTTCTGCTCCCATATATGTCTCAGCATGGCTTGTGACCATCAATTTCTTCATGATTTCGGGAGTTACTATACATTGTCCATGTGAAGTAATCCATCATCCTAGATCATTCTTTCTGCACTGTAATAGTTCAGCCAACTTTTTTTTTTTTTCATTATAATTTGGGGTGTGGTATTCAGTGCTACATGCTTGGCAGCTTCATTTGCCTTTCAATTTCTTTGTATTACTTTTGAGTTTCCTCTTTGATGCGCTTTACAATGAATCACAGCAACTTCTTTGGGTTTTTTTTTGTACTGCTTTCAATAAATTTAAAAACTCTGTTCCATACTTCATAGGTGAGCCACTGGCAGACAAAGTTCTCGCTCTTTCTATATCGCTCCATGGGCATGCACAACTCCAAAAGCATATTTAGAGTCTGTATAAATATTAACTCTTTTACCTTTAGCCAGATCTAAAGCTCTTGTCAAAGCTGTTATCTTTGCCTTCTGGGCGGATGTATTTGGAGGTAATGCTTTTATTTCTCGATCTTCGGTTAAAGTTACCACGGCATAGCCAGCCCTCCTTTCTCCTTTCACAGCAAAGCTGCTTCCATCAGTAAATAATTCTTCATCCGGAGTCTGGAGAGGGACATCTTTCAGGTCTGGCCTGCTGGCATATACCTGTTTGATAACTTATAAACAATCATGATTAGGATCACTCTCTTTTTCACTTGGCATTGAAGAAGCAGGATTTAAAATTGTACTTACTTCAAAATGATGTCATCTTGTTCCACTAACAGAGCTTGATATTGTAGATTGAGGGGGTGCTATCTTGCAAATGGCTTTTTTTCTGTTATTTCCCAATCTTCATTGTCCTTGGGAAATCTCAAATCCCAAATAAATTACAGTTTGTTTTGCAATTTGTGCTTTCTTTTCTGACACCCTGTAGCCAGCCATTCCCAAAAAGTTTAGGAGGCTGACAGTCTTTTCTTTGCAGATCTCAATAGTATCTGCTCCCAATAGGATGTCACCAACATATTGAAGGAGGGTGATTTGATCTTCCTTACCAGACCACTGTTCCAATTCCTTGGTCAGGGCTGCTCCAAAGATGGTTGGGCTACTTTTAAACCCTTGTGGCAGCACAGTCCAGCAGAGCTGAGTTCTCCTCCCAGTCGACGGATCTTCCCATTCAAAAGCAAAAATCTTTTGACTGTTTTCTTCCAGAGGTATACAAAAGAAAGCATCTTTCAGATCTATAACTGAGAAATGTGCATTTGATTCATTGATAGTTGTTAGCAGCGTATATGGATTAGGGACTACTGGATGAATGTCCACCACTAACTGGTTTATTGCTCTTAAATCTTGAACCAACCTATATCCTTGGTTATGTGGCTTTTTCACTGGAAGGATAGGAGTATTGTAATCAGATTGACATTCTCTTAAAAGTCCATATTTGAGAAAGTTATTTATTATTGGTTCCAAACCTTTTCTGGCTTCTATACTAATAGGATATTGTTTCTTTCTTACCGGTCGAACTCCTGTTTTCAATTCAACTTTTACCGGTTCTACATTTTTCGCTCTTCCTGGTTTCTCTGTTGCCCAAACAAAAGGGTAAACTGCATCTTTAATCTCTTCTGGAATTTCTTCAGATTCATCTGGGTTTGTCTGTAATAAATAAACTTGGGTTTGCCAGGCATTAGCTTCAGGAAAATGAACTTGGATTTTTCCTTTTTTAAAGTTAATTTGTGCTCCCAATTTATTCAATAAATCCCGTCCTAAGAGAGGCATGGTGCATTCTGGTATATATAAAAATTCATGCATCAATGTTTTTCCTCCAATTTTACATTTTAAAGGTTTCAACAAAGGCCTTACCTCTTTCTTTCCTGTGACCTCAACAATAGATACATTAAATTTACTCATTGGTCCTTTACATGTATTTATAACAGAATATTTGGCTCCAGTGTCCACTAAAAAATCAACTACTTTATTTCCCAGCTTTACTGGAACCAGGGGCTCAGCTGGGAGAATATTATTTTTTTTGCCCCCAGTCCCCATCATTCAGAATCTCCTCCCATCATAAGTAGATCAGCTTCAGGTGGAATTTGCTGTGGCCGAATCACAGCAACTTTCTTATTCTCTGGACACTCATTTTTCCAGTGTCCTTGTGTGTTATATACAGCACATTGATTGATCCCTGACAGAGTAGACTGTTTAAATATATTTCCACATCTTTTACTTCTGCCCCTTAAGTACTCTTTGCTTTTACCTCTCAAATATCCTCTGCCCCTACCTCCAGCAGATCTTTGGTCATTCACAAAAGCAGCCGCAAGAATTGCAGCTTTCTGTTTCCTATTTTTTTTTTCTTTCATTTTCCGTATTAGGTTTTTTCCAATACCACTCTCTTTTCTCCAGGAGTTAACAAATTATTTAAAAAAATTTGAATATCTTGCCAATATGGATTATGATTTTTGATAATTGTCTTAAAAGATCTATATACCTTTTCAGGACTTTCTCTATATGATCCTACCAATTCTTTACAATTAATCAAATCAGAAGTAGGAAAAGGTATTTTCAGAAACACTGGTTCCCCCCTTAGGTCCACAGCCTGATGAAGGGGTGCTAATAAGACAGACCCCTGTTGGGTCCTAGTTCTGCCAGCTATTGGACTAAATGTATTACTTCCCCTTGCTTCAGTTTCAAAACTTTCATTTTTACTCGGTGCTATCAACATCTGTACATCTTCTTCCTCTTCTCCTAGTTTTAAACACTGTTTTCCTATACTACAAGCAGAACAACAATGCGTTTTTGGTTCCTTGTCCTCCATCATCATCATCATTACATTAGAATCTGAGTCTAAAAGTTTACATTTCTTCCAAATTTCATGATCATTTCTCAAGGTAAAGAACAAGTCCACATAAGGGACCTCATCCCATTTACCCTGGTTGTCCACAAAATAACATAAGTTGCAAGATAGTACTGTTGTCAGAAAAGCGGATTCGTGCCCGGCATGCAAGTAACCAATTCCACACGCTCAGGAGAGATATTGTTTTATTCAGGCCTGGGTGCTCGGTGGACTTGCCACAAATCAAGCACACCTGGTCTAGTCACCTTTCTGTTTATATCCATGCTTCTCATACATATTTTAAGATTCTTTTTTACATATTCATTAAATTTCCGAGAACTAATTATAATATTACATCATCTTAAACACATGCGCACTAAAGCCTTTAGGGTCTCCTTGGGGGTCTCGGGTGGTCTCTGGTGGTCGGCAGGGTAGTGAACTCTTCATGAACTTATTTCCTCTTTACCTTATAGGGTCGCAATTTGTCCCTGAGCCATGCTTGGACCACGTCTGTTTATAGTTTCCATAGCTAAAATTAATTATCACTACCTCTAAAACACACAGTTTATAATTAATTACTACTCCACACAATTACAAACACACACCTGTTAGTTATCTAACTTCTAAGCAACAAATCTTCATTGTTTAAAATTACAGAAGCGAACAATATAGAATCCACAACAAACTAAACTATCTATCACCATAGTGTTCTTAAATTAAAACATATACATCTTGATCTCCTCCAATCAAACACCCACTCACTAGCTTCATCATTCTGGTTTCTTATTAACTGGTCTTTTAACCCAGTTCTGGGTGAGGGCTATACACAGGATGATAACACTTTGAAGATTAATGTTGATTAAGATTAACATTAACAATTCCCCCCTTTGAGACTTATGATGTTAAGCATCATGAGTCTCATAATACTTATTTTCTATAAAAAGATACAAATTGAATCATACAACATGTAATCATAACTAAAATAACGATCAGTACCACAAACAAAAATAATTGTCTAAGCCAATTTAAATTTGGAAGCCACGAGAACAACCAAGAAAAATCTAATCCTTCCCGTTCTTTAAACCCAAATGCCAAATCTTTTAATTGTTGGATTTTCTTCTCCACTAACTGTGAATTACCACTTAAATTAAAACAACACATTCCTTTAAATTCTTCACAGCCATGATTGTGTCTTAAAAGTAAATAGTCAATTGCAGCCCTGTTTTCAAGTGTGGCTTCTCTTATTTGTGTCATTTCCATACCAATACGGTTTAACCTGGCAGGCAGCCAAATACCACGCAGCCGCTCACTCACTCCCCCCACCCCCAGCGGGACGGGGAGAGAATCGGAAGGGTAAGAGTGAGAAAAACTCGTGGGTTGAGATAAAGACAGTTTAATAGAACAGGGAAAAAAAAGGGAAAATAATAATGATAATGATAATGATAAAATATACAAAATGAGTGATGCACGATGCAATTGCTCACCACCCGCGCTGACCGATAACCAAGTAGCGATCGCTACTTTCTGGAACACGCCTGCCATTCATATACTGAGCATGACGTCACATGGTATGGATTACCCCATTAGCCAGCTGGGCTGGCTGTCCTGATTATGTTCCCTCCCATCTTGTGTACCTAGCTCAGTCAGTAGGCACGGGAGCTGTCCTTGGACTAGGAGGGCACTTAGCAACAACTGAAAACATCGGTGTGTTATCAACATTCTCCTCATACTAAATCCAAAACACAGCACTAGGAAGAAATTTAACCCTATCCCAGCCGAAACCAGGACAGTATCCACCCCTTATTCCATACCATTTACGTCGTGCTTAGGTCTCACATCTTTTTTAATACATTTCAATTAACCACCACTATCTTTCTTTATATATACACACATATATATATATGCACGCACAGATATCATTCCCTCGGTCTATGGACTATCCCTCTAAAATGTCCACTGAGTTCATTTAGTCCATGACTTTGGGCTCCATCTGTTATAACAGTCTTTCAGGGCCGAAGAGATGGTGTGCGGTGTTGGGCCGTTGCATCCTGAAGCCAGTTCTCATTTCGGTACTGCTGCGCTCGTCCAGTTCTATCATCGTTGCACTTCGCTTGGTTTCATTGGAGTTAGTTCATTCTTCACTAATCTGGGTGATTTTCACTGCTATACCATTGATAGCAACCACAGAAATAATGATATACAATATCATATAACAATTGACATCATAAAATTCAGTTCATTGTCTATTTTCACCCAAAATCAAATCCCCTTGAGGTACACACCGGACCTCCCCATCCTTTCGCATCACCCACCAAGTGTACCCAGGTCCTTGAGCAAAAGGAATCCCACGGATGGGTTTTCCCTTGCCAGAGGCAGGAGTAACCCAGACTGTCTTCCCCAGCATATTTCTCATATGCACGACAGGGACTTTATCTCCATCTACAGTACGTAAGAGTCTTGATTGGGCAGGGCCAGCTCGACTGGCAGATCCCCTGGTATTGACTAACCAGGTGGCCTTTGCTAAATGTGTGTCCCAATGTTTGAATGTCCCACCACCCATTGCTCTCAGCGTAGTTTTTAGCAGTCCATTGTATCGTTCGATTTTCCCAGAGGCTGGTGCATGGTAGGGGATGTGATAGACCCACTCAATGCCGTGCTCTTTGGCCCAGGTGTCTATGAGGGCGTTTCGGAAGTGAGTCCCGTTGTCTGACTCAATTCTTTCTGGGGTGCCATGTCGCCACAGGACTTGCTTTTCAAGGCCCAGGATGGTGTTCCGGGCAGTGGCATGGGGCACAGGATATGTTTCCAGCCATCCGGTGGTTGCTTCCACCATGGTGAGCACATAGCGCTTACCGTGTCGGGTTTGTGGGAGTGTGATATAATAAATCTGCCAGGCCTCCCCATATTTATATTTCAACCATCGTCCCCCATACCAAAGAGGCTTTACTCGCTTGGCTTGTTTGATTGCAGCGCACGTTTCACATTCGTGGATAACCTGTGCAATAGCGTCCATGGTTAAGTCCACCCCTCGATCACGAGCCCATCTATATGTTGCATCTCTTCCTTGATGGCCTGACGCGTCATGGGCCCACCGAGCTATAAATAGTTCACCCTTATGTTGCCAGTCCAAATCCACCTGAGCCACTTCAATCTTAGCAGCCTGGTCCACCTGCTCGTTATTTTGATGTTCCTCAGTAGCCCGACTCTTGGGTACGTGAGCATCTACGTGACGTACTTTTACAGTTAGGTTCTCTACCCGGGCAGCAATATCTTGCCACAACGCGGCAGCCCAGATGGGTTTACCTCTGCGCTGCCAGTTGTTCTGCTTCCACTGCTGCAACCACCCCCACAGGGCATTTGCCACCATCCATGAGTCAGTATAGAGATAAAGTACTGGCCATTTTTCTCGTTCAGCAATGTCCAAGGCCAGCTGGATGGCTTTCACCTCTGCAAACTGGCTCGATTCACCTTCTCCTTCAGCAGTTTCTGCAACTTGGCGTATAGGACTCCATACAGCAGCTTTCCATCTCCGATGTTTTCCCACAAGGCGACAGGACCCATCAGTGAACAGGGCATATTGCTTCTCGTTTTCTGGTAGTTTATTATACAGTGGGGCTTCTTCAGCACATGTCACCTCCTCCTCTGGGGATATTCCGATATCTTTGCCTTCTGGCCAGTTCGTGATCACCTCCAAGATTCCTGGGCGACTGGGGTTTCCTATTCGGGCCCGTTGTGTGATCAGTGCGACCCACTTACTCCACGTAGCATCGGTTGCATGATGTGTAGAGGGGACCCTCCCTTTGAACATCCAGCCCAGCACCGGCAGTCGGGGTGCCAGGAGGAGCTGTGCTTCAGTACCAACCACTTCCGAAGCAGCTTGAACCCCTTCATATGCTGCCAGTATCTCCTTCTCAGTTGGAGTGTAGTGGGCCTCGGATCCTCTGTATCCCCGACTCCAGAACCCTAAGGGTCGACCTCGAGTCTCCCCTGGTGCTTTCTGCCAGAGGCTCCAGGTAGGACCATTCTCCCCGGCTGCGGTGTAGAGCACATTCTTTACATCTTGTCCTGCCCGGACTGGTCCAAGGGCTACTGCATGAACTATCTCCTGTTTCATTTGTTCAAAGGCTTGTCGTTGCTCAGGGCCCCATTTGAAGTCGTTCTTCTTCCTGGTCACTTGATAGAGAGGGCTTACGATCTGACTGTAATTTGGAATATGCATTCTCCAAAAACCCACAACGCCTAAGAAAGCTTGCGTTTCCTTTTTGTTAGTTGGTGGAGACATGGCTGTTATTTTATTGATCACATCTGTTGGGATCTGACGACGTCCATCTTGCCATTTTATTCCTAAAAACTGGATCTCCTGTGCAGGTCCCTTGACCTTACTTTGTTTTATGGCAAAACCAGATTTCAGAAGGATTTGAATTATTTTCTTCCCTTTCTCAAAAAATTCTTCTGCTGTGTTGCCCCATACGATGATGTCATCAATGTACTGCAGGTGTTCTGGAGCCTCACCCTGTTCCAGTGCGGTGTGGATCAGTCCATGGCAAATGGTAGGGCTGTGTTTCCAGCCTTGGGGCAGTCGGTTCCAGGTGTACTGGACGCCTCTCCAAGTGAAAGCAAACTGTGGCCTGCACTCTGCCGCCAAAGGGATGGAGAAGAAGGCATTAGCAATGTCAATTGTGGCGTACCACTTGGCTGCCTTTGACTCCAGTTCGTATTGAAGTTCTAGCATGTCCGGCACGGCAGCACTCAGTGGCGGCGTGACTTCGTTCAGGCCACGGTAGTCTATTGTTAGTCTCCACTCTCCATTAGACTTTCGCACTGGCCATATGGGACTGTTGAAGGGTGAGCGAGTCTTGCTGATCACTCCTTGGCTCTCCAGTCGACGAATCAGCTCATGGATGGGGATCAGAGAGTCTCGGTTGGTGCGATATTGCCGCCGGTGCACTGTTGTGGTAGCGATTGGTACCTGTTGTTCTTCAACCCTCAGCAACCCCACAACAGAAGGATCCTGTGAGAGACCGGGCAAGGTGGACAGCTGTTTAATTTCCTCCATCTCCAGGGCAGCTATACCAAAAGCCCACCTGTACCCTTTTGGGTCCTTGAAATACCCTCTCCTGAGGTAGTCTATGCCAAGGATGCACGGAGCCTCTGGGCCAGTCACAATGGGGTGCTACTGCCACTCATTCCCGGTCAGGCTCACTTCGGCCTCCAATACAGTTAACTCTTGGGATCCCCCTGTCACTCCAGAAATACAGATGGGTTCTGCCCCTTTATAGCCTGATGGCATCAGGGTACACTGTGCACCGGTGTCTACGAGAGCCTTATACTCCTGTGGGTCTGATGTGCCAGGCCATCGAATCCACACAGTCCAGTAAACCCGGTTGTCCCTTTCCTCCACCTGGCCGGAGGCAGGGCCCCTCTAGTCCTGGTCATAGTATCCATCTCTCACTTCTTGCAAACGTGAGTCAAGAATTTCTTCATTGCAATTACAATCCAAAGTAAGATCAGCCCTTCTACTCTGTCTGGGGAACTGTTCACTGGAAACTGGACCGTCGTGAGACAGGTTTTTCCTGACAACTGGAGCAGCATTTTTCCTGGGAGAACCCCCTTGTGTGATTGTTTTTCCTTGCAACTCACGTACACGTGCCTCTAGGATGAAGGTAGGTTTTCCATCCCACTGCCTCATGTCCTCTCCGTGGTCACGCAGGTAAAACCACAGGGTGCCCCGTGGTGTGTACTTTCGATATCCTCTCTCTTGAGGAGAAAAACGCTGACTCCTAATGGCTGAGATACTGGTCCGTACAGGTGGAGAATAAGACATATCCTCTTTGAGTTGCTGGACCTCCCGGGACAGTTTCTCCACAGCCGAGACAAGGGAGGAGGAGATAGTTTCTTCAAAATCCCGAAGTCTGCTAACCACCTCATCCACCGTTGGTGCTTCTTCCTCTTTCCAGCACAGTACTGCCAACGAACTGGCATACGATGCTGGTGCGCTCCGTACCAACTTCCGCCACATGGGTCGCGTGCACTGGACGTCATCTGGATCTTTGGGTGTTCGGGGGTCATCCAGGTCACTATAAACCACCTCCAGCACGCCTAGTTCTCTCAGGTACTGGATACCTCTCTCCATAGTGGTCCATTTGCCTAGGCGATACATAACATCTTCCTTGAAGGGATACCTTTCCTTTACGCCTGACAGCAGTCGCCTCCAGAGGCTGAGGACCTCTGTCCCTTTTCCAATTGCTTTGTCAATACCTGCTTCCCTAGCAAGGGATCCCAGCTGTTTGGCCTCCTTCCCCTCTAATTCCAGGCTACTGGCCCCATTATCCCAGCATCGGAGCAGCCAGGTAACAATATGCTCGCCTGGACGACGGCCGAAATCTTTCCGCATATCTCGCAACTCATGCAGGGATAAGGATCGGGTGGTTTCCGTCTCGTTTATGAGTTCTTCCTCTTCCTCCTCCCCTCCTCGTAATGGCCCTGGTTTTCCATCATCCTTTTCTACACGACCTGACTTCCGCTTCCAAGATTTCCTCTTCTGTACAGGGGCGACGGATACCAGCGACGGTTGGTCCTCTGGTTCAGCTGTAGTACCCGTCGCGAGGGTTTGGGTAGCTGCAGTGCCTGTCGCGGGGGTTGGAGTATTTGTAGTGACTGTTGCCGGGGTTTGAGTGGCTGCAGTGCCTGTTGCGGGGGTTGGAGTAACTGTAGTGACTGTTGCCGGGGTCTGAGTAGCCATAGTGGTTGTTGTGGGGGTTGAAGTAGCCACGGTGCCTGTTGCAGGGGTTTGAGTGGCCACAGTGGTTGCCGTGCGGGTTGAAGGAGCTACAGTGCCTATCGTGGGGGTTTGAGTAGTCGCTGTATCTGTTGCTGGGGTTGATCTCTGGACAGTATTCCTGAATAGTTGTTTAACTCTAAACAAGGCCTGAACCACATTCAGAAGACATAGCAATATGATCATGCTTGTTTGAACATCCCAAGGATATTCAAAATTCTCCGGGAATATTGTAGACGTCTTCATGAAGAGGATAGAAGAAAAAGGAGTTTCTGAAGATATGGAGGGGAAGGTGAACAAGTGGGAGAAAGTGTCCCATCCTGTCTCCCCACTAAATTCATCCTCTGAGGTGAAGACGTAAGAAGTGTAATTATTAATAGTTTCCAAAAGATAGCTCCCAAAGAACAGGAATGATGGCAGTGCTGAGTACAGGCTCGTGACCAATAATTTTATCATAACATAAAGCCAGGTCACACAGTATAGCAAAGCAATGACCTTAATCCATTTCCCAGAGATGACCAACCCCACATAAAAACTGATAATCAGCAGTATAGACAGCCAGTAAGGTGCTATATACCACAACTGCAAGAACAGATCCAAAAACTCTGAGAGCAAATAAATCAACATTGTGAACATCGAGTACTAAACTGATATAATGAATGCTTATAACAAATTTGTTTTAACCCGTTCGGGTCAGATGTGTCGTTATCTCAACCCTTCGAGCCCCACGTTGGGCGCCAAAAAGGACTGTCGTGGTTTAACCTGGCAGGCAGCCAAATACCACGCAGCCGCTCACTCACTCCCCCCACCCCCAGCGGGATGGGGAGAGAATCGGAAGGGTAAGAGTGAGAAAAACGCGTGGGTTGAGATAAAGACAGTTTAATAGAACAGGGAAAAAAAAAGGGAAAATAATAATGATAATGATAATGATAAAATATACAAAATGAGTGATGCACGATGCAATTGCTCACCACCCGCGCTGACCGATAACCAAGTAGCAATCGCTACTTCCTGGATCACGCCTACCGTTCATATACTGAGCATGACGTCACATGGTATGGAATACCCCATTAGCCAGCTGGGCTGGCTGTCCTGATTATGTTCCCTCCCATCTTGTGTACCTAGCTCAGTCAGTAGGCACGGGAGCTGTCCTTGGACCAGGAGGGCACTTAGCAACAACTGAAAACATCAGTGTGTTATCAACATTCTCCTCATACTAAATCCAAAACACAGCACTAGGAAGAAATTTAACCCTATCCCAGCCGAAACCAGGACAGAGGTATAATTTATATCTTTTACTACAGCACAAGTAATCCGTTTTATGGTGTGATAATTCATATCTACTCCAACTCCGGGTGCTAGGATAGCTGCAGCTGACATCTCACTTGAACTGTATAAAGTGACTTGCGAGTCACAATCCTCTGATATCTGATGTACACTCCTTTTAGTTCGTCCACCATGTTCTAAGTCCTTTTTGTCTATCAGCAGCGGAGCTATCCTCCCTATTGAACACGGACCTCCTGTCACATTCGCCGGAATATAGGAATATGCTATTCGTCCACATAACAAAAACCATCCAAGGGGTAATTTAGTATGAGCCCATGCATAACTCTGAAGTTGAGTGGAGTTACATCTCAAAGGAGGTTGTAAACGTGTTAAATTTTCACATTTAGAAATGCAATTTATAAATTTAACACAATGTCCAGCTGGAAGCATTCCTCGCACCTTGACTCTTAACATCCCTCTCTCCTTGGATCTACTTGTTTTTCCTAAACTATAAATGCTATGATAAGTTAACTTAATGTCAAAACTTTGAAACATTGTATAATTCTTCATCAATTCCAATGGGGTTGGTACTCCTACCAAACAAGAACTATACATCCCTCCCACAGAATTCTCGGCTGCAATACAAAAGGAAGACATGTTGGTTACTTCTCAGGCTAAAAGTTCCCAGATATTTCGATTTCTATCCCATTTTGGTAACAAAAATTGAGAATCAATCTGACTGATCGTTATTATAAACAACAACACATTCCACATCTTCCCTCTCTCTCTAATTTAATTCTGTTCAAAAATCAAATTGTTACACTAATTTAGCAGCATCTCCAGTATCTCATTGAACATGCCACAAAGTTAACTTCAATGGTTCCTTAAATACAGATGTCCACAGTCCAGGTGGAATTTTCTTAATCCTCGTATAATGAATCCAAGAGTCTATTCCTTCCAGTTTCACAGCAGTGTTTGTTGTTAACAGCACCTGGAAAGGTCCTTTCCACTTTTCTCCAAGAGGGTCATCCTTCCACGTTCACAAATAAACTTGATCCCCTGGACTAAATGAGTGTACTGGAAATTCAAGAGGTAAAGGTGTCTTCAAAAGGACATACTTATGCAAAGAATTCAACACCTTACTCAAAGATAAAAGATATTCAGTCAATACTTTTTCTCCTATTACATGCATTTGCTCTGATCCTCCAGTCAAATTAACGCTATAAGGTTTTCCATATAAAATTTCAAATGGACTCACTTTTTCTTTAGCTCTAGGGGTCACCCTAATTCTCAACAAGGCAAGTGGTAAGGCTTCGATCCACTTCAATTGAGCTTCCTGACATATTTTAGAAATTTGTCTTTTCAATGTTTGATTCATCCTTTCCACCTGCCCACTAGATTGAGGTCTCCAAGGGGTATGGAGATCCCACTTAATCCCTAATGTCTTACTCATGTTTTTAACAACCTCTGCTACAAAATGTGGACCCCTGTCTGAGGGTATTCCTAAAGGGACTCCAAACCTTGGAATTATTTCTTTCAACAAATGTTTCACAACCTCTTTTGCCTTGTTGGTTCGACACGGGAAAGCTTCCGGCCATCCAGAGAAGGTATCTACCAATACCAATAGATATCGGTATTGGTTACACCGCGGTAACTCTGAAAAATCTATTTGCCAATACTCACCGGGAGTTATGCCTCTCTTTACCTCTCCAGGAGGGGGTCGGATTTGTATTTTCGGATTGTTCCTAAGACAAACCTCACATTTATTACTCACACTTTTAGCAATCAATAACATTTTGGTTCCTATCGCATATCGTTTTACTGATTCCACCATTGCCTCTGCTCCCATATGTGTTTCAGCATGGGTTTTGACCATTAATTTCTTCATAATTTCAGGGGTTACTATACATTGTCCATGTGAAGTTATCCACCATCCTTGATCATTCTTCTTACAATGTAATAACACAGCTAATTTATTTTCTTTCTCATTATAATTTGGGGATTCCACCTGAATTTCTTTTGATGGAATTAAAACATAAATCATAGTATTTAATGCTACACGTTTAGCAGCCTCATCTGCTTTTCGATTTCCTTGTATTACTTTTGAGTCCCCTTTTTGATGAGCCTTACAATGAATCACCGCAACTTCTTTAGGTTTCTGTACTGCTTCCAACAAATTTAAAATCTCTGTTCCATATTTTATAGGGGTACCGCTAGCAGATAAAAGTCTTCGCTCCTTCCATATTGCTCCATGAGCCTGCACAACTCCAAAAGCATATTTAGAATGTCATCAAAACTTTTTCGGTACTCTGGAGTCCATTCTAACAATTCTTCAGGGCCTTTGGTTGCCTCATACAGTGGTTTTGCCATCAAACCATAATTTGGAATCCAAAGGCGACACCATCCAGCCATTCCTAGAAATCGTCTCAACTCTCTTTTGGATTGAGGGGGTGCCATCCTGCAAATGGCTTTTTTTCTACCATTTCCCAATCTTCGCTGTCCTTGGGAAATCTCAAACCCCAAATAAATTACAGTTTGTTTTGCAATTTGTGCTTTCTTCTCTGACACCCTATACCCGGCCATTCCCAAAAAGTTTAGGAGGCTTACAGTCTTTTCTTTGCAGATCTCAATAGTATCTGCTCCCAATAGGATGTCATCAACATATTGAAGGAGGGTGATTTGACCTTCCTTACCGGACCACTGTTCCAGTTCCTCAGAGCTGCTCCAAAGATGGTTGGGCTACTTTTAAACCCTTGTGACAGCACGGTCCAGCAGAGCTGAGTCCTCCTCCCAGTCGACGGATCTTCCCATTCAAAAGCAAAAATCTTTTGGCTGTTTTCTTCCAGAGGTATACAAAAGAAAGCATCTTTCAAATCTATAACAGAGAAATATGCATTTGATTCATTGATAGTTGTTAGCAGCGTATATGGATTAGGGACTATTGGATGAATGTCCACCACTAACTGGTTTATGGCTCTTAGATCTTGAACCAGCCTATATCCTTGGTTATGTGGCTTTTTCACTGGAAGGATAGGAGTATTATAACCAGATTGACATTCTCTTAAAAGTCCGTATTTAAGAAAATTATTTATTATTGGTTCCAAACTTTTTTCTGGCTTTTATACTAATAGGATACTGTTTCTTTCTTACCAGTCGAACTCCTGTTTTCAATTCAACTTTTACCAGTTCCACATTTTTCGCTCTTCCTGGTTTCTCTGTTGCCCAGACAAAAGGGTAAACTGCATCTTTAATCTCTTCTGGAATTTCTTCAGATTCATCTGTATTTGTCTGTAATAAATAAACTTGGGCTTGCCAGGCATTAGCTTCAGGAAAATGAACTTGGATTCTTCCTTTTTTAAAGTTGATTTGTGCTCCCAATTTATTCAATAAATCCCATCCTAAGAGAGGCATGGTGCATTCCGGTATATATAAAAATTCATGCATCAATGTTTTTCCTCCAATTTTACATTTTAAAGGTTTCAAAAAAGGCCTTATCTCCTTCTTTCCCGTGACCCCAACAATAGATACATTAAATTTACTCATTGGTCCTTTACATGTATTTATAACAGAATATTTTGCTCCAGTATCTACTAAAAAATCGACTACTTCATCTCCCAGCTTTACTGGAACCAGGGGCTCAGCTGGGAAAATATCATTTTCTACCCCTGGTCCCCATCATTCAGAATCTCCTCCCATCATAAGTAAATCAGCTTCAGGTGGTATCTGCTGTGACTGAGTCACGACTGCTTCTTTGTTCTCTGGACACTCACTCTTCCAGTGTCCCTATTTCTTACATACAGCACATTGATTAAATCCTAATGGGGTATATTGTTTAAACATATCTCTACCTCCTCTACCTTTTCCTCTCAAATACCCTCTACCTCTCAAATATCTTCTACCTCTTCCTCCAGCTGATCCTTGGGCATTTACAAAAGCAGCTGCTAGAATAGCAGCTTTTTGTTTCCTGTCTTTTATTTTTTCTTTTTCCTGATTTTTCTTTTCCTCCTCTTCCCTATTGTTATACACCTTATAAGCAATTTCAATTAACTGTGATATAGTCATTCCTGTAATCCCATCCACTTTCTGCAATTTCTTTTGAATATCTGGAGCAGCTTGCCCTACAAACAAAGTAATAAATATTGCTCTATTCTCATCACTCTCAGGATCTAAGTCTGTCCATTTCCTAGCTGCCTCACATAATGGTTCATAAAAGGTGGATGGGTCCTCTGTTTTTCCCTGAATTATTTGAGTCAATTTCGCCAAATTGTTTGGGCGGGGTATTCCATTCTTTACTCCATACAAAATTAATTGTTGATACTGTTTAATCATCAATTTCCCGTCATTACTATTAGGATTCCAATTTGGGTCTTGAGTTGGCATGAAATGAGCAGGACCTTCTCTTGCATTTATTCTCTCATTTTCCATATTTGCTTTTTCTAATACTACCCTCTTTTCTTCAGGAGTAAACAAATTATTCAAAAGAATTTGAATATCTTGCCAATCTGGATTATGATTTTCAATAATTGTTCGAAAGGATCTATACACCTTTTCAGGATTCTCTCTATATGATCCTGCTAACTCTTTCCAATTCATTAAATCAGAAGTTGTAAATGGTACTTTCACAAATACTGGCTCCCCCCTTGGGCCCACTGCCTGGCGAAGGGGTGCTAACAATACAGACCCTTGCTGGGTTCTAGTCCTGCCAGCTATCGGACTAAAAGTATTGCTTCCTCTTGCTTCGGTTTCAGAAGTTTCATTTTTATTTGGTGGTACTAACATTTGTGTATCCTCCTCTTCTTCTCCTAGTTTTAAACACCGTTTTCCTATGCTACAAGCAGAACAACAATGCGCTTTTGGTTCCTTATTTTCCATCATCATCATCACATTAGAATCTGAATCTAAAAGTTTACATTTTTTCCAAATTTCATGATCATTTCTCAAAGAAAAAAAAAATATACATAAGGTACCTCATCCCATTTTCCTTTTCTTCTACAAAATAACATTAATTGTAAAATAGTATTATATTGCAAGGTTCCCAATTCTGGCCATTTTTCCTCATCTTCCAATTTATACGTTGGCCACCATCTAGTACAATATTCAATTAATTTATCCTTCCTCAAAGGATCACCCCCAAATTTTCCCCAATGTTTAATGATGCATCCTAAGGGGGAACAAGGTGTTACTTTTGATGGTTGAGCTCCCATATCTTTACCAAAAAAGAACGTTCTTTACCACAATTTCATATACTCCAGTCGTCATTGTCAAACGTATATGAATATACCTCTTTACCTGTGGCCACAATTCCTTACCAAATGCATGCATGCACAATTTTATGCCCCAGAACAATATCTCATTTACCTTAGCGTTGCACCGTTGAGTCGCTCACCTGCTCTGGTTGGGGAGAATACTCACGGAGTCCCCGATCAAAAGGTTGGTGCGCGCTGGAGTCCAGAGAGCAGGGTCTCCCCACCGAGAGCCAGCAAGTCAATCCAGGCAAGGCTTCACAGCAGTCCCATCTGGGTCGCCAAAAACTGTTGTCCAAAAAGCGGATTCGTGCCCGGTGTGCAAGTAACCAATTCCACACGCTCAGGAGAGATATTGTTTTATTCGGGCCTGGGTGCTCGGTGGACTTGCCACAAATCAAGCACACCTGGTCTAATCACCTTTCTGTTTATATCCATGCTTCTCATACATATTTTAAATTTCTCTTTTACATATTCATTAAATTTCCAAGAACTAATTATAATATTACATCATCCTAGACACATGCGCACTAAAGCCTTTAGGGTCTCCTTGGGGGTCTCGGGTGGTCTCTGGTGGTCGGCAGGGTAGTGAACTCTTCATGAACTTATTTCCTCCTTTCCTTATAGGGTCGCAATTTGTCCCTGAGCCATGATCGCGTTTGTTTATAGTTTCCATAGCTAAAATTAATTATCACTAAATCTAACAATACCTCTAAAACACACAGTTTATAATTAATTACTACTCCACACAATTACAAACACACACCTGTTAGTTACCTAACTTCTAAGCAACAAATCTTCATTGTTTAAAATTACAGAAGCGAACAATATAGAATCCACAACAAACTAAACTATCTATCACCATAGTGTTCTTAAATTAAAACATATACATCTTGATCTCCTCCAATCAAACACCCACTCACTAACTTCATCATTCTGATTTCTTATTAACTGGTGTTTAACCCAGTTCTGGGCGAGGGCTATACACAGAACAATAAAACTTTGAGGATTATAGTTGATTATGATTAACATTAACAAGTGGACAAAAGAGAGAAAAAGTCAAGAGAGGGATACAGACAGTGCACCGAAGAGATGATCTTTCTGACACAGCAGCTCACTGGCAGAACAAGATTTGAAAAGACACTGCATTTTTACCTGTTTCTTCAATTATCGTTACCAAAACAAAATCTCAGACTAACACTTCCCCTACACCTGGGGCCAAAAATTCAGGACAACTGTGCCTGCTTCAGTACAACCCAACACACAAAACTGCTTACAAATGAGGCCCCCAACCCTTCCAGAAGGATTCAGAGTACCCTATGTGAGAGTTGGGGATGTGGGCAAGAGTCACAGTCAGAAAGACAGCAAGCAGAAGGGGACCTGAGCAATAAAAAAAATCAGGTCCTTGTTATAAATGAGCATTGCTGTGAAAACATCAGAGTGTGCAAGCCTTTCTCAGAGGGGTTTGCAGCCCTGCGAAGGTTAATGTGCCACTTGTGTGGGAAAGTGTCTATCAAAGGACAGTCAAAACATCAGTAAAAGAAGAAGAACTGAAGAAAGAAACCTAGTTTTATTTCCCACTGAGAAAAAGGAAAAGTTGTGACAATGAAAATGGAGCAGAAGTATCTTTTCTTTTTGACTTATGTGGGGTTTCATTTTATGAAATAAGCTAATTTAAGACCAACATAAGCATTTATTGTTATACAATTGCTTTATAACCCATCTACTTCCATATATACACCCAATTCTGCAGGCAGAAATAGGTGCACAGGCCCCTGCAACCTCTGCAGTCTCTCTCCATCAGAGGAACCTCCACCATTCTCCCCATTCCTTCACACCTTGTAGGCATCTTGTGCTTGATCAAGTCCCACCCCCCCACCTGCCAAGCTCATCAGAAAGACTGAAATGCTCATCTTTTGGGTTGATCCCACATTCATTCTGGGATGGACCCCTAAAGACAAACACAGGTATTTCCTTGCTGGAACCTGAGCCTCTTACTCAAGGAGCTTACCCAACCAGCCCGCTCCCAGAGTCACTGACTGGAGACAGGTGGGAGCATGGAGAACACCACTCAGCACAGGTCACCATGGCGGAAGATTATAGATCCAAGCAAGCTCCCACGTTCATTTAGTCCAACTTCCTTCTCTCCAAGAACAGAGAGAAGAAATAGAGGAAAAACCCACAGGTGTGCCCTAATCTGTGATCCACCCCTAAAAGATTTCACCATGATCTCTAATAAGCAGTCACTGGCTGTGTCCAGGGGGGAGCGCTACAAGTTGGCTCACAGAGAGCCACCTAGCAAGTGGACCATCAGGCTGGGCTGGCATAAGCACACTCAAACACCAGGCAATACCTGTACCAGCGTTTGCATCACAGCAGCAGCTCAGAGGAGTCTTGCAGGGCTACTGACAGACAGTTCATTCAATACTGGTATTGAGGTGTAGCACAGACTCACCTTTCCACCTTCCACCGTGTTATCTACTGACAGGCTGGAACAAGCTCTTGGACCAGAGCAGGAAGGAAGAAGGGCTGCACAGAGCCCTCAGCATTGAGACGTAACCCCCACCCAGTCCCAGCTGAGCTGATGCCAACACAGGTCAGGTACAGCCCAGCTGGTGGAGTCTAACATCAAATCCACAGTCTGCAGACTGCATGGGGATTATTGAAAAGAAAATAAATGCACAACAATCAACATAATACAAACTATACATTAAGACCTGTGAAGTAGAAAATAAAATATGGGGAAAAAAAAAATCCCTTTTATCCTTTTGCAACATTGCATGATAAAAACAGCTAGAAATAGTATTAATTAGTCTTTGAATTGCACAGAAACTTGCATTAAAAGCAAAGACAAAAAAAGAATTTATTAGTAGGATCCATTGATTTCCCAGGTCTTTGAAATACATGGGAGAGATTAATTTGAAGTTTGACTGTATTTTGAAATAAAATTTACCATCTCAAAACTTTAACCTGGACAGTCTCTTTTATTTCCTTCCCTGAGGTATAATGCAAATTGGTCAATTATTTGCCATGGAATTGTTCTTCCAAGATAAAACCAGCTTCCATTAAACGTATTCTGAGGCAACAGATATGCAACAAAGTCTTTATTAGCCTTTTAAATAACAGGACAAAATTTACATCTAATTCAATTACTTGACTAAAAATTAATTTGACTCATAGGCTTTCAAGTGAAAAAAAATTCTCTGGAAAAAGAAAGCTATAGTACAAGAAGTAAGAAATAGACAGTTCTTTGAGTCCCATTCAAATCACTGAGGAAATAGGTCTTTACTTATTTCAAGAAAATGACTGTATATTTATGCAGATATGCATTACTAAGCAGGTGGCCTGCAATAAAATCATCCTGTCATTATTTTCAGGAAAAGAGAAACCTAAAATGTGTTTCCATACAAAGGAAAACAGAGAATGATATATTTTATATTGTCTATCACAGTTTTCTTTCACTATTCCCCACTTATTTATTAGACAGGCCCTAGCAAATACAAATAACTCTGGTTACCTCTTATAAGGTAATCAAGTTTAGTTGCATCAATATATATGCATAAAGTATTCATAAGGTAAATAGCAGTCGCTATTATTTTCCAGGGAGGTATTTGAAAAGATATAAATCCTGCACTGCACTTTGAAACGTACTTTATACTGTCTGACATTTCCAGTTTTTCAGAGTCATGTCTGAGACACTCAGGAGATTTATCCTGAATCAGCATTAACAAGCCATTGCATTACAGTAATTATATTACTGAACTTGACTAAAAGAAGGTGTAGATGTAGATATACAATACCCACATAAAAGTGGCAGGAGCCAGGGAGAAAGAGAGCAATGTCATAAAGATTGTCTGCTCAGTTTTACAAATGCTGAAGAACTATCCCCTGAAAGTAGCTTTGCAACTGCTCTGTCCTTGCCAGTTTTAAGTGTCCCAAAGTGACTGCAGTTCTGAGAACTTTTAGAACACTTAGAGAAAAAAAATCTAGATAGAAAGACACGTATTTTTACTTTTTATCTAATTGGTAATTAGATTGGAAACCTTTAGAACCCATCAGAAAAAAACACTGAAATGGAAAACAGTCCCAGCCATATTTCTCTAGCTATATATGATCATGCCACCTTCTCAGACCAATGTGGTTGTGGTGGGTTGACTTTGGCTGGCTGCCAGGTGCTCACCAAGCTGCTCTATCACTCCCCCTCCTCAACTGGACAGGGGGAGAGAAAATATGATGAAAGGCTTGTGGGTCAAGAAAAGGACCGGGAGATCACTCAGTAATTACCATCACAGGCAAAACAGACTCGACTTGGGGAAATTAATTTAATTTATTACCAATCAAATCAGAGTACGATAATGAGAAATAAAAACTAAATCTTAAAACACCTTCCCCCCACCCCTCCCTTCTTCTCGGGCTCAACTTCACTCACGATTTTCTCTACCTCCTCCCCCCGAGCGGCACAGGGGGACGGGGAATGGGGGTTGCGGTCAGTTCATCACACATTGTCTCTGCCGCTCCTTCCTCCTCATGCTCTTCCCCTGCTCCAGTGTGGGGTCCTTCCCACAGGAGACAGTCTTCCACGAACTTCTCCAACGTGAGTCCTTCCCACGGGCTGCAGTTCCTCACAAACTGCTCCAGCGTGGGTCCTTTCCATGGGGTGCAGTCCTTCAGGAACAGACTGCTCCAGCATGGGTCCCCCACAGGGTCACAGGTCCTGCCAGAAGTGCTGCTCCAGCATGGGCTCCTCTCCACGGGTCCACAGGTCCTGCCAGGAGCCTGCTCCAGCGCAGGCTTCCCACGGGGTCCCAACCTCCTTCGGGCGCATCCACCTGCTCCAGCATGGGGTCCTCCATGGGCTGCAGGTGGATATCTGCTCCACTGTTAACCTCCATGGGCTGCAGGGGGACAGCCTGCCTCACCATGGTCTTCACCACAGGCTGCAGGGGAATCTCTGCTCTGGTGCCTGGAGCACCTCCTCCCCCTCCTTCTTCACTGACCTTGGTGTCTGCAGAGTTGTTTCTCTCGCGCATTCTCACTCCTCTCTCCGGCTGCTGTTGTTCCGCAGTAGTTTTTTTCCCCTTCTTAAATATGTTATCACAGAGGCGCTACCACCATCACTGATGGGCTCAGCCTTGGCCAGCGGTGGGTCCATCTTGGAGCCGGCTGGAACTGGCTGTGTCCGACATGGGGGCAGCTTCTGGCATCTTCTCACAGAAGCCACCCCTGTGGCCCCCCTCTGCTACCAAAACCTTGCCACATAAATCCAATACAGTGGTCCTCTCACCATGCAGACCACCCACTCCTCACACTGGCTCCTGCCTCTGACCCTGTATTCGGATACCACGTACTGAGAAACCTCTGCACTGCATAGAGTCCTGCTACCAGGTCTGCCATCTGTACGTCCTCGCTGGCCTCTGCAGGCACAGAGCTATGCAGGGGAATAATCACAGGCTCACTAGAATCACTGAAGCTTCAACTAACTTCTGGAAACTGCTTAATGCATAGTAAGTCTTCAAGACTTGGCAAGAAGCTTATCAGGAAGCGATCTGATCTTATTTGACATCCTACAGGTCATAAGTTACTAATCTCTGAATATCAAAGAAATGTTGCCCATTAAAGACTCCCCTTGCACTGGAGTGAAAACAGAAGTGAAATTAGGATGGGTATTTTTGAAACTGGGATCTTGAGAAACACTCTAATTGCAGCAAGCAACATTCAAGATAGCCTACTGCAAATAGAACTGTTCTCTCAGCTTCAGCTGTTGTGGCGCACATTAAGGATCCTAAGCGAGGGATATTAACCCAAATGAGATGGAGCACAACTCTAGATTTTATTCTTCTTTCACAACTTTGGTTTCAGTGTTGCAGCTAAAAGCTTTGATATGCATCCTACTAAAATAAGCTTTTTTTTTTTCCTTCCCCTCTTAAGCTTGACTGGTTTTGGAGCCCTGAATAGTTCATAATATTGTCTCTCAAACCAAATATCCAAATACAGCAGCATGTGCCAAGGAGCCTGTACCCCAACATGTCTAGGCAACTGCTCTGTCCTGCTGCAAGGATCAGCAGGGAAGCCGGGGTTTGAGGGCAGGCACAGACCAATACCCCTCTGGCTGGGAAAGTGCAGAAGAGGAACACCTCAGAGGTCCAAGCAATACACAGCTCGCCACTGATTCATTGAAAGTCAGGGTCATGCTAAAAAGTTGCTACATCCCAAATCCCTAAAACTATCCTGCTTGTCATATCACATTTGAACAGCAAAAGCTTTCCTGATTTGAATGAGACAATATTAATGTTAATAAACTGTGCTAATATTTAATTTCATTAGCTAATCTTATTGAGATTAGTTGAGTATCTGTCTTGGAACACAGACGATTATTTTTTTTGTCAAACTGAAAACTTACATAAAGTGAGTTCCATAAGAAAGAGTAGCTCAAATCTGAGTAACCAGCAGCATTAGGAAACCAGTCAGTGTTCTTTCCATTTAATTTTTCTAATTAAATCCACTGGAAAAGGTACTGTTGTTCCAAAGATTTTTGGAACTGCTAAATATACATAATGTAGCATTTGAACCACCATACAAAAGATCATAAAATTTACCACAAAGAAGACTATAAAACATCTCAAAAGCTAAGACAGATGATACTCGTTAACATTTTAACAAAATAACACATTCAGTGTTCAAGTTTGGGGACCAGATCTTGACAAGCTTGCAAAAATGGAAATTAAGAATAAATCCAACTCTATGGTATTACACAGATACGGATTACATTCCATGGTTTCAGGAAGCATAGGTTCACTGATGAAGCAAAAAGCCAAGATACGCAAAAGTAGAGCATAAAACCATTTGTCGTGGTTTAACCCCAGCCAGCAGATAAACCCCACACAGCCGCTCGATCACCCCCCTCCTCAGGTGGGATGGAGGAGAGAATCGGGAGGGCACAAGTAGGAAAACTCCCGGGTTGAGATAAAACCAGTTTAATAATGGAAATAAAATGAGGTAGAACAGTAATAATAACAATGAGAACAACAACAATAGCAGAATATACAAAGCAGGCAATACACAATGCAACTGCTCACCGACCGCTGACCGTGTGCCACGAACTGGGGGGCGAGCCCCCCCACACCCTGGTTTTTATACTGAGCATGATGTCACATGGTATAGAATACCCCATCGGTCAGCTGGGTCAACCACCCCAGCTGTGCTCCCCCAACAACAGCTTCCCCTGCATGTGGCAGGGCATGGGAGGCTGAAAAGAGAAACAAAAAGCTCCCGGTGCAAGCACCACCCAGCAACAACCAAAGCATCAATGGGCCATCAACGCTCCTCTCATATCAAACCCAAAACACAGCACACGCCCCCAGCTACTGGGAAGAAAGATAACACTGTCCCAGCTGGAACCAGGACAGTATCCACCCCTTATTCCATACCATCTGCGTCATGCCCAGGTCTCACATTTTCCAATACATTCCAATCAGTCATCACCACTTTTCCTGCCTTTTGATATATACACACACACATACAGATATCATTCCCTTAGTCCATGGGCCATCCCTCTAAAATGTCCGTTGAGTTCATTTAGTCCATGACTTTGGGCTCCATCTGTCATAACAGTCTTTCAGGGCAGGAGAGATGGTGTATGCTGTTGGACTGTTGCATGCTGAGGTCAGTTCTGGTTCCATCATCACTGCGCTCGTCCAGTTCTATCATTGTTGTACTTTGCTCGGTTTCATCGGAGTTCATTCTTCATTAATCTGGGTGATTCTTAATGCAATACCGTTGATAAGATATATAGCAACCATAGAAGTGATGACATACAGTATTATATAGCAATTAACATCATACAATTCAGTTCATTGTCTATTTTCACCCAAAATCAAATCCCCTTGAGGTACACACCGGACTTCCCCATCCTTTTGCATCACCCACCAAGGGCACCCAGGTCCTTGAGCAAAAGCAATCCCACGGATGGGTTTTCCCTTGCCAGAGGCAGGAGTAACCCAGACTGTCTTCCCCAGCATATTTCTTATGTGCACGAAAGGGACTTTATCCCCCTCTACAGTACGTAAGGGTTTGGATTGGGCAGGCCCAGCTCGATTATCAGATCCCCTGGTGTTGACTAACCAGGTGGCTTTTGCTAAATGTGTGTCCCAATGCTTGAATGTCCCACCACCCATTGCTCTCAGTGTAGGCTTTAGCAGTCCGTTGTATCGTTCGAGGCTGGTGCATGGTAGGGGATGTGATAGACCCACTCAATGCCATGCTCTTTGGCCCAGGTGTCTAGGAGGGTGTTTCGGAAATGAGTCCCGTTGTCTGACTCAATTCTTTCTGGGGTGCCATGTCGCCATAGGACTTGCTTTTCAAGGCCCAGGATGGTGTTCCTGGCGGTGGCATGGGGCACAGGGTATGTTTCCAGCCATCCGGTGGTTGCTTCCACCATGGTGAGCACATAGCGCTTGCCCTGGTGGGTTTGTGGGAGTGTGATATAATCAATCTGCCAGGCCTCCCCATATTTATATATCAACCATCGTCCTCCATACCAGAGAGGCTTTACTCGCTTGGCTTGCCTGATTGCAGCGCACGTTTCACATTCATGGATAACCTGTGCAATAGCGTCCATGGTCAAGTCCACCCCTCGATCACGAGCCCATCTATATGTTGCATCTCTTCCTTGATGGCCTGAGGTGTCATGGGCCCACCGAGCTATAAATAATTCACCCTTATGTTGCCAGTCCAGATCCACCTGAGCCACTTCAATCTTAGCAGCCTGGTCCACCTGCTGGTTGTTTTGGTGTTCTTCACTGGCCCGACTGTTGGGTACGTGAGCATCTATGTGACGTACTTTTACAGTCAGGTTCTCTACCCGGGCAGCAATATCTTGCCCCAATGCGGCAGCCCAGATGGGTTTACTTCTGTGCTGCCAGTTGTTCTGCTTCCATTGCTGCAACCACCCCCACAGGGCATTTGCCACCATCCATGAGTCAGTATAGAGATAAAGTACTGGCCATTTTTCTCGTTCAACAATGTCCAAGGCCAGCTGGATGGCTTTCACCTCTGCAAACTGGCTCAATTCACCTTCTCCTTCAGCAGTTTCTGCAACTTGTCGTATAGGACTCCATACAGCAGCCTTCCATCTCCGATGCTTTCCCACAAGGCGACAGGACCCATCAGTGAACAGGGCATATTGCTTCTCGTTTTCTGGTAGTTTGTTATACAGTGGGGCCTCTTCAGCACGCGTCACCTCCTCCTCTGGGGATATTCCGATATCTTTGCCTTCTGGCCAGTTCGTGATCACCTCCAAGATTCCTGGGCGACTGGGGTTTCCTATTCGGGCCCGTTGTGTGATCAGTGCGACCCACTTACTCCACGTAGCATCGGTTGCATGATGTGTAGAGGGGACCCTCCCTTTGAACATCCAGCCCAGCACCGGCAGTCGGGGTGCCAGGAGGAGCTGTGCTTCAGTACCAACCACTTCCGAAGCAGCTCAAACCCCTTCATATGCTGCCAATATCTCCTTCTCAGTTGGAGTACAGCGGGCCTCGGATCCTCTGTATCCCCGACTCCAGAACCCTAAGGGTCGACCTCGAGTCTCCCCTGGTGCTTTCTGCCAGAGGCTCCAGGTAGGGCCATTCTCCCCGGCTGCAGTGTAGAGCACGTTTTTTACATCTTGTCCTGCCCGGACTGGCCCAAGGGCTACTGCCTGAACTATCTCCCATTTAATTTGTTCAAAGGTTGTTGTTGCTCAGGGACTCATTTGAAGTTGTTCTTCCTGGTCACTTGATAGAGAGGGCTTACGATCTGACTGTAATTTGGAATATGCATTCTCCAAAAGCCCACAACGCCTAAGAGAGCTTGTGTTTCCTTTTTGTTAGTTGGTGGGGACATGGCTGTTATTTTGGTGATCACATCCGTTGGGATCTGACGACGTCCATCTTTCCATTTTACTCCTAAAAACTGGATCTCCTGTGCAGGTCCTTTGACCTTACTTTGTTTTATGGCAAAACCGGCATTCAGTAGTGTGGAGAAGAATCGTGGAGTCAGGAGTTTCGGCCAAGATAAGATAGAACTTCGGCCTGTGCGCTGAGAACTAGCAGACGCGCACATACGTCTGAGAAAAGACCTGAACACCTGGCTTAGTTGTCTCCCCTGTAAGGAAACTGTAAACATCAAGAGAATCACGTCACTGGTTAACCCTGGGAATAAGCGGATCTGAGAGCAGACGTGGATCGTTGCCAAAAGGAAGAGAGACTGTTTTTCTTAGTTAATAAGGGATACGAATAGGGTGATGATTGGGGGAGACAACGGGACCTCCCCGTTATGGTAAAGTATATATTCTCCTGTATTGTAACAATAAACGATTTTGTGCATGTATATGTGAGGGTCCGTGCAATCATACACCGCACAGTAGGATTTTGACTATTCTCTCCCCTTTCTCAAAAACTTCCTCTGCTGTGCTACCCCACACGATGATGTCATCAATGTATTGCAGGTGTTCTGGAGCCTCACCCTGTTCCAGTGCAGTGTGGATCAGTCCATGGCAAATGGTAGGGCTGTGTTTCCACCCATGGGGCAGTTGATTCCAGGTGTACTGGACACCCCTCCAAGTGAAAGCAAACTGTGGCCTGCACTCTGCCGCCAAAGGGATAGAGAAGAACGCATTAGCGATATCATTTGTGGCGTACCACTTGGCTGCCTTTGACTCCAGTTCGTATTGGAGTTCTAGCATGTCCGGCACGGCAGCACTCAGTGGCGGCGTGACTTCGTTCAGGCCACGGTAGTCTACTGTTAGTCTCCACTCTCCATTGGACTTTCGCACTGGCCATATGGGACTATTGAAGGGTGAGCGAGTCTTGCTGATCACTCCTTGGCTCTCCAGTCGACGAATCAGCTCATGGATGGGGATCAGGGAATCTCGGTTGGTGCGATATTGCTGCCAGTGCACCGTTGTGGTAGCGATTGGTACCTGCTGTTCCTCTACCATCAGCAACCCGACAACAGAAGGGTCCTCTGAGAGACCAGGCAAGGTGGACAGCTGTTTAATTTCCTCCGTCTCCAGGGCAGCTATACCAAAAGCCCACCGGTACCCTTTTGGGTCCTTGAAACACCCTCTCCCGAGGTAGTCTATGCCAAGGATGCACGGAGCCTCTGGGCCAGTCACAATGGGGTGCTTTTGCCACTCATTCCCGGTTAGGCTCACTTCGGCCTCCAATACAGTTAACTCTTGGGATCCCCCTGTCACTCCAGAAATACAAATGGGTTCTGACCCTCTATAGCTTGATGGCATCAGGGTACACTGCGCACCGGTGTCTACGAGAGCCTTATACTCCTGTGGATCTGATGTGCCAGGCCATCGAATCCACACAGTCCAGTAAACCCGGTTGTCCCTTTCCTCCACCTGGCTGGAGGCAGGGCCCCTCTAGTCCTGGTCATCGTAGTCGCTACCCACCTCTTGCAAGTACAAATCAGAAGTCCCTTTATTAAGGTCGGAAGTGGAATCAGCCCTTCTACTCTGTCTGGGGAGCTGCTCACTGGAAATTTGAGCAGCAGTTTTCCTGGAAGAACCCCCTTTTGTGGTTGTTTTTCCTTGCAACTCATGTACCCATGCCTCTAGGGCTGAGGTAGGTTTTCCATCCCACTTCCTCATGTCCTCTCCGTGGTCACGCAGGTAAAACCACAGGGTGCCCCGGGGTGTGTACCCACGATGTCTCCTCTCTTGAGCAGAGGGACGCCTGCTCCTAATGGCTGAGACACTGGCCCATGCAGGTGGGGAGCAGGACATATCCTCTTTGAGTTGCTGGACCTCCTGAGACAATTTCTCCACAGCAGAGACACAGGCCCGTAGGGAGGAAGAGAGACTTTCTCCATATTGCCAGAGTTGGCCAGCCAGTTCATCCACTGTTTGTTCCTCTCCATCTTTCCAGGTCATTATTGCCAATGAGTTTGCATGTGACGCTGGTGCGCTCCGTACAAACTTCCGCCACATGGGTCGGGTGCATTTGACTTCATCTGGGTCTTTGGATAACTGCTCGTTGTTCAGGTCATCGTAAATCACCTCCAGCAAGGCTAATTCCCTCAGGTACTGGATACCTCTCTCCATGGTGGTCCACTTGCCTGGGTAGCATATAACATCTTCCTTGAAGGGATACCTTTCCTTCACGCCTGACAGCAGTCGCCTCCAGAGGCTGAGGGCTTGTGCCCCTTTTCCAATCGCTTTGTCAATGCCCCCTTCCCTGGAAAGGGATCCCAGCTGCTTGGCTTCCTACCCCTCTAATTCCAGGCTACCGGCATCGGAGCAGCCAGGTGATAATGTGCTTGCCTGGACGACAGCTGAAGTCTTTTCGCATATCTCACAGCTCACCCAGGGATAGGGATCGGGTCGTTACCATCTCATTTACGGGTTCTGCCTCCTCCTCCTCCTGTTCTCATGATGGCCCTGGTTCATCTTCATCCCTTACTAAATGAGCTGATTTTCTTGTGTTTTTCTTTTTTGTATAGGGGCGACTGATACCAGAATGGGTTGGTTCTCTGTTGCAAGGGGCGAAGTAGCCGCTGTGGGGGGTGGGGTAGCCATAAGGACCTGTTGTCTTGTCATCAGATCCAGAGACCTTCTTTTCTCCTTGAGGGTTCTGAGTGGTGTTAAACAGGGCTCTGTAGGCATGGGTCAGGCCCCAGCACATTGTAGTAATTTGCGTCTCCCTAGAATGGCCAGGGTGACAGCATACTTCTTCCGAATATTCTATTAATTTTTCAGGGTTCTGCACTTGTTCAGGGGTGAAGTTCCAAAATACTGGGGGTGCCCATCGTCCTAGGCATTTGCCCATGCTATCCCACTCACCCTGCCACTCATAACTATCCAGCCTTGGGGCAGATCTCTGGATGACATTCTTGAATTGCTTACTAACCTTGGATAAAACCGAAACAATATTCCCAAGGAGCACCAATAGATGTATCTTAACTACCCAGGGATGTTCAAGGTACTGACAAGTTATTGTAATGAAGGAGATGACATCATAGAGGAAGGTAGTGAGGGTGCCATTCTCTATTTCCTCCATAAAAAATCTCTCAGAGGAAGAGGTATAATTGCTAATGGTCTCCATGAGGTGGTACCCGAAATGCAGTAGCGGCTTCATTACAAATCCCAAATACCAAATAACCCCCAATGCCAGTGTTTTAGTAACAAATCTCCCAGGCAAAACATCATTAATCCCTGCAGAGCACAGCAGACTACAAAACCCAACTCCAATCTTTAACAGGTACAGTAAAAACAAGAGCATGGTGCAGAACAAATTAATATGTTACCAGATATAAATTCCTTAATACGCTCTAGTTAATCTGTTGTTATCTCAACCCTTCGAGCCCCACGTTGGGCGCCAAAAAGGACTGTTGTGGTTTAACCCCAGCCAGCAATTAAACCCCACGCAGCCGCTCACTCACCCCCCTCCTCCGGTGGGATGGAGGAGAGAATCGGGAGGGCACAAGTAGGAAAGCTCCCGGGTTGAGATAAAAACAGTTTAATAATTGAAATAAAACGAAGTAGAACAGTAATAATAACAATGAGAACAACAACAATAACAGAATACACAAAGCAGGCAATGTGCAACGCAACTGCTCACCGACCGCCAACCGCGTGTCACGAACCGGGGGCCAGCCCCCCCCCCCACCCCTGGTTTTTATACTGAGCATGATGTCACATGGTATAGAATACCCCATTGGCCAGCTGGGTCAACCACCCCGGCTGTGCTCCCCACCCCCACAGCTTCCCCTGCGCTTGGCAGGGCATGGGAGGCCAAAAAGAGAAACAAAAAGCTCCCGGTGCAAGCACCACCCAGCAACAACCAAAGCATAAATGGGCCATCAACGCTCCTCTCATACCAAACCTGAAACACAGCACACCCCCCAAGCTGCTGGGAAGAAAGTTAACTGTGTCCGAGCCGGAATCAGGACACCATTTTAGAACATCTTTAAGCCATACCCTTCTCTGCAGACATCCATTCCCCCTGATGCAGACTCTTATGTGGCGTCTATACTTTCAGAACCATCATTCACATAACACAATCCAAAATCCCAAGTTTATGCAGAAGTCTATTGGTAAGATACTCCAATTCATTATCTTCCCTCAATTTCTTCCCCGAAGCAATCCACAGGAAAATTGCAGGTTAGAATCCAGAAATGCGTCTGAGAATAGAGGCACAACCACATACACACAGAAGAGTTTATAAGCTATTCCTATTTGACTGAAGTTCTGAAATAGCTATCTATTTTTAAATAGATGACAATATAATGATTCTAGCATTTCATTCACTGACTAATCTATTCTAGATTTGCCTTTCTAGCAAACTTCTATCAACACAAGAAAAGGCAGCTGCCCGAGTGCAGCAGAACTCAATGAAAGGGAAAAACCCTCTAGTTTCATTTTACTTTGTAAAGTGGGAAAAAACCAACAACAGGAAAACAACCAGTGGAACTAGCTCATAATTAGTGTTAAAAAAAAATGAAAGAAAAGAGAAAGAAAATGTACAAAGTCAAAATATTATAAGAGTCTATACTACTTTAATGGTGATAATTGCTTGAGCATACCAGATTTTTTTCCATTTATCATTATTATTAAACTAGAAAATACATGAAATCTATTGTGTGGGATTTTTGTAAAGAGACATGAATGAAACTGCTGTTTAAGTGGCATGCACATGAAATTATATGCTTGCAGGAAAACATACTGAAAAAGAAAAGATGACTTTAAAAACATAATGATACTTTTCTGTAATACTAAAGGCAAACTCATCACAGTGTCACCTGCAGTTCAAATGATTGCACATTAAAAAATATAAAGTTATAAACCTGCTAAGGTTTCTAGGATAGCTTTTGCGAATAGAGGAAAATGGAAACAAGAGATAAAAAAGAGCAGCCTGTTTAGATTTCCCAAACTGAGCAGGCTAACACAACAAGGCCAGCAAGACGAAACGAGATGAGAAATGCTTAATGTTGCTCTGAAAACTTAGCTATATTTACGGCTAAGAGGGGACTTTGACTTGTTTGATCTCCTATACCCCTCAATCTAGAAACCACGTTCCATTAAGAGTCTGAAACCTCTCAGGAAGCAGAAACTTTAAAAGATGGATCAACTCCTGAAGAGGTGTATGGTGTATTGGAAGCAATTCTCCAGCAAGCAGCTCAGAGTAGACGCGTGTCCTGGTTTCAGCTGGAATAGAGTTACATTTCTTCCTAGTGCTGTGTTTTGGATTTAGTATGAGAAGAATGTTGATAACACACTGATGTTTTCAGTTGTTGCTAAGTACCCTGCTAGTCAAGGATATTCAGCTGAAAAAAAAAACCCCAAATATTGGGAGGGAGCATAGCCAGGACAGCTGGCCCAGCTGGCCAACAGGGTATTCCATCCCATGTGCCGTCATGCTCAGTATATGAATGGTAGGCATGTTCCAGGAAGTAGCGATCGCTACTTGGTTATCGGTCAGCGCAGGTGGTGAGCAATTGCATTGTGCATCACTCATTTTGTATATTTTATCATTATCATCATCACCATCACCATTTTTATTATAATTTTCCCTTTTCTGTTCTATTAAACTGTCTTTATCTCAACCCACGAGTTTTTCTCACTCTTACCCTTCCGATTCTCTCCCTGTCCCACTGTGGGTGGGGGGGAGTGAGTGAGCGGCTGCGTGGTATTTGGCTGCCTGCCACGTTAAACCACGACAGTTTTTTTTTGGCGCCCAATGTGGGGCTTGAAGGGTTGAGATAACGACACATCTGACCTGAACAGGTTAAAACAGATTTGTTATAAGCATTCATTATATCAGTTTAGTAGTCACTGGTCACAATGTTGGTTTATTTGCTCTCAGCGTTGTTGGATCTGTTCTTGGAGTTTTGGTATGTAGCACCTTACTGGCAGTCTATACTGCTGATTATCAGTATTTATGTGGGGTTTTTCATCTCTGGGAGATGGATTAAGGTCATTGCTTTGCTACACTGTGTGACAATGGTTTATGTTATGATAAAATTATTGATCAGGGGACTGTATTCAGCACTGCCGTCATTCCTGTTCTTAGGGAGCTATCTTTTGGAAACTATTAATAATTACACTTTTTACCTCTTCTCCTTGGAGAGCCAATTTACAGGGGAGACAGCTTCCTTCACCGTCCCCTTCTCCTCCAGGCTGATTACAGTAGCTCTTGAGGATTTTGAATATCCTTGGGATGTTCAAACCAGCATGTTCCTATTGCTATGTCTCCTGAATGTGTTTCAGGCCTTGTTTAAGGTTAAACAACTATTTAAGAATACCACGCAGAGATCTGCCCCGAGGCTGGATAGTTATGAGAGGCAGGGTGTGTGGGATAGCATGGGCAAGTGCCTAGGACAGTGGTCACCTCCAGTGTTTTGGAGCTTCACCCCTGAACAAGTGCAGAATCCTGAAAAACTAGTAAAATATTTGGAAAACGTATGCTGTCACCCTGGCAATTCCAGAGAGACCCAGATTACTGCAAGGTGCTGGGGCCTGGCCCATGCCTGCCGACCCCTGTTCAACACTATTCAGAACCCCCAAGGGGGAGAGAAGGTCTCTGGATCTGATGACAAAACAATGGGCACTGCGGCTTCTCCAACCCCCACGACGGGCGTTGTGGCTACTCCAACCCCCACGACAAGCACTACAACTGAACCAGAGGACCAACCCTTGCTGGTATCCGTCACCCCTGCACATAAGAAGAAATCTTGGAAGCGGAAGTCAGGTCGTTTAGAAAGGGATGATGGAAAAGCAGGGCCATCATGAGGAGGGGAGGAGGAAGAGGAAGAACTCATAAATGAGACGGAAACCACCCGATCCCTATCCCTGAGTGAGCTGCGAGATATGCGGAAAGATTTCAGCCGTCGTCCAGGTGAGCATATTGTTACCTGGCTGCTCCCATGCTGGGATAATGGGGCCAGTAGCCTGGAAGTAGAGGGGAAGGAAGCCAAACAGCTGGGATCCCTCGCTAGGGAAGGGGGCATTGACAAAGCAATTGGAAAAGGGACACAGGCCCTCAGCCTCTGGAGGCGACTCCTGTCAGGTGTGAAGGAAAGGTATCCCTTCAAGGAAGATGTTATATATCGCCCAGGCAAATGGACCACTATGGAGAGAGGTATCCAGTACCTGAGGGAATTAGGCATGCTGGAGGTGGTTTATAGTGACCTGGACGATGAGCAAACGCCCAAAGATCCAGATGAAGTCCAGTGCACGCGACCCATGTGGCGGAAGTTGGTACGGAGCACACCAGGGACGCATTCCAATTCAATGGCAGAACTGTGCTGGAAAGAGGAAGAAGCACCAACGGTGGATGAGGTGGTTAGCAGACTCCGGGATTTCGAAGAAACTGTCTCCTCCTGTGGAGAAACTTTCCCGGGAGGTCCAGCAACTCAAAGAGGATATGTCCTATTCTCCACTTGTATGGACCAGTATCTCAGCCATTAGAAGTCAGCGTTTTTCTGCGCAAGAGAGAGGATATACAAGGTACACACCCCGGGGCACCCTGTGGTTTTACCTGCGTGACCACGGAGAGGACACGAGGCAGTGGGATGGAAAAGCTACCTTCACCCTAGAGGCATGGGTACGTGAGTTGCAAGGAAAAACAATCACACAAGGGGGTTCTCCCAGGAAAAATGCTGCTCCAGTTTTCAGGCAAAACCTGTCTCACGACGGTCCAGTTTCCAGTGAACAGTTCCCCAGACAGAGCAGAAAGGCTGATCTTACTTTGGATTGTAATGAAGGAATTCTTGACTCACATTTGCAAGAAGTGAGAAGTGGATACTATGACCAGAACAAGAGGGGCCTTGGCTCTGGCCAGGTGGAGGAAAGGGACAACCAGGTTCACTGGACTGTGTGGATTTGGTGGCCTGGCACATCAGACCCACAGGAGTATAAGGCTCTCATAGACACTGGTGCACAGTGTACCCTGATGACATCAAGCTATAGAGGATCAGAACCCATTTGTATTTCAGGAGTGACAGGGGGATCCCAACAGTGTCGTGGTTTAATCTGGCAGGCAGCCAAATACCACACAGCCACTCACTCACTCCCCCCACCCCCCCAGTGGGACAAGGAGAGAATCGGAAGGGTAAGAGTGAGAAAAACTCGTGGGTTGAGATAAAGACAGTTTAATAGAAGAGAAAAGGGAGAATAATAATAATAAATAGTGATAGAATATACAAAATGAGTGATGCACAATGCAATTGCTCACCACCCGCGCTGACCAATAACCAAGTAGTGATCGCTACTTCCTGGATCACGCCTACCGTTCATATAGTGAGCATGACGTCACATGGTATGGAATACCCCATTAGCCAGCTGGGCTGGCTGTCCTGATTATGTTCCCTCCCATCTTGTGTACCTAGCTCAGTCAGTAAGCATGGGAGCTGTCCTTGGACTAGGAGGGCACTTAGCAACAACTGAAAACATCAGTGTGTTATCAACATTCTTCTCACACTAAATCCAAAACACAGCACTAGGAAGAAATTTAACCCTATCCCTGCCGAAACCAGGACATTTGCTTGTGTATGTGAATTGGTGGCTGTTGACAGAGGCCACAAAAGCTAACTGTATTGGAGGCCGAAGTGAGCCTAACTGGGAATGAGTGGCAGAAGCACCCCATTGTGACTGGCCCAGAGGCTCCGTGCATCCTTGGCATAGACTACCTCAGGAGAGGGTATTTCAAGGACCCAAAAGGGTACCGGTGGGCTTTTGGTATAGCTGCCCTGGAGTCAGAGGAAATTAAACAGCTGTCCACCTTGCCCGGTCTCTCGGAGGACCCTTCTGTCATGGGATTGCTGACGGTAGAGGAACAACAGGTACCAATCACTACCACAACGGTTCACCGGTGGCAATATCGCACCAACCGAGACTCCCTGCTTCCCATCCATGAGCTGATTCGTCGACTGGAGAGCCAAGGAGTGATCAGCAAGACTCGCTCACCCTTTAACAGTCCCATATGGCCAGTGCGAAAGTCCAATGGAGAGTGGAGACTAACAGTAGACTACCGCGGCCTGAACTAAGTCATGCCACCACTGAGTGCTGCCGTGCCGGACATGCTAGAACTCCAATACGAACTGGAGTCAAAGGCAGCCAAGTGGTACGCCACAAATAATATCGCTAATGCATTCTTCTCCATCCCTTTGGCGGCAGAGTGCAGGCCACAGTTTGCTTTCACTTGGAGGGGCATCCAGTACACCTGAAACCGATTGCCCCAGGGGTGGAAACACAGCCCTACCATTTGCCATGGACTGATCCACAACGCACTGGAACAGGGTGAGGCTCCAGAACACCTTCAATACATTGATGACATCATTGTATGGGGCAGCACAGCAGAAGAAGTTTTTGAGAAAGGGGAGAAAATAGTCCAAATCCTTCTGAAGGCTGGTTTTGCCATGAAACAAAGTAAGGTCAAGGGACCTGCACAGGAGATCCAGTTCTTAGGAATAAAATGGCAAGACGGACGTCGTTAGATCCCAATGGATGTGATCAACAAAATAACAGCCATGTCCCCACCAACTAGCAAAAGGGAAACACAAGCTTTCTTAGGCGTTATGGGATTTTGGAGAATGCATACTCCAGCCTGATTGTAAGCGCCCTCTATCAAGTGACCAGGAAGAAGAACAATTTCAAATGGGGCCCTGAGCAACAACAAGCCTTTGAACAAATTAAACGGGAGATAGTTCTGACAGTAGCCCTTGGGCCAGTCCGGGCAGGACAAGATGTAAAACGTGCTCTACACTGCAGCCGGGGAGAATGGCCCTACCTGGAGCCTCTGGCAGAAAGCACCAGGGGAGACTCGAGGTCGACCCTTAGGGTTCTGGAGTCGGGGATACAGAGGATCTGAGGCCCGCTGTACTCCAACTGAGAAGGAGATATTGGCAGCATATGAAGGGGTTCGAGCTGCTTCAGAAGTGGTTGGTACTGAAGCACAGCTCCTCCTGGCACCCCGACTGCCGGTGCTGGGCTGGATGTTCAAAGGGAGGGTCCCCTCTACACATCATGCAACCGATGCTACGTGGAGTAAGTGGGTTGCACTGATCACACAACGGGACGGAATAGGAAACCCCAGTCGCCCAGGAATCTTGGAGGTGATCACAAACTGGCCAGAAAGCAGATTTTGGAATATCCCCAGAAGAGGAGGTGACGCGTGCTGAAGAGGCCCCACTGTATAACAAACTACCAGAAAATGAGAAGCAATATGCCCTGTTCACTGATGGGTCCTGTCGCCTTGTGGAAAAGCATCGGAGATGGAAGGCTGCTGCATAGAGTCCTATACGACAAACTGCTGAAGGAGAAGGTGAGTCGAGCCAGTTTGCAGAGGTGAAAGCCATCCAGCTGGCCTTGGACATTGCTGAATGAGAAAAATGGCCAGTACTTTATCTCTATACTGACTCATGGATGGTGGCAAATGCCCTGTGGGGGTGGTTGCAGCAGTGGAAGCAGAACAACTGGCAGCGCAGAGGTAAACCCATCTGGGCTGGCGCATTGGGGCAAGATATTGCTGCCCGGGTAGAGAACCTGACTGTAAAAGTACGTCACATAGATGCTCACGTACCCAAGGTTTGGGCCACTGAAGAACATCAAAACAACCAGCAGGTGGACCAGGCTGCTAAGATTGAAGTGGCTCAGGTGGATCTGGACTGGCAACATAAGGGTGAATTATTTATAGCTCAGTGGGCCCATGACACCTCAGGCCATCAAGGAAGAGATGCAACATATAGATGGGCTCGTGATCGAGGGGTGGACTTGACCATGGACGCTATTGCACAGGTTATCCATATATGTGAAACATGCGCTGCAATCAGGCAAGCCAAGCGAGTAAAGCCTCTCTGGTATGGAGGACGATGGTTGAAATATAAATATGGGGAGGCCTGGCATATGATTGATTATATCACACTCCCACAAACCCACCACGGCAAGCGCCATGTGCTCACCATGGTGGAAAGCAACCACCGGATGGCTGGAAAAATATTCCGTGCCCCATGCCACCGCCAGGAACACCATCCTGGGCCTTGAAAAGCAAGTCCTATGGCGACATGGCACCCCAGAAAGAATTGAGTCAGAGAACGGGACTCATTTCCGAAACACCCTCCTAGACACCTAGGCCAAAGAGCATGGCATTGAGTGGGTATATCACATCCCCTACCATGCACCAGCCTCTGGGAAAATCGAATGATACAATGGACTGCTAAAGACTACACTGAGGGCAATGGGTGGTGGGACATTCAAACATTGGGACACACATTTAGCAAAGGCCACCTGGTTAGTCAATACCAGGGGATCTTTCAATTGAGCTGGCCCTGCCCAATCAAATCCCTTACGTACTGTAGAGGGGGATAAAGTCCCTGTCGTGCACATAAGAAATATGCTGGGGAAGACAGTCTGGGTTACTCCTGCCTCTGGCAAGGGAAAACCCATCCGTGGGATTGCTTTTGCTCAAGGACCTGGGTGCCCTCGGTGGGTAATGCGAAAGGATGGGGAAGTCTGGTGTGTACCTCAGGGGGATTTGATTTTGGGTGAAAATAGCCAATGAACTGAATTGTATGATTTTAATTGTTATATGGTATTGTATATCATTATTTCTATGGCTGCTATCAATGGTATAGCAGTAAGAATCACCCAGATTAATGAAGAATGAACTCTGATGAAACCGAGCAAAGTACAACAATGAACCAGACGAGCGCAGCATAATGTAATCAGAACTGGCTTCAGGATGCAACAATCCAACATCACACACCATCTCTCCTGCCCTGAAAGACTGTTATGACAGATGGAGCCCAAAGTCATGGACTAAATGAACTCAACGGACATTTTAGAGGGATGGCCCATGGACGAAGGGAATTATATCTCTGTGTGTGTGTGTGTATATATATAGACAAGAAAGGTGGTGGTGATTAAGTGGAATGTATTGAAAAAAAAGTGAGACCTAGGCATGACATAAATGGTATGGAATAAGGGGTGGATACTGTCCTGGTTTCTGCTGGGACAGAGTTAAATTTCTTCCTAGTGCTGTGTTTTGGATATAGTATGAGAAGAATGTTGATAACTCTCCTCGTTTTGGCTGGGATGGAGTTGATTTTATTCCTATTAACTGGTATAGTGCTGTGTTTTGGATGTAGTGTGAGAATAATGTTGATGACACACTGATGTTTTGGTTGTTGTTAGGTATTGCTTGCGCTAGTCAAGGACTTTTCATCTTCCCATGCCCTGCCAGATGTGCAGGGGGCTGGGAGGGAGCGTGGCCAGGACGGCTGGCCCAGCTGGCCAATAGGCTATTCCATACCATATGACATCATGCTCAGCATATAAGGCTGGGTGAAGAAGAAGGAGGGGGGGCATTTGGAGTGATGGCGTGTGTCTTCCCAAGTAACCGTTACGCGTGATGGAGCCCTGTTTTCCTCGCGATGGCTGAACACCTGCCTGCCAATGGGAAGTAGTGAATGAATTCCTTGTTTTGCTTTGCTTGCGTGCGTGGCTTTTGCTTTCCCTATTAAACTGTCTTTATCTCAACCCATGAGTTTTTCTCACTTTTACCCTTCTGATTCTCTCCCCCATCCCACCCGGCGGGGGGGTGAGCGAGTGGCTGCGTGGTATTTGGCTGCTGCCAGGTTAAACCACGACAATAACACACTGATATTTTCAAGTTGTTGCTAAGTACCCTGCTAGTCAAGGACATTCAGCTGAAAAAAAAAACCCAATCATTGGGAGGGAGCATAGCCAGGACAGCTGGCCCAGCTGGCCAACGGGGTATTCCATCCCATGTGCCGTCATGCTCAGTATATGAATGGTAGGCATGTTCCAGGAAGTAGCGATCGCTACTTCTTTATCAGTCAGCGTGGGTGGTGAGCAATTGCATTGTGCATCACTCATTTTGTATATTCCATCATTATCATCATCATTAATATTATTATTATTATTTTCCCTTTTCTGTTCTATTAAACTCTCTTTATCTCAACCCACAAGTTTTTCTCACTCTTACCCCTCCAATTCTCTCCCCGTCCTACTGGGGGTGGTGACTTGCGGAAACCGGACTCCACAATCTATGAGATTGTAAAGTAGGTATGTTTATTCAGCGCTGGGCAGCACGGGGGGTAGTCCCACCAAAGTCGTGTGCGCCTCAACGCGGCACTTACCATAAATATATACAGTAAAACATTACATATTCATAGTTTCGTAATACGCCTATACATATGCATGACCTGTCCCCGCTTTGTATTAAAATGAGTTCCAAGAAGTCATTTCCATAGACCCCTCCCATCTGCGCTTGCGCATTGCCTCCTAGTGGTGGTCGTCGGGGGTCGTGGGGATGAAGGCTGATAGTTCCTCTTCGTCACCGCTATTAACCTTTTGTTCTTGCGCAGGCTCAGTTGTCCTCTTACTTTTGTCCGAACCGCAGGGTCGGTTTTAGCTGGTTTCTTAAGGCAAGTTCTTAGTTCTTATCAGGAACTGTCCTTGTGAGGCGCCTCAGTTAATTTACACAACAAAGTATCAGACTAATCCTTTAACTACTATCAATCACTCTACTACCTTAACCCCTTCTCTCAGTGTGGGGGAGTGAGCGAGTGGCTGCGTGGTATTTGGCTGCCTGCCAGGTTAAACCACATCCACAAATGGAAACAAGAGATACAAAAGAGCAGCCTGTTTAGATTTCCCAAACTGAGCAGGCTAGCACAACAAGGCCAGCAAGATGAAACGAGATGAGAAATGCTTAATGTTGCTCTGAAAACTTAGCTATATTTACAGCTAAGAGGGGACTTTGACTTGTTTGATCTCCTATACCCCTCAATCTAGAAACCACGTTCCTTTAAGAGTCTGAAACCTCTCAGGAAGCAGAAACTTTAAAAGATGGATCAACTCCTGAAGAGGTGTGTGGTGTATTGGAAGCAATTCTCCAGCAAGCAGCTCAAAGTAGACATGACACGATCTTTAATTTTGCCTGATAATGTACCACATGTGAACAGAGTTAACCCTGTCTTGAGCTAGAACTGCCTGCTTTGCTGGCACTAAGCTTTTCAGCCTCTAATGTAAAGATTAACAGATTCTTCTGGCTCCTCCAAAGCTTAGTCTCTGAACCTTAAGAAGGGTTTTAGATGCAGTCTTTCACAGCGCAGGAGAAAGCTGTCACTGCTCAGCTATCCTATAGGCATGCCTTGAAAACCATAAGCACCATTAAAGCATGTTTCTAGAGGGGTGGGGGGAGGACAATTCACTGATTACAATGTAGTCCTGTAGAGCAATTCTTTAATACAATTTATGTACCAGACTATCGCCCTCTCACATGAAGAAAAGTCAAAAATGTTTCTCAGCATCAGGGTCATGGGAATAGCTCTATGCAAGATACCCAGATGAGACAATGTGATGTTTAGTAAGAATTAAGCCTCAGTTACAATGTGTTTCTTTTGCTGTGTATAGAAGTTTTGGCAACTCCAATCTATATTCCCATGTATATTCAATATATTTTGCTTGATGACTTTATTTTCATGTGAAGTGTAAGGCTACTTTCTGGGTATCTCTTAACTTCAGAGCTTTCAGTTTTCTGCCAAACACGTCCTCAGGAGGTCATCAAATCCTGGTCACCAGAGACCAAGAGCACCAAAGTGGATGATATAATCTGCATCTGGGAAAAAGGTCAAACCCAGCTCTTACTGATCATAGAATCATAGAATCATACAGGTTGGAAAAGACCTCTAAGATCATCGTGTCCAACCGTCAACCCAACACACCATGTCCACTAAACCATGTCCCTAAGCGCCTCATCTACACATCTTTTAAATACTTCCAGGGATGGGGACTCAACCACTTCCCTGGGCAGCCTGTTCCAAGGCCTGACCACTCTTTCAGTAAAGAAATTTCTCCTAATGTCCAATCTAAACCTCCCCTGGCGCAACTTGAGGCCATTTCCTCTCGTCCTATCGCTAGTTACTTGGAAGAAGAGACCAACACCCACCTCGTTACAACCTCCTTTCAGGTAGTTGTAGAGCGCGATGAGGTCTCCCCTCAGCCTCCTCTTCTCCAGACTAAACAACCCCAGTTCCCTCAGCCGCTCCTCATAAGACTTGTGCTCCAGGCCCTTCACCAGCTTCGTTGCCCTCCTCTGGACACGCTCCAGCACCTCAATGTCCTTCTTGTAGTGAGGGGCCCAAAACGGAACACAGTATTCGAGGTGCGGCCTCACCAGTGCCGAGTACAGGGGGACGATCACCTCCCTAGTCCTGCTGGCCACACTATTTCTAATACAGGCCAGGATGCCATTGGCCTTCTTGGCCACCTGGGCACACTGCCGGCTCATGTTCAGCTGGCTGTTAACCAGCACCCCCAGGTCCTTTTCCTCTGGGCAGCTTTACAGCCACTCTTCCCCAAGCCTGTAGCGTTGCATGGGGTTGTTGTGGCCGAAGTGCAGGACCCGGCACTTGGCCTTGTTGAACCTCATACAGTTGGCCTCGGCCCATCGATCCAGCCTGTCCAGGTCTCTCTGCAGAGCCTTCCTACCCTCGAGCAGATCAACACTCCCGCCCAACTTGGTGTCATCTGCAAACTTACTGAGGGAGCACTCAGTAAGATCGTTGATAAAGATATTGAACAGGACCGGCCCCAAAACTGAGCCCTGGGGAACACCGCTCGTGACCGGCCGCCAACTGGATTTAACTCCATTCACCACAACTCTCTGGGCTCGGCCGTCCAGCCAGTTTTTTACCCAGCAAAGAGTGCACCTGTCTAGGCCATGAGCCGCCAGCTTCTCTAGGAGAATGCCGTGGGAGACAGTGTCAAAGGCTTTACTGAAGTCCAGGTAGACCACATCCACAGCCTTTCCCTCATCCACTAGGTGGGTCACCTGGTCATAGAAGGAGATCAGGTTGGTCAAGCAGGACCTGCCTTCCATGAACCCGTGCTGGCTGGGCCTGATCCCCTGGTTGTCCCGGACATGGCTCGTGAGCACCCTCAAAACGAACCGCTCCATGATCTTCCCTGGCACCGAGGTCAGGCTGACCGGCCTGTAGTTCCCCGGATCCTCCTTCCGGCCCTTCTTGTAGATGGACGTCACATTGGCGAGCCTCCAATCGTCCGGGACTTCCCCAGTTAACCAGGACTGCTGGTAAATGATGGAGAGCGGCTTGGCAAGCTCCTCCGCCAGCTCCCTCAGTACCCTCGGGTGGATCCCATCCGGCCCCATAGACTTGTGAGTGTCCAGGTGGCGTAGCAGGTCATTAACTTCTTCCTCTTGAATTATGGGGGGTTTATCCTGCTCGTCGTCCTTGTCTTCCAGCTCAGGGGGCTGAGTACCCTGAGGATAACCGCTCTGACTACTAAAGACTGAGGCAAAGAAGGCGCTGAGTACCTCAGCCTTATCCTCATCCTTGGTGGCAACGTTCCCCCCCGCATCCAATAGAGGATGGAGATTCTCCTTGGCTCTCCTTTTGTCATTAACATATTTATAAAAGCATTTTTTGTTGTCTCTCACGACAGTGGCCAGGTTGAGTTCTAGCTGGGCTTTTGCCTTTCTAATTTCCTCTCTGCACGACCTAACGAGATCCCTGTACTCTTCTTGAGTTGCCTGCCCCTTCTTCCAAAGCTGATAAACTCTCCTTTTTTTCCTGAGTCCCAGCCAGAGCTCCCCGTTCAGCCAGGCCAGTCGTCTTCCCCGCCCGTTTTTCTTACAGCACATGGGGACAGCCCGCTCCTGCGCCTTTAAGACTTCCTTCTTGAAGAACGTCCAGCCTTCCTGGACCCCTTTGCCCTTCAGGACTGTCTCCCAAGGGACCCTCTCAACCAGTCTCCTGAGCAGGCCAAAGTCCGCCCTCCGGAAGTCCATGGTAGCGGTTTTGCTGGCCCCCCTCCTTACTTCACCAAGTATCGAGAATTCTACCATTTCATGGTCGCTTAGCCCAAGCCGGCCTCCGACCACCACATCTCCCACCAGTCCTTCTCTGTTTGTGAACAGCAGGTCAAGCGAGGCACCTCCCCTAGTGGGCTCGCTTACCAGCTGCGTCAGGAAGTTATCCTCCACACACTCCAGGAACCTCCTCGACTGTTTCCTCTCTGCCGTGTGGTATTTCCAGCAGACGTCCGGAAAGTTGAAGTCCCCCACGAGAACAAGGGCTAGCGACTGGGAGACTTCTGCCAGCCTCTGGTAGAATATTTCGTCTGCCTCCTCGTCCTGGTTAGGTGGTCTATAACAGTCTCCCAGCAGGATATCTGCCTTGTTGGCCTTCCCCCTCATCCTTACCCACAAGCACTTGACCTCGTCATCACTACCATTGAGCTCTAGACAGTCGAAGCACTCCCTAACATACAGGGCTACTCCACCGCCTCTCCTTCCTCGCCTGTCCCTTCTGAAGAGCTTATAGCCATCCATTGTAGCACTCCAATCGTGAGACTATGGAAATGCTTTCCTTTAATGTTTTTTTAAAATCTGTTCCTGCTAGAATCTGAGCATTTTTCAAGATGTCATGAATGTCCCCAGCCTCAGGGGAGCTCTCCACGTGCACCTCCAGCCTCTAGACACCTGCAGAAATGCAGTTCCAGTGATAAATACGATTACAAGTCTTTAAGGACGAGAGTGTAGCTGCCCTCTCCCCTCACTGCAGCAGCACAGATAAAGGAAGCCTACACTGAATTTGGTTCCTTCCAAGCAGAAGGATACAATAAATACAGCCACAAAGGTTTGCAATGTCTGTGTTTAGTGTGGTGGTGTAGCTGTGCAATGCACCCACACATAAACAAGCTATGGACTACGAGAAAAAGGGCAAGATGTTGGTAAATCCCTTACAGCTCTACCACTAATCCAGGCAACTCTTCACAAGAGTGGAAGGCATGACACTCAGAGTCGCTGATCATTCCTGGAAAACTCAAATTCCCGTGCCCCTGTGGCATGCTCTTTGGTAGCTCAAACAGCCTTGTGCACTGCTGAGAGTAAGTACTAATGCTCAAGAGATTTACTGCCTGGCTCATCCTAAGGCTGTGCTTTTCAAGAGGGGATAAAGTTGTACAGTAGAGACCTAAACAAGAAGCAAGCATGGCAGATGCCATTTGCTCTGAAGGTTTAGCTCTTTATCCAGACAACCTGTGCACACTATTAGGGCCTACAATATGCACTTTACTGTCTTTATGAAGGTAACATCATTGAGAAGCTACTAAAATGGAAAATATGAAACGGCAGCTGACATTGTGTTCACAAATCAACATTTATACCTTCCAGGTCATTAGAACCTTTTAAATATTATTTTCATTTTTGCTCCCAAAACTACTCTCTAGTAAGATACATTAGAAATTCACATGTCAGAGCTATAGGCAGGAGATTAAAACAATTGTTTGAGAAGTGTTCTCTCCTTCCACCCCATTCTTAGAAAGAAAAACCTAAGATATTGTAAATCTAGAAACCAGAATTTAAGAAAAACCATTGCACAGTCTCATTGCTTCCCACCCTCCACTTCTCTCTGCAATGTAAGCTGGAGTAGGGGCAATCACTTACACTAGCACATGCCTCAGGATATTTCCAAATGTCAAATACCAATTATAAAGAAGAAAAATGTGTATGCAAACACAAGTATGTAAAGAATACCAACATTTTCAAAATATAAAAATTAACTAAATCATCAATAAATATTGTGCTCCGAGAGAAGCACCACTTTAACTGGGTGATAAATAGTTGCCTAAAGAATAGATATTTCCGAATATGTTACAATAAAGCAAACCTGTAATTATAAACTCAGGCCTCCAGGCTGTGACATTTAGTAGCCTACCAGCATCCAAAAGGAAACAACACTGACACAGAAGCAATAACCTTACATTTTTTGAGTTACAAAATAGTAAAATGATGAAACTATAGAGTTAAATCCTATCCTGGACTTGAATACCGGTGCTGGGAGAGCAAACACAGGCCTGGCTGCTGCATGCGGCGGCCCACGGCCTCATGGAGCCAGGCACCTACCAGGGTGATGGGTCTAAGGGGGCATCCAGAGACTGACCCTCACCTGAGCTCATTCCAGGCACCACTCCCCACCCAGTGGGGCAGCTGTGAAACTAAGAGGCAATTCCACAGTACAGCGCGGGAGTGTTGGGAGTAAAGTGATGGACAATCTGTTAGAAAAAAAAAAAAGTACAATTTTGGCATTATCAAGGACAATAAAATCAACAAAAACAAGTTATAGATGAAATCCTGACACTAATGGCTGATAGCAGAAGGTTTTTTTTCACTCTACAGGTCTAAATCAAGTACTTCATCAAAAACGTTTTCTATGCTTAAGGTCAACAAAACCTTAATAAAATTAACATGGGTATGAGATCAGTGACATCCATATGCTTTGTGGATGAAGCAAACACAGGATGGGCAAACACAGTGGAAAGAGCTGCCCACAGAGGCAGCCGAGGGAGCCTCGGGGAGAGCAGCCCAAGGCCACCAGTACATGCTGCAGCATGACACCCCAGGGAAGGGAGCAGGGGGGGAAGAGACAGGACTTTTAGGGCTTATCACCAGGCTGGAGCAGCAAGCATGTAAACAGTTTCCTAATGTTTATTCCTGATCCTCTTATTTGTTTCACTGCATTTGGAAAAGCAAGACTTCCCTACTAAATGATAATGAAAATGAGCCACTGGGATTTAAACACTGACTACCCATTTTAAATGTTACATTTATTGATGCTGGTAAGTGGTCAACTCTCCTTTGGTGCAATTATGCCATGCTTGGCCAGAGAAGAGGAACTTTATTTAAAAGTAGAGCCCCAGGCTCAATTCTACAGTGTAATTTTTGTACCTTCTGAATACTGGACCAGACTTGGGCTTGGTCTGACAGAGACTCTCCAACTTGACTTCTGCAAAACCAAGTTTCTAAATCAGGATTCTGTGGAACTTGTAACCGATAAGAAAAAAAACTGCATCGTGTATAAAAACGAAACCGAAAATGAGGAGCACTGGTGGATCCTCCCTCTATAACTAGTAGTGCAGTTTCATGCTGTCCCTCTCTCAGCCCAGAATTAACCCAATTCACGGTGGCCTAGCAGGTCAGAGAAGACAACCGCCAGTGCAATCACTTCCTGCAGGACTCGGAAAAGCCCATTCTTTCAACTGTGCTATATAAAAAACAGCATTATATATGGGCCTATTGTGAAGGAGAGGGCTCTCATTTTACACAAATACAGTGTCTCAAAGAGGCCACCTTGCACACATGAACTGGGCCTGGTTACCTTGACTTCATGAAAGCTTTCACAAACACTGAAGTTCATGAGTACATCTCAATAAACTATAGGAAAAACTATGGAAGAAATAACATATCAATTTCAACTTAATAAGAGAGGCATACATAACTGAGGATCAATTCAAACCAGGAGTAATTCTGAATTGTTCAGTGCCAGACGAGTTATCAAGCACACTCTAATCACCTTGCAGGGAATATTCACATTTTCTAACTTCCTTCCAGATTAAATACTTTCTCATTTTGCAACAAAAGCTTTAAAAGTCATGATAGTATCAGCACTCATTATTGCACAGTGTAATAACCAGACTATCTTAATGAGGGACTAAAGAGTCCTTAAACTTTTGATACAATCTCTAAAACATAAATGACATCATAATTTAGACTGAGAACAATGACTTACTATAAACACCTGAAAGATACCGGCCTTGGGACACTGAGCCAAGTCATACACTGCTATTACAGCAACAAATTGCTCCATGGTTTAACACTGTGTCTTTCCTAGAAGATTGGATGTGCATCAGTTAGACTCTGGGTGCTATTTTAAGAGAACGGAATGGAGAGCATTTAAACCAGCTGTTATCTAGCAGCTCAATATTGATGATCTAATTTGGAAACTGGATTAAACTGCAGAGATTAACATGCTTCCAGTAGAAAATGTATCCCACTAATCCTCTCCCAGCAGATCTGTCTCCATGCAGCATTAAGAAGATTTATCACTAGCAAAGACATACTTACAGTGATTTCATTGCAGATATCTCTAACTCTCTCTGCAGCTTAAAATACCAATTCACAACCAGAAGGAAAGAGAAGCTCAGTTTACAAATGAATGCTGTAAGCAATGAAACATCCTTGGATGTTATCTGAAATGTATAATTTCTTAGAAAATATTAGTGTTTTTCAATTAATTTTCAAGGGTACTGTGTGTGCAAATATCTATTTATTTTATAAACATAATAAAGTTACTATTATCTTATGCTTCCCACATTAGGTAGAGTCCTCTCATATTTCAAGCAAGAGACACACTGATTTCTATTTTGGAGCTATCTTTCTCAATAACTTGTTTTCCTTGCTATGGGGAGAAGAGTCTTTGGTTTTATGCTTCAGGAAAGAAAGTCAGGAAGCTGGACAGTGTTTTCAGTTCCACTACTGCCTGCTTGCAGTATTATTTAATCCGTGTAACCATAATAAAGTACAGAAAATAAAAAAAAAAAAGGAAAAGAAAAAAAAGCCATTTATCTGCTTTATAGGAACAGTCAGAGGCTGAGCTAATTAATATTTGCCAAGTGTCCTAAAAGAAAGCTATCTATGCATGAAGGACTAGTTTTATCCAAACACACAGAAGAGCTATGCTGGAGATTTTCTCATTGTTAGATGAGAGTTTCAAAGGATGGTGTTTCTTCCCCACCTCACAGTAAAAATCAGGAAGAAAAGCAAGCACTTCCGACTTATGGGGCTCTGGAATAATGCCAGAGGCCAAGACTGGCCATGCAAAAGTTGTGTGGTGTTTCCAGCTGTAAGGAGCTAATCCCATCGCTTGTCAGTATGGTTCAAATTTGTGTACTCTCATTTGTTATGTTCCCCACCCCAGTGTAACTTCGCCTCCAAAAAAAAAAGCAAAAAACCCAAATCCCTCCACAAAGAGCACATTTTGAACATATATCTTACAACCACCTCTGTCACTTGTGCTTCCCCTAGGCGAAGCACTACAGCTGCCACGATGTCGCATCTGCTTGGGTCAGTGCTCTGTATCTCGTGGAGTGGGAACTTGCAACACATCCACTTCCAAGAGTGTCTCATTTCCCCAGTGGTGAAGTCCAGAAAATCCTCCCATGAAGTTCAACCTACAGGACCCAAAGAAAAACCCTTTTTAGCAAAGGGGTAATTGATCAGTTTATTGTAATTTCGCTACAATATGAGCAACCAATTCTTTTCCAGTGCAACTTAATTGCCTTCAAAACAGAATTACTAGATCAGAATGTATTATAATAAATTATTTATATTTGCAATAGTGCAGGCCCTGTGTTAGCTTACAAAATAATTTTGAGTATTTTCATAGGACAAAGCTAAGGACCCCACAGCTGGACAATATTTTCAAAAATACCCTAGAAGCTGCAATTTTTAAAACAACAATCTCAAAAGATCCCAAACAAGCAACTGTAAGAATAGTAAAACTGGCAATTCAGGTATCTTTAGTTCCTGATTCCCAAACAGACCAACTGTCTAGAACTAACTAAAATCCTTAAGTCCTCGCATCTATTTGTGGGATAAGATACTATTTAGAAAAGAAGTATCAGTTGAATTAAAGGCACTAGAAGATGGATGATAATATTTAAGTGGTCAGGAAAAATAAACTCAACCAAATTATTCCCTGTCATTTACAGCAATGGGGTTGCTCAGCCCCTGGAACTGTTTTAGATCTGAGAAAATATTTAAAAAGAAATTACTTAGTGCAAGAAAAAATAGTTTAAAAAAGTGGCAAGAAAAAAAAAATAGAAAAAAATTATTCTTTCTCTCTGGTAATGTTAGTAACAGAGTTATAACAGGGAATAAAGACGGCTATATATATAGTTTAGGACCCTTTTTGATAGAATGATACTTTTTTAATTCTGTTTTTTTACACACATATGCACAAACACCCTTCTCTCCCTGAAAATGAGTACCGGTTTTTAGTTTACTATATTTTCCTCCTTAACTGTGGAGAGGGACATGACTTGCGGAAACCGGACTCCACAATCTATGAGATTGTAAAGTAGGTATGTTTATTCAGCGCTGGGCAGCACGGGGGGTAGTCCCACCAAAGTCGTGTGCGCCTCAACGCGGCACTTACCATAAATATATACAGTAAAACATTACATATTCATAGTTCGTAATACACCTATACATATGCATGACCTGTCCCCGCTTTGTATTAAAATGAGTTCCAAGAAGTCATTTCCATAGACCCCTCCCATCTGCGCTTGCGCATTGCCTCCTAGTGGTGGTCGTCGGGGGTCGTGGGGATGAAGGCTGATAGTTCCTATTCGTCACCGCTATTAACCTTTTGTTCTTGCGCAGGCTCAGTTGTCCTCTTACTTTTGTCCGAACCGCAGGGTCGGTTTTAGCTGGTTTCTTAAGGCAAGTTCTTAGTTCTTATCAGGAACTGTCCTTGTGAGGGCCTCAGTTAATTTACACAACAAAGTATCAGACTAATCCTTTAACTACTATCAATCACTCTACTACCTTAACCCCTTCTCTCAGACAATCTAAACACGCTCTAACATATATGCACCAATAACTTCAACAAATCTATTTGGTGTGAATCAACTGAAACATCAGTCTACATCCTTAAAGGAGAAAGCCCTGAAACTACAAATTTCTTGTGACACATGCTGTTCTGTTTATCAATAACTGTGCCAGTCACTCTAAAGCTATATGAACAGATTGCACTATATAAGGAATAATACCCCAACCCAGAAAACACTGAAGCATGTCCTGGCTTATTCCATGGAATTAGTCATATGCTTCTTATGTTAAACACAGTATGGGATTTCTTAGACTGAAAATATTTTGGCTTTAGGCTCCAATTCGCCCTAGCATAAGAAGAGGGTGTCAGATAAAATACATGTGTCTTTCAAATAATCTGCATTTAAATAACAATTAAAAAACACCCACATTGGCACTGTCTCTTGTTTACTCAATTTTAACAGCAAAAACCCCTCTTCTCCCCTCACCTCTGTGTAATTCATCTGTGAGCCCACCAGGTGAGTCTGCCCATGAAGCATCACTCTTGCAGCATGGCCCCTGAAAGCAGGTGGGTTTCTCTGTTCCTTTTTCAGAGCAAGGCACCAGGATATAACAGCGTTTTCATGAATCAGATTATAGCCCCAGCAAAGGATATCATACACAGAGTTACACCTACAGCTGGAGGGAGCAATTGAAAACACTTTATTTTGTTTAGAATATTTTAAAGAAAAGTCAGCATTAGAAAAATATGGGATCTTATACCAGTAACTTTACTGAGAAAATTATTTCCTTTTAGCCAGTATACTTTCTCTAGGCAAATTAACATACAAATTAAAACAGTAGTGACAAAATATTACTGAAATTATTAAAACTCCTCCAGTGGCATAAGCACAGGCTCAAGACAAGACTAGTTAACATCAGTGGGAGTCTTCCTACAGCCCTGCCGATGCCACAGGAATGCAAGCTTAGGCTCCTTGTGGGTTTGCGTGGCAAGGTTTTGGTAGCAGAGGGGGGCTACAGGGGTGGCTTCTGTGAGAAGATGCCAGAAGCTGCCCCCATGTTGGACACAGCCAATGCCAGCTGGCTCCAAGGTGGACCCACCGCTGGCCAAGGCTGAGCCAATCAGTGATGGTGGTAGCGCCTCTGTGATAACATATTTAAGAAGGGGAAAAAAACTACTGCGGAACAACAGCAGCCGGAGAGAGGAGTGAGAATGCGCGAGAGAAACAACTCTGCAGACACCAAGGTCAGTGAAGAAGGAGGGGGAGGAGGTGCTCCAGGCACCAGAGCAGAGATTCCCCTACAGCCCGTGGTGAAGACCATGGTGAGGCAGGCTGTCCCCCTGCAGCCCATGGAGGTCCACAGTGGAGCAGATATCCACCTGCAGCCCATGGAGGACCCCATGCTGGAGCAGGTGGATGCGCCCGAAGGAGGTTGGGACCCCATGGAGAGCCTGCGCTGGAGCAGGCTCCTGGCAGGACCTGTGGACCCGTGGAGAGAGAGGAGGCCCATGCTGGAGCAGGTTTGCTGGCAGGACTTGTGACCCTGTGGGGGACCCATGCTGGAGCAGTCTGTTCCTGAAGGACTGCACCCCGTAGAAAGGACCCACGCTGGAGCAGTTTGTGAGGAACTGCAGCCCGTGGGAAGGACTCACGTTGGAGAAGTTACTGGAGGACTGTCTCCCGTGGGAGGGACCCCATGCTGGAGCAGGGGAAGAGTGTAAGGAGTCCTCCCCCTGAGGAGGAAGGAGCGGCAGAGACAATGTGTGATGAACTGACCGCAACCCCCATTCCCCGTCCCCCTGTGCCGCTCGGGGGGAGGAGGTAGAGAAAATCGTGACTGAAGTTGAGCCTGGGAAGAAGGGAGGGGCGAGGGGAAGGTGTTTTAAGATTTAGTTTTTATTTCTCATTACCCTATTCTGATTTGATTGGCAATAAATTAAATTAATTTCCCCAAGTCAAGTCTGTTTTGCCCGTGACGGTAATTGGTGAGTGATCTCCCTGTCCTTATCTCGACCCACGAGCCTTTTGTTATATTTTCTCTCCCCTGTCCAGCTGAGGAGGGGGAGTGATAGAGCGACTTGGTGGGCACCTGGTGTCCAGTCAGGGTCAACCCATCACACCTTGGTAAAGGCTATAAGACCCAGTTGCGCTGGAAGGGCACCAGAACTATAAAACTCAGCACCCGCGGGTGCGGGGAGTCCACGCGTGTTCGCAGCACGCTGGCGACGCTCAGCGGCTCAGCCTCTGCTTCCCGCAGCGATCGGCCGGCGGAGTCCGGCGAGAACCACCCCGGGACGGTCGGCTGAGGCAGTGCCACCACCGGGGGCCGGATTTCCGCCTGGGCAGTGGGACACAGCCAGCCGCCCCTGGAGCCGCGCTCCCACCGCCGTACCTGAAAGCCGGCTCCCTCCCACCGCCTCCAGCCCCGGCTCCGCAGGGCCTCACCGCCCCTTCCCGCCTCCCAGCAGACCAACCCCGGGCAGAGGCGGCCCGCCCCGGATCGCGGGCCTCAGCGCCGCCGCAGCCCCTGCCAACCGCCCGCCATTTGCTGCCGTCAGGCAGCCCGCCATTTGCCCGCTTCACTCTTCCCCTCACGCGGCGGGGACGGGCCTCCCTGCTTCACCACACCCCCCGCCTGCCCAGCTTCCGACGCCCCGACTGAGGGGGCTGGCAGCCCGGGCTGAGGGGCCGCCGCCTTTGCTGCAAAACCTTGGACAGCTCCGGCGGCGGCGGGCTGCGATCCTGCGACTGGCTGTCACCTGCCAGGCACAGCCCCCTGCAACCCACTTACACCCTCCAGGTCCTCGTGCCCCCACGTTTGAGACCCGCACCCTAGGAGCTACAGGCTGCACCCCCCTTCGTAGTTTCAGTTCTTTTAATGGTACAAATTATTTCCTCAAAAGGCCACCAGCCCTCATTTAAAGGAATGGGAAAGACAAGCCCCAGCAGAGACATTTATAGATGTCAAGGTTCCAGTTAGGGAAAAAACCCCAGCAGGCAGAAAGTATCAGGGAGCTGCACAAGCATTTCTCACAATGGCTGAAGCTGGACTAGGTCTGAGCTGGTGAGTCAGGAAAGGGCTCCAGCTTCTGTTGTACCTGCCTGAGCTGCCAAGTGTTTGACAAGGTACAAATTATTTGTATTTTCATTATAAACAGGTTGCTTTAATTTTTAAATTATTTGCTAGCAACAAACACTAGAGTTTTAGGGTTATGCAGCTAAGCAAGCAGGCCTGTCCCCTGTGTGTTATCAAAAGACAGGCTTCTTATCAGAAGCCAGGTATAAATACAACAGCCAACTTTTACTTTCATGATTAACATTGGCCCACATTCTTCCCTCTGCACAGAGTCTCATCACATATTACTTGCATCTCAGAAAACACAAAACATCATAAAAAAAGAATGCAAGTTATGTTAATCAAATTGTTTGAAATTTTAATTGAGATCCATGTTTGTTTTGCAACAGTTTCTCAAAGGCTACGTTACGATGAAACACAAGAATCATTTTGAATGAGACTAAATAAAAGCGCAAATCTCAGGAAATAATTCTGCATTTGGAGAAGACTGAATAGAAAAGCCTGATTTTAACTAAGATCTACAGGATTACCAAGAGCATTAGGGAACGTCCTTGCAAAAATTCCTCCCTTTAGTTAAGGCTTTGAAAAGAAAGTTTTTCAGAAGTATGGAGGCACCTCTAATCTCAAGGCAATAATTGAGAATTAGAAGTCCTTAGCATCCTTAAACATAGAGCCAGACAAGTATTTTCTAAACAAACTTAACTTTACAGTAATGAGCTATTAGTCTTATTAAAATGAGATTGATTCTTGCCACTGGGATCTGGCACTGTAATTGCCAGTCACTCAGTTCCTAATTTATTGGATGAAGCAAATAATGCAACATTTCATGGCTGGTATTTTTTTATTGTCTAATATTGATTAAAATATTTACACTCCTACTTTTCAATCCACATTTTAGCACTCATACCTATGGCTTTTACTTTTAGTACAACATCTGTGTGTCAAGTGTCAGAATTTCATTTCAAAAAAACAGGAACCTGATACCATAATAGACAAGTCTTCTCTATATTTATGTTTAAAAATATTCAGTTTCAAAAATGACGATTTATAAAAGAAGAGTCTGCTGGTAGCTTTCTTCCAGCTCATGTTTACCACAGATTCTACTGAGCTTTTCCTAATTTAAAGCGTCCCTTTTAGAGTGTCCTGCTGCCTCCACGTGGAATCTGTTTCCTCCCTCACTCCCCCTTAAATTTAATGGGGAAAAAAAAATATCAGTAGCTGACAATTTTAAGCAAAAATATAAAGCGCTATAACATTATCTACATTGCCTTTTACTGAACTAGGTTCTTGAACACCCTAGGAGCTTTGTGGAAATTTAACCAGTGTCGAAAAGGCACTGGATTTTTGTGCTCCAAGACCTCCAGCAACAATGTTTTTTCCCCAGCCTGAAAGTTAGGGACTGCTGTTAGGAAACGGCAAACAGTCTGCCCAGAAAATTTACAGGTACCCAATTGGCCACTTACATTAGAACCCACCAGATTTTACTGATTCTTCTGCCACAGACACCCTGCAAATCTATAACAAGAGTTTGCTTCTATGGCAAGAGGAAAAGAGGTAAAGTTACTCTTACATATACCCAGGGATGGTGTAACAGTGATACAAGCTACTCATTATTAAAATCCTCACAAAGCTGTCATCTCTGTGGCAGTTTCTGTTCCATGGTATTACATGAATGGGAAAGTTATTTTTCACATATGAGAGAAGTTTAGTTGTACATGAAGAAAGCTAACTTTGGTCCACTCGTCCAGCTTCCTGAGGACAGCATATTGGAAAGATGACCACTGACAGTTCAAAAACCAATGTAAAAGCTAACAAAAATAATTGGGTATTTCATTCCTAAATCTGCGCAGTGTGGTTATTTGTCCTAGTCATCCACCTTTTCATTCTGTGTGTCCACTACTTGTTGAGTTTTTAAGTCTTCAGCTTGTTCATGATCTTCCTTATCTACATCATCTACTTGACTAGTTTCCTTTTCTTCTGCTTCTCCTTGATCAACAATTTCATATTCTACTTGTTCCAGGTCTGTTCCATCTATAAGTTCTGCCTGTACTTCTTCCATCTGTATTTGATTTACATGCTCAACATGTAACTGCTCCACATGAACTTCAGCACCTTGTTCAGTCTGAATGTGTTCAACTTCCAAGTAACTAATTTGCACCTGTTCTTGCAGTTCCTCCATCTGTGTGCCTTTCACTTGACTGTCCTGTATGAGATCTTGGCGCATCTGTTCCACAGTTACCTGTGCAGGATCCACTTGTACCTGAATTACTGGTAGGACATGGACTTGCTCCACTTGTTCTATTATAGTCATTGATGTTACTGGTTCAGCTTCCACAGCTTCCACTGGAAGAACCTCTTCTGTCACTATTCGTTCTGAAATATTGTGCATGTCTTTGAGATGCCTTCTCAGCTCACTGCCTTGCATAAACCACAGATCACATAAGGTACAGTGGTTGGGTTTGTCACCGGTGTGTATTACCAAGTGATCTTTAAATTGATCCCAGCTGTTAAACACACTGTTACAAACCTGAAACAAAAGATACAGTATGTTAAACAGTGCCAACAGAAATATGACAAAGTATAGTACCTATTTCAGATCATAGCTTCACATAGTGTAGCTTCTTGCTATTTGGATTAAAAAAACCATGTACGTTAGAGGTAAGAGCTGAGAAGTCAGCTTCAGATGAACAGAAGATATGGTATTTATTTATTTTTAAGAAACTGTGTGCCATTTTGAGTTGTGCATTCACAGGATACCTACAAAATTTATGAGTCAGTACAGCATTTGAAAGTTTTCTTATTTTAACCTTATGTGAAATTCACATACAGATTCACACCCCAATAAATGTCTGGTGCTAGAATTTTGGGTGGAAAGCTATTTATGTAACAATATTGTATGATGAAAGTGTAATACAAACTGTCCTTTTACTGAAGTTCTAGATGCAGTACTACTAGCCAACTTTTCCTTATCAGCTTTCATTTGTTCATGGCATTGTAAGATTTACCTGGTGTCCTGGTTTCGGCTGGGATAGAGTTAAATTTCTTCTTAGTGCTGTGTTTTGGATTCAGTATGAGAATAATGTTGATAACACACTGATGTTTTAGTTGTTGCTAAGTACCCTGCTAGTCAAGGACTGTTCAGCTTCCCATGCTCTGCCAGGTGCACAAGAAGCTGTGAGGGAGCATAGGTAGGACAGTTAGCCCAACTGGCCAATGGGGTATTCCATACCATATGACGTCATGCTCAGTATATAAATAAGAGGCGTGGTCCAGGAAGTAGTGATCGCTGTTTGGGCGTTGCTCGGCGGGTGGTGAGCAATTGCATTGTGCATCACTCATTTTGTATATTCTACCATTATTATTATTTTTTTTTCCCCCTTCCTTTTCTGTTCTATTAAACTGTCTTTATCTCAATCCACGAATTTTACTTTTTTTTTCAGTTTTCTCCCCCATCCCACTGTGGGATGGGGAGTGAGCGAGCAGTTGCATGGTGTTTGGCTGCCTGCCCGGTTAAACCACAACAGTCCTTTTTGGGCACAAAGGGTTGAGATAACAACACCTCTGACCCGAGCGGGTTAAAACAAATTGGTTATAAGCATTCATTATATCAGTTTAGTAGTCGCTGGTCACAATGTTGGTTTATTTGCTCTCAGAGTTGTTGGATCTGTTCTTGGAGTTTTGGTCTGTAGCACCTTACTGGCTGTATATACTGCTGATTATCAGTATTTATGTGGGGCTAGACTAAACTTCCATTTTGCCATTTCAAAAAAATACTTGAGTGATTTCAGCAGATAAAAATATCTTAAAACTCCATCCCTTTAAGTCTCTTCCAGCTAAAAGTACTGCTTTGACTGCAGACATACTATTTTCACAAAGCACTTGAGCACACTTCCTTCCCTTCAGCGGGCACTGAGGTAAGTAGCCTGAAAACAACACACACAGACACTGCAGAAATGAATGAGGTGTCAGAGTAGAAGAGAGAAGAGTGGGGTAGAGTCAGGCTTGGAGTAAAGAAACAGGCTCAGGGGTCTTTGTCCATGCAAGTGTTCTTGGCTGCAGAAAGAAGCAAAGAACATGCATTTCACTGTTGGCACCCCTTCACTGTTGGCAAATATTTTTGAAACAGAATGTTCCATCTCCTCAATTTTCAGCAACAGCACAGAAGGATGATGGAGTACCTGACAGGGATTAACTCAAGGAACAGGTCTGTGCAATGGAACCGAATATCCCCATTTTGCTGTTGAAGTCTTAAAACCGTATTTGTGATGCTAGTGACATGCTTTTTGTCCCCCCCAGGCTCATGCTTTAGAAAGAAGTTGCACACACACTTCTTAAAATACTAACCTTATAGATAAGCACTCAAAATTACTTAGTCATACATAAAGGTAATGACTATCAGCAATGCCCAAGCACATAATTACTGTTCTTGCCACATAGAGCCTAATTCAGTACTCAAGGCATACAACAAAGAGCATCAAAAGCACTCATCAAGCAAGTGCAATTTTGTTTTCTCCTCTTTGCTCAGTGTCCTGGTTTCGGCTGGGATAGGGTTAAATTTCTTCCTAGTGCTGTGTTTTGGATTTAGTATGAGAAGAATGTTGATAACACACTGATGTTTTCAGTTGTTGCTAAGTACCCTCCTAGTCCAAGGACAGCCAGCCCAGCTGGCTAATGGGGTATTCCATACCATGTGACGTCATGCTCAGTATATGAATGGTAGGCGTGATCCAGGAAGTACCGATCGCTACTTGGTTATCGGTCAGCGCGGGTGGTGAGCAATTGCATTGTGCATCACTCATTTTGTATATTCTATCATTATTTATTATTATTATTTTCCCTTTTCTGTTCTATTAAACTGTCTTTATCTCAACCCACGAATTTTTTTCACTCTTACCCTTCCGATTCTCTCCCCGTCCCACTGGGGGGCAGGGGGGGAGTGAGTGAGCGGCTGTGTGGTATTTGGCTGCCTGCCAGATTAAACCACGACATTCAGTGAGCCAAGATTTTATTTATTGAACACTATTCAAATTTAGTTCTAAAGAGAAAAAAAATCAAGAAAAATTTATCCAAGAATTGCTGTAGTTGGTGCAGGCTGAAATAACACTAACCCACATTCACAATATCTGTAACAGAGAAAGCTATGAGGTGAAGCAATTAAACCAAAGGGTCACAAAGAAAAAACAGTATCTTCAGTGAAGCTACTAGGTACAACTTTGTATTATACAGTAGTTCTCATGTTCAAAACAAACTTATCTTTAAGACAAAGGTATGCTTCCAAGAATTAACTTCAGACTAGCATAACAACCAAACGATGCAACAGCATCAGTGAAACTTCTGATTAAATGATTTGATTAGCAACACACAGAATTCATTCATCTCCTGCAGTATTCACTGCTTTCTGTGAATAAGATCACTCTCTTTTTTTGGAACAAATAAAGCTGATATCCAGCAGTTTTCTTTACTACACAACCCAATTTAACCTCAAACCACAGCCATTCTGTGAACTGAATAAAGTGAGAGCCTTAAGGTGGGGAGGGGGGAAGTGTGTTCTTATTTGAGACTGTCACAACAGCGGAGCAGCAAAATGGCAAATAAAAATGCTACAACCAACCTCAGCTCTCCTATTTTCTAGCTTTTCAGAATCAACTTTTAAAAGCTAAGTAACATTCTTCTGAACAGCTTTTCAAATGTCAGCTACGTATAGTGACCAAGTACCCTAGCTATCCATCTACAGCATCTATATTTGCTTAAAAGACATTACAGATTGTCATCATAAGTTGTAATGACTTTCCAGGCAAAGTCAATATATTGGTATCAAACAGAAGAATAATAAAATAGGAAATAAAATAGTACTTTGTATTTTGGACTTTAGTGAAGCATGCTCACAAGCAGGAAAGGCCTAGGTCAGTGCATCAAGAACCTTGAAAAGGAAGCAGAAAGATCAATAAGATGCAGATGAACACTTACCTACCCACAAGAATCTCTCTGATTAACAAAGTATTATGAAGCTCCATATCAGTAATTCCATATTTTAAATGGAACTACTTAGGTATAAGAATTTACCCTCATGTTGTGGTTGAATGCAATCTTTATAATTTATTTTACTAAAAGAAGTTCTTGGAGACATAAGCCCACTCTCATTGCCTTTCCTGCTCAGTACTCCCACACTCCCTCAGCACAGGAAGGAGGTATCTAGCCTCAGACTCTGCTACTTCCATTACCCACCTGACATTCGTACAGCTTCTTTCTTCCCTTTTTAGCTCCAGCTCCAGACTGACAGGCTGTCAGGTGACATTTGAGTGTGCTATTCCTAGCAAAACGTTCATGGCAGTTTGGACATTCAAATGGTTTTTCACCTGTTAAGACAGACACAGGGATTTGTAAGCATATAAAACCAGCCAGTTTTTGGTCAGCTCTCTCTTCTTCCCCTCTCCCTTTTGTGTAGGTTGATAAATATGCTGTAAAGACATGGCCAACTGGATTATTCTACAGAAGAAGATAAAGACATTCTATGTAAACTTTATTTATGTAAACAAAAGGGCAAAAACCTAATGTGGAGTCATAACTCTCATTTATAAAAAAAACAAAACAAAACACAAAAACCAACAACAAACAAACAATGTAACATAATTACCAGTGCCTTTTAATGTACATTTAGGTTTTTATGGAAGTTAGATTACTATTCTGACAAAATATCTTAAAGAAATAGCAGCTATTTCTCTCTCTTCACCTGATAATATTAACAGTTAAAGACTCAACATTAGTATATACAAAGTGACACATTAAAGAAGGAAGTATTTAAATAATACAAAGTTTTATTTTCAAGAATAACAGCTTATGCTTGAGAGCTGAAACTGAGCTCCTGAAAAAGAAGTTGGCACAGAATGACCATGAAGTAACAATGCATCAGTATTAAAACAAACAAACAAAAAAATGCATCATTATTAAAACAAACAAACAAAACAAAACCCAAAACTTTCATCCAAAGTAGTATATTGTTATTACCATCATCAAGTAGTAACAAAGAACAACTGGTGTCTCTGTTTACTAATTTCATCATGCACAAAACGCAATGAAATTCAAGGAAATTAAAGTACAAAAAATTAGGAACAGTGTGTTTCTTCTGAAAGTCTGATAATTAATCTGTTGGAGGTACTGATACAAATATAACTACTGAAACAAACTACTTAATGAACTCCAAAAGAGGCTGAGACATTTCAGTGAGTAACATAAGAATCTATTCTAGCTAGATTAAGTTTAAAAGCCTACATTTTCAGGAATGCAGTAGTTATTGACTACTGAGATGGAAAGCCAATAAACCTGTATTTTCAGAAATAAAGATATTCAGAAGTGCCTAATTAGCTTTTCAAAAGAAATCCACAAGTAGCCTATAATTCTCACTTATACACCTAAAGGCCACAGAAAAATGTTAAATGGTGGGAATATTCCCCTTAATGGTTATAAAAGGCTATGTTTTTGGAGACTGTTGTATAGGTAATGCAGAGGATGCTGAACTGCCATCAGTCTTGTAGATTAAAAATCACGGACTTTGTGCGAGCAACCAAATACATTGGTGAGCCAAGAGGATACTAGAGAACAAAACACACCACAGACCTTCACCTGCCCTGTGATCTGGTCACATTTAAAGAGTTACTTGGAGCAAGGCACCGCCCAGTCAAGGACAGATTTATTCTATTCTTACTCAAATTCTTTAATAATATTCAATGTATTCTGCCAAAAGTATCTGAAAGTGACAATTCAAAGACAACAGTGGCAATATCCAAAGGCCAAAAGACATTGTGTGACTTCTTGCACAGTGCAAATCAATGCTGTGACCTCAGCTGCACTGGACACAGCAGCGATGGAAAACAGAGAGAGCATATCAGCCTGCCTCTAGCTTGAGAAACGCACTGGCGAGCTGGGGGATAAACTCCTCTGCTAAAGGTGACAACTTGCTTCTCTTCCCCTGGGTGTCATCCAACTACGAGTTTAGTCTCATCTAAGTGAGATTTTATAAAGAGGGAGGGTTCTGGCCTGATCTAACAATTATCTTTTTTCCATTTATGAGAACGGGTGAGATTTCACTTGCCAATCGTAAGTAACTCACAGGACAGAAATTCTGACCTAAGATAGTCCAATATTGTGCTGGTCCTTTATAATCCTACAGCCATAGGAAGGAGATTGCCCAAAATAAATATTTTTTAACCCAAAGACATTCATAACAACACAGTGACTTTTATTTGCCTAATATGTAAGAAATACCAGGGAATTCAACCATAACCATAAAGCTGCCATATCATTATTTAGATTGGGTTTAGAGAAAAATAGTAAGCCTAGTTGGGTTTTTTTGTTCATTTGTTTTTTCTTTTTTCCCCCCACAAACACACCAAAGGCAGGCATTTATCAAATGAACTTCTTGGGATCATTTATTCAAGGTATGTAAATACAGTCCATTTATACACTCCTATGGAAGATGTTATTTGCAGTTTAAAGTACACTTCCTGTAAAACATATTTTAGATTTATGAAGAATGGCAAAGACCTTGATTAATTTTTCCTATGAAGTTTGTATAATCTGCATACAAATTACTTCAGTTACAGGGTTTTCAGACAAGGACTGATTCATTTGGCTGCTTGGAGCACATCACAACTCCTTCACTTCCACCTTTGCTCATATGAGCACACACACGCTCCATAAAAGGAAAAAAAAAGAAAAAAAAAATCAAGAAGGCCTAACTTTGAGAAATATTCAGCAGTCAAAATTCCCAGTAAAATCAGAGGGAATCAAAGCTGTTCAATGTCTCTTTCTGCTAGGGGATATAAGCTTTGCAAAATACCAGGATTAGACAAGCATATTGAGAGCAGTAGCTTCATTCTAAGATTGATTTCTGCATGAGGAAATCACTCTTCTTGTGCAAGACAAATTAGAGCTATTGAACTCAACAGATATACATTATTTAAGTGCAGCTTTGCAGAATTTCTGTCCTACGAGTTACTTATGGTTGGCAAGTGAAATCTCATTCATTCTCATAAAGGGAAAAAAAAGAGAATCATTAGATCAGGCCAAAAAACCTCCCTCTTTATAAGTTCTGGAGATGACTTTGTTAGTACGTTCAGTTACATGACACAGAAGACAATTTTGAGTTTTTTTTCCAGAGACTCAGAAGCTGCTTAAGGCACTGTACGCATCCGCGAGAAAAAACTCCATAGTTCTCCTTCCTTTCTTTTATTGAGACAAAGATAATAGCCATTGGTAATGTTAAATTCCTGCATCAAAAAGAATTACCAACCCTGATAAGGTGTCTATTTCTGCTCCAATTGCTACTTTCATGTTATTGCTGGTGTTGTGATTAAGCAGCAACAGGATCAAATACTTTGTAGGACATTTTCTCCCTGGCCTTTTAATTTCATTTTCATATTCAACCAGTACTATACAGAATTAAGAACTTAGAAAGCCTTTGGCTCAATGGGAGTTTTTCCACTGACCTTAGGAGACCACAGTTAAATGGTAGTATCTGGTTTAATTTTAAGCTTAAGGCTTTCAAAATGCTGAACTGGAAGTAATTAGATTCCATGTGTTATACTTGTATCAATAAATATTTAGAAAGTACTCTGCATCTCCTGTGATATGCTAAGTTGCTTCATCCCCAAAATCCTTTGTCACAACAACAACCAACATACTGTGATATTTGGGTTACTCCGTTAATCCGCCACAAACTTTTCTCTGAGAAGACTTTTGTTAAGTAGCTTGTATTTGGCTTGGTCATAATGGAGAAACACTCCCTACTTCATAGGGGATAAGGATTTGCCAAAGACTTTTTATAAATGCAACTTTTAAGGGGCCATTGGGAGTAGACTGGATACAATGTCATATATCAATACTCAGCAGTCCCATACACAGATACAAAAAAGTTCCAATTAAAAGGCTTTAGCAACAACAACAAGCTGCGAAAGAAACAGGACTGCTACCCTTCATTAAATTCTTACTGATGACTCATGACTGACATATTAAACAAAAACATCTGAAAGATCAGGACAACATATATTTTACATTCAGAGAGCTATCTATATAATGCTCAGTACCTATTCAGATAGTACGGACTTTTCAGTGAGATGAAGAAATAGCATCTTAATCTCCTATATTATATAGAAGAAGGAGCACAAGTCATTTTGTACTCAAAAGATGCTACCCAGATTTCAGAGGGGCAGATTTTACAGTAACAAAAGTCTATTTATAGTCACTAGAAATGTTTTGCTGTGTTAATTAACAAAGAAAATGAAATCATAGATGAGATGTCAAGAACAAGGGTGAAACTTTCAAACAAGATGGTACAAGAGAGAGTTGTTAGGTGGGTATTTTATGCCTAATGCATTAATAGGCATTTGCTCAGAAGTTCTGTTAGTTAAAGAAACCCTTTAAATTGTGTATTCCACCGAGAAGCTCACAGTTCAGATCATATTTCAACAGAAACATTTACTAGTAGAATTGTGAAAATAAGAGTAGCTTGGCACTTTTGAAGAAGAAAACATGCTTTAAGAAATGATTTTGAAAAAAATCTTTAAGATTTAATAGACCTGAGAGAGAAGCTTCATTAGCGCTTTCTGGTTTTAGGTGGCTATTTTTAACCACCTCAATCCCTCAAAGTTTATATCAATGGAAAACAAACAAACAAAAAAAATAAAAACCCAAAACAAAACAGCATTTTAGTTGTAACTAGAAGCCAAGTATTTCTAGCACTCAGGACTCGTGTTCTCTTCAGCATATTCTCTATTTCCCCAAAACATGCAAAAACCCAAAATGCTAGAGCCAAAGCCACAAGTACAGGACCATAGCAGTGCTCTTACCTGTGTGCTTCCGGAGGTGCTCTTTAAAATGTCCAAAGTGGTCAAACTGCTTATCACAGTACTGGCATATATGTATTTTTTTGCCAGGTCTTTGCTTCTTGCTGGCACCACCTTCATCAAGGTGGTAACAGGTGAGGTGCTGTTTCAAAGCACTCTCTCGTAGGTACCTTTTATTGCATATGTCACACTTATAACTCTCAGTAGAGTGCGTTTTCATGTGTTCCTTAAAATGGTAAAACAATTTAAACGAACGGTTACATTTCTCACAGTGGAATAAATTCTTCACGTGTGACAGCTGAAGTTCCACAATTTCAATACCTTCTACCTGTTTGCACGAGGGATCAGTTGCACTATCACCTTCTTCTTGGATCTGGCATTTTGCCTCTCCCTGACGATACTTACTGGTGATATCTGCCAAAAGAGCCAAAGCAGATTCATCTGATGTACCCGTTGTCTGTATGTACTTTATAGATTGCTCTGCAGAAGCTACTTCAAGTGTTTTGATGCTGTCATCTTCCACTTCAATTGTCCCCTCAGCAATCTCAACCTCAATTTCAACAGGCTCCGATTCTGCAGATGGCAGTGTTTCTGTGATAACATTAGAGGTTTCAGCTATCTTCCTCTTTTTCGGTTTATTTTTACCTTGCGTTTGATTTGATTCTAAGGGTGATGAATTTTCTTTGTTCCTGCAAAGCATTTGCATAAACATAGTTAAGATCCATAAGCACTTACATAACAATTCCTGCCTGATACTGAGCTTCTGCATTAAACACTCGCTAGCTGTTTCTCAAAGAAGCTGAATGATGAATGACCACATAACCTGCATGCATTTCAGAAGCTAATTTGTCTTTAATCTATACTCCTTAGAGCTGTAGAATAGCATGGTTAAAGCTGTGGAGCCTTTGACATAAGGTTACTAAAGTGTTTTAAATAGCTCTGCTTGAAGGATACACGCCACCTATCAAGAAGAAAGGCCAGTTAGCCTAATGACATAGGTTTACCTAAGAAACTTGTGAAATTCTGTACTTGGAAAGAAAACTTCCCCGAAGGAAGGAGTTCTTTGGCCTGCCTACTCAGAAATAAGATTCAAGTCCTTCCTACGCTATTCACCTCTTAAGCTCTGGAGTGCATGCAATTGCCTGCAGCACTTACAGCTTGCTAGAAAACACTACAGCTGTGACTTCACACAATGATTATTATAACATCTTGTACTTCAGGAAAGCACACAGCTAACAGCTGAGGTAAAAAAAAAAAGCCACTGGGATGTGGAAAGAGTATTCTAGTTTAATTTTCTGGGCTTAAACATAACCCCCAGCTCTGTTCCTCTTCTCCTTGCACCATAAACACACAACCCCCTTCCTCCAAGATGTCAGGGATAGCATCCCATCTCAAACACAGACAGAGCTGAGTGGGCCAATGCTTTCAAGTCACACCCTCATGATTATCCACAGCACTTACATGCTGGAGGTTTTACTATTGATTATGAGTTTCGAAAATGAGTGGCTATCTTCCCCTCAAATCAGACTGACGAGTAATTTGTGCTTTTACCTTCCTTTGCAGCCTGATGAATCCTTTTATGTAACCTACTCCCTATCACTTTCAGGTTTTCTAGTAATAGGAGAGATAAGGTTTTTCTCCAGTTCTCCTAGCTTAATCTTAATAATGTCAAAAAAAGGGTGTTGGAGGGTAGGACTAGAAATGCACAATCCCATCTTTCCTATTAAAAAAAATAATTACATACTTATTCAGCTCTGCTACCAATCCACAGAATAAGCACAGAATAAGTTGATTCAAAAAAATCAACACTGATGTTGAAAACCAAGTTTCCAGTGTACCATATCATGGAGGTTTTGGTTTTTTTTTGTTTTTTTTTTAAAAAAAAAGTTAGCTGGCTACTAGAGGAACTCGGGTTCAATGCCACTCTCCTTAGCTAGTGTATCTGGGGAGATAAAGAAGAAGCAACAGTCTTTCCTTAGCCTGAACACAAAGACCTTTCAGCAGGTCTAGAACAGAAAGCAAGGATAACCGTAATGCTGGGAGGCATTTACTGCCCCTCCCTCTGCTTCATGACAGAAGAACAGTGTAGCATACAGAAGGAATGAGAACATGACAGCGCTTTGTGAAAGGGAAGAAAAACAGCATGATGGAAATGGCACCTGCTTTTTTCAGGTTGGAGTTTGGTAATGGAGTACAGTTCCTGGTACTGGATAAAAGGTGCCACAGCAACATTTGATTAAGTACTGATCCCATATAAAACTGATTATAACAATTACACTCATTCAAGAAGTTTGAGAGATTAATTTTGCACCAAGAAGTTTTAAAATCACTGCCTATTCTCTTGAAAGCAGAAAGCTGCATGAAATCAAAACACCAGCACAAACTTGTTAATGTGGTCTAATTACCTGAGACACATCATCACTGTACACCCAGCTCTCAATCAGGTGTGGGCAGTCAGATAGCACAGAGACCTGGTATTAGTTACCACAAAGTCACAGCCCTACAATGTCTGCAACATTTACCAGCCATGTCACTTGTCATCGAGTTCCAGCCCAAAGAATGTGACGTTCATTTTTTAGCCTTTATGATTCTGACCCATATCTTATAGTAGAAGAATATACAGTCCCACACAAGTTTAGGAGGTTCCAGGATAAAGAACAGCACTGCAAAATACTGGCAGCCAGCTCTCGTAAAAGGATTCTTAAGACTCTACATTTCAGTGTTGGGAAGAAAAAGAGGCTTATGTGTTTACCTGATTTCAAGTGCTTTGATTGCTTCTAACATCTGTAGATACTCAGCTGCTTTCCAAACATCATTTGCTTCTTCCTCACCTTGGACCATTAGTTTTGCTGTATAGGTGAACTCAATTAGGTGACGAAATGCCATGTTACTTACACCTGTTTACAAGCAAGAAAAACAGCCTCTTTTAGCAATTCTTCAGTTTCATCTATCTGCTGAATCTTGCACACTTGCCTGCTCACAGTACTTTGACAGCCAGTTTCATGAAGATGCCACCCTTGAAAGGTTCACGTTGGAATAAAGTCTACTATAGAAACACATGAATCTGGAACAACTACAGAGTCATGCCATGACAAAGATAAAAGGAAGGATAAGACGGACAAAAAGCTGTTTGTATAGAATAATAAAAAGTATAAATTTAAACATAAAAATATGATCTCTCTCTCTCTCAAGAGACCTCTGAGCAGCAAGTTACTGGAAGCTGAAGTACTGCTCCAGGAAATTGCTCCTTGCCTACCAGGCAAGTATTGCTCCACATCTATCCTGTTCTTGCACCCCAGCCAAGGCATCTTTTTCTTTTTAATTTTTCTTCAGGGGAAGTTTTCTCCAGTGGTGATTAGCTACCTGTACTGGTTTTGGCTGGGATAGAGTTAAATTTCTTCACAGTAGCTTGTATGGGGCTATGTTTTGGATTTGTGCTGGAAACAGTGTTGATAACACAGGGATGTTTTAGTTATTGCTGAGCAGTGCTTACACAGCGTCAAGGCCTTTTCTACTCCTCACGCTGCCCCGCCAGCAAGTAGGCTGGAGGTGCACAAAAAGTTGGGAGGGGACACAGTTGGGACAGCTGACCCCAACCGACCAAAGGGATATTCCATACCATATGACATCATGCTCAGCAATAAAACTGGGGGGGGAGGTGGGCGGAAGGGCCACTGCTCGGGGACTGGCTGGGCATCGGTCAGTTGGTGGCAAGCAATTGTTTTCATTTGCATCACTTGTCTTTCTTGGGTTTTATTTTCCTCTTTCTTTGTTATTTTTTCTCTTTTCCTTACCATTTTTAAAAAATTATTATTTCTTTTTAATTATTAAACTTTTTATCTCAACCCACGAGTTTATTTCTCACTTTTACCCTTCCAATTCTCTCCCCCATCCCACTGGGGGGGAATGAGCGAGCCTGGCTGTGTGGTGCTTAGTTGCCGGTCAGGGTTAAACCACAACACTACCTCAGAACAACTCAAGAGCTGAGATCTAGAAAGCTAATCGATATGACCAAGCATGCATTTAAGCCCATACCAAGGATACTACATTCATTTTGAGCTTGGGCACACAACTCTGAAGGTTTTTATTTGCATGAATCAGACTACCTTCAATCTCCACCAAGGGCTCCTGAGTGAAATCTTGGAAGAATTTGTAGAAGAACTGGCTACAGGCAGCAAGAACAGCCTTATGAGCTTTGAAATGGTGACCTACAAAGAGAGACAAAAATTTTGGTTTAGGATAACACCTTCCTTACTCATAGTGCAGAATAAGTGCAGATGCAGAGAAGAGAACGGCTGCAGAACCACCCAGCCTACAAATCTATTCCAGCAGCATATAGTCACTTAGTATGTCTCCTTGTAACATGGGATACCACTGCAGCTAGCCTGTCCCATCTCATGCAGACCCTCGCTGACATCACTGATCTTGTTGAAGCTCTGCAACTCAATCAGCTGGAGGACTCACTCACTCCAGAGTGTTTCTCTTTTCAGATATTTAAGTTATGGGAAATTCCTGTGCAAATTTTTTCCTGTATGTCTTGGGCTCAGCTCTCGGGTTTTATCCAGGCTCTCCTTGGTTTTTGCTGCTCTTACATACAGATGTATTTTATCATCACTTCTGCCAGTATAAAGATCCCTGCAGAACAGAAGTAGTTCTGCTCTGTTCTTCCTGTTTTCCAGACCGTGTATTCCCCATCACTGTGTTGCCTTCTCCCTGGTGCAGGCATAAACATTCATAAGGCTCCGTGGGACAGAGGTAAGAGAAGCAACATGGATTAGAACTACACAGCTGCACAAGAAAACAGTTTTGAGCTCAACACATGGATTTGGTAACACTAGAGCAGGAACAAACATTCAGGATAAGTTTTGTGCAAGCACTGTCAGTGAAACTACGGTGATTCCAGAAGAGTAATTTTTTCTTCATTTGCTTACTTTTTTCTAATCCAGGCTCTGTAGGACCCTTTTCCTTCAAGTGAGTTCTTGCTATCCTTTTAAGGATCAGGTGGTACTCCTTTAGCTAGGTCTGTCCTAGCGGACACTGCTTATCTTCCTTGAAGTGCTCATTCATTCTAAGACATGTTTGGGATAAGAAGCAATCTTGGGTGATCTATCAGACACCACCTTTTCTAATGAGATAATAAGCACTTATATCTCTGTCTTCCTTTTAAACTAATACTTATGTCTTTAGAACACATAGAAAAAGAAAAGTGAGTTGTTCTACCCTATTTTAACTATATATTAAAATAGTAGGCAGATACTAGAGAAGCAAGAAGGCAATCTTATTTCAAGCTGGTGTTTTGGGGTTTTTTTTGTTGTTTGTTTTTTGTTTTTTTTTTTTGTTTTTTTTTTGTTTTTTTTTTAAATAATCAACCAATATTTGTATAAGTTCTCTGCATGCAAACAGTCAGCTCAAGTTAGAGAAAGATATTTTTACAATGTTTTGGAAATCCTTAGACAACATGTTAAATATAGTACAGCAGTTTCAAAGTGGGCTTCTATCTGAAAATATTTAGCCCTTTATTTGGAAAAGCAGAAGCAAAATTATTAATCACTGCTGGAGACTCTGTTCACCCCAAGATTTTAAATGAAACTCTGCAAGCAACTGGCACACCAATACAGAACCAAGAATTTGTTAGCAACCCAGTTTGACAGCTGACCTGTGGCAAACCCAACAGCTTCCCAGCACGGCTTTCAGAATTCTCTGTATACCAACTGGTTCTCAGGCCTGTACATACCATCGACAATCAGAGTGATATCCGTAAACTGGTCCTGCTCACGTTGTTCATTCAGTCTATCCAAAATAACTTTATAGTGTTCAGGGAATTCCTGGATACATTCCATCATTTCTTCGGCTTCCATGGCAAAAGGACTAGTCTGCAAAAGATGTGGTAGGACAGTAAGAATACTGCGCCACTCAGTAAATACTATGCACAGTCAGGTTAGTATACAAACATGAATTAACTAGCACTTTTCAGGGACTACAAAACCAATAGAAACACCAAACTGTCTTGGTAACAGGTTTACCTGATTTTAGCTGACAGGTAGGAAATGTTAGGGTTAATAAAGTGGAGTATGGCCTTATTTATACACATGAAAAAACAGTCAAAGTGGGTAAGTGCATTTCTTTATTCTACAGATTCAGCAGGGACCCACCTCCCTCAAAGCAAATACTGCAGGGATGTAACATCTCTACAGCTAACTATTCTACAACATCTCAGCAGCATAATGTCAGAATCTACATAAAGTTACTTCTTACAATTCTACCAATCCACTTGGTGGAAGAACAGGTCTGAAAATTTTCATATTTAAGTCACATTTTGTATCTAGTGAACACAAGATGTTTACTTCCTTTAAATAAGGATGTAATAAAGCAGCACTTTTCAGCTTCTGAGTACATAGGAGTTGCCAGCGATTTAATGTGTTGTCACACCCAAGAGCAAAGAGCTTCTTATTCACCCAGCCTTCTTACACTTCTCCCCCTGCAAGGTGAAATATTCTTTGCCAACCTTTTGAAAGAGACATGTAGGCTTGTAATCTGATGGCTCTTCCTCCCTTGCTTATACAACAAACATAGCTGGGGGTGGGAGTTGCAGAGGTTCTCAAACCTGAAGAGGTTTAGCAGAACTCTGTGCCTGTGGATGAGACACAGATGTTAGTGTGCTACTTATGCAAAAGAATCTCTGGAGAGAGTCCAAGTGCTTCAATGAAAGCATTTCACAAATTAACTCCAGGCAAAATGACTTCAGATCTGTGCAGCAGCACTCATCTTTAACTCCCACATTCACATGGCTCACACTGAGAATGCCACAGAAAAAGCAAAGACATTTCAAAGTCACATTAACGCAGAAACTTTGTTTCTTTTCACAGTCTAACTCACTTTGAAGAACATATGGTTTCTGAGAGAAGATGGGTTTAGGCTTGAATGGGTCTTAAAGGAATTTGAGACATACCCTTCACTATATTGTTATACTTAATATGGACAAAAGGAAGAAAGTCAGGAGAGCAGCTAGTATCAAACCAAACATTGAATATAGAGATGGAAAATTCTGGCATGGCAAAGAAGCAGTTATCTTCAGAGTGCTAGAAGAAACTAGATAGCAGGTGCTCCCTAACTTCTGGTGCAGATTTTTTGTGTGCGATTGGAATTGGAAAGTCCTGAGCACAAACCTGTTCCTTACGTGTACTAACCACATCTGAGCTGATGCCACCATGCTTGCTAACTCCCCTGTGCAGCTGTGTAAATTCTACCTCGCTTCCAACAAACACACATACTGGTATATGGGGTTCAATAGAAGTAGAGAGGAGAAGAATTACCTGATTACGATAAAAGCAAAGTTATTTTCTTATTACTAACAGACATCAAGTAAAGGAAATTGTGGAATTCCTATTTTTACCACAAAACACACTCTTTCTTGCATCTCAGAAAAACTGTCCCATGGAGAAGTCATTTTGCCAAGAGCGTGAAAAAAGAGGAGCAGAAGCAACTGCTTATGGAAGTTTAGTTCTATCTGCTATCACTGCTTTGCCAAGCAGATGCTGAAATACATATCAGGATCTTGTGAGGGCAAGGGGGAAGGTGAGGTTGAAGGGAGAGAATGCTGCTGTTGCCTTCACTTCACCTTATCTGTAATGATGGGTCTAAGACAGATGACCAGCAGCTCCTGCCTTTCTTCCATCATCTGGTATCCCACATAAAGTCTCATGTGGGAAGTTGTCAGCCACTTACTTCACTGTTTAATTCTTCTTGCCCATTTTTGACACATTGTACAAGGATAGATGACTTGCAGTTAAAAGCATAATTCCCTAAAAGTTAAACCAAACAAAATTTTGACCCCCAAATCTCACGATTTCCACCTATCCAAAATTTACTTCCAAATCGCATGTTTGTAAGAAGATCTTACAAAAAAAACCCTCAAAATAACAGAGCAAGCCCCCCCCAAATCTAAGAAATTTTAAAAAGTTTCAGTCTTTCTCAGAACACTGAAAATCACGAATAAGAAAACAACTTATGAAAGGTAATTTATTGTCCTGAATTAACACAAAACTAGTAAAAAAATGTGAATTTATCACATAACTACAGTTGCAGCATTCATTGAGTATTCTCATTTTAAACTCGGTGATATTGCACAAGAAAGCCCAACAGAACAGAATATGTTTAATGAGAGCATGACTACTTTGGAGCAAGAAGTGAAAGGCACAGACCTCAGAGAAAAACCAAGAAGCCAAGGAAGGCAGACAGAAGTGATCCAATTTGATGCTTACATGCAGGCTCATAGATGAGTGATGGAAACTGAACTAATTCAGTTAGTTACCTGAATTTTCTTGGAAAACCCAGTTGACTACTGACTTAACCTTATCAACTTCTGACACTGGATGCATCTCACATGATATGCATGCAATTTGCAGATCTGTTCTTATAAATCTACCTCAATGAAGCCATCTTATTATTTCCATGCTCCTGGACTTCAGCAGGAACTCCTCTTATTTTAGGCACTAGATATTTGTTTTCTTTGCCTATACAAATCATACACAAATGCAGGCAGGCAGAGCAGAGTTATGGCAATTCAGACAACATGGATCAGCAGACTGAGCACTGGCTAAACCACTGCCATCTTGTTGTAGCCACCTCAGGAAAGGAGAACAAGGGGTGTTTGGTGGGTAACAGCAGTGGTTGCTTCAAGATAACACAGATGTGAGAACTTCTTGTGCACTTTGCTATATGTTTTTCTTCAAAAATAACAACCGCAGAGCAAGGATGCAAGCCAGCCCCTCGCCCCTCCCCCAGACAAGGCCTCGCTCCCGCTGAGGCAGAGGCGACCCAGGCACCCACGCTCGACCGAGCCGAGCAGGGCACACACCAGGTGCCGCACTGCCAAGGGGCAGGAGAGGCCTCTCGCTGCCCGTAGCGGCTGCGAGGCAGCACCACGACCTGCTGTCGGTGCCCCTTGCAGCCCCCGCCGGCGCGAGGCGAGGCGAGGCGAGGCGAGGCGAGGCGAGGCCCGGCCCGGCCCGGCCCGGCCCGGCCCGGCCCGGCCCGGCCCCCTCGCGGCCACACGCACCGCCTCCGAGCTTCAGCCCGCGCACCCCGTGGTTAACCGCAGCCTCCTGCACCCGAGCCGCAGCCCCATTGGCGGGCGCTGATGGCAATCAGCGCAACCCCCGCCAATCGTAAGGCGGCGGCAGACCCCGCCCCATGCGGAGGAGCCAATGAGCACCCGCCGAGTTCCAGGAGCGGGAGAAGGCGGAAGGCCTAGCCAGCGCCGAGTGCCCGCCGGGCACGGGCTCTTTGAGAGCGTCGTAGGCAACCGCCGGCAGGCGCGAGTATCCCACAGGGGCGCCCCCGAGGAGAGGACAGGACCCGACCGGTGCCGGCCTGAGCCATGCGTTTAGCAGCACCGCCGCCTCGTTAGACGTTATTACGTCATCAAAGCGCGCATTAAATCGATCCCTGTTCAATTCCCGGCCGGGTCGCGCCCCAGCGGCGCGGCACTCCGCGGGGTGGGGAGGCGGTTCCGCTAGGTACTCACCGCGAGGAGCCCCTCGTCCTGCCGCGATCGCTCCGCCGTTACCGCTTCCTGCTCCCCAGCACGTTGAAAAGCGGGGCAGGCGCCGGCCAATCGCGACTCGCATTCCCGGCCTGCACCACGCGGCGGAAGTGACGCCAAAGTCACCTTTCACACGACAGGGCGCACAGGCGGCGGGGGGCGCGGTTCGACTGCTCGGTGCATTCTGGGAGTTGTAGTCTGGGCGGGAGGGTGTCAGCACCGCACGGCTGCGAGCAGGGAGCGGTCGTTGGGGCTGGGAGGTGCCGCCGTGAGAAGCCGCAGCCGGGGCGGGCCTGGGAGCGGGGCGGGCGAGCTGCCTCCCCCAGGGCTGGCACACCCCTGTGCCACCGGCGCTACCCGCACAGGAGCAGGCAGTCCCCGCTTCGTGCAGTCCCGGCCCGGAGCTGCGCCGGGAGTCCCGGCGGCGGCGGGCAGCCACTCCGCCCGGCAGGACGGTTGGCTGGAGGAGCGGCCGGCGGCGGCCGCCTGGCGCCCCGCCGGAGGGCGGTGTGGCGGCGAGGAGGTGGCCTCGGCTGTTCCGCCCTTGGGAGGGGCACGGCTGCTTTCTGAACATGAAAGAAAAATGCAATTAAATTCACCATTAAGATAAGATTAAACGCTGTCGTTTTTCCCAGACCTCAAGTCTGTGCGTTCACCAGTTTCATAAATGAACCAACAAATCCGTGCAAATTACTGTCTGTCCTGGTTTCGGCTGGGATAGGGTTAAATTTCTTCCTAGTGCTGTGTTTTGGATTTAGTATGAGGAGAATGTTGATGACACGCTGATGTTTTGGTTGTTGCTAGGTATTGTTTACTCTAGTCAAGGACTTTTCATCTTCCCATGCCCTGCTAGATGTGCAGGGGGCTGGGAGGGAGTGTGGCCGGGGCGGCTGGCCCAGCTGGCCAATAGGCTATTCCATGCCATATGACGTCATGCTCAGCATATAAGGCTGGGTGAAGAAGAAGGAGGGGGGGCGTTCGGAGTGATGGCGTGTCTTCCCAAGTAACCGTTACGCGTGATGGAGCCCTGCTTTCCTGGCGATGGCTGAACACCTGCCTGCCGATGGGAAGTGGTGAATGAATTCCTTGTTTTGCTTTGCTTGCGTGCGTGGATTTTGCTTTCCCTATTAAACTGTCTTTATGTCAGCCCACGAGTTTTCTCACTTTTACCCTTCTGATTCTCTCCCCCATCCCACCCGGCGGGGGGGGTGAGCGAGCGGCTGCGTGGTATTTGGCTGCCTGCCAGGTTAAACCACGACAGTCCTTTTTGGCGCCCAACGTGGGGCACGAAGGGTTGAGATAACGACACATCTGACCCGAACGGGTTAAAACAAATTTGTTAGAAGCATTCATTATATCAGTTTAGTACTCGATGTTCACAATGTTGATTTATTTGCTCTCAGAGTTTTTGGATCTGTTCTTGCAGTTGTGGTATGTAGCACCTTACTGGCTGTCTATACTGCTGATTATCAGTTTGTATGTGGGGTTGGTCATCTCTGGGAAATGGATTAAGGTCATTGCTTTGCTATACTGTGTGACCTGGCTTTATGTTATGATAAAATTATTGGTCACGAGCCTGTACTCAGCACTGCCATCATTCCTGTTCTTTGGGAGCTATCTTTTGGAAACTATTAATAATTACACTTCTTACGTCTTCACCTCAGAGGATGAATTTAGTGGGGAGACGGGATGGGACACTTTCTCCCACTTGTTCACCTTCCCCTCCATATCTTCAGAAACTCCTTTTTCTTCTATCCTCTTCATGAAGACGTCCACAATATTCCCTGAGAATTTTGAATATCCTTGGGATGTTCAAACAAGCATGATCATATTGCTATGTCTCCTGAATGTGGTTCAGGCCTTGTTTAGAGTTAAACAACTATTCAGGAATACTGTCCAGAGATCAACCCCAGCAACAGATACAGTGACTACTCAAACCCCCACGACAGGAACTGTAGCTACTTCAACCTGCACGACAACCACCGTGGCTACTCAACCCCCAGAACAACCACTATGGCTACTCAGACCCCGGCAACAGTCACTACAGTTACTCCAACCCCCGCAACAGGCACTGCAGCTACTCAAACTCCGCCAACAGTCACTGCAGTTACTCCAACCAGTGCGACAAGCACTGCAGCCACTCAAACCCCGGCAACAGTCACTACAAGTACTCCAACCCCCGCAACAGGCACTGCAGCTACTCAAACTCCGCCAACAGTCACTGCAGTTACTCCAACCAGTGCGACAAGCACTGCAGCCACTCAAACCCCGGCAACAGTCACTACAAGTACTCCAACCCCCGCGACAGGCACTGCAGGTACCCAAACCCTCGCGACGGGTACTACAGCTGAACCAGAGGACCAACCGTCGCTGGTATCCGTCGCCCCTGTACAGAAGAAGAAATCTTTGAAGCGGAAGTCAGGTCGTGTAGAAAAGGATGATGGAAAAGCAGGGCCATCACGAGGAGGGGAGAAGGAAGAGGAAGAACTCATAAACGAGACGGAAACCACCCGATCCTTATCCCTGAATGAGTTGCGAGATATGCGGAAAGATTTCGGCCGTCGTCCAGGCGAGCATATTGTTACCTGGCTGCTCCGATGCTGGGATAATGGGGCCAGTAGCCTGGAATTAGAGGGGAAGGAGGCCAAACAGCTGGGATCCCTTGCTAGGGAAGCGGGTATTGACAAAGCAATTGGAAAAGGGACACAGGCCCTCAGCCTCTGGAGGCGACTGCTGTCAGGCGTAAAGGAAAGGTATTCCTTCAAGGAAGATGTTATATATCGCCTAGGCAAATGGACCACTATGGAGAGAGGTATCCAGTACCTGAGAGAACTAGGCGTGCTGGAGGTGGTTTATAGTGACCTGGACGACGTCCGAACACCCAAAGATCCAGATGACGTCCAGTGCACCCGACCCATGTGGCGGAAGTTGGTACGGAGCGCACCAGCATCGTACGCCAGTTCGTTGGCAGTACTGTGCTGGAAAGAGGAAGAAGCACCAACGGTGGATGACGTGGTTAGCAGACTTCGGGATTTTGAAGAAACTATCTCCTCCTCCCTTGTCTCGGCTGTGGAGAAGCTGTCCCGGGAGGTCCAGCAACTCAAAGAGGATATGTCCTATTCTCCACCTGTACGGACCAGTATCTCAGCTATTAGGAGTCAGCGTTTTTCTCCTCAAGAGAGAGGATATAGAAAGTACACACCACGGGGCACCCTGTGGTTTTACCTGCGTGACCACAGAGAGGACATGAGGCAGTGGGATGGAAAAGCTACCTTCACCCTAGAGGCATGGGTACATGAGTTGCAAGGAAAAACAATGACACAAGGGGGTTCTCCCAGGAAAAATGCTGCTCCAGTTTTCAGGAAAAACCTTTCTCACGACGGTCCAGTTTCCAGTGAACAGTTCCCCAGACAGAGTAGAAGGGCTGATCTTACTTTGGATTGTAATTGCAATGAAGAAATTCTTGACTCACGTTTGCAAGAAGTGAGAGATGGATACTATGACCAGAACTAGAGGGGCCCTGCCTCCAGCCAGGTGGAGGAAAGGGACAACCGGGTTTACTGGACTGTGTGGATTCGATGGCCTGGCACATCAGACCCACAGGAGTATAAGGCTCTCGTAGACACCGGTGCACAGTGTACCCTGATGCCATCAAACTATAAAGGGGCAGAACCCATCTGTATTTCTGGAGTGACAGGGGGATCCCAAGAGTTAACTGTATTGGAGGCCGAAGTGAGCCTGAGCGGGAATGAGTGGCAAAAGCACCCCATTGTGACTGGCCCAGAGGCTCCGTGCATCCTTGGCATAGAATATCTCAGGAGAGGGTATTTCAAGGACCCAAAAGGGTACCAGTGGGCTTTTGGTATAGCTGCCCTGGAGACAGAGGAAATTAAACAGCTGTCCACCTTGCCTGGTCTCTCGGAGGACCCTTCTGTTGTGGGGTTGCTGAGGGTTGAAGAACAACAAGTACCAATCGCTACCACAACAGTGCACCAGCGGCAATATCGCACCAACCGAGACTCTCTGATCCCCATCCATGAGCTGATTCGTCGACTGGAGTGCCAAGGAGTGATCAACAAGACTCGCTCACCCTTTAACAGTCCCATATGGCCAGTGCGAAAGTCTAATGGAGAGTGGAGACTAACAGTAGACTATCGTGGCCTGAACGAAGTCACGCCGCCACTGAGTGCTGCCATGCCGGACATGCTAGAACTTCAATACGAACTGGAGTCAAAGGCAGCCAAGTGGTACGCCACAATTGATATTGCTAATGCCGCCTTCTCCATCCCTTTGGCAGCAGAGTGCAGGCCACAGTTTGCTTTCACTTGGAGGGGCATCCATTACACCTGGAACCGACTGCCCCAGGGGTGGAAACACAGCCCTACCATTTGCCATGGACTGATCCACACCGCACTGGAACAGGGTGAGGCTCCAGAACACCTGCAGTACATTGATGACATCATCGTATGGGGCAACATAGCAGAAGAAGTTTTGGGAAAGGGAAGAAAATAATTCAAATCCTTCTGAAATCTGGTTTTGCCATAAAACAAAGTAAGGTCAAGGGACCTGCACAGGAGATCCAGTTCTTAGGAATAAAATGGCAAGATGGACGTCGTCAGATCCCAATGGATGTGATCAACAAAATAACAGCCATGTCCCCACCAACTAGCAAAAAGGAAACACAAGCTTTCTTAGGCGTTGTGGGTTTTTGGAGAATGCATATTCCAAATTACAGTCAGATCGTAAGCCCTCTCTACCAAGTGACCAGGAAGAAGAACGACTTCAGATGGGGCCCTGAGCAACGACAAGCCTTTGAATAAATTAAACAGGAGATAGTTCAGGCAGTAGCCCTTGGGCCAGTCCGGGCAGGACAAGATGTGAAGAATGTGCTCTACACCGCAGCCGGGGAGAATGGCCCTACCTGGAGCCTCTGGCAGAAAGCACCAGGGGAGACTCGAGGTCGACCCTTAGGGTTCTGGAGTCGGGGATACAGAGGATCCGAGGCCCGCTACACTCCAACTGAGAAGGAGATATTGGCAGCATATGAAGGGATCCGAGCTGCTTCGGAAGTGGTTGGTACTGAAGCACAGCTCCTCCTGGCACCCCGACTGCCGGTGCTGGGCTGGATGTTCAAAGGGAGGGTCCCCTCTACACATCATGCAACCGATGCTACGTGGAGTAAGTGGGTCGCACTGATCACACAACGGGCCCGAATAGGAAACCCCAGTCGCCCAGGAATCTTGGAGGTGATCACGAACTGGCCAGAAGGCAAAGATTTTGGAATATCCCCAGAGGAGGAGGTGACACGTGCTGAAGAAGCCCCACTGTATAATAAACTACCAGAAAACGAGAAGCAATATGCCCTGTTCACTGATGGGTCCTGTCGCCTTGTGGGAAAACATCGGAGATGGAAAGCTGCTGTATGGAGTCCTATACGCCAAGTTGCAGAAACTGCTGAAGGAGAAGGTGAATCGAGCCAGTTTGCAGAGGTGAAAGCCATCCAGCTGGCCTTGGACATTGCTGAACGAGAAAAATGGCCAGTACTTTATCTCTATACTGACTCATGGATGGTGGCAAATGCCCTGTGGGGGTGGTTGCAGCAGTGGAAGCAGAACAACTGGCAGAGCAGAGGTAAACCCATCTGGGCTGGCGCATTGTGGCAAGATATTGCTGCCCGGGTAGAGAACCTGACTGTAAAAGTACGTCATGTAGATGCTCACGTGCCCAAGAGTCGGGCCACTGAGGAACATCAAAATAACCAGCAGGTGGACCAGGCTGCTAAGATTGAAGTGGCTCAGGTGGTTTTGGACTGGCAACATAAGGGTGAATTATTTATAGCTCGGTGGGCCCATGACGCGTCAGGCCATCAAGGGAGAGATGCAACATATAGATGGGCTTGTGATCGAGGGGTGGACTTGACCATGGACGCTATTGCACAGGTTATCCACGAATGTGAAACGTGCGCTGCAATCAAACAAGCCAAGCGAGTAAAGCCTCTTTGGTATGGAGAACGATGGTTGAAATATAAATATGGGGAGGCCTGGCAGATTGATTATATCACACTCCCACAAACCTGACATGGCAAGCGCTATGTGCTCACCATGGTGGAAGCAAACACCGGATGGCTGGAAACATACCCTGTGCCCCATGCCACTGCCCGGAACACCATCCTGGGCCTTGAAAAGCAAGTCCTGTGGCGACATGGCACCCCAGAAAGAATTGAGTCAGACAACGGGACTCACTTCCGAAACGCCCTCATAGACACCTGGGCCAAAGAGCATGGCATTGAGTGGGTCTATCACATCCCCTACCACGCACCAGCCTCTGGGAAAATCGAACGATACAATGGACTGCTAAAGACTACGCTGAGAGCAATGGGTGGTGGGACATTCAAGCATTGGGACACACATTTAGCAAAGGCCACCTGGTTAGTCAATACCAGGGGATCTGCCAATCGAGCTGGCCCTGCCCAATCAAGACTCTTACGTACTGTAGAGGGGGATAAAGTCCCTGTTGTGCACATAAGGAATATGCTGGGGAAGACAGTCTGGGTTACTCCTGCCTCTGGCAAGGGAAAACCCATTCGTGGGATTGCTTTTGCTCATGGACCTGGGTGCACTTGGTGGGTGATGCGAAAGGATGGGGAGGTCCGGTGTGTACCTCATGGGGATTTGATTTTGGGTGAAAATAGCCAATGAACTGAATTTTGATGTCAACTGTTACATGATATTGTATATCATAATTTCTATGATATAGCAGTGGTATAGCAGTGATAATCACCCAGATTAATGAAGAATGAACTGACTCCGATGAAACCGAGCAAAGTGCAACGATGATAGAACTGGACGAGCGCAGCAGTACCTGTCGTGGTTTAACCCCAGCCAGCAAAAATAAACGCCACGCAGCCGCTCGATCACCCCCCCCCGGTGGGATGGGGGAGAGAATTGGGAGGGCACAAGTAGGAAAGCTCCCGGGTTGAGATAAAAACAGTTTAATAATTGAAATAAAACTAAGTGGAACAGTAATAATAACAGTGAGAACAACAACAATAACAGAATACACAAAGCAGGCAATGCACAACAGAACCGCTCACCGACCGCCGACCGCGTGTCACGAACGGGGGCCGAGCCCCCCCACACACCTGGTTTTTATACTGAGCATGATGTCACATGGTATAGAATACCCCATTGGCCAGCTGGGTCCACCACCCCGGCTGTGCTCCCCACTCCCGGTGCAAGCATCACCCAGCAACAGCCAAAGCATCAATGGGCCATCAACGCTCCTTTCACACCGAACCCAAAACACAGCACACCCCCCAGGCTACTGGGAAGAAAGTTAACCCTGTCCCAGCTGGAACCAGGACAATATCCACCCCTTATTCTATACCATCTACATCATGCCCAGGTCTCACATTTTCCCATACATTCCAATTAGTCACCGCTCCTTTTCCCTGCCTTTTGATATATACGCACACAGAGATATCATTCCCTTAGTCCATGGGCCATCCCTCTAAAACGTCCGTTGAGTTCATGTAGTCCATGACTTCGGGTTCCACCTGTCGTAACAGTCTTGCAGGGCAGGAGAGATGGTGTGTGGTGTCGGGCTCTTGCATGCAGAGGCCAGTTCTGGGCGCTCGTCTGGTTCTATCATTGTTGCACCTTGCTCAGTTTCATCGGAGTTCATCTTAAATTAATCTGGGTGATTCTTACTGTAATACTGTTAATATGGCATATGGTAACCATAAAAGTGATGACATACAGTACTATGTAATAACTAACATCGTACAATTCAGTTCATTGGCTATTTTCACCCAAAATTAAATCCCCCTGAGGTACACACCGGACTTCCCCATCCTTTCTCATCACCCACCAAGTGCACCCAGGTCCCTGAGCAAAAGCAATCCCACGGATGGGTTTTCCCTTGCCAGAGGCAGGAGCAACCCAGACCGTCTTCCCCAGCATATTTCTCATATGCACGACAGGGACTTTATCCCCCTCTACAGCACGTAAGGGTTTGGATTGGGCAGGGCCAGCTCGAGTGACAGATCCCCTAGTGTTCACTAACCAGGTGGCCTTTGCTAAATGTGTGTCCCAATGCTTGAATGTCCCACCACCCATTGCCCTCAGTGTTGTCTTTAACAGCCCGTTGTATCGTTCAATTTTTCCGGAGGCTGGTGCATGGTAGGGGATGTGATAGACCCACTCAATGCCATGCTCTTTGGCCCAGGTGTCTATGAGGGCGTTTCGGAAGTGAGTCCCGTTGTCTGACTCAATTCTTTCTGGGGTGCCATGTCGCCACAGGATTTGCTTTTCAAGGCCCAGGATGGTGTTCCTGGCGGTGGCATGGGGCACAGGATATGTTTCCAGCCATCCTGTGGTTACTTCCACCATGGTGAGCACATAGCGCTTGCCCTGTTGGGTTTGTGGGAGCGTGATATAATCAATCTGCCAGGCCTCCCCATATTTATACTTCAACCATCGTCCTCCATACCAAAGAGGCTTTACTCGCTTGGCTTGCTTGATTGCAGCGCATGTTTCACATTCGTGGATAACCTGTGCAATAGTGTCCATGGTTAAGTCCACCCCTCGATCACGAGCCCATCTATATGTTGCATCTCTCCCTTGGTGGCCTGAAGTGTCATGGGCCCACCGAGCTATAAATAATTCACCTTTATGTTGCCAGTCCAGATCTACCTGAGCTACTTCGATCTTGGCAGCCTGATCCACCGGCTGGTTGTTTTGGTGCTCTTCACTGGCCCGACTCTTGGGTACGTGAGCATCTACGTGACGTACTTTTACAGTCAGGTTCTCTACCTGGGCAGCAATATCTTGCCACAATGCGGCAGCCCAGATGGGTTTACCTCTGCGCTGCCAGTTGTTCTGCTTCCACTGCTGCAACCACCCCCACAGGGCATTTGCCACCATCCATGAGTCAGTATAGAGATAAAGCACTGGCCATTTTTCTCGTTCGGCAATGCTCAAGGCCAGCTGGATGGCTTTTACCTCTGCAAACTGGCTCGATTCACCTTCTCCTTCAGCAGTTTCTGCAACTTGGCGTATGGGACTCCATACCGCAGCCTTCCATCTCCGATGTTTTCCCACAAGGCGACAGGACCCATCCGTGAACAGGGCATATTGCTTCTCGTTTTCTGGTAGTTTGTTATATGGTGGGGCCTCTTCAGCACGCATCACCTCCTCCTCTGGGGATATTCCAAAATCTTTGCCTTCTGGCCAGTTCGTGATCACCTCCAAGATTCCTGGGCGACTGGGGTTTCCTATTCGGGCCCGTTGTGTGATCAGCGCGACCCACTTACTCCACGTAGCATCAGTTGCATGATGTGTAGAGGGGACCCTCCCTTTGAACATCCAGCCCAGCACCGGCAGTCGGGGTGCCAGGAGGAGCTGTGCTTCAGTACCAACCACTTCCGAAGCAGCTTGAACCCCTTCATATGCTGCCAATATCTCCTTCTCAGTTGGAGTGTAGTGGGCCTCGGATCCTCTGTATCCCCGACTCCAGAACCCTAAGGGTCGACCTCGAGTCTCCCCTGGTGCTTTCTGCCAGAGGCTCCACGTAGGGCCATTCTCCCCGACTGCGGTGTAGAGCACATTCTTCACATCTTGTCCTGCCCGGACTGGCCCAAGGGCTACTGCCTGAACTATCTCCTGTTTAATTTGCTCAAATGCTTGTCGTTGCTCAGGGCCCCATCTGAAGTCGTTCTTCTTCCTGGTCACGTGATAGAGAGGGCTTACGATCTGACTGTAATTTGGGATGTGCATTCTCCAAAAGCCCACAACGCCTAAGAAAGCTTGCGTTTCCTTTTTGTTAGTTGGTGGGGACATGGCTGTTATTTTATTGATCACATCCGTTGGGATCTGACGACGTCCATCTTGCCATTTTATTCCTAAAAACTGGATCTCCTGTGCAGGTCCCTTGACCTTACTTCGTTTTATTGCAAAGCCGGCCTTCAGAAGGATTTGGACTATTCTCTCCCCTTTCTTGAAAACTTCCTCTGCTGTGTTGCCCCATACGATGATGTTGTCAATGTATTGCAGGTGTTCTGGAGCCTCACCCTGTTCCAGTGCGGTGTGGATCAGTCCATGGCAAATGGTAGGGCTGTGTTTCCACCCCTGGGGCAGTCGGTTCCAGGTGTAGTGGACGCCCCTCCAAGTGAAAGCAAACTGTGGCCTGCACTCTGCCGCCAAAGGGATGGAGAAGAATGCATTAGCGATGTCAATGGTGGCGTACCACTTGGCTGCCTTTGACTCCAGTTCGTATTGAAGTTCCAGCACGTCCGGCACGGCAGCACTCAGTGGTGGCGTCACTTCGTTCAGGCCACGGTAGTCTACTGTTAGCCTCCACTCTCCATTGGACTTTCGCACTGGCCATATGGGACTGTTAAAGGGTGAGCGAGTCTTGCTGATCACTCCTTGGCTCTCCAGTCGACGAATCAGCTCATGGATGGGGATCAAGGAGTCTCGGTTGGTGCGGTATTGCCGCCGGTGCACTGTTGTGGTAGCGATCGGCACCTGTTGTTCTTGGACCTTTAACAACCCCACAACAGAGGGGTCCTCCGAGAGACCAGGCAAGGTGGACAGCTGTTTAATTTCCTCTGTCTCCAGGGCAGCTATACCAAAAGCCCACCGGTACCCTTTTGGGTCCTTGAAATACCCTCTCCTGAGGTAGTCTATGCCAAGGATGCACGGAGCTTCTGGGCCAGTCACAATGGGGTGCTTCTGCCACTCATTCCCGGTTAGGCTCACTTCCGCCTCCAACACAGTTAACTCTTGGGATCCCCCTGTCACTCCAGAAATACAAATGGGTTCTGCCCCTTTATAGCCTGATGGCATCAGGGTACACTGCGCACCGGTGTCTACGAGAGCCTTATATTCTTGTGGATCTGATGTGCCAGGCCATCGAATCCACACAGTCCAGTAAACCTGGTTGTCCCTTTCCTCCACCTGGCTGGAGGCAGGGCCCCTCTAGTCCTGGTCATCATATTCGCTATCTACTTCTTGTAAGTATGAGTCAGAAGTCCCTTTGTTAAGGTCGGAAGTGGAATCAGCCCTTCTACTCTGTCTGGGGAACTCACTGGAGACTGGAGCAGCGGTTTTCCTGGAAGAACCCCCTTTTGTGGTTGTTTTCCCTTGCAACTCATGTACCCGTGCCTGTAGGACTGAGGTAGGTTTTCCATCCCACTTCCTCATGTCCTCTCCGTGGTCACGCAGGTAAAACCACAGGGTGCCCCGGGGTGTGTACCCACGATGTCTCCTCTCTTGAGCAGAGGGACGTTTGCTCCTAATGGCTGAGACACCGGCCCGTGCAGGGGGGGAGCAGGACATATCCTCTTTGAGTTGCTGGACCTCCTGAGACAGTTTCTCCACAGCAGAGACACAGGCTCGTAGGGAGGAAGAGAGACTTTCTTCATATTGCCGGAGCTGGCCAGCCAGTTCATCCACTGTTTGTTCCTCTCCATCTCTCCAGGTCATTACTGCCAATGAGTTTGCATGTGACGCTGGTGCGCTCCGTACAAACTTCCGCCACATGGGTCGGGTGCATTTGAACTCATCTGGGTCTTTGGATAACTGCTCGTTGTTCAGGTCATCATAAATCACTTCCAGCACGGCTAATTCTCTCAGGTACTGGATACCTCTCTCCATGGTGGTCCACTTGCCTGGGTGGCATATAACATCTTCCTTGAAGGGATACCTTTCCTTCACACCTGACAGCAGTCGCCTCCAGAGGCTGAGGACTTGTGCCCCTTGTCCAATTGCTTTGTCAATGCCCCCTTCCCTAGAAAGGGATCCCAGCTGCTTGGCTTCCCTACCCTCTAATTCCAGGCTACTGGCCCCGTTATCCCAGCATCGGAGCAGCCAGGTGACAATGTGCTCCCCTGGACGACGGCTGAAGTCTTTCCGCATATCTCGCAGCTCACCCAGAGATAGGGATCGGGTGGTCACCATCTCATTTATGGGTTCTGCCCCCTCCTCCTCCTGTTCTCGTGATGGCCCTGGTTCATCTTCATCCCTTACTAGACGAGCTGATTTTCTTGTGCATTTTCTTTTTTGTATAGGGGCGACTGATACCGGCATGGGTTGGTTCTCTGTCGCAGGGGGCGGAGTAGCTGCCGTGCCTGCCCTGGGGGGTGAGGGAGCCGCTGTGCTTGCCGTGGGGGGTGGGGTAGCCGCAGGGCCTGTTGCTTTGTCATCAGCTGCAGAGACGTTTCCTTCCCCTTGGGGGTTCTGAGTGGTGTTAAACAGGGCTCGGTAGGCGTGGGCCAGGCCCCAGCACATTGTAGTGATTTGCGTCTCCCTAGAATGGCCAGGGTGACAGCATACTTCTTCCAAATATTCTACTAATTTCTCAGGGTTCTGCACTTGTTCAGGGGTAAAGTTCCAGAACACTGGGGGTGCCCATCGCCCTAGGCATTTGCCCATGCTATCCCACTCGCCCTGCCACTCATAACTATCCATCCTTGGGGCAGATCTCTGGATGACATTCTTAAATTGCTTACTAACCTTGGATAAAACCGCAACAATATTCCCAAGGAGTACCAATAGATGTATCTTAACTACCCAGGGATGTTCAAGGTACTGGCAAGTTATTTTAACAAAGGAGATGAAGGTAGTGAGGGTGCCATTCTCTATTTCCTCCATAAAAAATCTCTCGGAGGAAAAGGTATAATTGCTAATGGTCTCCATGAGGTGGTACCCGAAATGCAGAAACGGCTTCATTACGAATCCCAAATACCAAATAACCCCCAATGCCAGCGTTTTAGTAACAAATCTCCCAGGCAAAACATCATTAATCACGGCAGAGCACAACAGACTACAAAACCCAACTCCAATTTTTAACAGGTACAGTAAAAACAAGAGCATGGTGCAGAACAAACGAATATGTTACCAGATATAAATTCCTTAATATGTTCTAAAAAATTTGTCGTTATCTCAACCCTTCGTGCCCCACGTTGGGCGCCAAAAAGGACTGTCGTGGTTTAACCCCAGCCAGCAAAAATAAACCCCACGCAGCCGCTCGATCACACCCCACCTCCGGTGGGATGGGGGAGAGAATTGGGAGGGCACAAGTAGGAAAGCTCCCGGGTTGAGATAAAAACAGTTTAATAATTGAAATAAAACTAAGTGGAACAGTAATAATAACAGTGAGAACAACAACAATAACAGAATACACAAAGCAGGCAATGCACAACAGAACCGCTCACCGACCGCCGACCGCGTGTCACGAACGGGGGCCGAGCCCCCCCACACACCTGGTTTTTATACTGAGCATGATGTCACATGGTATAGAATACCCCATTGGCCAGCTGGGTCCACCACCCCGGCTGTGCTCCCCACTCCCGGTGCAAGCATCACCCAGCAACAGCCAAAGCATCAATGGGCCATCAACGCTCCTTTCACACCGAACCCAAAACACAGCACACCCCCCAGGCTACTGGGAAGAAAGTTAACCCTGTCCCAGCTGGAACCAGGACAGTACCGAAATGAGAACTGGCTTCAGGATGCAACGGCCCAACACCGCACACCATCTCTTCGGCCCTGAAAGACTGTTATGACAGATGGAGCCCGAAGTCATGGACTAAATGAACTCAGTGGACATTTTAGAGGGATAGTCCATAGACTGAGGGAATGATATCTGTGCGTGCATATATATATATGTGTGTATATATATAGAAAGATAGTGGTGGTTAATTGAAATGTATTAAAAAAAGATGTGAGACCTAAGCACGACGTAAATGGTATGGAATAAGGGGTGGATACTTGTTGGAGAAAGTTAGCCAGACTAGGCCGCGGTGGGAAAATTCTGAGTCATGCTGACAAGGGAGAAAAGGAAGTTATGCTGACCTTGCTCTGTGCAGATAAGCAACTTTGAGAAAGTACAGTATAAGGAAAACAGGATGGAACCCGGACCACGTAGCAGTAACCGAAAGTAGGAGGAATATGATAATGTAATTTTTAGAGCTAAGCCAATGATTGTGAGACAAGTATGCATAAGGTAGAACTTAGTGTATAAATATGTGTAGGGTTTTACAATAAAGTTGAAGCTGGCCTTATCACTCACATTGAGTCGACTGCCTGCCTTCCCTCGCTCGTCGCAGATACTGTCCTGGTTTCGGCTGGGATAGGGTTAAATTTCTTCCTAGTGCTGTGTTTTGGATTTAGTATGAGGAGAATGTTGATGACACGCTGATGTTTTGGTTGTTGCTAGGTATTGTTTACTCTAGTCAAGGACTTTTCATCTTCCCATGCCCTGCTAGATGTGCAGGGGGCTGGGAGGGAGTGTGGCCGGGGCGGCTGGCCCAGCTGGCCAATAGGCTATTCCATGCCATATGACGTCATGCTCAGCATATAAGGCTGGGTGAAGAAGAAGGAGGGGGGGCGTTCGGAGTGATGGCGTGTGTCTTCCCAAGTAACCGTTACGCGTGATGGAGCCCTGCTTTCCTGGCGATGGCTGAACACCTGCCTGCCGATGGGAAGTGGTGAATGAATTCCTTGTTTTGCTTTGCTTGCGTGCGCGGCTTTTGCTTTCCCTATTAAACTGTCTTTATCTCAACCCACGAGTTTTCTCACTTTTACCCTTCTGATTCTCTCCCCCATCCCACCCGGCGGGGGGGGTGAGCGAGCGGCTGCGTGGTATTTGGCTGCTGCCAGGTTAAACCACGACACTGTCGTAACAAAGTGCCTGCAATATTTGACTGCCCTTACTGTGAGATCAAAACAAACAAATACATAGATGTGTTCTGATTGCTGAAAGAAAATGCATGTGTTTCCTCTTCTAGATGTACTTTGGAAAGTTATGTTGCTGTATTTTGTGCAAGTGACTATGTTAATATGATCTGCCAAAATACTCTGGAAGCCTGACTGGTGGGGGGCCTGGGAGCGCTTACACCCCCAGCCCTTACCAGCATGAATCAATACACATGATTCTCTTCAGCTCCCCTCATTGAATCAGCCTCCCTCCATTACATAACCATTCTTATATGCAGGGCATGCACACCGTGTTGTTTTTCTTTTATAATTTAAATTGAGTGGTACATAAAATGAGTATCATTAAGTGGCATCAAAAACTGCACTGAAATACTACTCAGCAAGTCTAAGTGTTCCTTTCTGTGGTGCCCAGCTCTGCTCCTGTAGCTCCAAGTCCCCACAGCTAAAGAAAACAGCTGAGCGACACCTAACAGCTCCAACAGAGCTGCTGGTTTATTTGGCTGAGGTGCCTTAGGAAAAAATAAAAAGTGAGCAGCACTGGCTATAACCAACCCCTCTGCTATCCTGTTTGAATGTTGGCAACATGAAATGCAAATTTCTCTTCTAGGACACAGCCTTCAGGGGCATCCATAGTCAGCCAGGCTTCATGTGTTGTCACCAGATGAAAACATATTCATCCAAATAAACAAGCATAATAATTTAATTTGTCAAAACAGACACAATGATCATCCCTTTGACAGCCTTTATGTAAATCATGACAACAGAAGAGCTGCCGCATGCAATGACTATATGGTCTTATGAGCTTGCCCACATAATTCCTGTGAATGAACATGTTTTATTAACTTCTCCAGCACTTTTCCCTAGCGCTAAATCTACATGATTATCTTTACCGTGTTTGTCCTCCACTAAAAGGGTAAATGCGTATGAAGTTAATGCAGCCATTCAGCATAGAAATCCTACAACATCAAACAAAACATAAACAATAGACATTCAGTCAAGTTCAAATTCATTTTTATATAGTCTTTAATACAGAAACTCCTAAGAGTCTGCACAGTTGTTTATAATACAGTAATACAGAAAGATTGCCAGTTTTATCAATACTGATGGTTTGTAATGTAATATAAAAAAGTTTGAAGTCAAATTTATGTCCCTTTTATTTCCTCATGTTATTGCTTAATGGCCTTGCTAATGTAATAATATTAATTTTCCTGTTAGTAGGTCTGTTCAGACAATTGTTTCAATCTAGAAGTTGTATGCCACACCCATTCTTGTTTTCTGGTACATGGGAGTATATGAGTGTCGTGGTTTAATCTGGCAGGCAGCCAAATACCACGCAGCCACTCGCTCACTCCCCCCGCCGGCCAGTGGGACGGGGAGAGAATCGGAAGGGTAGGAGTGAGAAAAACTCATGGGTTGAGATAAAGACAGTTTAATAGAACAGAAAAGGGAAAATAATAATAATAATAATAATGATAGAATATACAAAATGAGTGATGCACAATGCAATTGCTCACCACCCGTGCTGACCGATAACCAAGTAGCAATTGGTACTTCCTGGATCACGCCTATCATTCATATACTGAGCATGATGTCACATGGTATGGAATACCCTGTTGGCCAGCTGGGCTGGCTGTCCTGATTATGTTCCCTCCCATCTTGTGTACCTAGCTCAGTCAGTAGGCATGGGAGCTGTCCTTGGACTAGGAGGGCACTTAGCAACAACTGAAAACATCAGTGTGTTGTCAACATTCTCCTCATACTAAATCCAAAACACAGCACTAAGAAGAAATTTAACCCTATCCCAACCGAAACTAGGACAGTATCCACCCCTTATTCCATAACATTTACGTTATGCTTAGGTCTCACATTTTTCGATACATTTCAATTAATCACCACTACGCCACCAGGACGTTCACAAGTCTATGGGGCCAGATGGGATCCACCCGAGGGTACTGAGGGAGCTGGCGGAGGAGCTTGCCAAGCCACTCTCCATCATTTACCAGCAGTCCTGGTTAACTGTGGAGGTCCCGGACGACTGGAGGCTCGCCAATGTGACGCCCATCTACAAGAAGGGCCGGAAGGAGGATCCGGGGAACTACAGGCCGGTCAGCCTGACCTCGGTGCCGGGGAAGATCATGGAGCGGTTCGTTTTGAGGGCGCTCACGAGCCATGCCCGGGACAACCAGGGGATCAGGCCCAGCCAGCACGGGTTCATGGAAGGCAGGTCCTGCTTGACCAACCTGATCTCCTTCTATGACCAGGTGACCCGCCTAGTGGATGACGGAAAGGCTGTGGATGTGGTCTACCTGGACTTCAGTAAAGCCTTTGACACTGTCTCCCACAGTATTCTCCTAGAGAAGCTGGTGGCTCATGGCCTAGACAGGTACACTCTTAGCTGGGTAAAAAACTGGCTGGACGGCCGAGCCCAGAGAGTTGTGGTGAACGGAGTTAAATCCAGTTGGCGGCCGGTCACGAGCGGTGTTCCCCAGGGCTCAGTTTTGGGGCCGGTCCTGTTTAATATCTTTATCAACGATCTGGATGAGGGGATTGAGTGCTCCCTCAGTAAGTTTGCAGACGACACCAAGTTGAGCGGGAGTGTTGATCTGCTGGAGGGTAGGAAGGCTCTGCAGAGGGACCTGGACAGGCTGGATCGATGGGCCGAGGCCAACTGTATGAGGTTCAACAAGGCCAAGTGCCGGGTCCTGCACTTCGGCCACAACAACCCCATGCAACGCTACAGGCTTGGGGAAGAGTGGCTGGAAAGCTGCCCAGAGGAAAAGGACCTGGGGGTGCTGATTGACAGCCAGCTGAACATGAGCTGGCAGTGTGCCCAGGTGGCCAAGAAGGCCAACGGCATCCTGGCCTGTATCAGAAATAGTGTGGCCAGCAGGACTAGGGAGGTGATTGTGCCCCTGTACTCGGCCCTGGTGAGGCCACACCTCGAATACTGTGTTCCGTTTTGGGCCCCTCACTACAAGAAGGACATGGAGGTGCTGGAGTGTGTCCAGAGAAGGGCAACAAAGCTGGTGAAGGGCCTGGAGCACAAGTCTTATGAGGAGCGGCTGAGGGAACTGGGACTGTTTAGCCTGGAGAAGGAGAGGCTGAGGGGAGACCTCATCGCGCTCTACAACTACCTGAAAGGAGGTTGTAGCGAGGTGGGTGTTGGTCTCTTCTCCCAAGTAACTAGCGATAGGACGAGAGGAAATGGCCTCAAGTTGCACCAGGGGAGGTTTAGATTGGACATTAGGAGAAATTTCTTTACTGAAAGAGTGGTCAGGCCTTGGAACAGGCTGCCCAGGGAAGTGGTTGAGTCACCATGCCTGGAAGTATTTAAAAGACGTGTAGATGAGGCGCTTAGGGACATGGTGTAGTGGGCATGGTGTGTTGGGTTGACGGTTGGACTCGATGATCTTAGAGGTCTTTTCCAACCTTAATGATTCTATGGTTCTATGATTCTATGATATATATATGCACACACAGATATCATTCCCTTAGTCTATGGACTATCCCTTTAAAATGTCCATTGAGTTCATTTAGTCCACGACTTTGGGCTCCATCTGTCATAACAGTCTTTCAGGGCCGGAGAGATGGTGTGTGGTGTTGGGCTGTTGTGTCCTGAAGCCAGTTCTCATTTCGGTACTGCTGCGCTCGTCCAGTTCTATCATCGTTGCACTTTGCTCGGTTTCATCGGAGTTAGCTCATTCTTCATTAATCTGGGTGATTCTTACTGCTATACCAGTGATAGCAGCCACAGAAATAATGATATACAATACCATATAACAATTAAAATCATACAATCCAGTTCATTGGCTATTTTCACCCAAAATCAAATCCCCTTGAGGTACACACCGGACCTCCCCATCCTTTCGCATCACCCACCAAGGGCACCCAGGTCCTTGAGCAAAAGCAATCCCACGGATGGGTTTTTGCTTGCCAGAGGCAGGAGTAACCCAGACTCTCTTCCCCAGCATATTTCTTACGTGCATGAAAGGGACTTTATCTCCATCTACAGTACGTAAGAGTCTTGATTGGGCAGGGCCAGCTCAATTATCAGATCCCCTGGTGTTGACTAACCAGGTGGCTTTTGCTAAATGTGTATCCCAATGCTTGAATGTCCCACCACCCATTGCCCTCAGTGTAGTCTTTAGCAGTCCATTGTATCGTTCGATTTTCCCGGAGGCTGGTGCATGGTAGGGGATGTGATAGACCCACTCAATGCCATGCTCTTTGGCCCAGGTGTCTATGAGGGTGTTTCGGAAATGAGTCCCGTTGTCTGACTCAATTCTTTCTGGGGTGCCGTGTCGCCATAGGACTTGCTTTTCAAGGCCCAGGATGGTGTTCCGGGCGGTGGCATGGGGCACAGGATATGTTTCCAGCCATCCTGTGGTTGCTTCCACCATGGTGAGCACATAGCGCTTGCCGTGGTGGGTTTGTGGGAGCATGATATAATCAATCTGCCAGGCCTCCCCATATTTATATTTCAACCATTGTCCTCCATACCAAAGAGGCCTTACTCGCTTGGCTTGCTTGATTGCAGCGCACGTTTCACATTCATGGATAACCTGTGCAATAGCGTCCATGGTCAAGTCCACCCCTCGATCATGAGCCCATCTGTATGTTGCATCTCTTCCTTGATGGCCTGAGGTGTCATGGGCCCAGCGAGCTATAAATAATTCACCCTTATGTTGCCAGTCCAGATCCACCTGAGCCACTTCAATCTTAGCATCCTGGTCCACCTGCTGGTTATTTTGATGTTCTTCAGTGGCCCGAACCTTGGGTACGTGAGCATCTATGTGACGTACTTTTACAGTCAGGTTCTCTACCCGGGCAGCAATATCTTGCCCCAATGCGCCAGCCCAGATGGGTTTACCTCTGCGCTGCCAGTTGTTCTGCTTCCACTGCTGCAACCACCCCCACAGGGCATTTGCCACCATCCATGAGTCAGTATAGAGATAAAGTACTGGCCATTTTTCTCGTTCAGCAATGTCCAAGGCCAGCTGGATGGCTTTCACCTCTGCAAACTGGCTCAATTCACCTTCTCCTTCAGCAGTTTCTGTGACTTGTTGTATAGGACTCCATACAGCAGCCTTCCACCTCCGATGCTTTCCCACAAGGCGACAGGACCCATCAGTGAACAGGGCATATTGCTTCTCATTTTCTGGTAGTTTGTTATACAGTGGGGCCTCTTCAGCACGCGTCACCTCCTCTTCTGGGGATATTCCAAAATCTTTGCCTTCTGGCCAATTCGTGATCACCTCCAAGATTCCTGGGCGACTGGGGTTTCCTATTCGGGCCCGTTGTGTGATCAGTGCGACCCACTTACTCCACGTAGCATCGGTTGCATGATGTGTAGAGGGGACCCTCCCTTTGAACATCCAGCCCAGCATCGGCAGTCGGGGTGCCAGGAGGAGCTGTGCTTCAGTACCAACCACTTCCAAAGCAGCTCAAACCCCTTCATATGCTGCCAATATCTCCTTCTCAGTTGGAGTGTAGCGGGCCTCGGATCCTCTGTATCCCTGACTCCAGAAACCTAAGGGTCGACCTCGAGTATTCCCCTGGTGCTTTCTGCCAGAGGCTCCAGGTAGGGCCATTCTCCCCGGCTGCAGTGTAGAGCACATTCTTTACATCTTGCCCTGCCCGGACTGGCCCAATGGCTACTGCCTGAACTATCTCCCGTTTAATTTGTTCAAAGGCTTGTTGTTGCTCAGGGTCCCATTTGAAATCGTTCTTCTTCCTGGTCACGTGATAGAGAGGGATTACGATCTGACTGTCATGTGGAATATGCATTCTCCAAAAGCCCACAACACCTAAAAAAGCTTGTGTTTCCTTTTTGCTAGTTGGTGGGGACATGGCTGTTATTTTGTTGATCACATCCATTGGGATCTGATGACGTCCATCTTGCCATTTTATTCCTAAAAACTGGATCTCCTGTGCAGGTCCCTTGACCTTACTTTGTTTTATGGCAAAACCTGCCTTCACAAGAATTTGAATTATTTTCTCCCCTTTCTCAAAAACTTCTTCTGCTGTGCTGCCCCATACAATGATGTCATCAATGTATTGCAGGTGTTCCGGAGCCTCACCCTGTTCCAGTGCGGTGTGGATCAGTCCATGGCAAATGGTAGGGCTGTGTTTCCACCCCTGGGGCAGTCGGTTCCAGGTGTACTGGATGCCCCTCCAAGTGAAAGCAAACTGTGGCCTGCACTCTGCCGCCAAAGGGATTGAGAAGAATGCATTAGCAATGTTAATTGTGGCGTACCACTTGGCTGCCTTTGTTTCCAGTTCGTATTGGAGTTCTACCATGTCCGGCATGGCAGCACTCAGTGGCGGCGTGACTTCGTTCAGGCCACGGTAGTCTACTGTTAGTCTCCACTCTCCATTGGACTTTCGCACTGGCCATATGGGACTGTGAAAGGGTGAGCAAGTCTAGCTGATGACTCCTTGGCTCTCCAGTCGACGAATCAGCTCATGGATGGGAATCAGGGAGTCTCGGTTGGTGCAATATTGCTGCCAGTGCACCGTTGTGGTAGCGATTGGTACCTGTTGTTCCTCTACCGTCAGCAACCCCACAACAGAAGGGTCCTCCAAGAGACCGAGCAAGGTGGACAGGTATTTAATTTCCTCCGTCTCCAGGGCAGCTATACCAAAAGCCCACCGGTACCCTTTTGGGTCCTTGAAATACCCTCTCCTGAGGTAGTCTATGCCAAGGATGCACGGAGCCTCTGGGCCAGTCACAATGGAGTGCTTCTGCCACTCATTCCTGGTTAGGCTCACTTCGGCCTCCAATACAGTTAACTCTTGGGATCCCCCTGTCACTCCAGAAATACAAATGGGTTCTGCCCCTCTATAGCTTGATGGCATCAGGGTGCACTGTGCACCAGTGTCTACGAGAGCCTTATACTCCTGTGGCTCTGATGTGCCAGGCCATCAAATCCACACAGTCCAGTAAACCCGGTTGTCCCTTTCCTCCACCTGGCTGGAGGCAGGGACCCTCTAGTCCTGGTCATAATATCTGTTTCTCACTTCTTGCAAACATGAGTCAAGAATTCCTTCATTACAGTCCAAAGTAAGATCAGCCCTTCTACTCTGTCTGGGGAACTGTTCACTGGAAACTGGACCGTTGTGAGACAGGTTTTTCCTGAAAACTGGAGCAGCATTTTTCCTGGGAGAACCCCCTTGTGTGATTGTTTTTCCTTGCAACTCACGTACACGTGCCTCTAGGGTCAAGGTAGGTTTTCCATCCCACTGCCTCATGTCCTCTCCGTGGTCACGCAGGTAAAAGCACAGGGTGCCCCGCGGTGTGTACTTTCTATATCCTCTCTCTTGAGCAGAAGAACGCTGACTCCTAATGGCTGAGATACTGGTCCATACAGGTGCAGAATAGGACCTATTGTCTTTGAGTTGCTGGACCTTCCGGGACAGTTTCTCCACAGCTGAGACAAGGGAGGAGGAGACAGTTTCTTCGTATTCCCGGAGATTGCTAACCATGTCATCTACCCTTGGTGCTTCTTCCTCTTTCCAGCACAGTACTGCCAACGAACTGGCATACGACGCTGGTGTGCTCCGTACTAATTTCCGCCACATGGGTCGCGTGCCCTGGACTTCATCTGGATCTTTGGGTGTTTGGTCATCTTCCAGGTCAATATAAACTATCTCCAGGACGCCTAGTTCTCTCAGGTACTGGATACCTCTCTCCATAGTGGTCCATTTGCTTGGGCGATATATAACATCTTCCTTGAAGGGATACCTTTCCTTCACGCCTGACAGCAGTCGCCTCCAGAGGCTGAGGGCCTGTGTCCCTCTTCCAATTGCTTTGTCAATGCCTCCTTCCCTAGCAAGGGATCCCAGCTGTCTGGCTTCCTTCCCCTCTAATTCCAGGCTACTGGCCCCATTATCCCAGCATCGGAGCAGCCAGGTAACAATATGCTTGCCTGGACGACGGCTGAAATCTTTCCGCATATCTCGCAGCTCACTCAGGGATAGGGATCGGGTGGTTTCCGTCTCATTTATGAGTTCTTCCTCTTCCTCCTCCTCTCCTCGTGATGGCCGTGCTCTTCCATCATCCCTTTCTAAACGACCTGATCTCCGCTTCCAAGATTTCCTCTTCTGTACAGGGGCAACCTATACCAGCAAGGGTTGGTCCTCTGGTTCAGCTGTAGTGCCTGTTGCTGGGGTTTGGGTAGCTGCAGTGCTTGTCATGGGGGTTGGAGTAACTGTAGTGACTGTTACCGGAGTTTGAGTGGCTGCAGTGCCTGTTGCAGGGGTTGGAGAAGCTACGGTGACTGTTGCCGGGGTTTGAGTAGCCACAGGGGTTGTCGTGGAGGTTGAAGTAGCCGCAGTGCCTGTCGTGGGGTTTTGAGTAGCCACCGTGTCTGTAGCTGCCCCCGAGACTCACCGCTCCGCCCGCCCCGATGAGGCAACGCCGTTTGCCCTCCCTCTTTTCTTGTTCCTGAGGGTTGATCTCTGGACAGTATTCCTGAATAGTTGTTTAACCCTAAACAAGGCCTGAACCACATTCAGGAGACATAGCAATATGAACATGCTTGTTTGAACATCCCAAGGATATTCAAAATTCTCAGGGAATATTGTGGACATCTTCGTGAAGAGGATAGAAGAAAAAGGAGTTTCTGATGATATGGAAGGGAAGATGAACAAGTGGGAGAAAGTGTCCCATCCTGTCTCCCCCTTAAATTCATTCTCCGAGGAGGAACAAGTGCAATTACCAATAATTTCTAAGAGGTGGTTCCCGAGGTACAGAAATGACGGCAGTGCCGAATACAGATACCAGATTAGACTTTTGACCAATGATTTTATCACCTCATAAAACAGCAGCAAAATGATAATCTTGGCCCAGTTCCGAATAATGATAAACAGCACAAAAGGGAACATATACTGCAAGCAAGGTATTACATGACCCAACATTGAGAGCCAGCCCCACAACTTTGACAGCCAATACATCAACATTGTGACCAATCAATATAACGAATGCTTATAACAATTTTGCCTTAACACACTTTGGTCAGATCTATCGTTATCTCAACCCTTCGAGCCCCACGTTGGGCGCCAAAAACGACTGTCGTGGTTTAACCTGGCAGGCAGCCAAATACCACGCAGCCGCTCGCTCACTCCCCCCGCCCCCCCAGTGGGACGGGGAGAGAATCGGAAGGGTAGGAGTGAGAAAAACTCGTGGGTTGAGATAAAGACAGTTTAATAGAACAGAAAAGGGAAAATAATAATAATAATAATGATAGAATATACAAAATGAGTGATGCACAATGCAATTGCTCACCACCCGTGCTGACCGATAACCAAGTAGCAATCGGTACTTCCTGGATCACGCCTACCATTCATATACTGAGCATGACGTCACATGGTATGGAATACCCCATTAGCCAGCTGGGCTGGCTGTCCTGATTATGTTCCCTCCCATCTTGTGTACCTAGCTCAGTCAGTAGGCAAGGGAGCTGTCCTTGGACTAGGAGGGTACTTAGCAACAACTGAAAACATCAGTGTGTTATCAACATTCTCCTCATACTAAATCCAAAACACAGCACTAGGAAGAAATTTAACCCTATCCCAGCCGAAACTAGGACAGTGAGGAATGTTGATGCCTCCTGCATTTAAAAGATATAAAGGTTCGCTTTAAATCATTATAGATCTAATTTTTAGTTGAAGAAGTCCAATAGCTTGTAATTCAAATCGAATTATTGCTAAAGTTACCACTATAGGACCAAAACACAACACAATAATTAAAAATAATTTAGTTTTTTCATTCCAGCACCTTCTACCTATCCAGACAAGGTTGGTGGTTTGCTTATTTTTCATTAATTTATGTTTTTTTCTGACCACTTGCTTTTTTTTCCATGGCATTTTCCATAGTGTTTCTTTACATTTTTCCTATGGCTTCACCCTTCTAATTGTTCTGTCAGATTAGATGGGAGCTTTTAAATGAACGGTTCATAATTTGTCCCAATAGCTTTTCAAATATAAAATTAGACTGATAGAGCTATAACTTTTCAGGGTCTCCTTTTGCTCTCTTAGAGATGGGTGTGGTGTTTCTCAGCACTACCTCTAGGATTTCTGAGAGATATGTTACAAAACAATACAATTGAGTTGTAAGTCTCTCCTGGATTCGGCTGGTACAGAGTTAATTTTCTTCCTTGTAGCTGGTATAGTGCTGTGGTTTGGATTTAGTATGAGAAGAATGTTGGTAACACACTGATGTTTTAGTTGTTGCTAACTAGTGCTTACACAGAGTCAAGGACTTCTCAGCTTCCCATGCTCTGCCAGGTGCATAATCATAGAATCATAGAATCATAGAATCATACAGGTTGGAAAAGACCTCTAAGATCATCGTGTCCAACCGTCAACCCAACACCACCATGCCCACTACACCATGTCCCTAAGGGCCTCATCTACACGTCTTTTAAATACTTCCAGGGATGGGGACTCAACCACTTCCCTGGGCAGCCTGTTCCAAGGCCTGACCACTCTTTCAGTAAAGAAATTTCTCCTAATGTTCAATCTAAACCTCCCTTGGCTCAACTTGAGGCCATTTCCTCTTGTCCTATCGCTAGTTACTTGGCAGAAGAGACCAACACCCACCTCGCTACAACCTCCTTTCAGGTAGTTGTAGAGCGCGATGAGGTCTCCCCTCAGCCTCCTCTTCTCCAGGCTAAACAACCCCAGTTCCCTCAGCCGCTCCTCATAAGACTTGTGCTCCAGGCCCTTCACCAGCTTCGTTGCCCTCCTCTGGACACACTCCAGCACCTCCATGTCCTTCTTGTAGTGAGGGGCCCAAAACTGAACACAGTATTCGAGGTGCGGCCTCACCAGTGCCGAGTACAGGGGGACGATCACCTCCCTAGTCCTGCTGGCCACACTATTTCTGATACAGGCCAGGATGCCGTTGGCCTTCTTGGCCACCTGGGCACACTGCCGGCTCATGTTCAGCCGGCTGTCGACCAGCACCCCCAGGTCCTTTTCCTCTGGGCAGCTTTCCAGCCACTCTTCCCCAAGCCTGTAGCGTTGCCTGGGGTTGTTGTGGCCGAAGTGCAGGACCCGGCACTTGGCCTTGTTGAATCTCATACAGTTGGCCTCGGCCCATCGATCCAGCCTGTCCAGGTCCCTCTGCAGAGCCTTCCTACCCTCGAGCAGATCAACACTCCCGCCCAGCTTGGTGTCGTCTGCAAACTTACTGAGGGAGCACTCGATCCCCTCGTCCAGATCATTGATGAAGATATTGAACAAGACCGGCCCCAGCACTGAGCCCTGGGGAACACCGCTCGTGACCGGCCGCCAACTGGATTTAACTCCGTTCACCACAACTCTCTGGGCTTGGCCGTCCAGCCAGTTTTTTACCCAGCTAAGAGTGTACCTGTCTAGGCCGTGAGCCGCCAGCTTCTCTAGGAGAATGCCGTGGGAGACAGTGTCAAAGGCCTTACTGAAGTCCAAGTAGACCACATCCACTGCCTTTCCCTCATCCACTAGGCGGGTCACCTGGTCATAGAAGGAGATCAGGTTGGTCAAGCAGGACCTGCCTTCCATGAACCCGTGCTGGCTGGGCCTGATCCCCTGGTTGTCCCGGACATGGCTCGTGAGCACCCTCAAAACCAACCGCTCCATGATCTTCCCCGGCACCGAGGTCAGGCTGACAGGCCTGTAGTTCCCCGGATCCTCCCTCCGGCCCTTCTTGTAGATGGGAGTCACATTGGCGAGCCTCCAGTCGTCCAGGACCTCCCCTGTTAACCAGGACTGCTGGTAAATGATGGAGAGTGGCTCGGCAAGCTCCTCCGCCAGCTCCCTCAGTACCCTCGGGTGGATCCCATCCGGCCCCATAGACTTGTGAACGTCCAGGTGGCATAGCAGGTCATGAACTTCATCCTCTTGAATTATGGGGGGTTTATCCTGCTCGTCGTCCTTGTCTTCCAGCTCAGGGGGCTGAGTACCCTGAGGATAACCACTCTGACTACTAAAGACTGAGGCAAAGAAGGCGTTGAGTACCTCAGCCTTTTCCTCGTCCTTGGTGGCAATGTTCCCCCCTGCATCCAATAGAGGATGGAGATTCTCCTTGGCTCTCCTTTTGTCATTAACATACTTATAAAAGCATTTTTTGTTGTCTCTTATGACAGTGGCCAGGTTGAGTTCTAGCCGGGCTTTTGCCTTTCTAATTTCCTCTCTGCACGACCTAACGCGATCCCTGTACTCTTCCTGAGTTGCCTGACCCTTCCTCCACAAGTGATAAACTCTCCTTTTTTCCCTGAGTCCCAGCCAGAGCTCCCCGTTCAGCCAGGCCGGTCGCCTTCCCCGCCCGTTCTTCTTTCGACACATGGGGACAGCCCGCTCCTGCGCCTTTAAGACTTCCTTCTTGAAGAACGTCCAGCCTTCCTGGACCCCTTTGCCCTTCAGGACTGTCTCCCAAGGGACCCTCTCAACCAGTCTCCTGAGCAGGCCAAAGTCCGCCCTCCGGAAGTCCATGGTAGCGGTTTTGCTGGGCCCCCTCTTTACTTCACCAAGTATCGAAAATTCTACCATTTCATGGTCGCTAAGCCCAAGCCGGCCTCCGACCACCACATCTCCCACCAGCCCTTCTCTGTTCGTGAACAGCAGGTCAAGCGAGGCATCTCCCCTGGTGGGCTCGCTTACCAGCTGCGTCAGGAAGTTATCCTCCACACACTCCAGGAACCTCCTCGACTGTTTCCTCTCTGCCGTGTGGTATTTCCAGCAGACATCCGGAAAGTTGAAGTCCCCCACGAGAACAAGGGCTAGCGACTGGGAGACTTCTGCCAGCCTCTGGTAGAATATTTTGTCTGCCTCCTCTTCCTGGCTAGGTGGTCTATAACAGACCCCCAGCAGGATATCTGCCTTGTTGGCCTTCCCCCTCATCCTTACCCACAAGCACTCGACCTCGTCATCACTACCATCGAGCTCTAGACAGTCGAAGCATTCCCTAACATACAGGGCTACCCCACCGCCTCTCCTTCCTCGCCTGTCCCTTCTGAAGAGCTTATAGCCGTCCATTGCAGCACTCCAATCATGCGACTCATCCCACCATGTTTCCGTGATGGCGACTAAGTCATAGCTACTCCGCTGCACAATGGCTTCCAGCTCCTCCTGTTTGCCGCCCATGCTGCGTGCATTGGTATAGAGGCACTTGAGCTTATAGAGGCACTTATAGAGGCACTAGAGGAAATTATAAGAAGCTGGGAGGGGGCATAGCCAGGACAGCTGACCCGAACTGACCAACGGGGTATTCCATACGATATGATGTCATGCACAGTATATAAGCTGGGGGGAGTTGGCCAGGGGGCAGCGATCGCTGCTCAGGGACTGGCTGGGCATCAGTCCGCGGGTGGTGAGCAATTGCATCGTGCATCACTTGCTTTGTATATTCTTTTATTATTATTATAACTACTGTTTTACTTTATTTTATTTCAATTATTAAACTGTTCTTATCTCATCCCACGAGTTTTCTCACTTTTACTCTCCTGATTCTCTCCCCCATCCCACTGGAGGTGGGGGGAGTGAGCGAGCGGCTGCGTGGTGCTTAGTTGCTGGCTGGGGTTAAACCACGACAGTCCTTTCCGGTGCCCAACGCAGGACACGAAGGGTTTGAGATAATAACAGATTAAGCAGAGCAGATTAAGGAATTTATATCTGTGAACAGTTGCCAGTCACAATATTGATTCATCTGTTCTCGATATTAGTTTATCTGATCTGCACCATGCTCTTGTTTTTGCTGTACATGTTAAAGATTGGTGTTGGTTTTTGCAGTCTGCTGTGCTCTGCAGTGATTAGCGATGTTTTGCCTGGGAGGTTTGTTATTAAAACACTGGCATTGGGGGTTATTTGGTATTCGGGATTTGTGCTGAAGCCGTTACTGTACTTCGGGTACCACCTCATGGAGACCATTAGCAATTATACCTCTTCCTCTGAGAGGTTTTTTATGGAGGAAATAGAGAATGGCACCTTCGCTACCTTCTTCTAAGATGTTTCCTCCTTCATTACAATAACTTTTCAGTATCTTGAACATCCTTGGGTAGTTAAGACACATCTATTGGTATTTCTTGGGAATATTGTTTTGGTTTTGTCCAAGGTTAATAAGCAATTTAAGAATATCATCCAGAGATCTGCCCCAAGGCTGGGTAGTTATGAGTGGCAGGGTGTGTGGGATAGTATGGGCAAGTGCCTAGGACAGCGGGCACACCTGGTGTTTTGGAACTTCACCCCTGAACAAGTGCAGAATCCTGAAAAACTAGTAAAGTATTTGGAGAAAGTATGTTGTCACCCTGTCAACTCCAGAGAGACACAGATCACTGCAATATGCTGGGGCCTGGCCCATGCCTACCGAGCCCTGCTCAACACTATTCAGAACCATCAAGGGCAAGAGAAGGTCTCTGGATCTGAGGACAAAATGACAGGCACTGCGGCTACTCAAACCTCGGCAACACACACAGCAGCTACTCCAACCCCCGCAACAGAGAACCAACCCATGCCGGTATCAGTTGCCCCTATACATAAGAAGAAATACACAAGAAAATCAGCTCGTTTAGTAAGGGATGAAGATGAACCAGGGCCATCACGAGAACAGGAGGAGGAAGAGGCAGAACCCATAAATGAGATGGTAACCACCCGATCCCAATCCCTGAGGGAGCTGCAAGATATGTGAAAAGATTCCAGCCGTTGTCCAGGCGAGCACATTGTCACCTGGCTGCTCCGATGCTGGGATAACAGGGCCAGTAGACTGGAATTAGAGGGTAGGGAAGCCAAGCAGCTGGGAACCTGTCGTGGTTTAACCCCAGTCAGCCACTAAACACCACGCAGCCGCTCGCTCACCCCATCACTCCGGTTGGATGGGGGAGAGAATCGGGAGGGTACAAGTAGGAAAACATGCGGGTTGAGATAAAAACAGTTTAATAATGGAAATAAAATTAAGTAGAACAGTAATAATAACAATGATAACAACAACAATAATAGAATATACAAAGCAGGCGATGCACAATGCAACTGCTCACCGACCGCCGACCAATGCTCCGCGTGTCCTGAACCGCGTGAGTCCCCCCCATCACAAGTTTTTATACTGACCATGGTGTCACATGGTATGGAACACCCCACTGGCCAGCTGGGTCAACCGCCCCGGCTATGCTCCTCCCTCCCCAGCTTCCCCTGCACTTCGCAGAGCATGGGAGGCCGAAAAGTCCCCGGTGCAAGCACCACCCAGCAACAACCAAAGCATCAATGGGCCATCAACGCTCCTCTCACACCAAACCCAAAACACAGCACCACACCAGCCACCAGAAAGAAAGCTAACTCTGTCCCAGCCGAAACCAGGACAGTATCCAGCCCTTATTCTATACCATCTACATCATGCCCAGGTCCCACATTTTCCAATACATTCCAATTAATCACAACCACTTTTCCTGCCTTTTGATATATACACACAGATATCATTCCCTTAGTCTATGGGCCATCCCTCTAAAATGTCCATTGAGTTCATTTAGTCCATGACTTTGGGCTCCATCTGTCATAACAGTCTTTCAGGGCAGGAGAGATGGTGTGTGGTGTTGGATTGTTGCATGCAGCCAGTTCTGGTTCCATTATCGCTGCTGCACTTTTCTCGGTTTCATCAGAGTTCCTTCTTCATTTATCTGAGTGATTCTTTTCTTACTGTAGTACCGTTCATGTGACATAGAGCAACCATAGAAGTGATGACATACAGTATTATATAGCAATTAACATCATACAATCCAGTTCATTGGCTATTTCCACCCAGAATCAAATCCCCTTGAGGTACACACCGGACTTCCCCATCCTTTCGCATTACCCACCAAGGGCACCCAGGTCCTTGAGCAAAAGCAATCCCACGAATGGGTTTTCCCTTGCCAGAGGCAGGAGTAACCCAGACTGTCTTCCCCAGCATATTTCTTATGTGCATGACTGGGATTTTATCCCCCTCTACAGTACGCAGAAATTTTGATTGGGCAGGGCCAGCTCGAGTGACAGATCCCCTAGTGTTGACTAACCAGGTGGCTTTTGCTAAATCTGTGTCCCAATGCTTGAATGTCCCACCACCCATTGCCCTCAGTGTAGTCTTTAGCAGTCCATTGTATCGTTCGATTTTCCCAGAGGCTGGTGCATGGTAGGGGATGTGATATACCCACTCAATGCCATGCTCTTTGGCCCAGGTGTCTAGGAGGGTGTCCCGATCCGATGTCGGGAATGTCCCGATCCAATGTCGGGGGAGGTTTCGATATGATCCCAAGAGCGAGATTAAGACACAAATGAGGTCAAATGCCGTATACCCAAACCAGCAACTTTTAATATCAAAAGTAGAAAATTAGTTGCAATAGGATAGAATAGAGTAAAAAGACAGAAGTCAAGCAGGCATTCAGGATAGACTTGGAAGAACAGTCACCACCATGGATCTGTGGCGTCCCGGGGGTCCAAGTCTCTCGGTGTTCCGGCGGTGGGCAGTCGCTCCGGGCTCCGTGGTGTTTCGGTGGGGTCGGCAATCGCACCGCGGTCCTTTGGCAGTCCCTTTTATTCTCATTCGAGGGCTGCAGCTTCCATGGCAATGACACGTCTCCACATTCCTGAGTCTTGAACATCAAAGCACGTGCCAGCCAGAGATCTTTAACACCTTGCAGCCCGGTTCGCAGCACCCAAAGGAATCCTCGCCCAGATCTACAATTCAGTCTTTTTCACACCTTGCCAGCCAGAGATCTCTGTGGCCTTGCAGCCATTCTTAAAATATTCAGCAGCCAAAGGAACCCTGGCCCAGATCTTTCACACCTTGCAGCTGATCTTATCATATTAAGCAGTCAAAGGAACCCTCGCCCAGATAGGAAGTCTTTGAGACAAAAGTTCCACAATTCAGTCTTTCACAGAGGGTATTTCACAAATGAGTCCCGTTGTCTGACTCAATTCTTTCTGGGGTGCCATGTCGCCATAGGACTTGCTTTTCAAGGCCCAGGATGGTGTTCCGGGCGGTGGCATGGGGCACAGGGTATGTTTCCAGCCATCCGGTGGTTGCTTCCACCATGGTGAGCACATAGCGCTTGCCCTGGCGGGTTTGTGGGAGTGTGATATAATCAATCTGCCAGGCCTCCCCATATTTATATTTCAACCATCGTCCTCCATAGCAGAGAGGCTTTACTCGCTTGGCTTGCCTGATTGCAGCGCATGTTTCACGTTCATGGATAACGTGTGCAATAGCATGCATGGTCAAGTCCACCCCTCGATCACGAGCCCATCTATATGTTGCATCTCTTCCTTGATGGCCTGAGGTGTCATGGGCCCACCGAGCTATAAATAATTCACCCTTATGTTGCCAGTCCAGATCCACCTGAGCCACTTCAATCTTAGCAGCCTGATCCACCTGCTGGTTGTTTTGTAGTTCTTCAGTGGCCCGACTCTTGGGTATGTGAGCATCTACAAGACGTACTTTTACAGTCAGGTTCTCTACCCGGGCAGCAATATCTTGCCCCAATGCGCCAGCCCAGATGGGTTTACCTCTGTGCTGCCAGTTGTTCTGCTTCCATTGCTGCAACCACCCCCACAGGGCATTTGCCACCATCCATGAGTCAGTATAGAGATAAAGTACTGGCCATTTTTCTCATTCAGCAATGTCCAAGGCCAGTTGGATGGCTTTCACCTCTGCAAACTGGCTCGACTCACCTTCTCCTTCAGCAGTTTCTGCCACTTGTTGTATAGGACTCCATACAGCACCTTTCCACCTCCGATGCTTTCCCACAAGGCGACAGGACGCATCAGTGAACAGGGCATATTGCTTCTTGTTTTCTGGTAGTTTATTATACAGTGGGGTCTCTTCAGCACGCGTCACCTCCTCCTCCTCTGGGGATATTCCGAAATCTTAGCCTACCTGCCAGTACATGATCACTTCCAGGATTCATGGGCGACTGGGGTTTCCTATTCGGGGGCCCGTTGTGTGATCAGCGCGACCCACTTACTCCACGTAGCATCGGTTGCATGATGTGTAGAGGGGACCCTCCCTTTGAACATCCAGCCCAGCATCGGCAGTCGGGGTGCCAGGAGGAGATGTGCTTCAGTACCAACCACGTCCGAAGCAGCTCGAACCCCTTCATATGCTGCCAATATCTCCTTCTCAGTTGGAGTGTAGCGGGCCTCGGATCCTCTGTATCCCCGAGTCCAAATCCCTAGGGGTCTACTTTGAGTCTCCCCTGGTGCTTTCTGCCAGAGGCTCCAGGTAGGGCCATTCTCCCCGGCTGCAGTGTAGAGCACATTCTTTACATCTTGTCCTGCCCGGACTGTCCCAACGGCTACTGCCTGAATTATCTCCTGTTTAATTTGTTCAAAGGCTTGTTGTTGCTCAGGGCCCCATTTGAAATCGTTCTTCATCTGAGTCACCTGATAGAGAGGGCTTACAATCAGGCTGTAATCTGGAATAGGCATTGTCCAAAAGCCCACAACGCCTAAGAAAGCTTGTGTTTCCTTTTTGCTAGTTGGTGGGGACATGGCTGTTATTTTGTTGATTATATCCATTGGGATCTGATGACGTCCATCTTGCCATTTTATTCCTAAAAACTGGATCTCCTCTGCCGGTCCCTTGACCTTACTTTGTTTTATGGCAAAACCGGCCTTCAGAAGGATTTCAAATGGGGCCCTGAGCAACAACAAACCTTTGAACAAATTAAACGGGAGATAGTTCAGGCAGTAGCCCTTGGGCCAGTCCGGGCAGGGCAAGATGTAAAGAATGTGCTCTACACCGCAGTCGGGGAGAATGGTCCTACCTGGAGCCTCTGGCAGAAAGCACCAGGGGAGACTCGAGGTCGACCCTTAGGGTTCTGGAGTCGGGGATACAGAGGATCCGAGGCCCGCTACACTCCAACTGAGAAGGAGATATTGGCAGCATATGAAGGGGTTCGAGCTGCTTCGGACGTGGTTGGTACTGAAGCACAGCTCCTCCTGGCACTCCGACTGCCGGTGCTGGGCTGGATGTTCAAAGGGAGCGTCCCCTGTACACATCATGCAACCGATGCTACGTGGAGTAAGTGGGTCGCGCTGATCACACAACGGGCCCGAATAGGAAACCCCAGTCGCCCAGGAATCCTGGAAGTGATCATGTACTGGCAGGTAGGCTAAGATTTTGGAATATCCCCAGAGGAGGAGGAGCTGACACGTGCTGAAGAGGCCCCACTGTATAATAAACTACCAGAAAACGAGAAGCAATATACCCTGTTCACTGATGGGTCCTGTCGCCTTGTGGGAAAGCATCGGAGGTGGAAAGGTGCTGTATGGAGTCCTATACAACAAGTGGCAGAAACTGCTGAAGGAGAAGGTGAGTCGAGCCAGTTTGCAGAGGTGAAAGCCATCCAGCTGGCCTTGGACATTGCTGAATGAGAAAAATGGCCAGTACTTTATCTCTATACTGACTCATGGATGGTGGCAAATGCCCTGTGGGGGTGGCTGCAGCAGTGGAAGCAGAACAACTGGCAGCGCAGAGGTAAACCCATCTGGGCTGCGGCATTGGGGCAAGATATTGCTGCCCGGGTACAGAACCAGGTTGTAAAAGTACGTCACATAGATGCTCACGTACCCAAGCATCGAGCCAGTGCAGAACATCAAAACAACCAGCAGGTGGACCAGGCTGCTGAGATTGAAGTGGCTCAGGTGGATCTGGACTGGCAAAATAAGGGTGAATTATTTATAGCTCAGTGGGCCCATGACACCTCAGGCCATCAAGGAAGAGATGCAACATATAGATGGGCTCGTGATCGAGGGGTGGACTTGACCATGGACGCTATTGCACAGGTTATCCATGAATGTGAAACATGCGCTGCAATCAAGCAAGCCAAGCGAGTAAAGCCTCTCTGGTATGGAGGACGATGGTTGAAATAAATATAAATATTGGGAGGCCTGGCAGATTGATTATATCACACTCCCACAAACCCACCACGGCAAGCGCTATGTGCTCACCATGGTGGAAGCAACCACAGGATGGCTGGAAACATACCCTGTGCCCCATGCCACCGCCCGGAACACCATCCTGGGCCTTGAAAAGCAAGTCCTATGGCGACATGGCACCCCAGAAAGAATTGAGTCAGACAACAGGACTCATTTCCGAAACACCCTCCTAGACACCTGGGCCAAAGTGCATGGCATTGAGTGGGTATATCACATCCCCTATCATGCACCAGCCTCTGGGAAAATGGAGCGATACAATGGACTGTTAAAGCCTACGCTGAGGGCAATGGGTGGTGGGACATTCAAGCATTGGGATACACATTTATCAAAGGCCACCTGGCTAGTCAACACCAGGGGATCTCTCAGTCAAGCTGGCCCTACCCAATTAAAACTTTTGCGTACTGTAGAGGGGGATAAAATCCCAGTCGTGCACATAAGAAATATGCTGGGGACGACAGTGTGGGTTACTCCTGCCTCTGGCAAGGGAAAACCCATCCGTGGGATTGCTTCTGCTCAAGGACCTGGGTGCCCTTGGTGGGTAATGCGAATGGATGGGGAAGTCCGGTGTGTACCTCAAGGGGATTTGATTTTGGGTGAAAATAGCCAATGAACTGGATTGTATGATGTTAATTGCTATATAATACTGTATGTCTTCACTTCTATGGTTGTTATACGTCATATCAACGGTATTGCAGTAAGAATTAGCCAGATTAATGAAGAAGGAACTCTGATGAAACCGAGCAAAGTGCAGCGGTGATAGAACCAGAACTGGCTTCAGGATGCAACAATCCAACACCACACACCATCTCTCCTGCCCTGAAAGACTGTTATGACAGATGGAGCCCAAAGTCATGGACTAAATGAACTCAATGGACATTTTAGAGGGATGGCCCATAGACTAAGGGAATGATATTTGTGTGTATGTATCAAATGACAAGAAAAGTGGTGGTGATTAATTGGAACGTATTGGAAAATGTGAGACCTGGGCATGATGTAGATGGTATAGAATAAGGGGTGGATATTCTCCTGGTTTTGGCTGGGATAGAGTTAATTTTCTTCCTAGTAGCTGGTATAGTGCTGTGTTGTGGATTTAGTATGAGAATAATGTTGATAACACACTGATGTTTTAGTTGTTGCTAAGTAGTGCTTACGCTAGACAAGGACTATCCAGGACAGCTGACCCAAACTGGCCAAAGGGATATTCCATACCATATGACGTCATGCTCAGTATATAAGCTGGGTGGAGTTTGCTGGGTGGCAGCGATCGCTGCTCGGGGACCGGCTGGGCATCAGTCAGCGGGTGGTGAGCAATTGCATCGTGCATCACTTGCTTTGTATATTCTTTTATTTTTGTTATTATTACTCTTTTACTTTATTTTATTTCAGTTATTAAAATGTTCTTATCTCAACCCATGAGTTTTCTCATTTTTACTCTCCCGATTCTCTCCCCCATCCCACCGGAGGTGGGGGGAGTGAGCGAGCAGTTGCGTGGTGTTTAGTTGCTGGCTAGGATTAAACCATGACATTTGTTTTTAATACATGTGTAGTCATCCAGTTTCTCCCCAGAATGAGAAGGTGAAGAGAATGTGGAGTGATAAAGAGAGTGGTCTGGGGATAAAACACCACCATTCTCTTGTTAGTTATAGAAAGTCAAAATTTTTTTATGAATGAGACAAGATGCTGTAGGAAAAGGAAGGGTTTGTCACCACTGAGCAGCAGATTCTATCCCTGCCTCTCTCAAAGAGTTAGTTTGTGGTACTATTTAAGCCACTTACTTACAACCAATGGTGACCAGCCTTTTACACTTGCAGGACACATTGTATGTCAGGAGATAATTTTAGCATGCCATTTTCTGTATTTTATGCCACAAGGCATACTGCAAACCAATGTGCATATGCAATATAGCACAACTCTGCATGCACATTAAAACCAGATGAAAGTGTTCTTGACCATGTGTTCCTCGTTTTATGTATACCCACCTTGAGATCTGAGCTTTCAGGTACTGAAAATGTGTAACTACAAATCAATGAAAAGAAGCATGCTGAACCTATGAAATCGTTAAGGTACATCAACAGATTAGACCTCTTATGTTTCACAGTGGACACCTATAATTGAAGGATATTTTTCATGCTGATACTTCAGTATAATCCACATCTGTAAAACTGAAATAATTCCCATGGCATGACAGAATGCAAAGACTTCAAAATTTGTAACAGGAAAGACTTCAAAGATTCATCCCCTCTAAACATGCTTTCCTGTATTTTATATTTTGTTTATAAACTGTCCTGGTTCCGGCTGGGACAGAGTCAACTTTCTTCCCAGTAGCTTGGGGGGTGTGCTGTGTTTTGGGTTTGGTATGAAAGGAGCGTTGATGGCCCATTGATGCTTTGGCTGTTGCTGGGTGGTGCTTGCACCGGGAGTGGGGAGCACAGCCGGGGTGGTGGACCCAGCTGGCCAATGGGGTATTCTATACCATGTGACATCATGCTCAGTATAAAAACCAGGGCTGTGGGGGGGCTCGCCCCCCGTTCGTGACACGCGGTCGGTGGTCGGTGAGCAGTTGCATTGTGCATCGTTGAGAGAAGGGATTAAGGAATTTTAGTAGTTGAATGATTAATAGTAGTTAGAAGATTGAATCAGTAGGTAGGGGCTTGATATTTTGTTCCTCACAAGGCCGGCTCAGCCTGATAAGGCCAACTTAGCTATGGTGTAAATTAACTGAGGCACCTCACAAGGACAGCTCCTGATAAAGACTAAAAACTTGTCTCAAGAAGCCAGCTAAAACTGACCCTGCGGTATGGACAAAAGTAAGAAGACAACTGAGCCTGCGCAAGAACAAAAGGTTACCAGCGGTGACGAAGAGGAACTATCAGCCTTCATCCCCACGACCCCCGACGACCACCACTAGGAGGCATTGCGCAAGCGCAGATGGGAGGGGTCTATGGAAATGACTTCTTGGAACTCATTTTAATACAAAGCGGGGACAGGTCATGCATATGTATATGCGTATTACAAAACTTTATGAATATGTAATATTTTACTGTATATATTTATGGTGAGTGCCGCGTTGAGGCGCGCACGACTTTGGTGGGACTACCCCCCGTGCCGCCCAGCGCTGAATAAACATACCTACTTTACAATCTCATAGATTGTGGAGTCCGGTTTCCGCAAGTCAGTTTTGGCGAGCCAGCCAGGAGACTCTCTGCTTCACCGCAGGATCGGCTGGGGAGCGGACGCCCCTGGGCACGCCCCGAGCATTTCCTCGGAGGGGACTCCGCTGCCAACCGCTCACCGTGGGAGTAGACAAGAACCTCCTGAGTCCGCGGAAAGGAAAGGTATGTTTGAGGAGAGGGGCCTGTAAGTCGTACGCGTGGCTGGGGCTGCTGGTAAATCGCACAGAGACGTCTGGCGTGCAGCATAGTCCCCGTATGGTAGGAGGGTACCCTGCACGGTAATAGGGGGGATTTGCTGACCGATAGAGCGGCCGCTAGCGATCTTGGGAGTAGATCGAGTGAATCTGAGGTTTCTGCTGTATCCCAGTGTTGGGAGCCAGGACGGACCTGCTAATGACTGGTATATAAGAAGCAGGAGAAGGGTAAGCGGACCTCCTTGCAATTTACGGTTGCAGCTGCTGGGTGGGAGTACAACTAATCTGAGGAGTTGTATGTGGCATGGCCATAAATATTATCATCTGTTGCAACAATTTATTGTGTGACTGAGTGTCTGTGTTGTATGAGTGAGACGCAGCACAGCTGCGAAGCGAGTGTGGAGTCCTGATCCGCGGCTCTGTAATCTCTGCGAGGAGAGTGGCCGGAGACGAACAAAGTGAATGATAAGATCGAACCTTTGTCTTTTGTGTACAAAAACATTGTAGAATTTTGTGAAAAAGAAGTATTGTATATCTAGCGAGTTCTATGATAAGAAAACCTCCGATAAAGTCACTAAGACAGTGCGGGAAGGAAAACCAGTCCTGGCATCTTATTAAAGGTTAAAAGAAAAGATCAATAAAGGGAAGATACGAAATGGATAACACTCAAAAGGGAGTCTTGAAGAAAAGCCCCTTGGGCTGTGTGCTTGCTCATTGGAGAGATATCGTTGGGATCGGAGGGACGGAAAATAGAAAAATTCTTATTAAATATTGTAATCAATGGTGGCCATTGTATAAATTGGAAAGTGAGGCTAAATGGCCACTTAATGGATCAATAGACTACAATACTCTCCTACAATTGATGCTATTTCTAAGGAGAGAAGGGAAGTGGGATGAAGTTTCATATGCAGATATGTTTTTCACCCTCCGAAACCATCCGGAGTGGCAAAGGGACTGTGGACAGGCACCACCACAGGACCCTATGGTACTCGCACTTGAGCGAAAAAATAAAGAATTTAAAGGTAAACTGAAGCGGTGTTGCTCGGCATGCAGTATTGGACAGAGGTGTTTGAAAGCAAACAAAATTCACCAGGCACCAGAACCAGATCTAACTGACCTGTTTAAGCCTCCCCCTCGACCACAGGAACAGGATGCGGACTCGGACGAAACTTCCACCCCCCCAGACAGCCCTGTATCTTCCCGTACCAGAAAGAAAACTGCCCCAGTAGTCTTACAGGCACCTCTTTGAGAGGCGGTGGCGCCTGATGGCGGGACGATGCTAATCAAGGTACCTTTTTCCACTACTGATTTAGGGGAATGGAAAAGGGTTGCAAAAGATTATAGGAGCGATCCGATCGGTGTAGCTAAACATTTTCAGTTTATTGTGAAACAACATAACCCTGATTGGAAGGACATACAATTATTATTAGACTATATGACTGAAACAGAAAAGCAATTGATTTAAAAAAAACAGCAGGGAGTTTGGCTGATGACCACTATAAGACTATAGGAGGGGATGTTAAGGAATATTTCCCTCTCCAAGATCCAAAGTGGGATGTTAATATATCTGCACATATGGAAAAATTACAGGGGTATCAGGAGTGGATTTCGAAAGGAATGGAGAGGGCTATCCCCAAAACTATAAACTGGTCAGCTTTATATGCAGTTAAGCAAGATCCCTCCAAGTCCCCATCCGAATTCCTGGATCGATTGAGGGATGCAATGCGCCGTAACACACCGCTGGATCCTGGATCCGAGGTAGGAATACAACAACTAGTCTCTCTGTTTTTGGGTCAGTCCACAGGGGACATTAGGCGCAAGCTCCAGAAGCTACGCACTACGGAAAGTAGAAATTTGGAAGTGCTGCTAGATGAAGCATGGAGAGTATTTAGTAATAGGGAAGAAGCATACAAACAGGTACGAAGGAGAATAATAGCAGCTGTCAGGGAAGAGGAAGAAAGGAGGCCTAGACGAGAACCATCTCGGTTAGGCAAGGATCAATGTGCACTGTGCAAGGAATTTGGTCATTGGAAAAGGGAACGTCCAATAAACTGAATCAAGGCTTGATGCCCCTGGAGAACGATTACATCATGGTAAAGGGGGCAACTGGCCAAAGTGAAAAGGCGTATTTCTGTAAACCTTTGAAATATAAACTGGGAAAACAATGGGGAATTCACAGATTTCTATATATGCCCAACTCTCCAAAGGCCCTATTGGGAAGAGACTTGCTAGAACAATTAGGTGCAAAAATTATATTCGAAAAAGGAGAAATTTCTCTGAAAATAAAAGATCAAGAATACATTCAAATCCTAAGTTTATTCTTAACCAGTCCTTCCATAAAAGGAGAAATTAGGGAGGAAGTCTTAAATCAGGTATACCCTGGGGTATGGGCTACCGATATACCCGGAAGAGCAAAGAATGCATTACCTATTGAAGTTAAACTTAAAAAGGGAAACCAACAACCAGTAAGGATTAAGCAATATCCCCTAAAGAGAGAAGATAGAGAAGGGATTTGGCCGATAATTGAAAAATTTTTACAATTCGGACTATTAAAAGAATGTGAGTCTAATTTTAACACACCCATATTACCAGTTCGTAAGCCTGACGGGTCGTATCGTGTAGTCCAGGATCTACGGGCCGTAAACAAGGTAACTGAGGATCTCTACCCCGTGGTGGCGAATCCATATACTCTGTTGACTACACTAACACCTGAATTAGCCTGGTTTACTGTTATAGACTTGAAAGATGCCTTCTTTTGCCTCCCTCTCCATGAAGCCAGCCAAAGATTGTTTGCATTCGAATGGGAAAACCCCAAAACCGGTCGCAAGACTCACCTGGACGGTGTTGCCACAAGGATTCAAAAATAGCCCTACCATTTTTGGCAATCAGCTTGCAAAGGACTTGGAATCATGGGAAATCCCGTCTGAAAAGGGAAAACTGCTACAATACGTGGACGATATCCTGATTGCCACCGAAACAGAGAACGATTGTGTCACCTGGACAGTGAGTCTATTAAATTTCTTGGGGCTCCAAGGGTACCGGGTGTCTAAGAAGAAAGCCCAAGTAATACAGCGCAAAGTGATTTATTTAGGCTATGAAATCAGTGCTGGGGAAAGAACTTTGGGACAAGCCCGCAAAGAGGCAATCTGCCAAACCCAGAGACCTCGAACAGTGAAAGAGTTACGGACTTTCTTGGGAATGACTGGGTGGTGTCAGCTGTGGATTTATAATTATGGACTGCTTGTTAAACCATTATATGCCCTAATAACTACCGACCAGGGACACCTTGAATGGAACAACCAGGCCGTACGAGCCTTTGAGAAACTAAAGAAAGCCTTGATGTCAGCTCCAGCTTTGGGGCTCCCAGATGTGAGTAAGCCATTTCTCCTCTTTTCCCACGAAAAACAAGGGGTTGCTCTGGGGATACTAGCACAGAATTTGGGTCCCAATCGACGAGCAGTTGCCTACTTTTCCAAACAGTTGGATACAACTGCGAAGGGCTGGCCTGGATGCTTGCGGGCAGTCGCAGCTGTAATACTAAACATACAAGAAGCCCGAAAATTCACTCTGGGTCAGAAAATGACTGTGCTGGTGTCCCATACAGTATCTGCAGTACTGGAAGCGAAGGGTGGACATTGGCTTTCTCAACAAAGATTTCTAAGATATCAGGCTATATTGGTAGAACAGGATGATGTAGAAATAACAGTCACTAACATTGCCAACCCAGCTTCCTTCCTAGAGGGAAACACAGGAGAACCAGTGCATCATGACTGCTTAGAAACCATTGAAGCAACATACGCAAGCTGACCAGATTTGAAAGACAGCCCCGTAGAAGACGGAGAAAACTGGTTCACAGATGGAAGCAGCTATGTCCTGAGTGGTAAAAGATACGCGGGATACGCTATTACCACTCGTCAGGAGATAATAGAATTAAGGCCTTTGCCCCTAAATACCTCGGCACAGAAAGCGGAGGCCCTATATAAACAACTAATCAAAGAAATCGTAGCTAGGAATCTATACACTACTGTAAGGCAAGTGACACAGCAGTGCGATCTCTGTCTCCAGACGAATCCCAAGAATACCCCCAAACCAGAAATGGGCCAAATCGGAAAAGGCAACGAGCCTGGGCAACAATGGCAGATCGATTTTTCAGAACTCCCAAGAAAAGGGGGGGTATCGATATTTATTGGTATTAACTGACACCTTTTCAGGTTGGCCAGAGGCATTCCTTACCAGGACAACCAAGGCTCGGGAGGTAACTAGAACATTAATACAAGAAATAATACCACGTTTTGGGGTTCCAGCAACCATATCTTCTGACAGAGGACCACATTTTATTTCAAAAGTGGTACAACAAATTAGCCGCCATTTGGGCATAGATTGGCAGCTTCATACCCCATATCACCCTCAGTCGAGTGGCCAAGTAGAAAAAATGAACCACTTAATTAAACAGCAGATTGTGAAATTTGGATAGGAAACTAACTTGGCCTGGCCTCAGTCTCTTCCTTTAGCTCTTTTGCGCATACGAACTAGGCCAAGAGCAAAGGAAGGACTGACCCCTTTTGAAATCTTGTACCGACGACCCTATAGAGTACAGAAAGGGATGTCCACACAAGTCGGGGATGAAATCATGACCTCCTACATGGTTGCATTGGGGAAACAACTCAGGAAGGTTGAGAAATATGTGGTTGGGACTCGAAGCAGGGGTTTGGATGGGCCTGTACATAATATACAACCTGGAGAAGAATGGGATAATATAAAGAAAATTAGTATAGGGTTTAGTATAGAGTAAAAGAATTTACTAACTTTTTAGAAAAGGGGGGACTGAGACAAGGGATTAAGGAATTTTAGTAGTTGAATGATTAATAGTAGTTAGAAGATTGAATCAGTAGGTAGGGGCTTGATATTTTGTTCCTCACAAGGCCGGCTCAGCCTGATAAGGCCAACTTAGCTATGGTGTAAATTAACTGAGGCACCTCACAAGGACAGCTCCTGATAAAGACTAAAAACTTGTCTCAAGAAGCCAGCTAAAACTGACCCTGCGGTATGGACAAAAGTAAGAAGACAACTGAGCCTGCGCAAGAACAAAAGGTTACCAGCGGTGACGAAGAGGAACTATCAGCCTTCATCCCCACGACCCCCGACGACCACCACTAGGAGGCAATGCGCAAGCGCAGATGGGAGGGGTCTATGGAAATGACTTCTTGGAACTCATTTTAATACAAAGCGGGGACAGGTCATGCATATGTATAGGCGTATTACAAAACTTTATGAATATGTAATATTTTACTGTATATATTTATGGTGAGTGCCGCGTTGAGGCGCGCATGACTTTGGTGGGACTACCCCCCGTGCCGCCCAGCGCTGAATAAACATACCTACTTTACAATCTCATAGATTGTGGAGTCCGGTTTCCGCAAGTCATCGTCTGCTTTGTATATTCTGTTATTGTTGTTGTTCTCATTGTTATTATTACTGTTCTACTTTGTTTTATTTCCATTATTAAACTGTTTTTATCTCAACCCGGGAGTTTTCCTACTTGTGCCCTCCCGATTCTCTCCCCCATCCCACCGGAGGTGGGGGTGAGCGAGTGGCTGCGTGGGGTTTATTTGCTGGCTGGGGTTAAACCACGACATAAATGTTTCTCAAATATTTTATAATAATCTTGATTAAATATTTGTCTAAGTCTTACTGGCTATACAAATAATTCATATTATTATTACATGATTACTGCTTAATTTTAGCTTTTAGTTTGATGACAGACTAAAAATCATTTTAACAAGCAATATGAAGAATTTCATAAAACTATTACATTTTTGTTTCTAGCCAGCAAATAAGGATGTTATTGTTTTTTGGGCAATAAAGGAATTTTTCCATATCAGCATTCCAACAATTCGATGTAATTAATGAAATTTAGGCTTACTTCTTTCCTGACAGCGTTATTGCCAAGATTCTTTTTAACAAGACCGACAGTATCCACTCATTGCAGTCTCTCACATACTTTTTAGTGCATATTAACATTCATCTTGTGGCTCAACATAAACTTGGAGAAATTCAGAATACACTACTACATTCCCATTATCTCATTTTAAACAAAATAACTATGTGTGTGTGTATGTATACACATGCAGCTTGTTACCAGTTTACATATTTATATTCCATAATTTTATTTTTAAATTATATTTTTAATAATTGAACACCATATGGACTTCCTGTAATATAACATTTGGTTTTCATTAAATACTATTTTTATCCCTTATGTTCCTTGTAACTTTATCAGTAAAGGTACAAAACATTCAAAGACTGGGAAGACTGGGGACACTAAAACTGAGGTTTCTTACTCTTAAAACCTTTCTCTATTTCCAGAGTACCACTGCATTTCTTAAGTGGCTTTTAATTTCTGCTACAGATAAAGTACGCTAAATAACAGTTACTCATCTCGTAAGAGCAAAGCTCTGTTGAAAACTGTAGATCATATAATTAAAGACTACATCACAAATAACGGAGTCAGGGAGATGAATTAAGATCCCAGCTCCAAGATTCAGTTTTCCACTCAATCTTTTTGACCTTTAATCTATTCTTCTATCAAGTCCGCTTTTCATGCAGCTGAGTACGTTAGCCAGCTACATTCTCCCGTTCCATGCTTCCAAAATAACAGTAGAGGGAGCACGAACAGCACAGAAACATCGCCTTCCCTCAGTTCCTGTACTGAATCAAAAACATTTGTGGAAAAATCCTATTAAAAATCTGAAGCGCTAGGTTAGCATGATCATTTGTACTGACTAGTTCTACTACAAATTTTCTCGCATTTGAAAATGTATGGAAATAAACTCAAATGCTTGTAATTCATGCACAAATTGGAAATACATCTATGCATTTGAGTAAACAATAGGACAGCAGCTAGTCTTACAATGAATCACAGCTATTTAAGTGCAAGCCACTCTTTTGTCCAGTCCCAAGAATATTTCCTTATCTTTCTTATCTTTAAAGGATGTATCTTGACAAATTCCTTATGTAATTATAGCTGTGACTAGAAAATATTACAGGAACCCACAAGTTTTGCTTGCCTACATTAAGGAAGAAAAAGCAAAACGTTGCTAAATGGTTGCAGCTTTATGCATCACTGGCATACCATCTGTTATGGATTCTGTGTGGTTCCTTCTCTGTAAAGAACACTCCCTACATGCAGAAAGACTGAACAGCCTAAGTGCTCTTTTTCCATGTTTAATACCTATAATTTATTGCAGTTTCTTCCATCTGCATTTATAATTGAAGCTATTGGCTTTTTTTTATAGGGCAATTATATCAACCACTTTTTTCTTTAACACCTTCGAAACACTAAGTCAACAAATATGCAATCCCGAAGATACTATGAAATGTGGCATTCAATGTGTCTGTCCCACCTTGGTTACTTGGAAGCATCATCTACTGCTACAGAGCAATTCCTACAAGAAATATTTAAAGAAAGTGAAGTAATTATTGGAAAAAAAATTAAAATAAAACACTAATTCATTCAAACTAGAGCCACCTTAAGTGTTCCATAGACAATAACGTGATTGCTTTCTTTTTAAAAACTATGGTAGATTTTAGTTCAGAATTGTAGCCTGCACCACAAGAGTCTATTTAGTCACCATAGAAAACATTTAGGAGCAGAAAACAAGAATGCCAGACTTGTGTCTGTCTTAAGTGGATCTGCAATGATTTACACTAAACAAAAACTGTGGTCCCAAATCTCACCTTTGTTTAGCAAAGAAAATATAAAGACAAAACAAAGCTCATTTATGATCTTTCAGAACATGTATACACTTGCCCAGTTGCTCACCTTTTTCCACCTTATCTTTGGTTAAACTTTTTCGTTCTCCTCTTTCCCTTGAGTTTTATAAGTTTTCTTTCTTCCTTTGCATTTCCTTCAGAACTCCCACTCTTCTTTTACCTTAAACAGTTCTAGAGAGAGACTTCTGTCAAGGAGCCCTCAGGTTCTCACTTATTGGAGATTTCTTGAGGTGTGAAATGCTATTCCCATTTCTGTTTCTCATACTAACAAAGAGTTCTTCAGCCAGGATAAAATTCCACTTCCTCCACCCCACCACTACTAGTAGCCACAAATCCTTCCGGGTAGACAGAACAACAGCCTTTCCTTCCATAGTGCTCTTTCTCTATGCTCCTCTGCTGTAAGCAGCATGTTTATTTGGAATCATATGTGAACCATTCACAAGCATATGGTCTCTCATGTTTTTTCCTTAGCTGTTCTGTGAATTGCTTTGAGGTCTACTGCTAAGCCTTACATTCTAAGGCTGAGTTGTTTATCTATCCTATAAATTCATCTGCTCTTGTGTTAAATTTGTAATAGGATGAACTTGAGAATGCTCTTCAACTTGAGAATGTACATACATTAAGATTGTATGTTGACACTGTTCATCAAGAAATTGACGCAGCTGTCCAAACCCTGCAATTTCAGTTGTCTTTGGACAAACTCTTCAAATGATACTTTCAGGAAATGTGGCTGAGCTGGGTTCTGGGAAGCAGCTTGGGACATAAGGCTAGGAGAAATATTTTTTCCAAGCCACAGTTGGCAATATCACTGTATAAAAGGCATTCTCACAACTAGAATCTGTTAGGATAACTATTGCCAGAATAAGAATGGAAGTATCAATGCTACATTTGGTCCCTTGCATCTTCTCCAGTTCTGCACAGGATTCCTCTATATCCCCATCAATAATAAAGAGTGTTATTTTTAATCCCACAGTGCTTTGACCGTCAAAAAGATTTTACAAAGAATCAAACTATTAGACGCAACACTTTTATTGCTCTGATTCTGAATACACAGTATGCTGTTACACTGTAACACATTAATCATAAATCTGTCTTCTGAAGGGTCAATGTTGCAGGCGAATTTGATAAAGGTGCAAAGACCATTTCTATCCATTTCAAAAAGAAAAAGCAAAATGCTTTGGAAACATTTTATAATTACTATAATTTATAATCACTACACAAACCATAATGTCTTTCTGAAATATTTTTAACGTTATGTCGTGGTTTAACCTGGCAGGCAGCCAAATACCACGCAGCCACTCACTCACTCCCCCCACCCCCAGCGGGACGGGGAGAGAATCGGAAGGGTAAGAGTGAGAAAAAACTCGTGGGTTGAGATAAAGACAGTTTAATAGAACAGGGAAAAAAAAGGGAAAATAATAATGATAATGATAGAATATACAAAATGAGTGATGCACAATGCAATTGCTCACAACCCGCGCTGACCGATAACCAAGTAGCGATCGCTACTTCCTGGATCACGCCTACCATTCATATACTGAGCATGACGTCACATGGTATGGAATACCCCATTAGCCAGCTGGGCTGGCTGTCCTGATTATGTTCCCTCCCATCTTGTGTACCTAGCTCAGTCAGTAGGCATGGGAGCTGTCCTTGGACTAGGAGGGCACTTAGCAACAACTGAAAACATCAGTGTGTTATCAACATTCTCCTCATACTAAATCCAAAACACAGCACTAGGAAGAAATTTAACCCTATCCCAGCCGGAACCAGGACAGTATCCACCCCTTATTCCATACCATTTACGTCGTACTTAGGTCTCACATCTTTTTTTAATACATTTCAATTAACCACCACTATCTTTCTTTATATATACACACACATATATATATGCACGCACAGATATCATTCCCTTGGTCTATGGACTATCCCTCTAAAACGTCCACTGAGTTCATTTAGTCCGTGACTTTGGGCTCCATCTGTTATAACAGTCTTTCAGGGCCGAAGAGATGGTGTGCGGTGTTGGGCCGTTGCATCCTGAAGCCAGTTCTCATTTCGGTACTGCTGCGCTCGTCCAGTTCTATCATCGTTGCACTTCGCTCGGTTTCATCGGAGTTAGTTCATTCTTCACTAATCTGGGTGATTATCACTGCTATACCACTGCTATATCATAGAAATAATGATATACAATATCATGTAACAGTTGACATCAAAATTCAGTTCATTGGCTATTTTCACCCAAAATCAAATCCCCATGAGGTACACACCGGACCTCCCCATCCTTTCACATCACCCACCAAGTGTACCCAGGTCCTTGAGCAAAAGCAATCCCACGGATGGGTTTTCCCTTGCCAGAGGCAGGAGTAACCCAGACTGTCTTCCCCAGCATATTTCTTATGTGCACGACAGGGACTTTATCTCCATCTACAGTACGTAAGAGTCTTGATTGGGCAGGGCCAGCTCAATTGGCAGATCCCCTGGTATTGACTAACCAGGTGGCCTTTGCTAAATGTGTGTCCCAATGCTTGAATGTCCCACCACCCATTCCTCTCAGTGTAGTCTTTAGCAGTCCATTGTATCGTTCGATTTTCCTGGAGGCTGGTGCATGGTAGGGGATGTGATAGACCCACTCAATGCCATGCTCTTTGGCCCAGGTGTCTATGAGAGTGTTTCGGAAGTGAGTCCCGTTGTCTGACTCAATTCTTTCTGGGGTGCCATGTCGCCATAGGACTTGCTTTTCAAGGCCCAGGATGGTGTTCCGGGCAGTGGCATGGGGCACAGGGTATGTTTCCAGCCATCCGGTGGTTGCTTCCACCATGGTGAGCACATAGCGCTTGCCATGTCAGGTTTGTGGGAGTGTGATATAATCAATCTGCCAGGCCTCCCCATATTTATATTTCAACCATTGTCCTCCATACCAGAGAGGCTTTACTCGCTTGGCTTGTTTGATTGCAGCGCACGTTTCACATTCGCGGATAACCTGTGCAATAGCGTCCATGGTCAAGCCCACCCCTCGATCATGAGCCCATCTGTATGTTGCATCTCTTCCTTGATGGCCTGACGCGTCATGGGCCCACCGAGCTATAAATTATTCACCCTTATGTTGCCAGTCCAAATCCACCTGAGCCACTTCAATCTTAGCATCCTGGTCCACCTGCTGGTTGTTTTGATGTTCCTCAGTGGCCCGACTCTTGGGTACGTGAGCATCTACATGACGTACTTTTACAACCAGTTCTCTACCCGGGCAGCAATATCTTGCCACAGTGCGGCAGCCCAGATGGGTTTACCTCTGCGCTGCCAGTTGTTCTGCTTCCACTGCTGCAACCACCCCCACAGGGCATTTGCCACCATCCATGAGTCAGTATAAAGATAAAGTACTGGCCATTTTTCTCGTTCAGCAATGTCCAAGGCCAGCTGGATGGCTTTCACCTCTGCAAACTGGCTCGATTCACCTTCTCCTTCAGCAGTTTCTGCAACTTGGCGTATAGGACTCCATACAGCACCTTTCCACCTCCGATGCTTTCCCACAAGGCGACAGGACCCATCAGTGAACAGGGCATATTGCTTCTCGTTTTCTGGTAGTTTATTATACAGTGGGGCTTCTTCAGCACGTGTCACCTCCTCCTCCTCTGGGGATATTCCAAAATCTTTGCCTTCTGGCCAGTTCGTGATCACCTCCAAGATTCCTGGGCGACTGGGGTTTCCTATTCGGGCCCGTTGTGTGATCAGTGCGACCCACTTACTCCACGTAGCATCGGTTGCATGATGTGTACAAGGGACCCTCCCTTTGAACATCCAGCCCAGCACCGGCAGTCGGGGTGCCAGGAGGAGCTGTGCTTCAGTACCAACCACTTCCGAAGCAGCTCGAATCCCTTCATATGCTGCCAATATCTCCTTCTCAGTTGGAGTGTAGCGGGCCTCGGATCCTCTGTATCCCCGACTCCAGAAACCTAAGGGTCGACCTCGAGTCTCCCCTGGTGCTTTCTGCCAGAGGCTCCAGGTAGGGCCATTCTCCCCGACTGCGGTGTAGAGCACATCCTTCACATCTTGCCCTGCCCGGACTGGCCCAAGGGCTACTGCATGAACTATCTCCTGTTTCATTTGTTCAAAGGCTTGTCGTTGCTCAGGGCCCCATTTGAAGTCGTTCTTCTTCCTGGTCACGTGATAGAGAGGGCTTACGATCTGACTGTAATTTGGAATATGCATTCTCCAAAAACCCACAACGCCTAAGAAAGCTTGTGTTTCCTTTTTGCAAGTTGGTGGGGACATGGCTGTTATTTTGTTGATCACATCTGTTGGGATCTGACGATGTCCATCTTGCCATTTTATTCCTAAAAACTGGATCTCCTGTGTAGGTCCTTTGACCTTACTTTGTTTTATGGCAAAACCAGATTTCAGAAGGATTTGAATTATTTTCTTCCCTTTCTCAAAAACTTCTTCTGCTGTGTTGCCCCATACGATGATGTCATCAATGTATTGAAGGTGTTCTGGAGCCTCACCCTGTTCCAGTGCGGTGTGGATCAGTCCATGGCAAATGGTAGGGCTGTGTTTCCACCCCTGGGGCAGTCGGTTTCAGGTGTACTGGATGCCCCTCCAAGTGAAAGCAAACTGTGGCCTGCACTCTGCCGCCAAAGGGATGGAGAAGAAGGCATTAGCAATGTTAATTGTGGCGTACCACTTGGCTGCCTTTGACTCCAGTTCGTATTGGAGTTCTAGCATGTCCGGCATGGCAGCACTCAGTGGCGGCGTGACTTCGTTCAGGCCACGGTAGTCTACTGTTAGTCTCCACTCTCCATTAGACTTTTGTACTGGCCATATGGGACTGTTAAAGGGTGAGCGAGTCTTGCTGATCACTCCTTGGCTCTCCAGTTGACGAATCAGCTCATGGATGGGGATTAGAGAGTCTCGGTTGGTGCGGTATTGCCGCTGGTGCACTGTTGTGGTAGCGATTGGTACTTGTTGTTCTTCAACCCTCAGCAACCCCACAACAGAAGGGTCCTCTGAGGGACCAGGCAAGGTGGACAGCTGTTTAATTTCCTCTGTCTCCAGGGCAGCTATACCAAAAGCCCACCGGTACCCTTTTGGGTCCTTGAAATACCCTCTCCTGAGGTAGTCTATGCCAAGGATGCACGGAGCCTCTGGGCCAGTCACAATGGGGTGCTACTGCCACTCATTCCCGGTTAGGCTCACTTCGGCCTCCAATACAGTTAACTCTTGGGATCCCCCTGTCACTCCAGAAATACAGATGGGTTCTGCCCCTTTATAGTTTGATGGCATCAGGGTACACTGTGCACCGGTGTCTATGAGAGCCTTATACTCCTGTGGGTCTGATGTGCCAGGCCATCGAATCCACACAGTCCAGTAAACCCGGTTGTCCCTTTCCTCCACCTGGCCGGAGGCAGGGCCCCTCTAGTCCTGGTCATAGTATCCATCTCTCACTTCTTGCAAACGTGAGTCAAGAATTTCTTCATTGCAATTACAATCCAAAGTAAGATCAGCCCTTCTACTCTGTCTGGGGAACTGTTCACTGGAAACTGGACCGTCGTGAGACAGGTTTTTCCTGAAAACTGGAGCAGTATTTTTCCTGGGAGAACCCCCTTGTGTCATTGTTTTTCCTTGCAACTCACGTACACGTGCCTCTAGGATGAAGGTAGGTTTTCCATCCCACTGCCTCATGTCCTCTCCGTGGTCACGCAGGTAAACGCACAGGGTGCCCCGTGGTGTGTACTTTCGATATCCTCTCTCTTGAGGAGAAAAACGCTGACTCCTAATGGCTGAGATACTGGTCCGTACAGGTGGAGAATAGGACATATCCTCTTTGAGTTGCTGGACCTCCCAGGAAAGTTTCTCCACAGCCGAGACAAGGGAGGAGGAGATAGTTTCTTCAAAATACCGAAGTCTGCTAACCACCTCATCCACTGTTGGTGCTTCTTCCTCTTTCCAGCACAGTACTGCCAACGAACTGGCATACGATGCTGGTGTGCTCCATACCAACTTCCGCCACATGGGTCGCGTGCACTGGACGTCATCTGGATCTTTGGGTGTTCGGACGTCGTCCAGGTCACTATAAACCACCTCCAGCACGCCTAGTTCTCTCAGGTACTGGATACCTCTCTCCATAGTGGTCCATTTGCCTAGGCGATATATAACATCTTCCTTGAAGGAATACCTTTCCTTTACGCCTGACAGCAGTCGCCTCCAGAGGCTGAGGACCTGTGTCCCTTTTCCAATTGCTTTGTCAATACCTGCTTCCCTAGCAAGGGATCCCAGCTGTTTGGCTTCCTTCCCCTCTAATTCCAGGCTACTGGCCCCATTATCCCAGCATCGGAGCAGCCAGGTAACAATATGCTCGCCTGGACGACGGCCGAAATCTTTCCGCATATCTCGCAACTCATTCAGGGATAAGGATCGGGTGGTTTCCGTCTCGTTTATGAGTTCTTCCTCTTCCTCCTCCCCTCCATGATGGCCCTGGTTTTCCATCATCCTTTTCTACACGACCTGACTTCCGCTTCAAAGATTTCTTCTTCTGTACAGGGGTGACGGATACCAGCGACGGTTGGTCCTTTGGTTCAGCTGTAGTACCCGTCGCCAGGGTTGGAGTACTTGTAGTGACTGTTGCCGGGGTTTGAGTGGCTGCAGTGCTTGTCGCAGGGGTTGGAGTAACTGTACTGACTGTTGCCGGGGTCTGAGTAGCCATAGTGGTTGTTCTGGGGGTTGAAGTAGCCACGGTGCCTGTCGCAGGTGTTTGAGTGGCCACAGTGGTTGTCGTGCGGGTTGAAGTAGCTACAGTGCCTGTCGTGGGGGTTTGAGTGGTCACTGTATCTGTTGCTGGGGTTGATCTCTGGACAGTATTCCTGAATAGTTGTTTAACTCTAAACAAGGCCTGAACCACATTCAGGAGACATAGCAATATGATCATGCTTGTTTGAACATCCCAAGGATATTCAAAATTCTCAGGGAATATTGTGGACGTCTTCATGAAGAGGATAGAAGAAAAAGGAGTTTCTGAAGATATGGAGGGGAAGGTGAACAAGTGGGAGAAAGTGTCCCATCCTGTCTCCCCACTAAATTCATCCTCTGAGGTGAAGACGTAAGAAGTGTAATTATTAATAGTTTCCAAAAGATAGCTCCCGAAGAACAGGAATGATGGCAGTGCTGAGTACAGGCTCGTGACCAATAATTTTATCATAACATAAAGCCAGGTCACACAGTATAGCAAAGCGATGACCTTAATCCATTTCCCAGAGATGACCAACCCCACATAAAAACTGATAATCAGCAGTATAGACAGCCAGTAAGGTGCTATATACCACAACTCCAAAAACAGATCCAAAAACTCTGAGAGCAAATAAATCAACATTGTGAACATCGAGTACTAAACTGATATAATGAATGCTTATAACAAATTTGTTTTAACCCGTTCGGGTCAGATGTGTCGTTATCTCAACCCTTCGTGCCCCACGTTGGGCGCCAAAAAGGACTGTCGTGGTTTAACCTGGCAGGCAGCCAAATACCACGCAGCCGCTCACTGACTCCCCCCACCCCCAGTGGGACGGGGAGAGAATCGGAAGGGTAAGAGTGAGAAAAAACTCGTGGGTTGAGATAAAGACAGTTTAATAGAACAGGGAAAAAAAAGGGAAAATAATAATAAATAATGATAGAATATACAAAATGAGTGATGCACAATGCAATTGCTCACCACCCGCGCTGACCGATAACCAAGTAGTGATCGCTACTTCCTGGATCACGCCTACCCTTCATATACTGAGCATGACGTCACATGGTATGGAATACCCCATTGGCCAGCTGGGCTGGCTGTCCTGATTATGTTCCCTCCCATCTTGTGTACCTAGCTCAGTCAGTAGGCATGGGAGCTGTCCTTGGACTAGGAGGGCACTTAGCAACAACTGAAAACATCAGTGTGTTATCAACATTCTCCTCATACTAAATCCAAAACAGAGCACTAGGATGAAATTTAACCCTATCCCAGCCGGAACCAGGACACGTTACAATCACTGCTGATCTCCAGTAACATGGTAACTGTTTACCTGAAGATTCCTCTGACAGCATCCACTGCAGATTATGGCAATTTGCTGCCCAAGATGGTTTGTGAAACTCTCTGATCACCATTAATGAATGCAGTTCAAAAATATAAACTTATAAACACTTCATGCCATGATACTTGAAGTGTTTACCTTATTGTTAAGCACATTAACCTAATAGAACAGCCATGTTAACTGTCTTAATTTCTAAATACATTCTATCCCTTTGGCATCTCTCATTTACTTTCTACTTTCTTATCATCAAATAGCTCTCAGAACCACCTCTTGGATGTCCCAAATTGTTCCAACTTCCTGCTTTTCACTTTTTTCATTACTGCTACTAACAGCTCTGCAATCTCTCTTACTTATTGACCAGAATCCCTGGCTTCCAACAACTCTGCCTCCTATCTATATCTTTACTAATTTGTACAACTACTATGACTTCAATATTATTGAGATTTGTTTTTTCCTGACTATCCCTGCTGCTAAAACTTTAGTTCATATTTCATGCTGATTGCTCTGGTATTTTTACTTGGACTTCTGCCATCCACATTTTTTTTCCATCATGTGTTTCAAAACAGCTGCAGAGGTCGTTCTCTCCAGTTATATCAGCATAACTATCTCAAATCATTTCACTCTTATCTCTTCGAAGTGAGGCACTACTATTTACAAAGCCCAAATCTCTCTTCTGACTTACATCTGTTTTCAGTCCGTTCTGCTTCCACAGTCCTTGCTGCAGTCATCCCAGCTGCTCTCACTTCCTGCATCATCTCTTTCACTTTCTCTGCTATGTTTGTTTCTCTGTTTCTTCCATAATCACGCCTATCACCGTGTTTGCTTCTTTGACCACTGATATTTTCAGAGAACTGTCCAGAAGGACACCAAGATCTCTTTCCTGAGAAGTAGCCAACTGGAGCCAACCACTGTTTATATAAAATGCCTCTCATATGCACTGCTACTGGTTTTCATCTCCCCTTTTTATTACCTTGTCATTCTGTATCATGAGATTCTTGGTATAACTGAATAGATTAGCATCATTAGCAAACTTCACTCACTTACTCAACAGATTTTCCAATTCACTTCTGATGATGCTAAATTATTTAAGTCCCAGCGAAGATCTAAGTGGAACCGACTGGCAATCTCACTCCAGCGTGAAACTAAGTTTATTCCTACCCTGTTTCCTAACTTTTAGCAAGTTGACTTGTCAGAGACCAAAGTTCTACGAAAAGATGCACCTTTCAGCAACTCTACAAACTACAAAAGAATAAGAAACCACAAATCTATGTTAAGTACTAGATATTATTTCTCTTTGCAAATACCCATCTGAAAAGATATACTTCTAGAACAGAAATATTAAAAAATAATCTTAATTTACTAGTTTTCTCTTTAATTCCTCCTTTATTTGGCAACTTTTTTATTATGATTGTCCTGGTTTCGGCTGGGATAGAGTTAAATTTCGTCCTAGTGCTGTGTTTTGGATTTAGTATGAGAAGAATGTTGATAACACACTGATGTTTTCAGTTGTTGCTAAGTACCCTGCTAGTCAAGGACTCTTCAGAGGCTGTGAGGGAGCATAGCTGGGACAGCTGGCCCAGCTGGCCAATGGGATATTCCATACCACATGATGTCATGCTCAGTATATAAATAAGAGGCGTGTTCCAGGAAGTAGTGATCGTTACTTGGTTATCGGTCAGCGCAGGTGGTGAGGAATTGCATTGTGCATCACTCATTTTGTATATTCTACCATTATTATTATTATTATTATTATTATTATTATTATTATTATTATTATTATTATTATCTTCCTTTTCTGTTCTATTAAACTGTCTTTATCTCAACCCACAAGTTTTTCTCACTCTTACCCTTCCGATTCTCTCCCTGTCCCACTGGGGGTGGGGGGAGTGAGCAAGCGGCTGTGTGGTGTTTGGCTGCCTGCCAGTTTAAACCACAACAATGATGTAGAGGCTTAAAATTCTCACCTGTAAAATAGTAAATGCCGTTTCATTATTTAGCTTTTATTGAATAGTTTGAATCCTCTTAATAATAATATAAACTCTTGTTTCTGTTCATAACTATTTAGCACCATAATGATAACTACTATACAAAGTAAAAGAAATACAACCAAATCTCTGATCACATTAAATCTGACAGTAACACAAGTGCAGCCTATGGATTAAACTTACAAAAGTGGTATCAGCTTAACTGAACTCAACCTTGAAGGATTATATGCTATTCCTAACACCTTATAACCCAGTTGGAAATGTCATTGTGATATAGTATTGATGGTGACATTATAAACACAAAATGGGCTGTCACATTGTTTAATCTGACATCTTCAGATATTAAATCTCACACAGATAAAAATTCCGACCACTTTGGACAGTTCTTCAGTCCTCAAGAAGTTAAATAAATGCCTAGGCAGAACAAGACACTGAGACACTGACAGCCAGCTAAATATGAGCCAGCAGTGTGTCCAGGTGGCCAAGAAGGCCAATAGCATCCTGGCTTGTATCAGAAATAGTGTGGCCAGCAGGACTAGGGAAATGATCGTCCCCCCCTGTACTGGGCACTGGTGAGGCCGCACTTCGAATACTGTGTTCCGTTTTGGGCCCCTCACTACGAGAAAGACACTGAGGTGCTGGAGCGCATCCAAAGAAGGGCAATGAAGCTGGTGAAGGGTCTGGAGACCAAGTCTTATGAGGAGTGGCTGAGGGAACTGGGGTTGTTTAGTCTGGAGAAAAGGAGGCTAAGGGGAGACTTTATTGCTCTCTACAACTACCTGAAAGGAGGTTGTAGCGAGGTGGGTGTCGGTCTCTTCTCCCAAGTAGCAAGTGATAGGAGAAGAGGAAACGGCCTCAAGTTGTGCCAAGGGAGGTTTAGACTGGATATTAGGAAAAATTTCTTCACTGAAAGGGTTGTTAAGCCTTGGAACAGGCTGCCCAGGGAAGTGGTTGAGTCCCCATCCCTGGAGGTATTTAAAAGATGTAGACGTGGTGCTTAGGGACATGGTTTAGTGGTGGACTTGGCAGTGTTAGGTTAACGGCTGGACTCAGTGCTCTTAAGGGTCTTTTCCAACCTAAATGATTCTATGATTCTATGATTCCATCAATACCCAAGGTCCTTACAGAATTTAAGTGAGCAATATTCAAAGAGGAATACTAAAACCTCAATATACCTGTCAGCATGGTACAGGGAAAATGTATTCCAAACCCCAAACTAGGCTATCTGATTGCCCCTAAACAAACCAAATCACACAAGCAACTAAGAAATATAATTCTTTATTTTATCTTAGAGCACCATTCCCACCAGTCTGACGTGCCATCTCCAATTACCGACAAACTTTGACATTTCAGAAGGTGGCAAAATATGCATTCAAGAATGCATCTGGCTCATTTTTCAGTGGGCAAAACATTTCTGGTGACCAGGTGAACCATAACATTTGTCATATTGATACCAATGGAACAGCTCAGCTGGGGGCATGATAATGGCAGTGCTGACCTTACTTTTCCCAAATGTTGACCCTGTTGTTCTACACAGACATCTGAGCTGCTTATGGATTAACATAAGTCACAGGCTAGCACTTTAAGTAAAACTACTGATGTTTGCCTAAAAATGCTGGCATTGTAAACTGTGGCAATTCACTAGAAGATCAAGAGGCCTGTATGGAAGGGTAAGGTAAACATTTGGGCACAACAACATCATCGGGTTTCCCAAGCTTATCTGATCTTCCTCCTTCCCTGCCAACCCATTGCTTCCTTGGAAAAGGAGATAACACAATCAAAAGAAAAAATGTGAAGAAAAAATAAAAAGAAAATACAAAAGGAAAGTTTTTCTTTCATAGGTACTGCATGCACTCAAAAATCTCTTAAAGTAGGTGGATATTAACATCAACTGGAAAATAGTTACTTTAATGCAGTTCTCAAAATACGTTCGTGGATTAAATTTATCTGGTTTATGCAAATGAGATTGATTCCATTACATGACCCAAGATTAAGCATTACTGTTTTTCACATAGTATCTTAGATCCTTGCTATTTCATTTTTGTATTTTATATGACTGAAAATAATGGAAATATTTCTTAGAACTTCCTGAATACAAGCAAAAAACATACTGTTTTTTAAAAAATAACTTACCTTCTTTTACTGATTCCTCCTTTGATTCGCTCACTGTTAACAACCTGTTGCATTTTTCCAGCTGAAGAACCAGTAGGTTATTTGCTTCATTAATTTCTGATATTGTCTAGAAAATTGGCAAAAGACTGAAGATATACTAATATCTTTTGATCTAAGTTTTAAAACCTGTGTTTTAAATTAATATAAAAATTAACATTTACACAATACTACAGTCACAAGCCTGTATTATTTGCCCTGCTAGTCAAGGACATTCAGCTGAAAAAAAAAAACCAACCATGGGGAGGGAGCATAGCCAGGACAGCTAGCCCAGCTGGCCAACGAGGTATTCCATACCATGTGACGTCATGCTCAGTATATGAATGGTAGACATGTTCCAGGAAGTAGCGATCGCTACTTGGTTATCGGTCAGCGCGGGTGGTGAGCAATTGCATTGTGCATCACTCATTTTGTATGTTTTATCATTATCATTATTATTTTCTCTTTTCTGTTCTATTAAACTGTCTTTATCTCAACCCATGAGTTTTTCTCACTCTTACCCTTCCGATTCTCTCCCTGTCCTACTGGTGAGGTGGGGGGGAGTGAGCGAGCGGCTGCGTGGTATTTGGCTGCCTGCCAGGTTAAACCACGACAGTCCTTTTTGGCGCCCAATGCGGGGCAAGAAGGGTTGAGATAATGACACATCTGACCCGAATGGGTTAAAACAAAATTGTTATAAGCATTCATTATAACAGTTTAGTAGTCGCTGGTCATAATGTTGATTTATTTGCTCTCAGAGTTGTTGGATCTGTTCTTGGAGTTTTGGTCTGTAGCACCTTACTGGCTGTCTATACTGCTGATTATCAGTTTTTATGTGGGGTTGGTCATCTCTGGGAAATGGATTAAGGTCATCGCTTTGCTATACTGTGTGACACTGGTTTATGTTATGATAAAATTATTGATCAGGGGACTGTACTCAGCACTGCCATCATTCCTGTTCTTCGGGAGCTATCTTTTGGAAACTATTAATAATTATACTTTTTACCTCTTCACCTCGGAGAAGGAATTTAGTGGGGAGACAGGATGGGACACTTTCTCCCACATGTTCATCTTCCCTTCCATATCTTCATGTCCTGGTTTCGGCTGGGATAGGGTTAAATTTCTTCCTAGTGCTCTGTTTTGGATTTAGTATGAGGAGAATGTTGATAACACACTGATGTTTTCAGTTGTTGCTAAGTGCCCTCCTAGTCCAAGGACAGCTCCCGTGCCTACTGACTGAGCTAGGTACACAAGATGGGAGGGAACATAATCAGGACAGCCAGCCCAGCTGGCTAATGGGGTATTCCATACCATGTGACGTCATGCTCAGTATATGAAGGGTAGGCGTGATCCAGGAAGTACTGATCGCTACTTGGTTATCGGTCAGCGCGGGTGGTGAGCAATTGCATTGTGCATCACTCATTTTGTATATTTTATCATTATCATTATTATTTTCCCTTTTTTTTCCCTGTTCTATTAAACTGTCTTTATCTCAACCCACGAGTTTTTCTCACTCTTAGCCTTCCGATTCTCTCCCCGTACGCTGGGGGTGGGGGGAGTGAGTGAGCGGCTGCGTGGTATTTCGCTGCCTGCCAGGTTAAACCACGACACTTCAGAAACTCCTTTTTCTTCTATCCTCTTCATGAAGACGTCCACAGTATTCCCTGAGAATTTTGAATATCCTTGGGATGTTCAAATAAGCATGATCATATTGCTATGTCTCCTGAATGTGGTTCAGTCCTTGTTTAGGGTTAAACAACTATTCAGGAATACTGTCCAGAGATCAACTACAGCAACAGACACAGTGGCTACTCAAACCCCCACGACAGGCACTGTAGCTTCTCCAACCCCCGCGACAACCACTGTGGCTACTCAAACCCCGGCAACAGTCACTGCAGTTACTCCAACCCCCATGACAGGCACTGTGGCTACTCAAACCCCGGCAACAGTCACTGCAGTTACTCCAACCCCCATGACAGGCACTGTGGCTACTCAAACCCTGGTGACAGACTCCACGGGTACTCCAACCCCCGTCACAGGCACTGCAGCCGCTCAAACCCTGACAACAGTCACTAGAGTTACTCCAACCCCCACGAAAGGCACTGCAGCTACCCAAACCCCAGCAACAGGTACTACAGCTGAACCAGAGGACCAACCCTTGCTGGAATCTGTCACCCCAGTACAGAAGAAGAAATCTTGGAAGCGGAAGTCAGGTCGTTTAGAAAGGGATGATGGAAAAGCAGGGCCATCACGAGGAGGGCAGGGGGAAGAGGAAGAACTCATAAACGAGACGGAAACCACCTGATCCCTATCCCTGCGTGAGATGTGAGATGTGCAGAAAGTTTTCAGCCGTCGTCCAGGCGAGCATATTGTTACCTGGCTGCTCCGATGCTGGGATAATGGGGCCAGTAGCCTGGAATTAGAGGGGAAGGAAGCCAAGCACCTGAGATCCCTTTCTAGGGAAGGGGGCACTGACAAAGCAATTGGAAAAGGGACACAGGCCCTCAGCCTCTGGAGGCGACTCCTGTCAGGCATGAAGGAAACGTATCCCTTCAAGGAAGATGTTATATGCCACCCAGGCAAGTGGACCACCATGGAGAGAGGGATCCAGTACCTGAGAGAATTAGCTGTGCTGGAAGTGATTTATGATGACCTGAACAACGAGCAGTTATCCAAAGACCCAGATGAAGTCAAATGCACCCGACCCATGTGGCAGAAGTTTGTACGGAGCGCACCAGTGTCACATGCAAACTCATTGGCAGTAATGACCTGGAAAGATGGAGAGGAACAAACAGTGGATGAACTGGCTGGCCAACTCCGGCAATATGAAGAAAGTCTCTCTTCCTCCCTACGGGCCTGTGTCTCTGCTGTGGAGAAACTGTCTCAGGAGGTCCAGCAACTCAAAGAGGATATGTCCTTCTCCCCACCTGCACGGGCCAATGTCTCAGCTATTAGGACCAAGCGTCCCTCTGCTCAAGAGAGGAGATATCGTGGGTACACACCCTGGGGCACCCTGTGGTTTTACCTGCGTGACCATGGAGAGGACATGAGGAAGTGGGATGGAAAACCTACCTCAGCCCTAGAGGCATGGGTACATGAGTTGCAAGGAAAAACAACCACAAAAGGGGGTTCTTCCAGGAAAACTGCTTCTCCAATTTCCAGTGAGCAGTTTCCCAGACAGAGTAGAAGGGCTGATTCCACTTCCGACCTTAACAAAGGGACTTCTGATTCATACTTCCAAGAAGTGGGTAGCGAATATGATGACCAGGACTAGAGGGGCTGTGCCTCCAGCCAGGTGGAGGAAAGGGACAACCAGGTTTACTGGACTGTGTGGATTCGATGGCCTGGCACATCAGACCCACAGGAGTATAAGGCTCTCGTAGACACCGGTGCACAGTGTACCCGGATGCCATCAGGCTATAAAGGGGCAGAATCCATTTGTATTTCTGGAGTGACAGGGGGATCCCAAGAGTTAACTGTATTGGAGGCCGAAGTGAGCCTAACTGGGAATGAGTGGCAGAAGCACCCCATTGTGACTGGCCCAGAGGCTCCGTGCATCCTTGGCATAGACTACCTCAGGAGAGGGTATTTCAAGGACCCAAAAGGGTACCAGTGGGCTTTTGGTATAGCTGCCCTGGAGACGGAGGAAACTAAACAGCTGTCTACCTTGCCTGGTCTCTCAGAGGACCCTTCTGTTGTGGGGTTGTTGAAGGTCCAAGAACAACAGGTACCAATCGCTACCACAACAGTGCACCGGCGGCAATATCGCACCAACCGAGACTCCCTCATCCCCATCCATGAGCTGATTCGTCGACTGGAGAGCCAAGGAGTGATCAGCAAGACTCGCTCACCCTTTCACAGTCCCATATGGCCAGTGCGAAAGTCTAATGGAGAGTGGAGACTAACAGTAGACTACTGTGGCCTAAAGGAAGTCACGCCGCCACTGAGTGCTGCCATGCCGGACATGCTAGAACTTCAATACGAACTGGAGTCAAAGGCAGCCAAGTGGTACACCACAAATGATATCGCTAATGCGTTCTTCACCATCCCTTTGGCGGCAGAGTGCAGGCCACAGTTTGCTTTCACTTGGAGGGGCGTCCAGTACACCTGGAACCACCTGCCCCAGGGGTGGAAACACAGCCCTACCATTTGCCATGGACTGATCCACACCGCACTGGAACAGGGTGAGGCCCCAGAATACCTGCAATACATTGATGACATCATTGAATGTGGCAGCACAGCAGAAGTAGTTTTTGAGAAAGGGGAGAAAAATAGTCCAAATCCTTCTGAAGGCTGGTTTTGCCATAAAGCAAAGCAAGGTCAAGGGACCTGCACAGGAGATCCAGTTTTTAGGAATAAAATGGCCAGATGGACGTCGTCGGATCCCAACGGATGTGATCAACAAAATAACAGCCATGCCCCCGCCAACTAGCAAAAAGGAAACGCAAGCTTTCTTAGGCGTTGTGGGTGTTTGGAGAATGCATATTCCAAATTACAGTCAAATTGTAAGCCCTCTCTATCAAGTGACCAGGAAGAAGAACAATTTCAAATAGGGCCCTGAGCAACGACTAGCCTTTAAAGAAATTAAACAGGAGATAGTTCAGGCAGTAGCCCTTGGGCCAGTCCGGGCAGGACAAGATATAAAGAATCTTGGAAGTGGTCACGAACTGGCCAGAAGGCAAAGATTTTGGAATATCCCCAGAGGAGGAGGTGACGCGTGCTGAAGAGGCCCTACTGTATAACAAACTACCAGAAAATGAGAAGCAATATGCCCTGTTCACTGATGGGTCCTGTCGCCTTGTGGGAAAGTATCGGAGGTGGAAGGCTGCTGTATGGAGTCCTATACGAGAAGTTGCAGAAGCTGCTGAAGGAGAAGTTGAATCGATCCAGTTTGCTGAGGTTAAAGCCATCCAGCTGGCCTTGGACATTGCTGAATGAGAAAAATGGCCAGTACTTTATCTCTGTACTGACTCATGGATGGTGGCAAATGCCCTGTGGTTGCAGCAATGGAAGCAGAACAACTGGCAGCGCAGAGGTAAACCCATCTGGGCTGCCGCATTGTGGCAAGATATTGCTGCCCGAGTAGAGAACCAGGTTGTAAGAGTGTGTCACGTAGATGCTCACGTACCCAAGAGTCGGGCCACTGAAGAACATCAAAACAACCAGCAGATGGACCAGGCTGCTGAGATTGAAGTGGCTCAGGTGGATCTGGACTGGCAACATAAGGGTGAATAATTTATGGCTCGCTAGGCCCATGACGCCTCAGGCCATCAAGGAAGAGATGCAACATACAGGTGGGCTCGTGATCGAGGGGTGGACTTGACCATGGACGCTATTGCACAGGTTATCCATGAATGTGAAACATGCGCTGCCATCAAGCAAGCCAAGCGAGTAAAGCCTCTCTGGTATGGAGGACGATGGTTGAAATATAAATATGGGGAGGCCTGGCAGATTGATTATATCACGCTCCCACAAACCTGCCAAGGCAAGCGCTATGTGCTCACCATGGTGGAAGCAACCACCGGATGGCTGGAAACATATCCTGTGCCCCATGCCACTGCCCGGAACACCATCCTGGGCCTTGAAAAGCAAGTCCTATGGCGACATGGCACCCCAGAAAGAATTGAGTCAGACAACGGAACTCATTTCCGAAACACCCTCCTAGACACCTGGGCCAAAGAGCATGGCCTTGAGTGGGTATATCACATCCCCTACCATGCACCAGCCTCCGGAAAAATCAAACGATACAATGGACTGCTAAAGACTACACTGAGAGCAATGGGTGGTGGGATATTTAAACATTGGGATACACATTTAGCAGAAGCCACCTGGTTAGTCAACACCAGGGGATCTGTCACTCGAGCTGGCTCTGCCTAATCAAAACCCTTACATACTGTAGAGGGGGATAAAGTCCCTGTTGTGCACATAAGAAATATGCTGGGGAAGACAGTCTAGGTTACTCCTGCCTCTGGCAAGGGAAAACCCATCCATGGGATTGCTTTTGCTCAAGGACCTGGGTGCACTTGGTCGGTAATGCAAAAGGATGGGCAAGTCCGGTGTGTACCTCAAGGGGATTTGATTTTGGGTGAAAATAGCCAATGAACTGGATTGTATGATGTTAATTGCTATATAATACTGTATGTCATCACTTCTATGGTTGCTGTATGTCATATCAATGGTATTGCAGTAAGAATCACCCAGATTAATGAAGAACGAACTCCGATGAAACCGAGCAAAGTGCAACGATGATAGAACGGGACGAGCGCAGCGATAATGGAACCGGAACTGGCTTCAGGATGCAACAATCCAACATCCCACACCATGTCTCCTGCCCTGAAAGACTGTTATGACAGATGGAGCCCGAAGTCATGGACTAAATGAACTCAACAGACAGTTTAGAGGGATGGCCCATAGACTAAGGGAATGATATCTGTGTGTATATATCAAAAGACAAGAAAAGTGGTGGTGATTAATTGGAATGTATTGGAAAATGTGAGACCTGGGCATGATGTAGATGCTATAGGATAAGGGGTGGATACTGTCCTGGTTTTGGCTGGGATAGATTTAATTTTTGTCCTAGTGCTGTGTTTTGGCTTTAGTGTGAGAATAATGTTGATAACACACTGATGTTTTAGTTGTTGCTGGGTAGTGCTTATGGTAGTCAAGGACTTTTCAGCTTCCCATGCTCTGCCAGGTGCACAAGAAGCTGGGAGGGAGCATAGCCGGGACAGCTGGCCCAGCTGGCCAACGGGGTATTCCATACCATATGATGTCATGCTCAGTATATAAATAGGAAGTGTGGTCCAGGGAGTAGTGATCGCTGTTTGAGTATTGCTCGACAGGTGGTGATCAATTGCATTGTGAATCACTCATTTTGTATATTCTACCATTATTATTATTATTATTATTATTATTATTATTATTATCCCTTTCTTTTCTGTTCTATTAAACTGTCTTTATCTCAATCCACGAATTTAATTTTTTTTCCAATTCTCTCTCCCATCCCACTGGGTCGTGGGGAGTGAGCAAGCGGCTGTGTGTTGTTTGGCTGCCTGCCGGCTTAAACCACAACACAGCTTCTGGTTCAAACGGAGACTTCCACACTTTTCCTGAGAAGCCAAAATTGGCCTCAGCACCTTTAAAATTCTGGCACGGAAACAAAAGCTTCTCAGACTCCACAGAAGTCACTCATATCGCTTTGAGATACAGTCAGTATAAACACTTGCTAAACAAACTTGGTATTACAAGACGTATTAATACAAATCAGCCAATACCACTTAGAAGAAGTTTTCACTTGAAAAGCATATTATAATGTCACAAAATCTTATTAAAATGTCACAAAATATTTACAGTTTCGACATTTTTTTACCGTCTTCCCTTACCTTTTCCATTGCTGAGAAGTTATCTAAAAGATTATCAAGGTTCACCACACTGGTTTTCTTCATAGTACCTTCATGGCTGCTATTCATTTATTTCTGGAACACTTCATCCAGTGATCACTGTATATGTAAAAAATAGATCCATGAAATTATATATTTCTCATTCACATTATGTAAAACGTTTTTATATGCACAAATGTAAGCAGAACACAGACCACTTTTAAAAAAAAAAAAAAAACTATTTGTGCTGGTTTTGGCTGGTGTAGAGTTAATTTTCTTCATAGTAGCTAGTATGGGGCTATGTTTTGGATTTGTGCTGGAAACAGTGTTGATAACACAGGGATGTTTTATTGCTGAGCAGTGCTTACACAGAGTCAAGGCCTTTTCTGCTTCTCACACCACCCCACCAGCGAGTAGGCTGGGGGTGCACAAGAAGCTGGGAGGGGACACAGCTGGGACAGCTGACCCCAACTGACCAAAGGGATATCCCATACCATATGACGTCATGCTTAGCAATAAAAAGCTGGGGGAAGAAGAAGGAAGGGGAGGATGTTTGGGGTGATGGCGTTTGTCTTCCCAAGTAACCGTTACGCGTGATGGAGCCCTGCTTTCCTGGAGATGGCTGAACACCTGCCTGCCGATGGGAAGTAGTGAATGAATTCCTTGTTTTGCTTTGCTTGCATGCGCGGCTTTTGCTTTCCCTATTAAACTGTCTTTATCTCAACCCATGAGTTTTCTCCCTTTTACCCTTGTGATTCTCTCCCCCATCCCACTGTGGGGGGAGTGAGCGAGCGGCTGTGTGGTGCTTAGTTGTCGGTTGGGGTTAAACCACGACACTATTTTTGCACGTTAAGTTAAACTTCAACCAACCTAAGATCTTACATTTCTAGGAAATACAGTGAATGTCAGAAAGCCCAAGCCAAATCTATCAAACTGTTAGATGATATCATTAAATTTGGAATTTTTTGTTGCAATTAAAAAATAAACCTGAATTCATTTCCATAGACACAATGATGAAATTTTACCTAAATATATAAGTGCTCTGCACATAGGATGCTTTTAAAACATATGACCAACTTCTCTTTATATATGCTGCTAAAACAGATTGGTCTTCCTATTCTCACTTTAAAGAGTAGGAAATTAAATCAGTTGAAACAATTACTCATCCTCCACTATGCATATTTTAGAGGCAACGGATGAATTCTTGTTAAGTTTGTTTAACTTAATGTTATTTAAGTAAATGAGATTTTACCACGTACACTTTAATACATGCTCTAACACTTAACTACTCAGGCTTCAAGTTGCTTAAATATTTTCTTAGAAACAATTTGCATTAATATCAGTGATGAGACTCTGCAGCACATAAACCTTACCATATGAGCAAAAAGACAATATTTTGAAAAGCACCCACATAATTCTAGATTATTAACACAATTCCTATTTTTAGTAGAAATTCTACTTACAGAATCTTCAACATACATTTGCAAGATGAATGTGAAAGACACAATATGAATGTTTCTAAAAATATTTGAACTATCTCTGAACATCAGGCTCCATCAAACAATAATTCCAATACCAGATAAAGCATGTATTCCAGAAAAAAAACATCACTTCTATGTAGTAATGTATGAACTGTCTTTTTACAAATTGTAAAATATTGAAACGAGAGATGAACCAGAAGTTAGAATGTGTGCACTACCCAGAAACTGAATGGGTTTCCAGATAGAAGTACTTACAGTAAAGTTATGCAGAAATAGATATGTAAATGAACAACTACTGAGCAGGAACCAAAATTACATAACTGAATTATTTTCTCAGTCATTCAATATTTACAAGTCTCTTTGTATGTGTAACTTCTTTAGCAAAGAAGTAAGATTAAGATATTAGTTCTGTGTGTTTAATACACATTTTTCTCTTGTATCCACTGTTTCCTCAGAGGGATTAAAGCTAATTCATTAGCTAAAGCTAATTAACTTCTTTTTTTTAATCAACAATTTTTAAGGATATATGTAACATTAAAGACCTAATGCTTCTAAGTTAAATTACTGTTTTCTAAGTTAGCAATCTTAATGACTTCTAACTGTTATTACAATGCAATGAGTTGTTAAAATGGAGTTTGAAATATTTATTTAGGACACTCAATTTTGTAAAACAATTACATATCTTAATATTCTATTAGTTGATAATTTAAACGTACACTATGAATACCAAGCCCTGATCTTTCCAGTTCTTATCATGGGCAATATTTTATCTGTTTGTCAATCACCATTCATTTTCATCATTCTCTTAAAACTATGTTTTACCCTCTGAATTTTGACTGAGGATGGGAGTTCAGGGAGCTGCCATGTTGTGTGCTGTTTTGTTTGTGTGTTTCTCTATTCCATGGCATCATTTGTTCTTTTAGAAGACAGGATGTGCTCAGCACTTGGCAGCATTAGGCAACAGTGCCACTGGGAGTAAAACTCCTGCTGAACTGAAACAGTAAATTTAAAATAATATGTTGTATTATTAATGTTGTATTTTTCCAGCAGGAAAACTCATCACTTCTATTTTTCTGTATATTATTATAATATATGTTATGTCTTCCAAAGGCATTTTTGTTAAGCCTCCCACCCCTATTTTGAACTATGATATTTATTTCACTAGAGGGGAAAATTAAAGATTTAAAATTTATTTTTTACTTTCATAAAACTGATGCCTTTATTTAATCTCTTTTTAACCGCTTGTCCTCCATTCTCTCTCAGTATCCTTTTTTAAGTATTGTAACTGATGATCTGATTTTTTAATTTAAGGTTTCATTTTTCCTTCATATAACAGTGAAGTCTGTATTTATAACCAAACTAAAACAAGAAGTTCTGAATTTTTAACAGCATATCTCAACTGAATATAGTAATTATTCAATAATAGGCACTTTAAATAGTCTCATCGTTTTACTGAACTCCACCCTTCTTTAAGATAGGCACCTAACATTTGCATTGACCTTGCTTTAATTACTCACTCTCTGAAGACCCTGAGGATATTTAAAACATGTTTTTCAGATCAAAATGATCACCACCCAAGTGGCACCCAGAAACGGGGTGAATCCCGTCCCCTCATCCGATTTCACAGAGGCCTCACGACAACTGAAACAGGACAGAGGTGCACCATTGCAAACCCAACTGAGGACGCCTACTGAGTCACACCTCTGCAGTTTGTTTACACAAAGTTCCCTGAGTGGAAGTAAGACTCTCTTGCAGTCTCATGTGCATGACATGCTCAAAACACTGCCTTTTACTCTGCAGTGCATAGGCATAACTGAAAGATGGAGCAGGATGAAGGAGCTTCCGATACGGGTGACAAAACAACCCCACCTCACCTCACCCTGCCCCACTCCCCCACAGTGAGCTGAGAAGAACTGGTGCGCGTGCATCCAAAGGCGGGAACCCAGCTCCGCTGGCAGAGCGTACCACTACCGACCCTGTTGGGGTCACTTTCCCCCCCTTCCGCCGGCTGCTGTTGGACCATGTTGTTTGAGGCGCTTGAGGCCGTCACCTCGCCCTGCGGGGGTGAGGGGCTGTGCTGAGGGGAGAGCATGCAGCGCAGTGGGAGTGGAGATCGCTGGTGGTCTCTCGGGGCCTCTCACGAAGTCTCCACGGGATAACTGTCTCCTTGGGGAGCAGGATGACAGGGGAATTGGGGGCAGTGCATCCTGATGCTGTCTTGACGTAACCCCAAGGGCAGTGCCTCCACCTGCTGCCACACCAAAAAACCCGAAACAAAACCTGAACACCTCAGCAGAGCACTTGTTGAGGCCCTGATTTCACTCCTCTGTGTAGTACGTGAATTATTTTATCAAATGGCTCCTCACATCGACATTAACATCAGCTGAGGGGGGACTTCATGTGCAAATGTTCCTTTGAACAGAAGTGAATGGATGTTGGATGGGAGCACTTCTGTGAGTGACAGAGACCGATCAATTCCCTTTATCTCTGGTTTCTCAGTATTTATACTGTGCATGTAACTATGGCTACTGAGCAGTGATACTCCCCCTGTGTATCACTCCTTTTTCTGAGGGAAATTACCACAAAAGACTTCTGAGAAAAGTTTCCAAGACATCTATCTCAGTGTGGGAGCATGCCACAAGGCCCAAGGCTGTTGAGCTGGAGCTCAGTACTACAATCAGGATGTTTTTCTGCTCTGTAGGAAGGCTGCTCCTTGTGGGCAGAGTACGTAGATGCCGCTGTGGTGCTGGTGGTGACTGAGGGTTGTGATGCTGCTTTCGGTAGCCTGGGAAATTGATGGTTCTGCTTAAATATGAAAAGGAGCAAGTTATTGAAATTTGATAGCAAGTCCAGTTAAGATTACCCTGTCCTAACATATTTCATATCCTTTTTTTTAAAGTCGACATGTAGGACTGGTAGGGACCCATTGGGTCGCTGAATAACACCCCCATGAAATCAGAGGCAACCAAGCCCTGTGGTTACACAGGAAAACAAAACAACTGCTCCTCCTCCAGCTTCTTCCCACCTTACTTGGTATAAATTGCTTCTTTTCTAGGCTAACGTTGAATTGATGACCAAGACATACCAACCTCTCTTTAATCCTGCTAGGAGCATCTAATCTAAGGCTTAATATCCTGCTTTACCATGGAAACAAACTGTGCTGAGGCAGTGGGGACTCTTCCGCAGTTGGGTTCATATCATTAAGTGTTGTAACTGTAGAACAGACTTCTTAGATAGATACCCTTGCTGAAAACTTCACAGAAAAACATTAACCATTTTGTCATTTAAATGAGCATAACTAGGTTTTGGGGTTAGTAGTGCTGGGTGAGTGAGTATTTGTCATACTTAAGAGAATCACCAAATAATTTAGTTTGGAAGGGACTTCTGGAGCTCCCCTGGTACAAACCCCTTCTTCAAGCAGGGGTCACTTCAAAGCTAGAATGGGTCGCTCATGGCCTTGTCAAATTGAGTTTGGAATATCTTCAAGAAGATTGTCTTATGACATAATCTGAAGAGGAGTTGTTTTACAGGCTTGGACTTAGACAGAAACAACTGTTAATTGAGAATGTTTAACTTATAATACGTTTAGCAGTCAGCAAATATTCTTTTGTTTTAGCTTTTAAAATATTGCTGCTAAACTAGTAAGCAATTTAGTACTGCAAACATCCAAAATATGAGAGTTTTTCTATGGTTCATTTAGAGTTCATTCTATTTTTTTGCCTTTTTACAGGGTAGTAACTTCTCTGGCATGACAGTTCAAGAGTCTGGTGGTCACTGAAAAAATGTCTGACAACCACCATGTATTAGGCAAGTAGGGAGGTCTTTTGTGGCAGAAATCAGCAGGTAGCTGGGTAATGCTGTATTAATACAGTGCAACCTACAGAGGGTTTCTAACACAAATGGAAAACACAAATGCCTTTTATTGCCATTATGAGCATCCCTGTAAGAGAAACTTCTCCGTGCCAAAGACCTATGACATGGCAGTCCCAGCCATGTTTCCTGTTCTATTTCTCACAAACAGCATAGTCTGTGTACATTTAAAATGTCATGGTTAGGCAAGGGCTTGAGTAATTTTTTACTGATCTTCATGTTATTATTACATGTTGATGTTCTTTAATACCCTTCCCTATAACTCCAGCCATATCAGAGGAATGTGTCAGCTGCAGTTAAAATACCAACAGTAATAGCATTTACCAGAATTAAGGTTTGCAAGATTCAACTCAGTTTACAAAATTATTGTTTTCCTCTTATGCTGAAGAGCGCATGGAAGGAAGAGCATAGGTTTTAACCTGCTCTAGACTGCTAGTGTCACACTCATCACAGTGTTTAACATAGTGTTTATCAGGCTGCAGAGTAGCTTAGTAAGATGGGGGGGGATAAATTATACTATCATGCATCTCATGCATCTCATGCATCAGCATACTGTTTGCTATGTTGTGTTCCTCTTGCTAAGAGGATTTTTTTTTCTATTTTAGGAGATGAAAGCTCTCTGTCAGGAGTGATTTTTGGTTCAGAAGCACCCATTACTGTTGTGTTCTCCAAAATGTTCTATATTTGCCCAAAGAATGAAAACATACAAATATATACAAACACATATTTATTAAGTAGGCTAATATACTAGAACACATTTAAATATAGATATTTAAATATAGATAAAGACATTTAAATATAGATATTTAAATGTATAAATAAATATATATATATGTGTGTAGGCATATATATCTGTTAAAACAATATCTGTAGCCATTAAAGTAACCTCAGTAAAAATAGTTGATTGCATGTTACCATCATTCGTGCATGTTTGTTACTCTAGTCTTGGGGTAGGAGGTTTTAGAAAAAAAAAAAAAAGATTAAGTATGTGACCTTATCCTCATAATTGGAGCTATCAAGCAACATAAAAGGTCACTTAGTTTCAGCATGTGCTTGAGATGTTATTTTGTTCAGAAACAGAACAGAAATGTTCTTCCACAAAGTATTTTTTTTCCTCTGTACTTGTGTCTTTTTGCTTGGCAAAAGATGACCTAATCCTTCCTTTATAGCTTCAGTTATTGAAAAAATAATGGCTTAGCATTAGTGTTTACAGTATGTATCAAAATACAAGTTTCATTATTTGTAACAGGACATTAGTAGGCAGTAAATTTATGATGTTGCTTATATGAATTCCATTTTCTTGTAATCTCAACAGGTGTGTTCCGTGAAGTAGGACGAATAAAAAAAAGGAAGGTAAACACTAGGTAAATTGGAAATGAAATCTCCTAAAATGTGTATCATTCTGTGACTCTGTAAAAACCTGGATTTTGTAATCTCCAGAAGAAGTCATTAGGGTCAGATGTAAAAATCACACAATCTTCTGTGTTAGCTGTACCACATGCTTGTCTTAAAATGGCTTTGGCTTGCCTTCTGAAATAACTTTCTAAGTGACTATGGATGGAAAACCATCTCACTGTATCATGCTGTCTACAAGTCTTTGTCTGGAATAGCCTGTGTTCATCTGCAGCATAACTTTTAATAAAATATTTAGCCATACAGTATTGAAGGTAGACAGCATGTTCCAGCACTTTGTTGCATAGACAGACTGGTACATGCTGTTTCCAAGAGGAAAAAAACCCCTCATATGTCATTAGAGCCTAAGAGACCTTTGCAGTCATTTAGCTTCTCAGAACAATATTTTTGTTTTAAAAGACTCAACCATCACCCAAGCAGGAGTGAAAACATTAATTTGTAGCACTGCTTATTTACTCTTTGTCTGACACAGATGCTCATTTATGTTGACTCTGTTTAAATTATCTCAAGCATATACAGACATACCCATGCCCAAAGAGAAAGCACATACCTAGACTGCATTAATGCAAAAGTTTAATCTATGCTACAGGGAAGAAAGCGTCTATCTGCACACAGGCAGGCAAAGATATTCTTATGCCCTGAGTGTAACTTAAATGTAGTTCTTCAATAGTCAAGGATTCTTCATTAGAGTGTATCATCAATATCATCCACTTTGAGTCAGTTTCTGGAAGAACATAATTATGCAAAAATATATTGTTGATTTTGAAGATTTGCTTCTTTAAAACTTGAAGTCATTAGAATAATTACTTTTCTTCTCAAAAGATTTTCACTTTACAAATTACCATTTACTATTTATACTGCAACCATGTCAGCATTCCAACCATCCCAAAGCTCTGTCCTGCAAGCCACTGTGCAAGCCTACAAAAAACAGTCTTTGCTTGGAAGCATTTAACAGATAGATATTCTATCCAGTTTAAATAGGATATGACAAAGACGACTGATGAACCTTAGGGACGAAGAGCAATAGAGAAAGAAGGACGAAGTCAAGAGAAGTAATTGTATTGCTTCCAGTGGCTTCCTAAGTAACCTAGTCTGCATTCCTTTGCTTTCTCATTTACATCAGATTGATCTTTCTGTTGACATACTGATGAGTCAAACTGTTATAATTTTAATTTTAAGCACATTTATAACAATTATACTCTTATAATTTATTTGTAATTCTGGATCTCTTGTACTTTTAAAGTAATGCTAAACTTCTCCTGACCTAATTTTCTTATATTCCTAAAAAAATCAGGGTGGTAGTGAGTTTATGAACCACACAAATGTGTGTGTATGTGTCAGACTGGCAAGGAGCATATTTTCTTAAACACATCTAATACACCGTAAGAACATATTGCTTTGTTAGGGACCACATTTTCCATAGATTATCAGATCTTATCTAATTGATCCTACCTGAAGGAGTCCATTTGGACAGTATTTTGTTTGTTTTCATTTGTTTCTTAATTTTCCCTCCATTGACTATTAGCCCTTCTTCTATGGAAGTTAAACAGTTGGGGGTAGTCTTGTGAGAAAGAAATGCTTGTGTCTAAAGCACCATTTACTACACTATGGAAGTAGGAAGATAACTTGTAAAGACACATATGCTTTTATTTTCTTGCATTTCTGTTTGTGAGAGTGCTCAACTATCAGTGCCAGGCTAAAAGCATGCATTTTGCTTCTAAATAGTCATTTAATACATTCCTCAATGAAGTAAATTCAGAAGTTTGTTATAATTGATTGATTGGTGATTGGTAGAAATCAGCTAATTAATACTAATCACATTCCAGAAAGGAAGTGACACAACTTTGCCGTTATTTACACTATAAAAGCAACAGACTTTGTGTCCCTAGAGCTTTTCATAAAATAGATCATTCTTTGTCTAGTCTGTTCTTGTAGTCTGACTACTAATACAAATTGTATGAACCAAACTTGAGCAAAATTTTGCACTTTTATATACTGTAGGTTTACAAATCTAATTGCAGTTAACACAGGTCCTTGCCCAGAGTTGCACATTCTTCCATCAGTAGTTTGGCTCAGGAAATTTCACTTAGAAGTTTTCATGGCATTTCAAGGCACTAGCAAATCTTCCTGATTCCATCAAAAAAATATGCCATGACAAAGAAAGAATTCTAACACATAGGTAAAAACTTAGCATAAGGAATCCCACACAGCTAGGCCACAGATGGAGGACAGGGTGCTCATAACTATCTTAACATCTCTGGGTAACAAGCATATGGCACTCAGACTGCTGTTGAAGAAGGGTTGGACCCACTTGTTTGGTAGCACAGTTTTGCTAGAAATCATGTTGCCTTTGGTAACTTTCCAAGCTTGTGCCTTACTCTTCCAAGGAAAGTACATTTAGTTGGCTCACAGAATTAGTTCCTGAAGAAGTTTCCCATTCAGAAGGGCAAGGTTGCTATTTCCTTCATTTGTAACTCGATATTGTAGCACTGTACAGGCTACACGGATAGCTGCTGTGAAAAACATCAGAAAATTTAATTTCTTTCTTAGTATGGGAAAATTACCTGACACTGTATGGTTCTATACTTTATGTCTTTCTGGTATAATATTGTAAGATTTCATATGCAATACAAGTGAAAAAAGTATGTAAAATATATGTTCTGTTAATTTTACTACTGAAAAGAAAAGTGTGAGGAATCAGTTTCCTGGCATGCCTAGGCCTCAGGTGTCTCTTATGGAACAGATTTTATTTCCTTCGGCATGAGTTCAAAAGCAGACCAAAGGCAGTAGTAGAAGCATCATTTATAGCATCTGTGACTGGAGGCTACAGAAAGTTGTCAGCTCTTCAACTTTGTTTTTACTTCCACTAAGCCTTCTGCAGACTTTTATTCCTTCCAGTTTGGAGGAGAGGAAGTTCAGTTATGTTCTCTCACAATTTGCAACATGATGTGGAAGGATCCTCTGCTTTCTCTGACTAATTTCAGGAAGCTAATGTATCATAAATCAGCTAAATTTCATGTATTAGGATAAAGAAGCTCATATTCTGCAAAAGAAATACTAAAGCCTGTAGGGAAAAAAAATTAAACCTGTCAAACATTTTTGTCAATTTACTAGGTGCATCGATTTTAATAGCTGCATCTGCTTTTCACTACAACTACTGACTACAGTTGTTGTCATCCATACCGCTCTTACAGCTCCACCTACAGCTAATTACCCTGTGCATTGCTGACATATAGATGGGCTCGTGATCGAGGGGTGGACTTGACCATGGACGCTATTGCACAGGTTATCCATGAATGTGAAAGATGCGCTGCCATCAAGCAAGCCAAGCGAGTAAAGCCTCTTTGGTATGGAGGACAATGGTTGAAATATAAATATGGGGAGGCCTGGCAGATTGATTATATCACGCTCCCACAAACCTGCCACGGCAAGCGCTATGTGCTCACCATGGTGGAAGCAACCACCGGATGGCTGGAAACATATCCTGTGCCCCATGCCACCACCAGGAACACTATCCTGGGCCTTGAAAAGCAAGTCCTACGGCGACATGGCACCCCAGAAAGAATTGAGTCAGACAACGGGACTCATTTCTGAAACACCCTCATAGACACCTGGGCCAAAGAGCATGGCATTGAGTGGGTCTATCACATCCCCTACCATGCACCAGCCTCTGGGAAAATCAAACGATACAATGGACTGATAAAGACAACACTGAGAGCAATGGGTGGTGGGACATTCAAGCATTGGGACACACATTTAGCAAATGCCACCTGGTTAGTCAACACCAGGGGATCTGTCACTCGAGCTGGCTCTGCCCAATCCAAACCCTTACGTACTGTAGATGGAGGTAAAGTCCCTGTCGTGCACATAAGAAATATGCTGGGGACGACAGTGTGGGTTACTCCTGCCTCTGGCAAGGGAAAACCCATCCATGGGATTGCTTTTTCTCAGGGACCTGGGTGCCCTTGGTGGGTAATGCGAAAGGATGGGGAAGTCCGGTGCGTACCTCAAGGGGATTTAATGTTGGGTGAAAATACCCAATGAACTGAATTATATGATGTTAATTGCTATATGATATTGTATATCATCACTTCAAAGGTTGCTATCAGCAGTATTGCAGTAAAATGAAGATTAATGAAGAATGAACTCTGATGAAACTGAACAAAGTGCAACGATGATAGAACCGGACGAACGCAGCAATAATGGAAGCAGAACTGGCTTCAGGATGCAACAATCCAACACCACACACCATCTCTCCTACCCTGAAAGACTGTTATGACAGATGGAGCCCAAAATCATGGACTAAATGAAGTCAATGGACATTTTAGAGGGATGGCCCATAGACTAAGGGAATGATATCTGCATGTATATATCAAAAGACAAGAAGAGTCGTGGTGGTTAATTGGAATGTATTGGAAAATGTGAGACCTGGGCATGACATTGATGCTATAGGATAAGGGGTGGATACTGTCCTGGTTTCGGCTGGGATAGAGTTAAATTTCATCCTGGTGCTGTGTTTTGGGTTTAGTATGAGGAGAATGTTGATAACACACTGATGTTTTCAGTTGTTGCTAAGTACCCTGCTAGTCAAGGACATTCAGCTGAAAAAAAAACCCCAAGCATTGGGAGAGAGCATAGCCAGGACAGCTGGCCCAGCTGGCCAACGGGGTATTCCATACCATGTGACGTCATGCTCAGTATATGAATGGTAGGCGTGTTCCAGGAAGTAGCGATTGCTACTTGGTTATTGGTCAGCGCGGGTGGTGAGCAATTGCATTGTGCATCACTCACTTTGTATATTCTATTATTATTGTTATTGTTATTGTTATTGTTATTGTTATTGTTATTGTTATTGTTATTGTTATTATTTCTTTTTCTGTTCTGTTAAACTGTCTTTATCTCAGTCCATGAATTTTACTTTTTTTTCTCCCGATTGTCCCCCCCATGCCACTGCACGGGGGGAGTGAGCGAGCGGCTATGTGGTGTTTAGCTGCCTGCCAGGTTAAACCACAACAATGACACCAAAAGTAGCCAGCACAGCAACTTGAGTCCGCCTTGCTTTTGAGAAATAACATGGTTTCAGAATACAGATATTCATATAGACTAGCCTCTGACAGGAAATATATGAGTAAAATGTCATTCCAAGAGTGGGAACAAGTGAAGCCAGTTAACATGCCAAAAGCTTCAATGCAGTGAAGGTTACTGTTTTTACCACCAAAATACTCCTTGCTGACAGTGTCCCTCTGTGATGTCTGTTTCTTTTCACCCCATACATTTTAGCCATTTATTAAACTTAGAAAGTACAGTTTTAGTAGGCATTTCTAAAAGAATGAATTCTGTCACTTTTATATTGACTCATATGTCCAGCATTGGGAGAATATGTAGCATTATTTCTCAATATGAGTAAGAGAGAAGATAAAAAATTACTGGTCCAGAGGCTCTTTCTGTAGAGCACAGATATATTTTTCCCCCACTTCAAAGAATAGGTGAAAGTAAATAAACAGGTTACTTTGCAACCGTGTAATATAAGCTTTTCTTTATCTGGCAAGTTCATCATATCTTGAAATAATAGGTTGCTGTGTTCTGTAGGAAAACAGTGGATTGCCAGTATAAAACGTAAAGTTCAGAGACATCCTCAAATCTGACACTTGGGTTTCTCTTCTAATCACCCACATGTGAACTGTACAGACAGACTGCATGTGATTACTTGAGCTGCACTGCTGCTGGAGGCGGGAAGGAGCTCAGGCTGGCTTTTCACAGTCCCTTTAAGCTGACCTAGGTGATAGTTACCACCAAAAGAGGTCATTACACTGTCTCCCTGCAAACACACACCTACCTTGAGCTATGTATTCCTCCTGTCTCTTGCCTGCATGAGTGAGCTGCATGAGGGAGCTGTTTTGGCCAAAAAGATATCCCTGGGAAGACCGCTCTAGCTCCTCCCTCCTTTGCTCTTGGCCATGTGGCCCTGCCTTCCTTCCCTGGTGCTCATCCGGGACTTTGCTCTATCAGTTTAACTCACTGATCAACAGCAGGTAACTTCTGATATTTTGCTTCCATTATTTTCTCAGGTTTTGGAAAGTTGGATCAGCTCATGGAAGAGCACTGGCAGAGAGCACTGGAACTGGCACAGGTGAGAGTAGTGGGAGCTGGAGTTCCCCACATGGCAGTGGTGAACCACTGTCTTCATTGTCATTTCTTACTTTAAGTCCAGCTGTGAATCCTCAGACTCCCACTGGAGCTCAAGGTATTTTTAGAGCTTTATAAAAAGCATAAGCCTTCTGAAGCTTAATTCTTCAAGCAGGAGGTATAAGCAAGCATATTTACTTATCATGATAGTTCATTTGTGCTGAGTTCTACAGACAAAGTTGTTTTTACAGAGGGCATAAACCACAAGAGAACACCCAATGCCCCTCTCTGGCTTAGGTTGTCCAAGGGTTCAGCTAAGGTGAAATTCAGCTCAACATTAAGACACCTTAATTACCAAATACATTTTGGTGTCTGAACATGAGCAAGATGTCCATGCTCCCATTCTAGTATGAAGAGTGGAGAGCCCTAATCAGCTCACCTAAAGCAGACACCTATATCTGGTCAGCTAAGTAGCTCTTTAGACTATTAACTATAATGGTAACTTAGACCTACCTGAAACAAAGACATTTACATTCCTGGAGCTGTTTTCTTCCACTGGGGAGCAATTCAACTGCCAAAACATGGACATCTACCATCATTCAGGCTTTTAGATAAAACAGAATCTACACAAGACCTGTGCTGTTCTGGACCAGCACCCAGAAGCCAGATTACATACCTTAAATGGTACTGGACTTCTGTGTAGAGGAACTGAATCACACTCTGATTCCCTTGGGAGGAAAGGGCTTACCCTTGTCTAGTTGGGTTCCTCCAACAGCTCCCTCTCTACCCCTAGAGAGAGAAGACAGGCAGTAGTACATTACTAAGTTACACACTGGGAGATGTTCAAGATACAGCATTTTTCATAGAGACAGACTATCTGACATTTCTGACATTTCAGAGTTCATATACTGCTAGGTTTTAACTATTGCAACAAGTAACTATCGAGGTTTGTCAGAATATCTGATTTGTGGATTCAACTGTAGGTATAAATCTTGAACTAGTGCAGATTATTTATTTGCAATCACAGGCTGTTCCAGCCAAAGGTAAACCCAGTTCTGGGTACAGCATGTCCTATCTCCATCTATAAATTTAAGTCTGTGCTTCTATTTTTAACTATATACATATCAATCAGTGAAAACACTGATCCCAGTAGGCACTGCTTCTATTCTAAGGAAAGCTGCATTCTACTTTATTCAATGAGAAATACTTGATTTCTCCTGATAAAGTCTCTATTTTCCATAAAAATTTAATTATCGGTAATAAAACACATTGTGTCAGGACAGATCAAAGACAATACATTTATTAAACTTTGAGAAAAACAAAAAAACCACTGACATAAGGAAAGTTAAATAGAAACTGAAAGACACATCTTCTGACCAGCATATAATGGCTTGTGTGACCAGTAAAGTACCAAAATGACATTCTGAGTTTGATTGAGGTATTTAACTATTTTTGGCAATAAAAACAGAGTAAGAAACTTCTTCCAAACACACACATAGGCATTACTTGCATTAGTGTCTATCATCTATGAAATTTTATATGAAACTAAATAATGTAGCTGTTAGAAAAATATAGCAGCAAATTAGCAGAATATCTAATGCACATTTACCATAAAGTACGTGCTAAACTTAAAAATCCCACCCAATAGTTGGGCCTGGTCCTGTAGCCCTTGGTCACAAAGAGAGCATCAGTGAGTTCAGTGGGAGACATCATGAGCAAGACCTGCATTCACTGCACTTCATACATTTCTGTTCAGGTCAAAGAAAGGAAATGAACGTCCCTATTTGCTTTCTAAGAAGAACCCTGCTATGATGGAACTATGGCCTAGGAAGGTAACTTCTGAAGCAATAACAGTTCATTGCAAAGCTCTGTCAAGTTCTTAATATATGTAAGAACAAAGAGAGCTTTCCCACTGAGTTTCGGTTTTCTCTCCTTCTGAAAGTCTGCCTAACACAGTCAGAGGATATGCTGTTAGGCTGCAAAAATGATAAACACTTTTGAACAATGCTGTATTAAATTCCCTTGTTCCACTTAAGTCTTTTAATCCTGTTATAGCTTTAAAAATGAACTGCTGGCCAAATCCTGAAGTCCTTATTTTATTTTTTTAATCAAGACATTATGTGGCACAAACTAATAACTGTAGCGATACCTTTGGCTGTAGGAGGGCTTCAGAAGTTGAACAAATGTGAAAAGATAATGCTGCTAAGTCACCAGAGCTTATTCATGTGTTTTCAAAAATTTTCAATGAAAGTGTAGTTGCACACTGTTTAATACTGTGGTCAACAAAATCTTGCTTATAAAATAGTATATTATTAGCATTAACCAGAATCTGATGAAAAACAGAATCATTTGCCCAAATATTTTTTATATTTTAAAGTTTTCTACAAAGCTTTAAATTAAATGTATATTTCTATATTAGTTCCCATAAGAAAGTAATAGAATCAGTTACTGTAAGTTTCTACAATATTTGAAAATTTCTCTACAGGTTTCTTTGGAGGTATAAAATGGCTCTGTAAAAATCTATTTTTTCTTTTTGCTGCAAACAAAACTTTTATAAAACAGAAAACTCCTTTTTAAGATTGCAGCAATTACATTCCTTAGATGGGTCATCATAATTAACCTACGGTGTATCGTGTAATACAAAACATTTATGTTTTTATGACTAAAATATTAAAATATATTTTTAATTTATATAAATCAAAATAGATGTGTTTTTTATTCAAACTACTTTTGTTTTTTCACGTATATGTTCAGTTCCCAATTATTGATATAAAGATCTTTGCCAACAGCACGATTTTTACTAAATTCTTAGACTTTAAACCACCTGATTTTTAGCTTTATCAAAAAGCATGATTTACTGTACATTAGTCATTCCAATGTTTAGTATCACAAAAATCAACACCCACAAGAACAAGACAGTCACTGCTGGTAAAACAGTCTCAAGACAAATTCATAGATAATATTTACAGAACACAATAGAAATTTTTTTTTGAATATTTTATGTTTCAACATTTCAGATAAAATTATAAGAACCATGAGAAACTTTTAGACTTCATTTTGGTTTCAGCATACAAGCCCGAGCTGACTCTCTGCTGTGAAATACTGCACACACCTAGTCAAAGAAGAGCTACGGCATGATTTTGTTCAGCTGGTCTGTGCTCACGTAGCAACAAGACATGTTAAACTCCTTGTCTGGCACAGGCAGTGCAGTTGCATTGAGCACAAGGCCTTGTGGAGAGTGAACTATATGAATAGATGTGTAGTCTGGGACAGGCATCTCTGAACTTGGGGTTTCTGCTGTTGAAGCTCCAAGATTGACACCGGTAGTGGTAAGGCTCTCTGTGGTGAAGTAAGCGTCCTCGTTACAGCTTTGCTCCTGGACATGCGACTCATCCTCTTCATGGGAAGTCACAGCAATACGTTTTTTCACATCTGCCTCACAGAAGTAGGCATTGTCCATGGTGAAGTTTTGTTCTGTGCAGCCTTCACACTGTGTTCTCCCCACCTTGGATTTCTGCCCTGGTGAAAGTACAACACTGCCTGCTGGAGTAATATCACTCACTTGTGCGTAAAAGTCAGTATTTGTTAACGAATTCTGGTTACTTAGCTGGGTATGGATCGATGGTCTAGCTGAGTCAATGCTGTCTGCAAAAGGTGGCCACAACTGGCTATTTTTGGACTGAGTATTAGTATGCGGCTTTTGGGTCTCTGTGTCAGCAAGACTTGGAAGTGACTTATCATTATCTTTCCTATCAAGGCACAAGAGATCCTCTTCTTTTTCAGTTACCTTTTTGAACTGATCAATATCAGAGATGGCATCACATGTGTCGCTTGCACTGAAGTCTGTCTCTGGAATATCTGGTTCACAACAACTGGCCCGTCCAGAATCATCATCCTTCGCTCCCAAGCAACTCTGTGATTTCAGATGATCTTCACTCAGGAGCCTGTCGGTATCCAAGACTCTGTTCTTTTCTTCGGGGTCTTCTATGTCCAACTCAATAAACTCAACCCACGAGTCGTCATTGTATAGATGTGTCTTGTAGCTGTCATGGCTGGCTAAGATGGAGTTCACTTCATCTAGCTTTCCTTTCTATAAAGTAAGAAAAACATAATGTTATAAAGGAAAGAATAAAAATGCTTGTGCTTTTTATGGTGTTAACTTAAGGAAAGGTAACTGTAGCTGATGCAATAATTGCAAAGTGGTTTTTTTTCTTTTATGAAAACTAATTCTGTGACAACTCCCCCCATGTCGTAATTTTTTCCTACAAAATTGTTCTGCCTGGGACAACAATTGTCACCTGCTACTACTACAATGATTCCCACTGTAGATTTTAGAGCACAATATTACCTTCAAGAGATCTGGGTCAATCCCTTTAATCTTTGGAACTGGCACAGGAGGAAAAATCAGCATTTTTAACCTGGAAAAAATAAATGATGGCTTTTAATTGACAGTGGTCCTTTATGAAGAGTTTAGAAAGAAGAGAGCTTTACATTGCATTTATACTTATTTACTTCAAAACTGAAATGTTTGAAGATTCAATTTCAAATAGTGCTAAGGAAAAGAATGATTGTTTTCTCTCATTCCAAATAAAAAACAAGTTTTCTGCAGCCTTCCTTGTTGAAATCACATACATTTATGTGGGAATCCATTTTGGACTCCAGTCTTTGATAATTTAATGTTCTATAGAAAGAGAGTAAATTCCTAGAGCACTGTTAATAGTTTCGTTTTTTACATAATTTTCAAAGGAACCTGATACAATTTTTTTTTCAGGGACAAAGTAGTCTTGCATAAGCCCAATAAATTTAAACAGGGGAACAGAAAAAAAGGAGTTGGTGAAAAGAGTGAATTACTTTAGAACTGATAAATAAAACAGAAACACAACTTCAAAAATTTAGGCTAGTATTTTGCCATCTCTATGATACTTTTGTTTTCTGAATTATTAATGTAACAAGTAATATATAATAACAACAGGGTTTTACCCTTGTAGAGAAAGAACTAGTAACTTGCTTATGCACGTACATACTGTGGAAATAGATATTATTCTAATTCTTCATAAAGCGAATTTCTAATTCTTTGAGGAAAAAACCCACAACCAAACAACAAAAAAGAAAACCCAAATAGAAAGATGATTTTTCCATTAATAACAATCCAACAATAGCAGGTCATGCCTATCTCCTCCATTTTGCCTCCTTGCTTCTTTTGCAAACAGATAAACTGTACTTCCCAAAATGAAAATTCATCATTCTCTTTATACTGGGTTACTTGACTATTTTAGAAAGTAAGCTGTGGGAATGGTAGATCCAAAACCAAATATTAGTTTTGCTGCATTGTTAGTGACCTTGGTGAGGTCCAGGGAGGATCAGAGGGGTCTTAAGAAGTGCTAGAGAGAAATTTAGGCAACTTCTGCTTAACTATGGCAGGCCCAAATTCCCCAGCTGTTTTTGTTTTTGGCAGACCCTCAAAGTTCTGCCCAGCAAGCCTCAATGAGAGCCAGAAATCCAGTAATTTTCCACCTAATCCCTGGAGGGGAGGTGTTAGCTGTGCACTGGCTAGGCTCTCAGAGTACTAGTTTAAGATTTGCACTTACAGCTGAATCCACAAATCAGCTATTCTGACAGGATTGGGCACTGCTTCTAACAAAACAGACAAAGGATTTTACCACTCACTGCCTGGAGAAATCATTCAGGAGGGAGAACTACACTCTGCTCCTTTCTTAGCCTCACATAATTCAAGCCTTCATCTCTCAACTCTAAAAGAGTATGGCCTAACCCTATGGCATCTGTCCTAGGGAGCCTGGTTCAGATCTTGTGAGATCAGAGTTGAGGAAACTATGAATTGATATCTTTTCAGATACAGGAGGAAACTGAGCCTGGATATTTTGCATTACTGTGGTGGTGCATTTCCTCCCTCCCACTCCTAGGCCACTTGTTGATCTCAGAAATTTCCATGAAACCTCGGCCTTGGTGTACTGAGTCTGGCAGTTGAGCGCTCCTTGACCGTATCAGAAACTCTGCATAGCTGAGCTGGGAATGTACTCCTACTGCCTGGCCCAGGTGTCAAGTAGAACAACACTGAAACCTTGAGAATTTTTAGTAATTACCACCTGGGACTGCGGCCAGGATGGAAATTTACGGATAACTAAAACCAATCATCTTGTGAACCTATAAACAGTGGTCCTAAGTGAGGCCCTTTGAGCTCTCCTGGACCGCAGCGGGCTGCGCCCAGCATCTCCCTCTGAGTGGGACGCCTCTCAGAGCTCGCGACCTCTCGAGTCTGCGATATTCGGAGGACCGTCGCCGACGACGGGGCCTGGGCTGAACCCCTTCACTCCTTGAAGCTCAACCCTTCGCCCGTTGAGAAAGAAATGCCTAGACATTCGACGTGAATATTTCTTCACTGAAATCGAGGGGAATTTTTAACAGGTATACCTTCTGTACATATATATATATATATATTTTTCTGTCTGTATGTGTGGACTAATAGTAAGCATAATCTGTAATTAAGTTGTGATTATAGTAGACTCTACTAACACTTATTTCGTAAATATTAAATTAGTTAATAATTAAGTGCTACTAAAGATTGTTAATGATTAGTTGATAATTAAGTGTTGCTAAACTGTGAATGAACCCTAGACTGCTGCTAAACACATATAGTCCCTAAGATATAAACCCTTAGATGATTTTCCTTTATATGTTTCATCGGTGTAATAAGTAATAGAGTGAACCTTGCCATCAAATTCTGTTAGGTCGCACCTTTATAAATCTCCATTAAAATCACTTTCTGCTAATACCTTTGACGGTGATTCTTTAAGCGGCCTCTAAACCACTCATTCGCGACAATTACTGGAAACCTATGCAGCCTGCTCTTCTGCAGAAGACATTGCTACTCCCATCACCACGTGCACCAGTTTGAAGGAAAGGATGCAGGCCCACAGGTCCAGAAAAACTTTCCAGATGAAGGGTCCTCAGTGGAGAAAAGCCTCCTCCAGCAATCATGATTAGCATGGAAGATATTGATGAGCTGTGATCAGAGACATGCTTCAGCCCTCAGGATCTTCTGTGACCAATCCACTCCTTGCTCAGTGTGCTGACCTTAGTGAGCTCCTGGTCCCACGTGTGAGTTGTTCTTGCCCCATTCTGACACATCTAGCTTTTGTCATGCATTGTATCAGGAGCCTTGCTCTTAACTCTGAGATTGGGATGCTATTGCAGGGAGTGGCTTCCTTAAGTTAAGCACTGCCAAAGCATAGTGCTGCTTGCCTAAATTATTTTTTTAGAGCTGCTCCAACTGCACCATCTTGTTTTCATTTCAGTGACTTGTCCTTATGCTGGTATGTGCAAAACACCTCAGTGTTCATTTTTGAAGTGTATATACAAGACCACTGACAACGTGCATGTGTGCACTGGGGCTTGACCATGGTGTTGCTCCATAGTCTAGGACAGTACTGGTATGACATCCAAGCTGAATTATGCCAAAACTCATCCCTGAACACACATTTTAGGGGATGAATTCACTTTGAGACCATTTTGTCATTTTTATATATGTGCCATTGTGTCATTTTTATAAATGACACAATCCTGAGCTTTGTTTTATTTTATTCATGTTACTTATAGGAGCTGCAGTCTATCCACAGAGACCAAATACTGCCCTATGACTCAAACTCTTTCCCTTGGCTCAATGAAGAAATAGTCAGAGATTAGTGGAATAGTCTAAGAACAAAAACAAATATATAGACATATGTTTGTGTGAAACTTTTGAACAGTAAATGGGTAAAAATAGTATTTACAAAATTTGAACGGACTAAAAAACCAGTCCCCTTCAAAGCCTAAGTAAATTAGCTAAGTAAATACTGTAGTATAAAATGTTCTGCAATCTAAAAGGAACAGGAGCTGTCAACATAATCAGATTCTCACTGCTGAAGGCCCAGCACATACATATGCCAGCATCCATGTAGCTAAAGAGGATGGACAACAATCCTCAAAATAGTTTCTAGTCCCCCAGATTTGAAAAAAATTGAAGCACACTATTTTTTAAGCTACAAGTACATAAAATCTGACAAATAAAAACTCTCTACCTTGGTTGTTTGGACAACAGGATTAAGATCACTGTTACAGCCAGCCCACATGCTCCGAAGATAACAACTAAGAACCACAGAAACTCAATTTCTGAAACAACAGAACAAAAACATGTTAGCAGGAATCTGCATCTCTGTTGCATATTTAATTTCAACCTTCTCTTCTGCTGCCTGAGGATTCCAAAGTCATAAAAACTGATAGGAGAATTTTTGTTTACTTAAATGTGAAAGTTCTGTGTTAAGCAGAAATAAAAATACCCTTTTGGTCTCAACAGTTTCCATATTGCATTTGTGAGTCCACTGAGACTCCTTGCAATGACAGACTGAGTTTTTTAATATAAACAAGATCTTAGTACAGACAATATATGTAGCAAAATAAGCCACGAGGAACATTCTGCCTGCTTGGAACATGCTACCAGTAGTCCTGATGGCATATAATGCCGCAGACCATGTTACTGCTTGTTAGCCCAAGCTGAGAGAAGATTATTAATAGCATGCTAAATCATAGACAAACTAGTCTTCTCTCACAGAAACTAAAATATGGTGGTGTCAAAAAGCATAATACTACTCTTTCTAAAGGCAGAACATTAATTATGTTGTGAACTGCCAATTGCAAAAAAAAAAAAAAGAAAAAGAAAAAATATTTCTCCCTTTTATTTACCTTGCAGGTGGCTACAAAGAGAGAATTTAGGTCATTGAGAAATGTGACATAACAATGCTGATAAATGAAATGTTTTATCTTTTAAATACTGGCAATTCCATCATACTTAAGCTGACACTGTAGAATACAAAGTATAGTTAAATTTATTCTGGCTGTAGCCTTAGATTCTTCTCATTTATTCCCAATTTTAAGTTTTCCATACAAACTTCACTCATTTTTTGGGCTAAGAAATACTGGACAGGAAGCTTTAGAATTCTATACATGAACATAATATACAGCCTTTTGGACAAAAAAAAAATTCAGGCATCAGTTTTAGCCCTCTGCTCTCAGCTTAGATTTTGACTGGACATGTTTTCAGGCATGAGTATTTAAAGTCCTATTTGGATATGTCTATTTTAGGTCCCTAATTTAATGGAGAACCAGTAACTCCTTGTCATGTCAGTGAGACCTGTGAATGTCCAGCTGCTTCAAAAAGTTAGAATATTACATTTGAATTTAAATACTTAACTTTTAACATGGAAAATTTCAATTTTAATTCTGTATTCCTAAGGGTAAAATACAAAACAAGTAATAATAAATTTTGCCAGACCATCTTATGGTTTCTCAATTTTCCTTTGCGAATTTCCAACTTATGTCCCAATTCAGCAATGCAGTACATGGTGGAGAACTGATCCATCAAATCAGATCACTGCTGCTGTGTGAGATGTATAGATATGGATCAACTTGCAGAATCTGGGTTGTAGTGACTGAAGAAAACTGTGCTCATATGATGGCCTTAGATTTTCATAGTATTTTAATTTTGTTCATATAAAACCTTGACAACTTAATGCAGTTCATATGAAAACCTTGACAAAATAATGCCACGTGGACAGAACAGTAGCTGTTCATATAAAATAGGAATGAAAACTAGTAATACAAAGAGTTAAAAGGGCCAATCTAGCAAGATTTTGAAAGATAAGAGTTTTGGGTGGTTTTATTTAACACCTCCGCTAATACTCTGGAAAATTAAGTGAAGCAGCTTGTTAAAATAACTTGCTGAAGAGGTCATATTTTGAAGAGTTAATTTAGTAGCTCAGACCTGAGAATGCTTTAGGAAAAGGCACTGTCTCATTCTTTTAATAGAAAAAATGTGGTGCTCAATGGCTGTTTCATCTTCTGTCTGTAATAGCACTTTAAAAACAAGTACAAGACAGAAGCAAGAATCAGAAAAATGCTGTACTTGATAGTATTGGGCAGATCAGAAAAGCACATCATTCTGGTAAAAAACTTAGCCAGCAGTATAACACTTCAACAGAAGTGACAATTCTTCTCTTCACTACTGGAGAGACAAGACACTCACAAGTCTATGGGGCCGGATGGGATCCACCCGAGGGTACTGAGGGAGCTGGCGGAGGAGCTTGCCGAGCCACTCTCCATCATTTACCAGCAGTCCTGGTTAACAGGGGAGGTCCCGGACGACTGGAGGCTTGCCAATGTGACGCCCATCTACAAGAAGGGCCGGAAGGAGGATCCGGGGAACTACAGGCCGGTCAGCCTGACCTCGGTGCCGGGGAAGATCATGGAGCAGTTCGTTTTGAGGGCGCTCACAAGCCATGTCTGGGACAACCAGGGGATCAGGCCCAGCCAGCACGGGTTCATGGAAGGCAGGTCCTGCTTGACCAACCTGATCTCCTTCTATGACACGATGACCCGCCAAGTGGATGAGGGAAAGGCTGTGGATGTGGTCTACCTGGACTTCAGTAAAGCCTTTGACACTGTCTCCCACAGCATTCTCCTAGAGAAGCTGGCCGCTCATGTCTTGGACAGGTACACTCTTTGCTGGGTAAAAAACTGGCTGGACGGCTGATCCCAGAGAGTTGTGGTGAACGGAGTTAAATCCAGTTGGCGGCCGGTCACAAGTGGCATTCCCCAGGGCTCAGTATTGGGGCCAGTCTTGTTCAATATCTTTATCAATGATCTGGATGAGGGGATTGAGTGCTCCCTCAGTAAGTTTGCAGATGACACCAAGTTGGGTGGGAGTGTTGATCTGCTCGAGGGTAGGAAGGCTCTGCAGAGGGACCTGGACAGGCTGGATCGATGGGCCGAGGCCAACTGTATGAGGTTCAACAAGGCCAAGTGCCGGGTCCTGCACTTCGGCCACAACAACCCCAGGCAACGCTACAGGCTTGGGGAAGAGTGGCTGGAAAGCTGCCCAGAGGAAAAGGACCTGGGAGTGCTGGTTGACAGCCAGCTGAACATGAGCTGGCAGTGTGCTCAGGTGGCCAAGAAGGCCAATGGCATCCTGGCCTGTATCAGAAATAGCGTGGCCAGCAGGAGTAAGGAAGTGATCGTACCCCTGTACTCGGCACTGGTGAGGCCGCACCTCGAATACTGTGTTCCGTTTTGGGCCCCTCACTACAAGAAGGACATGGAGGTGCTGGAGTGTGTCCAGAGAAGGGCAACGAAGCTGGTGAAGGGTCTGGAGACCAAGTCTTATGAGGAGCGGCTGAGGGAACTGGGGTTGTTTAGTCTGGAGAAGAGGAGGCTGAGGGGAGACCTCATCGCGCTCTACAACTACCTGGAAGGAGGTTGTAGCGTGGTGGGTGTTGGTCTCTTCTCTCAAGTAACTAGCGATAGGACGAGAGGAAATGGCCTCAAGTTGCACCAGGGGAGGTTTAGATTGGACATTAGGAAAAATTTCTTTACTGAAAGAGTGGTCAGGCCTTGGAACAGGCTGCCCAGGGAAGTGGTTGAGTCACCATCCCTGGAAGTATTTAAAAGACATGTAGACGAGGCCCTTAGGGACATGGTTTAGTGGGCATGGTGGTGTTGGGTTGACGGTTGGACTCGATGATCTTAGAGGTCTTTTCCAACCTTAATGATTCTATGATTCTATGGAATGCTCAGTTTACACAATGAAGTATGTGATTTAACTGTATTTTAGGCTCTATTAGGATATGCAACAGCAGTTATTTCTAATTTTTAAAGCTATTTGTATTTTTGGTCTCTGATGAGCTGGGAAAGTCTTGCTAAGTTTACTTCTGAACTTGTATATGGAATTTGTACACTCTCAATCTCACCAAATGATTTTTATGTAGTAGGCTGAATTATCAATCCATTCAAGCATACAACATCAAAAGTAAGGAGACACCTCCCGCCCAAACCCAACACCCAAAAGACAAAAAGACAGCAACGGTTATAAAAACACTTTGCTGCATTTCACTTATTTACCTTCAGCACAATGAACAAATTCAACACCTGCTTGAGAAAAAGATACATAAAGGATTTCACTGAACTCCCCAAATTTTTCGGAGGTACGTTGTCTTGATCGAACTCGTATCTCATAATCTCTTCCCATCTTCAGAGAGTACAGTGGAACCATTGTTGAGAGCCTGGGTTCTAACTGTAAAGACAGAAGGACTGTGATTTATTTGTTTGAGTTGTACTGGCAATTTTACATTGCTTCTTGATTTCAGAAATAAACATTTTAAGGCCTTTTTACTACTTGGAACTGTAAGGATACCATGAGAAGAGTTCAGAGAAAATTCACACCATTTACTTTTGACTTACTAGCCATCAGGCTTTGCTGTGATTCAGGGGACCAAAAGCAGAGAATCCAAGCTCTCTGTAAATACAGTCAGTGAAGAAAGGCAGCTGCTCCCAGTTACATGCTATAAGTAGGTGATGTGAATATCTCCCACTGATCTTATCAAGTTGTAAATCCTTTTTACTGTTATAACACATTACTGACTTCACAATGCCAAAAACCTTGTTGAAATAACATGGAAGTCTTAAAACTAGTGCAATATCCATTACAGAATTAATTTTAAGAAGAAAAATGATTTAAAGGCCTTCTAACCTGTATTGCATCTTACAAATGTATTTATTTGGGGAAGACTGCATAGCTCCCAAAATCTTCAACTATATATAAAATGTGATAATGGAGACTCTGGGAGAGCTGGCATCAGATTGTCGGTCTTGAGACTTCTATATTAAGTATTAACTGCAACATACTGCTGCATATCAAACTATGTAGGAAGTCACATTGGAGGTCTTAATATGTGAAACATCTCTTTTCTTCTATTCCTCCCCTAGGAATATGTATTTTTCTATTCTATTCTATTTTAGCTCCAACAGCCCAACACAAGTATATAAAAATAAGGAAAATGCACAAAATAGAAATGCACGTGGCAGATGTTATATTCTACTTTTACTTCAGAATCAAGTATGATACCAGCAAAACTCATCATGGGCTAAGAATTAAAACACCTGGAAAACAACAGCCATTGGGGATTTGAAAGAAGCTTGAACAATACAATCCTGTAATCACTGTAGCTGCATAATCAAACTTGAGAACATTCTGCTGGTAGCTACGATCTGTGGAGTTCTCATCATCCCTGGTGGCTCCAGACTCAAGTGTTCTGAGAACTAACCAGTCAGATTTTAGAGAAGGCAGTGATCCCAGACAGACTGCTTTTCTCTGTTGAGCACAAGATCCTGGAGAACCATCGCTCTACATCACAGAGGTTTTTAACATGTGAAGATAATCCAGTTGGAAAGTGTTAGGAAGGGAATACAATCTATACTAGTCCAGTTTACTTATTTTGTGCTATGAAGCCACAAAGAAATAGTACACTAAAGTTTTACAGTATATAATTTAATTTTTTTTTTGCTGAAACAATTAGTGGAAATTCTTAGGAGAGGGATGCTGGACCACACAAAATTTTATGTACCCTAAATAATGGTGGCACTTGGAAAAGGCAGTATGCAGGCCAAAACAGAGCCCTGAAAAATATGAAGTAGAATTACTGTAGCTGTACACCTGAAATTGCAAGAGTTGCTAAAGAGCAGATAATTGATTAATGCGCAGGATGTCTCTAGTCCATCAATGGACTAACAAAACTTTATGTAAGACACCTGGATGGAGCAAGATGTATAGACTGGGGAAAGTACAGCATGAACTGAATAGATGAATAGCATTTGTGATATGAATTAAATCAATTAAAAACCATATGAGAGAGACATGATAAAAGATAACTAATAAAAATGCATGACAGCATATAGCAAAATCATTTAAAGTATGTGAAGGGGAGCTTGGAACCAGACCGCTCGGTTGCTGGACTTACTGCGTGCTGTTCAGTCAGTGTACACAGAGTGATGCTTGTGATTGCCATACTAAAGACACGTGTGACAAACCTGCTGTCACACTGAGCTGTGTGACTGCATTGCCTGTGTGAGTCTGGCCCTGTAAAAGGCAGTCTGTTAAAACAGACTGCGGGGCAACTGTTTGTCACTAGTCAGCTGGAGCCCCTGGGATGCTGAGAGTGCTCTCTGGGATGGGGGCACCAGAGGCAGAGGCTGGGCCAGGCATGACAGGCATCACAGGAACCAAGGCAATGGTTTTCACAGAAAAATAGTGAAAACCAGGAGATGGGCAGTACCGGGGAAAGGTTCAGAGGTACTCTGGGTAGGCATAGCACAGGGTCGGGCACCCATACAGCACAGTATACCACATGGAGATATTAGGCTGTGTATCCAATGCAGTGTAGGGAGATGAGTTTTGCTCCCCCAAACTAGTAAGCCCTGTATCTCAGCCACAGTGCTGTATGGACACAATGATGGTGTTCAGCTCTGGAGTTAGTACTCCATGCTTACTTGCCCTAAGTGCACTTCACTGCAGTGTGAAATGGACCTTTTCCAGCAGAAATTCAACAAGATAATGAGAGCCAGCAGAGTCCTCCCTGGTCCAGCCCTCTTCACTGAGGACTGAGCTGTGATCACGTGCTGATTTTGACTGGGATAGTTAAGTTTCTTCATAGTAGCTAGTATGGAGCTATGTTTTGGATTTGTGCTGGAAACAGTGTTGATAACACAGGGATGTTTTCGTTATTGCTGAGCAGTGCTTACACAGAGTCAAGGCCTTTTCTGACTCTCACACCACCCCACCAGCGATTAGGCTGGGGGTGCACAAGAAGCTGGGAGGGGACACAGCTGGGACAGCTGACCCCAACTGACCAAAGGGATATTCCATACCATATGACGTCATGCTCAGCATATAAAGCTGTGGGAAGAAGAAGGAAGGGGAGGACGTTTGGAGTGATGGCGTTTGTCTTCCCAAGTAACTGTTACACATGATGGAGCCCTGCTTTCCTGGAGGTGGCCGAACACCTGCCTGCCGATGGGAAGTAGTGAATGAATTCCTTGTTTTGCTTTGCTTGCATGCGCGGCTTTTGCTTGCCCTATTAAACTGTCTTTATCTCAACCCATGAGTTTTCTCCCTTTTACCCTTGTGATTCTCTCCCCCATCCCACTGTGGGGGGAGTGAGCGAGCGGCTGTGTGGGGCTTAGTTGCCGGCTGGGGTTAAACCATGACAGTCCTTTTTGGCGCCCAACGTGGGGCTCAAAGGGTTCGAGATAATGACAGGTTTGATTGGAATGTGCTAGATCAAATTTATAGCTGTTATTGCTGTTTAGCTATTAATTGGCAGGCTCCTGTGCTTGCCATGGGGCTTGCTTGCCTTACTGTATATTAGAGTCTAGTGCTCATTAGTGGCTGCTTTTTGCTTTCGCTGCTTGCTGTACTGCTGTACTGCTGATCATCTTACTGTGCTGTGCCTGGGAACATTTTGATAACAGCAATGGCCATGCGCCTGGGCTGGCAGATGGCCGGGGCATCGCTGCTGTTTCTGTGCTGCTGTACTGGACAGGCTGGAACTCCAGTGTGAACTAGAGTCGAAGGGATTGTGACCTGTGGATGAGTCCACGCGGGAGCAGGACACCCCGAAGCGTCTGTGGCCATGGATAAGCCCATGCCAGAGCAGGTACATCTCGAAGCGTCTGTGGCCGTGATTATGTCCGTGCCACAGCAGGTATACCTCTGAAGGGATTGTGGCCCAAGGATAAGTCCATGCTGGAGAAGGTACACCTCGAAGCATCTGTGGCTGTGAATAAGTCCATGCTGCAGCAGGTACACCTTGAAGCATCAGTGGCTGTGCATGAGGTCATGCTGGAGCATCTCAAAGCGTGTGGCCATGGATAAGCCCACGACAGAGCAGGTACGCCCCTGGAGGGACTGCAGCCATGGGTAAGGCCATGTTGGAGCAGGTTTACTTCTGAAGGGACTGTGGCTGTGGGTAAGGCCATGCTGGAGCAGGTCTATCTCTGAAGGCATTGTGGCCCATGGAGAAGGCCACGCTGGAACAGGCGCACCTCAAAGCAACTGTGGCTGTGGATAAGTCCATGCCGCAGCAGGTATACCCCTGGAGAGACTGTGGCTCATAGATGAGGCTCCACTTGGAGCAGGTACTCCCCTAAGGGACTGCAGTCTGTGGATAAGTCCAAGCCGGAGCAGGGGCAAGGGGAGGAGTTCATTGCAATGTTAAACCCTATGGTCTGGTCCAAAGGGACCAGGGGTGGAGATTGTAATGGAAATACCTTTAAATTGTTGTAACCTGGGACTTGAGTTGCATGTTACAGTAATTACTATAGCAGGAACCACCTGAACCAATGGAGGACAAGCCTTACAAGAAGCAGTGCAAGTGCAGTAGTGACCCAACCTGAGCTGGCTTTGGTGCCCAGTAACTCCACGCAACACACCACCTCTCCTGTCCTGAGTGACCACCATAACAGATGGAGCACCGAGTCATGGACTAAATGAACTCAATGGACATTATGTGGACATTTCTGGACATTTTACAGACATTTCACAGGGGTGAAATGACTAGAGGAATGATATCTGATGACTAGGGGAATGATATCTGTGTATTATATCAAAGGATGGGAAGGGTGGTGGTGGGTAATGAGAATGTATTGGATAGTGTGGGACCTGAGCATGACGTAAATGGTATGGAATAAGGGGTGGAGAATGTGCTGGCTTTGGCTGGGATAGAGTTAAGTTTCTTCATAGTAGCTGGTATGGGGCTATGTTTTGGATTTGTGCTGGAAACAGTGTTGATAACACAGGGAAATTTTAGTTATTGCTGAGCAGTGCTTACACAGAGTCAAGGCCTTTTCTGACTCTCACACCACCCCACCAGCGATTAGGCTGGGGGTGCACAAGAAGCTGGGAGGGGACACAGCTGGGACAGCTGACCCCAACTGACCAAAGAGATATTCCATACCATATGACGTCATGCTCAGCCTATAAAGCTGTGGGAAGAAGAAGGAAGGGGAGGACGTTTGGAGTGATGGCGTTTGTCTTCCCAAGAAACCGTTACGCGTGATGGAGCCCTGCTTTCCTGGAGATGGCTGAACACCTGCCTGCCGATGGGAAGTAGTGAATGAATTCCTTGTTTTGCTTTACTTGCGTGCGCGGCTTTTGCTTTCCCTATTAAACTGTCTTTATCTCAACCCATGAGTTTTCTCCCTTTTACTCTTCCGATTCTCTCCCCCATCCCGCTGCCGGGGGAGTGAGCGAGCGGCTGTGTGGTGCTTAGTTGCTGACTAGGGTTAAACCATGACAGATCACCAATTTAATCCCATGTCAGGTGGATCTGGGCCTATTGTTTTGTTTTTTTTAATAAGTCAAAAAATCAGCCTAATTTAAAATACGATAAATAACTAAAGGAAAATTATACTTTCAAGATTCCCTATCTCGCATACATTTTTAGGCACTTCACAGTTAGACACTTCACTACTAAGTCATCATTCTTCACTACTGCTCAGATGATGTGTGTTTTCACAAGCATCACCCAGCAACAACCAAAGCATCAATGGGCCATCAACGGTCCTTTCACACTAAACCCAAAACACAGCACACCCCCCAAGCTACTGGGAAGAAAGTTAACTCTGTCCCAGCCGGAACCAGGACAATATCCACCCCTTATTCTATACCATCTACATCATGCCCAGGTCTCACATTTTCCCATACATTCCAATTAGTCACCGCTACTTTTCCTGCCTTTTGATATATATGCACACAGGGATATCATTCCCTTAGTCCATGGACCATCCCTCTAAAATGTCTGTTGAGTTCATTTAGTCCATGACTTCGGTTTCCATCTGTCATAACAGTCTTGCAGGGCAGGAGAGATGGTGTGTGGTGTTGGGCTCTTGCATGCGGAGGCCAGTTCTGGGCGCTCGTCCGGTTCTATCATCGTTGCACCTTGCTCAGTTTCATCGGAGTTCATCCTACATTAATCTGGGTGATTCTTACTATAATACTGTTAATATGGCATATGGTAACCATAGAAGTGATGACATACAGTACTATGTAATAACTAACATCGTACAATTCAGTTCATTGGCTATTTTCACCCAAACTTAAATCCCCTTGAGGTACACACCGGACTTCCCCATCCTTTCTCATCACCCACCAAGTGCACCCAGGTCCTTGAGCAAAAGCAATCCCACGGATGGGTTTTCCCTTGCCCGAGGCAGGAGTAACCCAGACTGTCTTCCCCAGCATATTTCTTATGTGCACGACAGGGACTTTACCTCCATCTACAGTACGTAAGGGTTTGGATTGGGCAGAGCCAGCTCGAGTGACAGATCCCCTGGTGTTGACTAACCAGGTGGCTTCTGCTAAATGCATATCCCAATGCTTGAATGTCCCACCACCCATTGCTCTCAGTGTTGTCTTTAGCAGTCCGTTGTATCGTTCAATTTTTCCGGAGGCTGGTGCATGGTAGGGGATGTGATATACCCACTCAATGCCGTGCTCTTTGGCCCAGGTGTCTATGAGGGTGTTTCGGAAATGAGTCCCGTTGTCTGACTCAATTCTTTCTGGGGTGCCATGTCGCCACAGGACTTGCTTTTCAAGGCCCAGGATGGTGTTCCGGGCAGTGGCATGGTGCACAGGGTATGTTTCCAGCCATCCGGTGGTTGCTTCCACCATGGTGAGCACATAGCGCTTGCCATGCCGGGTTTGTGGGAGTGTGATATAATCAATTTGCCAGGCCTCCCCATATTTGTATTTCAACCATCGTCCCTCATACCAAAGAGGCTTTACTCGCTTGGCTTGTTTGATTGCAGCGCACGTTTCACATTCATGGATAACCTGTGCAATAGCGTCCATGGTCAAGTCCACCCCTCGATCACGAGCCCATCTATATGTTGCATCTCTCCCTTGATGGCCTGAGGCATCATGGGCCCACCGAGCTATAAATTATTCACCCTTATGTTGCCAGTCCAGATCCACCTGAGCCACTTCAATCTTAGCAGCCTGGTCCACCTGCTGGTTGTTTTGATGTTCTTCAGTGGCCCGATTCTTGGGTACGTGAGCATCTACGTGACGTACTTTTACAGTCAGGTTCTCTACCCGGGCAGCAATATCTTGCCCCAATGCCGCAGCCCAGATGGGTTTACCTCTGCGCTGCCAGTTGTTCTGCTTCCATTGCTGCAACCACCCCCACAGGGCATTTGGCACCATCCATAAGTCAGTATAGAGATAAAGTACTGGCCATTTTTCTCATTCAGCAATGTCCAAGGCCAGCTGGATGGCTTTCACCTCTGCAAACTGACTCGACTCACCTTCTCCTTCAGCAGTTTCTGCCACTTGTTGTATAGGACTCCATACAGCAGCCTTCCACCTCCGATGCTTTCCCACAAGGCGACAGGACCCATCAGTGAACAGGGCATATTGCTTCTCATTTTCTGGTAGTTTGTTATACAGTGGGGCCTCTTCAGCACGCGTCACCTCCTCCTCTGGGGATATTCCAAAATCTTTGCCTTCTGGCCAGTTCGTGATCACCTCCAAGATTCCTGGGCGACTGGGGTTTCCTATTCCGTCCTGTTGTGTGATCAGTGCGACCCACTTACTCCACGTAGCATCAGTTGCATGATGTGTACAGGGGACCCTCCCTTTGAACATCCAGCCCAGCACCGGCAGTCGGGGTGCCAGGAGGAGCTGTGCTTCAGTACCAACCACGTCCGAAGCAGCTCGGATCCCTTCATATGCTGCCAATATCTCCTTCTCAGTTGGAGTGTAGCGGGCCTCGGATCCTCTGTATCCCCGACTCCAGAAACCTAAGGGTCGACCTCGAGTCTCCCCTGGTGCTTTCTGCCAGAGGCTCCAGGTAGGACCATTCTCCCCGACTGCGGTGTAGAGCACATTCTTTACATCTTGCCCTGCCCGGACTGGCCCAAGGGCTACTGCCTGAACTATCTCCCGTTTAATTTGTTCAAAGGCTTGTTGTTGCTCAGGGCCCCATTGAAGTTGTTCTTCTTCCTGGTCACGTGATAGAGAGGCCTTATGATCTGACTGTAATTTGGAATATGCATTCTCCAAAAGCCCACAACTCCTAAGAAAGCTTGTGTTTCCCTTTTGCTAGTTGGTGGGGACATGGCTGTTATTTTGTTGATCACATCCATTGGGATCTGACGACGTCCATCTTGCCATTTTACTCCTAAAAACTGGATCTCCTGTGCAGGTCCCTTGACCTTACTTCGTTTTATTGCAAAGCTGGCCTTCAGAAGGATTTGGACTATTCTCTCCCCTTTCTGAAAACTTCTTCTGCTGTGTTGCCCCATACGATGATGTCATCAATGTATTGAAGGTGTTCTGGAGCCTCACCCTGTTCCAGTGCGGTGTGGATCACTCCATGGCAAATGGTAGGGCTGTGTTTCCACCCCTGGGGCAGTCGTTTCCAGGTGTACTGGACGCCCCTCCAAGTGAAAGCAAACCGTGGCCTGCACTCTGCTGCCAAAGGGATGGAGAAGAACGCATTAGCGATATCAATTTTGGCGTACCACTTGGCTGCCTTTGACTCCAGTTCATATTGAAGTTCTAGCATGTCCGGCACGGCAGCAGCACTCAGTGGCGGCGTGACTTCGTTCAGACCACGATAGTCTACTGTTAGTCTCCACTCTCCATTGGACTTTCGCACTGGCCATATTGGACTGTTAAAGGCTGAGCGAGTCTTGCTGATCACTCCTTGGGTCTCCAGTCGACGAATCAGCTCATGGATGGGGATGAGGGAATCTCGGTTGGCGCGGTATTGCCGACGGTGCACTGTTGTGGTAGCGATTGGTACCTGTTGTTCTTGGACCTTCAACAACCCCACAACAGAAGGATCCTCCGAGAGACCGCCGGGCAAGGTGGACAGCTGTTTAATTTCCTCCGTCTCCAGGGCAGCTATACCAAAAGCCCACCGATACCCTTTTGGGTCCTTGAAATACCCTCTCCTGAGGTAGTCTATGCCAAGGATGCACGGAGCCTCTGGGCCAGTCACAATGGGGTGCTTTTGCCACTCATTCCCGGTCAGGCTCACTTCGGCCTCCAATACAGTTAACTCTTGGGATCCCCCTGTCACTCCAGAAATACAGATGGGTTCCGCCCCTTTATAGCTTGATGACATCAGGGTACACTGTGCACCGGTGTCTACGAGAGCCTTATACTCCTGTGGGTCTGATGTGCCAGGCCATCGAATCCACACAGTCCAGTAAACCCGGTTGTCCCTTTCCTCCACCTGGCTGGAGGCACGGCCCCTCTAGTCCTGGTCATCATATTCGCTACCCACTTCTTGGAAGTATGAATCAGAAGTCCCTTTATTAAGGTCGGAAGTGGAATCAGCCCTTCTACTCTGTCTGGGAAACTGCTCACTGGAGACTGGAGCAGCAGTTTTCCTGGAAGAACCCCCTTTTGTGGTTGTTTTTCCTTGCAACTCATGTACCCATGCCTGTAGGACTGAGGTAGGTTTTCCATCCCACTTCCTCATATCCTCTCCGTGGTCACGCAGGTAAAACCACAGGGTGCCCCGGGGTGTGTATCCACGATGTCTCCTCTCTTGAGCAGAGGGACGCTTGGTCCTAATGGCTGAGACATTGGCCCGTGCAGGTGGGGAGTAGGACATATCCTCTTTGAGTTGCTGGACCTCATGAGACAGTTTCTCCACAGCAGAGACACAGGCCCGTAGGGAGGAAGAGAGACTTTCTTCATATTGCCGGAGTTGGCCAGCCAGTTCATCCACTGTTTGTTCCTCTCCATCTTTCCAGGTCATTATTGCCAATGAGTTTGCATGTGACGCTGGTGCGCTCCGTACAAACTTCTGCCACATGGATCTGGTGCATTTGACTTCATCTGGGTCTTTGGATAACTGCTCGTTGTTCAGGTCATCATAAACCACCTCCAGCACAGCTAATTCCCTGAGGTACTGGATACCTCTCTCCATGGTGGTCCACCTGCCTGGGTGGCATATAACATCTTCCTTGAAGGGATACCTTTCCTTCACACCTGACAGCAGTCGCCTCCAGAGGCTGAGGACTTGTGCCCCTTGTCCAATTGCTTTGTCAATGCCCCCTTCCCTAGAAAGGGATCCCAGCTGCTTGGCTTCCCTACCCTCTAATTCCAGGCTACTGGCCCCGTTATCCCAGCATCGGAGCAGCCAGGTGACAATGTGCTCGCCTGGACGACGGCTGAAGTCTTTTCGCATATCTCGCAGCTCACCCAGGGATAGGGATCGGGTGGTCACCATCTCATTTACGGGTTCTGCCTCCTCCTCCTCCTGTTGTCGTGATGGCCCTGGTTCATCTTCATCCCTTACTAAACAAGCTGATTTTCTTGTGCATTTTCTTTTTTGTATAGGGGCGACTGATACCGGCATGGGTTGGTTCTCTGTCGCAGGGGGCAGAGTAGCTGCCGTGCCTGCCGTGGGGGGTGGGGTAGCCACTGTGCTTGCCATGGGGGGTGGGGTAGCCACAGTGCCTGTTGCTTTGTAATCAGATGCAGAGACGTTTCCTTCCCCTTGGGGTTCTGAGTGGTGTTAAACAGGGCTCGGTAGGCGTGGGCCAGGCCCCAGCACATTGCAGTGGTTTGTGTCTCCCTAGAATGGCCAGGGTGACAGCATACTTCTTCCAAATATTCTACTAATTTTTCAGGGTTCTGCACTTGTTCAGGGGTAAAGTTCCAGAACACTGGGGGTGCCCACCGTCCTAGGCATTTGCCCATGCTATCCCACTCACTCTGCCACTCTAAACTATCCAGCCTTGGGGAGATCTCTGGATGACATTCTTAAATTGCTTACTAACCTTGGATAAAACCACAACAATATTCCCAAGGAGTACCAATAGATGTATCTTAACTACCCAGGGATGTTCAAGGTACTGGCAAGTTATTTTAACAAAGGAGATGACATCATAGAGGAAGGTAGCGAGGGTGCCATTCTCTATTTCCTCCATAAAAAATCTCTCGGAGGAAAAGGTATAATTGCTAATGGTCTCCATGAGGTGGTACCCGAAATGCAGAAACGGCTTCATTACGAATCCCAAATACCAAATAACCCCCAATGCCAGCGTTTTAGTAACAAATCTCCCAGGCAAAACATCATTAATCACTGCAGAGCACAGCAGACTACAAAACCCAACACCAATCCTTAAGAGCTACAGCAAAAACAGGAGCATGGTGCAGAACAAATTAATATGTTAACAGATATAAATTCCTTAATACGCTCTAATTAATCTGTTGTTATCTCAACCCTTTGCTGCCCCACGTTGGGCGCCAAAAAGGACTGTCGTGGTTTAACCCCAGCCAGCAAATAAACCCCACGCAGCCGCTCGCTCACCCCCCACCTCTGGTGGGATGGGGGAGAGAATCGGGAGGGCACAAGTAGGAAAACTCCCGGGTTGAGATAAAAACAGTTTGATAATGGAAATAAAACAAAGAACAGTAATAATAACAATGAGAACAGCAACAATAACAGAATACAGAAAGCAGACGATGCGCAATGCAACTGCTCACCGACCGCCGACCGCGTGTCACAAACGGGGGGCGAGCCCCCCCACACCCCTGGTTTTTATACTGAGCATGATGTCACATGGTATAGAATACCCCATTGGCCAGCTGGGTCCACCACCCCGGCTGTGCTCCCCCTCCCCAGTGCAAGCATCACCCAGCAACAGCCAAAGCATCAATGGGCCATCAATGCTCCTTTCACATCAAACCCAAAACACAGCACACCCCCAAGCTACTGGGAAGAAAGTTAACCCTGTCCCAGCTGGAACCAGGACATACCTAAAGGCTTATAAAAAAATCAAAACTGTGCATTTTTAAAGAGGTATCTATATTGCTGCCTGCTTTTGTAAATCCCATAAATACTCTGCATATTTTTAAGTTCTTAAGGAGTATTGATTTACTGCCTAAACTTAACTCATTTCATAGGCTTTAAAATATAGAGGCTCTACAGTAAGTGTAGCTTAAACCAGTATAGAAAGAAATTCAGACAAGTATTAGGAAAAGTTATAGACATTATAAGCCTGTTTGATTGAAGACTTACTAATAAGGAGTAGGATAAACAGAAAGTGCTAACATTGAGAAGGATCAGACGTGAGGAGGGGTCCGAGGTCTTTCACAGATGAAGGCCAACCAACAAACTTGACTATGTTTCAGTTGGTAAATTTGCCTTTTGTAGATTTAGACAAATTCATAACAGTATTATCTGCCTTCCTTCTGTCAGTTAAGTCACTTCATGTTAATAATAAAGTAAAGGAATTCAGAAAGAAGTCTCCATATGCAAATATTCCATGACACACTGGCACTTAGCCTATGCATTCAGGTAAGCTGGGTGCAATTTTTTTCCCCATAACAGGAAAACTAACTATATGAGAAGTTAGTGATTTTCAAAAGAAAATTTAAAAGATTTGGGGTATAAACATTTTATGTTTTCATGGACTATCCATATAGTCACAAATCTAACATTGCTGTCTGGTATGAAATCTGTATGTTTTATCTATGTTGCATTGTTTTTACTTGCTTATTGTATCAAATTTTAACTTATAACTCAAAGCTTTTCTTTCTTTTTTTTTTTTTTAATCTATTGAAATGATATTTATAAATATTAGAACTTTACAGGTACCCTGAAAAATCTGGACTGACACAGTGACATTTTCCAATCATAATATTCCCATTCCAACTACTAAAAATACCATGCACTGTTTCAAATAGCTGAGGTTTAGGAAAACAATAGAGAAATTTTTTATCCTTGAAAAAACTTGTATATATGTGACTATTGCTATACTTCCTAATCTAACACAGGGATTTCAGGGTCTCTTATTATCCTGCATGCCAACTATCTTGACACATAAAGTTACAATGTTTGCCAAAAAAATTCAGAAGAATATGGGCATATTGTTTAGGACTTAAGGTATCATCTAGTTAGCAATTACAAACCTGTTGCTTTTCATAACAGTACAAAAGTGTTAGAGACAGAACAAGCCTGCACTGTACTATGACTATTGTATAATAAATATTTGCTTCATACCTCCTTCCATTTTGTCTCATTAACTTCTTTGTACTGCAATTCATACTCCAGAGTAATCCATCCCTTCTGAACATCTGCTGTTGGTGGTGGATCCCATCTTACTTGGATATCCCCATGGATCCCAGTCTCACTAGTATTTAGCAGAGTCCAGTTAAGGTGGACAGGGGGATCAGGTAGTACTGTTTAAACAGAGTATTTGGAATAAAACAGACAGTTTTCAATGTGAAATGACCATTCTTACTACACACTGTTAAATGATTTCAGGACTAAAAAAGCATATTAACCACACATTTGCTGATTAAAATCTAAACCTATGAATCAATGACAAAGTCACTACAAGTTTGGTAATAAGAAGGCACCCTGCCATTGGAGGTAGACATGCTCTGCATAAATCTTACCTGAATGACTAATAAAGATGACTAAGAATGTATTACCTATTACACTACATTTTCCAATAGCAGCTTATAAAACATAAACAGTTCTCCATCAAAACTTAAATTTAGAGTTCTCACTATAATTAAAAAAAATAATTGAAGTAACTCAGAAAGATAAATTAAATATTTAATAATTACTTCAGAAATAATGTAGAAATACATTGAAAAACTATGGTATCTGAAAAATTATTCTAATTTTGCTCAGCTGAAGAAAAGAGAACAGTGGGTATTCTAGTCACTTGCAGGAATAAAGTGTTAATTGCATGTACATACACCACTTCTCTGAACAAGCAATAATGCCTGGAAAATCCCAGACAGTCACAATTCATATCACAATAAATATAAATTCTAGCTTAGAAATGCTAAACATCCTGATTCTGCAGATTAGTGTTGATTCAGGAACAAAAACCTATTTGGTTCCAGAACTTTGCAGAATCAAGATTTTAACGCCATCCTTGCTCACACTGAACAAGGGGATGTAGCATCCATTAGAAAGGGCTCAGAGTGACAGCAAATGCAAACTCATCTGCAGACGTTTGAGAGACCACTGGTATTCATAAAGAGAAACCATGTATTTGCTTTTATCCTTTTAGCTTTCTTCCAACCTGGGCAATATTTTCTGGTGTGGATCACATTACATATGTTACAAAACCAAATCCTTTCCTATATATTGTATTTTTTAGAAACTAACCTTTCTGAGAGGGAGAATTTAAATACAGTATGAATAATATGAAAGCTTATAGAATCACACCTATTGTGGTATAAAAATATAGAGGTAAAATGCATAATGGAAGCATACCTATTTCATCAACGCTGAAACATTTTTGATCAAATACTTCATCTTTATTGGCAAGCTTAACACAATATGGTATCCAAATAGAGGTGTAGGACGTGTTGAAATAACAGCTATTTTCTCCTGCAGTGATATAATCAGGGCATTCTTTCCAGTCTTCATCATTCCTAGAATGACAACAAAAATATAATATACATGAGAGAGAGATTTATAGATCTTACAAGGTACAAATTATAGATGTTACAAGATATGTTGTTGATAAGTCAACTTCTATGGAAGTGAGAAATACATGTCAATATTTATTGTGACTTAGAATGAAGCCAAACCACTATCCAAGCAACCTGCATAAATGTGTTTAGGTTCTTATGTACTGATAGTGGCATTTCTGTGCTTTGGATGGTGTTTCCAAAAGATCAGTCAGAGAGCACATGTTGTTATGCTGGTAGGTGCTAATGACTACCAGCAAGCACAAACTTAGGTAAATTTGATATGCACTTAAGCAACTGTTGTTCAGGCAAAATTAAATTGCAATAAGATGGCCATCTACATAATGAGATCTGAAACAGTGAAAGCCAGTCCTTACGGCAGATCAGTACTGCACCACCTGCAAAGCCAAGGACAGAGGAGTGCATTGCCCTGGGGAGCTGAATCGGGATGTAGGCACTGGAGCATTGATCGCTCACGTGGGAAAGTGCCTGAGGGTGAATGCTGCAGGAGACCTGGCACAAACCAACCCAGGACTGCAGGATGTGAATGAAGGGAAGAGAAATACAGCGCTGTGAGTGAGGAAGGGCTAAATTCCTTGGGATACAGAACTTCTAAAACAGAGGCTTGGAACTACTAGCAAGAAACCCCTTATGTTTTTCCATTCTGACTTTGTTCAAAAATTCATAAATGTTCTTTGTAAATAAAAGAATTGCAGCAGGAAATATCACATTCACATATTTCATTTCATCTCTTTAAAAAAGACAAACCAGCAGTTATAGAGAGTGGCATGAATTCTCAGACTGAGAAACACTGCTACTTGTGTAGGGTCATTTTCATATGGCCAAGCTGAAACTATGCAGCAGGTCCAAAACCAAAGAAGTCTTCAGTAAAGCAAAATGGGAACAACCAGATTATTAGAAATATTCTACAGGAAAAGTAACAGACATTTATTCAGTATTTCTGAAGTCACTTTAGAAAAACAAATCTCGTAGCGAACAGATCTGCTGTTGCTGTTCTTTATCTCAATACTCTCTCTCAGCCCAAATATAGAGTGAATAGGGATCTTTTCAAAAATTACAGTCTTGGTTTGTTAAAAATATACCGTAAATGCCTTTTCTTACTAAGAGCCATTCAAGCTGTACAGAAAGAGGATTAAGCTAAACCAATTATACCAAGTGCAACCTTCAATACTGGAGTGGGTGCTTAAGAAGTAAAAAGGCAGATGCTACATAAATTGAGTAAGAAGCATTTCTGCCACTAAGCACAGGTCTTGTGCTTAGCTGATGAGACCAGACACTTTTCTAAAGGAAATGCTGTAGCTCTGCCAGAGTCAGGACTTGATAAAGGTCTACGCGGTTAGACACTATGGTTTGTGTTAAGCAGGAGACTGGGTTAGGTGACATAGTTCAGTCCTGAGCCTTATATGTTGCTTGCACATTAAAACAGAAATATTTTTAATGTGGATGTTCAATTCACATCTTTTATTGCAGTATACTAATTTCTGGGGCAAAGATGAAATGTGATCTGTTCAACATATGTGGTACTGCTTTATTGTAGAGTTTAATTAATTTTTAAAGTTTGTACTCCCTTGATGCATGCCACTGACAACTGTCAAGTAAACATTTACACTTAAATAGTGGTTTTAACTTGGACCCCTATATTTCTGAGAGGTCTCGGAAAAGTAAGAAATCAAGCTTTGCCATTAAGCTTAAGTTTGCTAAGCAAATGTATCATCACCAGTAGAAAGCGTCTGTAGATCAAAAAGGTTGAAACATTAGATGGAACAGAAACTCACATCCTCCTTTTCCTGTGAACAAAAGGCCTGTTTTCCTTAATAGCCATTACTGGTAATGTCTATGTCCTCTTTCAGGCTAATCCTTGTAACATCCTGAAAATTACAAGAGCTTAAGTGGAATGTGAATCAGAATTGAACAGGGCTCAATGAAACATAATCCCCAGTCTCAGAGCAGCCTTTTTACCTGGACCTGCACATTCAGACTTTAATCTAGCAATTGATCAATGGAAGTCCTAGAAAAATTTAATAAAAAATTGAAAGGGGATTGTATGCAAACTCCACATCTGAGCACAGATATAAGGAATCTCACAGTTGCATGTTAGGTTGATAAGGAATAAACTCAAGTTCCCTATTAAAAACTCCTTTTCCAAG